>NC_039363.1:112950813-113680227 GCF_003573695.1 Papaver somniferum
AGAATATGGTTTGTTTAACGTTTCAGGGTATATTCCGAAGGAATCTTACCTGTAAATGGATGAATTCATCGTTCGTAAGAAGTTTCAGACTTATAGTAGTCCACTCACGGTCAGGTTTCGCTCTCGGAGCCAAGGTATGCGTACAATATGCCAGAATATGGTTTATTTAACGTTTCAGGGTATATTCCGAAGGAATCTTACCTGTAAGTGGATGAATTCATCGTTCGTAAGAAGTTTCCGACTTATAGTAGTCCACTCACGACCAGGTTTTGATCTCGGAGCCAAGGTATGCGCACAATATGCCAGAATATGGTTTGTTTAACTTTTCAGGCTATATTCCGAAGGAATCTTACCTGTAAATGGACGAATTCAACGTTCGTAAGAAGTTTCCGACTTATAGTAGTTACTCACGGTCAGGTTTTGATCTCGGAGGCAAGGTATGCGTACAATATGCCAGAATATGGTTTGTTTAACGTTTCAGGGTATATTCTGAAGGAATCTTACCTGTAAATGGATGAATTCATCGTTCGTACGAAGTTTCCGACTTATAGTAGTCAACTCACGGTCAGGTTTCGATCTCGGAGCCAAGGTATGCGTACAATATGCCAGAGTATGGTTTGTTTAAGGGTTCAGGGTATATTCCGAAGGAATCTTACCTGTAAATGGATGAATTCATCGTTCGTAAGAAGTTTTCGTCTTATAGTAGTCCACTCACGGTCAGGTTTCGATCTCGGAGCCAAGGTATGCGTACAATATGCCAGAATATGGTTTATTTAACGTTTCAGGGTATATTCTGAAGGAATCTTACCTGTAAATGGATGAATTCATCGTTCGTAAGAAATTTCCGACTTATAGTAGTCCACTGACGACCAGGTTTTGATCACGGAGCCAAGGTATGCGCACAATATGCTAGAACATGGTTTGTTTAACGTTTCAGGCTATATTCCGAAGGAATCTTACCTGTAAATGGATGAACTCATCGTTCATAAGAAGTTTCTGGGTTATAGTAGTCCACTCACGGTCAGGTTTCGATATCGGAGCCAAGGTATGCGTACAATATGCCAGAATATGGTTTGTTTAACGTTTCAGGGTATATTCTGAAGGAATCTTACCTGTAAATGGATGAATTCATCGTTCGTACGAAGTTTCCGACTTATAGTAGTCAACTCACGGTCAGGTTTCGATCTCGGAGCCAAGGTATGCGTACAATATGCCAGAATATGGTTTGTTTAACGTTTCAGGGTATATTCCGAAGGAATCTTACCTGTAAATGGATGAATTCATCGTTCGTAAGAAGTTTCCGACTTATAATAGTCCACTCACGGCCAGGTTTCCATCTCGGAGCCAAGGTATGCGTACAATATGACAGAATATGGTTTGTTTAACGTTTCAGGGTATATTCCGAAGGAATCTTACCTGTAAATGGATGAATTCATCGTTCGTAAGAAGTTTCGGACTTATAGTAGTCCACTCACGGTCAGGTTTCGCTCTCGGAGCCAAGGTATGCGTACAATATGCCAGAATATGGTTTATTTAACGTTTCAGGGTATATTCCGAAGGAATCTTACCTGTAAGTGGATGAATTCATCGTTCGTAAGAAGTTTCCGACTTATAGTAGTCCACTCACGACCAGGTTTTGATCTCGGAGCCAAGGTATGCGCACAATATGCAAGAATATGGTTTGTTTAACGTTTCAGGGTATATTCCGAAGGAATCTTACCTGTAAATGGATGAATTCATCGTTCGTAAGAAGTTTCCAACTTATAGTAGTCCAGTCACGGCCAGGTTTCGATCTCGGAGCCAAGGTATGCGTACAATATGCCAGAATATGGTTTGTTTAACGTTTCTGGGTATATTTCGAAGGAATCTTACCTGTAAATGGATGAATTCATCGTTCATAAGAATTTTCCAACTTATAGTAGTCCACTCTCGGCCAGGTTTCGATCTCGGGGGCAAGGTATGCGTACAATATGCCAGAATATGGTTTGTTTAACGTTTCAGGGTATATTTCGAAGGAACCTTACCTGTAAATGGATGAATTCATCGTTCATAAGAAGTTTTCGACTTATATTCCGAAGGAATCTTACCTCAATCCTTGAACCTGTGATGTTCGAATCTTATATATTTCGTCTCCAGTTCATCCGAACGAGAAACTTAGTTCTAACTCTAGCAATCTTTGAACCTGTGATGTTTGAATTTGATATATTTCGTCTTCAGTTCATCCGGACGAGAAACTTAAGTCTAACTCTAGAAATCTTTGAACATGTGATGTTCGAATCTGAAATATTTCTGATCGAGGAATTTTCTTAAAAGATAACGAATAAGATTATGCTGAGATGATTAACATGGAGGAAGATGGTTAATAACGAGGAACTAAGAAGTAAAAGGAACCACAGTACTTAATTGTGGATCAATTGATTCCTTTATTTTTCAGTTTTAGTTGGTTATTATAAACTTAAAAATTTAGTATCATTCTTTTGATATTATGATTATATTTAAATTGTTATTATTTACAAAATTTTAGATATTTATTTTAATGTTATAGTAACCCATGGAAAACCTATTCCCTACGGGGATTTTCCATATCCGTCTCGGCCCTATTCTTAAGGTACGTGTGGAAAAAACACAAACAAATTGTTGTGTCCCTTTATCTCCTTGATGAGCTAATTGAGGAAATTCCTGTTTGGATGCAGAAGTAGAAGTCAGAAGTGCTTATCCAAAAGCAGAAGTCAGAAGCATAAGTCAGAAGTCTAGATTTTTTGCTTCACAAAAAGTCGACTTTTCTGCTACTGGAAATCATTCTGAAATTCTACACCCAAACTGACTTCTTGCTTTTTGACTTCTAGAAGTCAATAAATTACTTCTGGATGTGTATCCAAACACGCTAGCTTTCATACATAAGCTTAGAAGAGAGAGAAAATTACTCAAACCTAATCTCTTTCTACTTTTCCTCCGCCGCTCTAGTCTCACCCTCTCACTTTGAATTTTTCCTGATACCTTTTTCTTCTCCTTCCCATTTTCTTCTCTATGAAATCATCGAAATCTCTTGAAATCGAACTCAATCTGTCCAAATTAAAAGAAATATTATATGAAATCTAACCCAATTCATGAGATCCCTTGAACTCAGTCTGATTTGTGAGATGGGCTCTTATAAGATTGAGCTTAAGCAATTTTATTTGTCTTTTTTTTTGTTCAGGTTTTAACTAAGTCTGATTTATGAGATCTCTTGAACTCATCTCATAATCAAAACCCATATTTGAGAAGGAAAATATAATTTTCGGTAAAACATCTCTATAATTTTATGAATTTTAGTTTTGAGTTTGATTTATGGACATCTCAAATATGTTTCTATTAATTTGATAGGGTTTAATTTTGTTTGCTTTTAATTTTGTATGATATTTATAAGTAGACGAAGTCATTTAGGTTTAAGATTTACGGGGCTCTTTTAAGTTTGGGTGTTGTTTTGGTTTCTCCCAATTGAATTTAATCTCATAGATCTGAGATTTATGGGGTTGGTATTGAGTTAATCTGGCTTTTCTGGTTTCTCTGGTATATCCATGAAGTTATTGATTGTGAAAAGAACGAAAATGAGAAGAATGAGCCTTTGGTTCTTTAGAAAGAGATGGAGTTTCAGACCTTATTAATTTTGATTTGATGAACCAATAAGGGAACGACCTAGGTGTCAATCCCTCAACCTTTAATTCGTTGTCTGTTTATATGTTAGTTTGAGGTCAGTCCTTATTATCGTGATTTGATTTTTGTGGTCACAATCTAAACTTCAAATCAAATAATTGTGATTGCAGGACCTATATGACTTCATTGCAGCATAACCTGCATTACCTCTTTAGTACTTATTTTGCTTAAATGAAAAGAGGTTAATGAAGTAGACCAAAGATTCAATCCTTGTGCTTGTAGTGTGGTTACTTAATCATTAATCTGAGTTGATTTGATTTGTTGGTTTCAAGGTCACTGGCTCCGTGGTGGTGTAGGTAAAGGAAGGATGGTGCTTCGAGATCGTCCTGGTATGAAATTGTGTTAATGGTGTGCAAGTCCTTGTTCACTATCCACATGCCTCTAGAGCTGCAAGTGGATTGGTTTTTCTTTCATAAAGTATGGAGATATACATGAAAGAATCTATTGAGTAGTGAATCCTTTGTTCTAATTAACAAATTTGTTGTGTTTTTTTGTTAGGAGTGGAATAGGTCCTGCTCGGTAATGACTAACCGGGGAGTTCCATTTCCCATAGATAGACCTCATGTTCTCTTTCTGATTAAGCGGGGATGTAAATTTTCAGATTATGGGAACTCGGGTCATCAAACTCCCGTATATAGACCTCATGTTCATATTTTGGTGAACCCGGGATGTAAATTATTAGAATATGGGTACTCGGGTCATCAGATTCCCATAGATAGAACTCATGTTCTTATTCTGATGAATCGGGGATGTAAATTATCAGATTCTGGGAACCCAGGTCATCATTGAAAAAGCGGGGGTCTAACAACACCACCCAATATTTCGTTTAGCAATCTGTATGGACAAACCCGAATATACTTTTAAGAGAATCAACGAGACTCAATCAACTAAAATTATATCGACGAGTTATATCTCTATCCTTATTTGATTTCCTCAAACAGAAACCGTGAGTACTAATCAAATACAAGGAAGACTTGGACGGTACCAAAGACCAATGTCCAAGGATCAATCAATATCAATCAACAACCAAAGGTTGGATTTCCAATTGATTAAATCAAACACACAACCTGTATTATTTCAATTATAAAGATAAAACAATATAATGCGGAAATTGAAATAACATAGACACCAGAGATTTTGTTAACGAGGAAACCGCAAATGCATAAAAACCCCGGGACCTAGTCCAGATTGAACACACACTGTATTAAGCCGCTACAGACACTAGCCTACTACAACTAACTTCGGACTGGCCTATAGTTGAACCCCTATTAATCTCCCACTGATACAAGGTACAATTATGCTCCTACGCCTCTAATCCCAGCAGGATGCTGCGCACTTGATTCCCTTAGCTGATCTCACCCATAACTAAGAGTTGCTACAGACACAATCGCAGGCTTAACAATAAACAAATCTGTCTCCCACAGAAAAGTCTATCAAAGAGGATAAATTTGTCTCCCACAGATAAATCCTGAATCTGTTTCGGCTTTTGATATAAAATCAAGGTGAATCAGAAACCAATTGATAATCCGGACTTATATTTCCGAAGAACAGCCTAGATTAATCAATCACCTTCTCTACTATCCTTTCTGACTACACAGGCGGTTTGTTAAGGAATCACAAATAAAGAGACGAAGATGTTTGTGATTACTTTATCTTGCCTATCGGAGAACTCTCACGATCTCAAGCCGATCAAAGATTGTACTCGTACGATAGAAGATGCAAGATCAGATCACACAACTACGATAAAGTAGTATCGGTCTGGCTTCACAATCCCAATGAAGCCTTTAAGTCGTTAACTCGAGTTTAGAGAAGAAACTCAAGAGTTAATGGAGATCGACTTTAGCGAGCGTACTAGTATCACACAGACGTGTGGGGATTAGTTTTGCCCATTGCTAGATGTCCCATATATATAGTCTTCAAATCAGGGGGATGAAAACCTGATTTAGATTCAAGCTAATATCTCTCAACCGTTAGATCGAAATCTTAGCTTGTCACACACAATCTCCATACACGTTTACTGGGTTTGTGAAAACCATGTCCAAACGTGTACGCGTATGTTGGTTCAATATAGTAACTAAAGGTTAACCATATGAGTTTTTCATACCAACCATTTTCTTCTTCACCATAACTAGTTCAAATGGCTCACATGAACTAGTTAAAGAGTTGTTCAATTGATATGAGATCTTATGTAACTACACAAGACACAATTGAAACAAAGATGATTCGATTCGATTGAATTGGTTCATGAACATTGTAGCCACGGTTTTCATAAAGCATTCCTTGATAAATTAATATCTATGTTCATAATTCATCTTTAGATAATAACCACTTAAGTTCACAAAAAAGTTCGCGGACTTAAGTTTAATCGGTTGAGTTTTCCAAACTCAGCAGAAATTCTCGGTCGAGAACTTCCGCCAGTTCGCGGACGGGGTTCGCTGAATGAGTTCGCGGACTTGGTCACACAAATGAGTTTCGGAAAATCCCAGCAGAAATTATCGGGATGAGAACTTCCTTCAGTTCGCGGACTGAGTTCGCGAACCGGGTTTGCGGACTTGGCAAGCCAATTCCACAATCCTACCGATTTCTCTTGATCCACAAATTTGGGCAACTTCGGTTCAAGGAATACATGGTTATGTAATCTAAACTCTTATTCCAATCATTGAAACATTCTTAGAGGACTTTATATAGTTGTTACACTATTTCTCGTCAAAACAATTTTCAAAGTGATTGAAACATTCATGACTTGCGTCACTAGGTAAAGAAAACTATGGTCGAAGCGAAATGCTTTACCAACACACATTTCGAGATATAGATAAGCGAGATATACTCAGCTCGAAATATCCAATGTGTATGATCATAGTCTATATATATAGCATACGACTTTTGTCTCAAGAAGTAGGAGGTAGAATAGATAGACTTTGGAGTGACAGATAAGTTCAAGTCTTCACATACCTTTTTGTCGAGAAGCTCCACCGGTTTCTTGAGTAGTTCTTCTTCTTGTCTGATGAATCGCCATGAAGTCCTTGAGCTCAACTACACCTTCTAACCTAGTCCGAGACTTAGCTATAATAGACTAGAAATCAATACTTATAGTTTTGATCATTAACATTGACAAACATGCTTGAGATAGCAACACATGCGAGGTTGACCGAGCTATGCTCTAACAATCTCCCCCTTTGTCAATTTTAGTGACAAAACTATCAATACATATGTAATACAAAAAAGATAATGAAGCTTAAACAACTCCTATTCCATAAGTCTAGTTCTTCAACGATCCTTGAAATTTTCATCCTTTTCAAGTACTCCAATGATCCCAAAGGTTGCAAGCTTAGTATCATCGTTGTTGAAGATCCGTAGCTAACAATGAGAGAACTCGAGATTCTCAATCAACGTTATACAGTGACATAGTACTATTATGTTATATCAAAGTCCAATTGTATCACGACTTCAACAATAATACTATGGTGATATGTATCACTCCCCCTTAGTCAATACTCTATCTCGATCATGGAAACCACTCCCCCTTACATAATGATCCGAGAACCATATGTATTTGTAGTGTGACCTACAATATTTCTCCTCCTTTTTGTCAATAAAATTGGCAAAGGTACAAGAACGGGATCATAATGAAATTTTCACAAGAAATTTTTTATGACTAAAATAAAGACACACATCAACTTAATTTAGATGCAATCATATAGCCGAAGATAATAGCATTCATCAAGGAGTTTAAAGATACAAGATAACTCCTAAAAAAATCCACAGTCGCACTCCCTACAAAGATATGACCATTAAGCACAAGTTCAAAAGAACTCTCTCCCATTTGATGTCATTCCCAAAAAGGAACAACAAGAGCGACCTTAATTTCAAAAGAAACAAAGGATTTTAATAGATACCAAGAAATCATGATAAGTGATTTCTTATATCCAAACTCAACTAAGTTAATCACAAGAGAACTCATAATTAATTTAATTGAAATA
This sequence comes from Papaver somniferum, assembly GCF_003573695.1. NCBI lineage: Eukaryota > Viridiplantae > Streptophyta > Magnoliopsida > Ranunculales > Papaveraceae > Papaver > Papaver somniferum. The sequence continues at coordinate 112,958,487 of NC_039363.1, forward strand.
CGCAACAAAATCAAACCACAAGAGTGATTGATTTAATTGTAGGTGCTCAACATAAGTAGACTTAGGGAGCAACGACTAAATTGGTCATATGGAGGTGACAACTTAACCGTTCAAATACTCAACATAAGGAAAACCTTACGGAATATATGACTACATTAACCAATAAGACATGATTACTATATCCTTTCATATACTCAACACAAGAACTTGTGAAATATGTGAAAACTCAACTAGATTAATTACAAGAGAATCTATAATTAATCTAATTGGAATACCAATAACCAAACTAATCACCGAAGTAATCAATTTAATTATTTTTGGGCTCAACATAAGAGAAATTATGGAACCCCGATTAAGATTATCATAGAATATGACATCCTTAACCGTACATGTACTCAACATAAGAGATAAAGCTTATGGAGTACAAACTAAATAACCAAACTAGTTGATTAACTTAGTTTCTAATGCTCAACAGATAGCATCTTATGGAACAACCAACCATGCCAATAATAATCGACTTACTCGTATCGTGCTCAACATAAGATACACAAAGGAGCCTTCACGGTAATAAAAAAATTGGATCAATAAAGACCAATACCGTGGATAACATACAAGGATATATTCTATCTTTTTATCACAAAAATGACATAATAGACTTTATTCTTGTTCACAAAAGATTTTAACCTATCTTCCATCAAAGAATTGACAATATAGGCTTAACTTTTGTTTTTGTCAAAAGTCTATTCACCCTTAAATCAATATAGATCATGAACGACTTTACTTTTGACAACATACCTTCAAGTTCACGGACGCAAAAAGTACATATCCCATAAAAATATTGCAATACATTAAACCATTAACAATATTGCAAACCATCATCCTCCAAATATTTTTATAATTTAATACCAATAAACCTAAAAAATAAAAAAAGAAGATGAAAACAAATATAGCTATGTGTAGTCACAATCATCGCTATTCAAGCACTAGTTATTCTTCTAACTAAACAAAAAGAAGACATACTACGCATCTAATCTAAAACTCAGTTTTTCTTAATGATTTCATACCTTTGAAATGGTCCATCAAAGTAGGAATCACTGATTTCCTTGACCCTATTGACAGTAGAGACACCATGCTCAAATGTTAGAACATTTACTTTTCTATCAATAGTGCGAGCAAAGTGACGAGCTTTTGCGCAGTCAAGGACGACTTTCTTTTGATTCATGATCAAGATATTCTGAGAACCAAGGATTTTTTCCTGTCCATCAATAAGTTGGTCAATCTGTAATTGAAGGTTAGCAAGATCGTTCTTAACATCATTCTGAGCACGAATTAAATCCTTGACAGATTCTCCAATCCAAGAGTTATACTATTTTCTTTCAAGCATCCTCTTTAGAATAAGCTCTTGAGCAGGATCACTTCCTTTAACAACATCCCCCATAGTAGGGTTAACTTCTTCCTTGGGAACAATTTCCATCGAGTTCCTTTGCGAAGAGTAAAGAACATATATATAAACAACACATATATAAGTTCAGGCAAATACCTGGATAAAAACCCTAATGAAATGAGGATAAGGACGTTCGAGAGCTGACTCGACGGCCGAACCTGGCCTGTAGAACTGAATACTGGCCCAATCCACCATTAAACACAAATAACCAGAAAGATCACATCAAACTTGAGCATCTTTCGACCATCTTCCTTGCACCTCTCAAGTTAGATGACATGGATGGAGAATCCTGCAACTAGGCAGCAATGGAGACACAGTCTCACCATGGGAGTCGAGATGAACGCTGTGATACGCACCAGTGTGTTTGAATCTGGTGTTTCTTATCTTTCCATGACCAGTTCTCAATCTCGGAAGATTCATCACAGTCTTTCCTGGTAGCTCAGAAGAGGAAGTCTGATTACTGAGTCTAGGACCTCTGGAGATTGGCTCAAGAGGATTTTTCGAAACGGGTCTCCAAATACCTGAAACCATCTTTCCAGACTGGTTCTTATAAACACGGAAATTGCTTCCATTAATAGCACAAGAGTTTATACTACTAGGATGAGAAAAATTCTTGTAATGACTCCTAGAGGAGAAATCATGTTTATCTGGTATTTTGTGGATATGGGACTCACTGCATGAATCGATTGAGAATTGATTCCATTGACAGTGGATTGACGCAAATTGTGAAGCTTTGCAATTTGTCTCTTCCTGTCAAAGCACTGGAGTGCATAGTGATTCCATTTTCCACAAAAAGTACAGGTTCGTGGAGGCGAAGTAATAACAAGCACCTGTTTGAACTTCATAGCCATCGAAGAAGATTGTAAGTTCTGAACACTTCTCTTGACACAATCTTCATCTGAAGTAACCTTCATTCTGTGCAGTAACTTATGAGAGTTAGGTTGTACAGAAGAGATTTTCTTTAAAACAGAGTTTTCCTTTTCCAAGGATTTGCACTGTTCATGGGCTATGACAAGTGATGCTTCAATCTCCTTTTTCTCAACACGAAGAATGTCAATATTCGATGAATGCGTCTTGATAAAACTTGCTTCTCTAATTGAGCCTTCTCTGATCATCTTTTCAAGATTACAAATCTTTTCACTCTGTAGATTATTTTCCTGAAGAAGTTTCTCAATTTCCATAGAGAATGACCCTATAATGTTATAGAGTACTTGTTCACGATCAATAAACCTTTCAAATTCATCAATGAGTTTTCCATGATCATGTAGATAAATACACTCAGTAGAATTATTTGCAATTCTGGTAAGCTCCTTTTCAAATTTAACCATTATATCCAATGTCACATTGGAGGAAGAATGATCACAACAAGATGAGACATTCTTCTTACCTCTGGATTCAGAAGAATCATCTAAGGTGTGACCCTTTGAGGTATTTCAAGGACACTTGGCTATGTTGACAGCATTAGGAGGCATTTTGTTATGTGTATGAGATTTTGTCCACAGAGTCAGATCTCTACAAACACCGACTGATTAGGTCTTGAACGTGTTTGCCTGCTCTGATACCAATTGAAAAAGCGAGGGTCTAACAACACCACCCAATATTTCGTTTAGCAATATGTATGGACAAAACCGAATATACTTTAAAGAGAATCAACAAGACTCAATCAATTAAAAGTATATCGACGAGTTTATATCTCTATCTTTATTTGATTTCCTTAAACAGAAACTGTGAGTACTAATCAAATACAAGGAAGACTTGGACGGTACCAAAGACCAATGTCCAAGGATCAATCAATAACCAAAGGTTGGATTTCCAATTGATTAGATCAAACACACAACCTGTATTATTTCAATTATAAAGATAAAACAATATAATGCGGAAATTGAAATAACACAGACACCAGAGATTTTGTTAATGAGGAAACCGCAAATGCATAAAAACCCCGGGACCTAGTCCAGACTGAACACACTGTACTAAGCCGCTACAGACACTAGATTCGTACTGACCTATAGTTAAACCCTTATCAATCTCCCACTGATACAAGGTACAGTTATGATTCTACGCCTCTGATCCCAGCAGGATGCTACACACTTGATTCCCTTAGCTGATCTCACCCACAACTAAGAGTTGCTACGAACACAATCGCAGGCTTAACAAAAAACAAATCTGTCTCCCGCAGAAAAGTATACCAAAGAGGATAAATCTGTTTCCCACAGATAAACCCTGAATCTGTTTCGGCTTTTGATATAAAATCAAGGTGAATCAGAAACCAATTGATAATCCAGACTCATATTCCCGAAGAACAGCCTAGATTAATCAATCACCTTCTCAACTATCCTTCCTGACTACACAGGCGGTTTGTTGAGGAATCACAAACAGAGAGACGAAGATGTTTGTGATTAATTTATCTTGCCTATCAGAGAACTCTCACGATCTCAATCCAATCAAAGATTGTACTCGTACGATAGAAGAGGCAAGATCAGATCACACAACTACGATAAAGTAGTATCGGTCTGGCTTCACAATCCCAATGAAGTCTTTAAGTCGTTAACTCGAGTTTAGAGAAGAAACTCAAGAGTTAATGGAGATCCAATCTAGCGAGCGCCCTAGTATCCCACATACGCGTGGGGATTAGTTTATCCCATTGCTAGATGTCCCCTATATAGTCTTCAAATCAAGGTTTTGCCTTAGTTACTAAGCAAAACATATCCACCGTTAGATGAAAACCTGATTTAGATTCAAGATAATATCTCTCAACTGTTACATCGAAATATTAGCTTGTCACACACAATTTCCATACACGTTTACTGGGTTTGTGAAAACCATGCCCAAACGTGTACGCGTATGTTGGTTCAATATAGTAACCAAAGGTTAACCGTACCAACCATTTTCTTCTTCACCATAACTAGTTCAAATGGCTCACATGAACTAGTTAAAGAGTTGTTCAATTGCTATGAGATCTTATGTAACTACCCAAGACACAATTGAAACAAAGATGATTCGATTCGATTGAATCGGTTCATGAACATTGTAGCCACTGTTTGCATAAAGCATTCCTTGATAATTTAATATCTATGTTCAGAATTCATCTTTAGATTATAACCACTTAAGTTCACAAACAATTTCGCGGACTCAAGTTTAATCGGTTGAGTTTTCCAAACTCAGCAGAAATTCTCGGTCGAGAACTTCCGCCAGTTCGCGGACTTGGTCACATAAACGAGTTTTGGAAAATCCCAGCATAAATTCTCGGGATGAGAACTTCCATCAGTTCGCGGACTGAGTTCACGAACAGGGTTTGCGGACTTGGCAAGCCAATTCCACAATCCTACCGATTTCTCTTGATCAACAAAGTGGGACAACTTCGGTTCAAGGAATACATGGTTATGTAATCTAAACTCTTATTCCAATTATTGAAACATTTTTAGAAGACGTTATGTAGTTGTTACACTATTTCTCGTCAAAGAAATTTTCAAAGTGATTGAAACATTCATGACTTGCGTTACTAGGTAAAGAAAACTATGGTCGAAGCGAAACGCTTTACCAACACACATTTCGAGATATAAATAAGCGAGATATACTCAGCCCGAAATATCCAATGTGTATGATCATAGTCTATATATATAGCATACGACTTTTGTCTCAAGAAGTAGGAGATAGAATAGATAGACTTTGGAGTGACAAATAAGTTCAAGTCTTCACATACCTTTTTGTCGAGAAGTTCCACCGGTTTCTTGAGTAGTTCTTCTTATTGTCTGATGAATCGCCATGAAGTCCTTGATCTCAACTACACCTTCTAACCTAGTCCGAGACTTAACTATAATAGACTAGAAATCAAGACTTATAGTTTTGATCACTAACATTGACAAACATGCTTGAGATAGCAACGCATGCGAGGTTGACCGGGCTATGCTCTAACAACCAGATTCCCATATACCTCATGTTTTCACTCAGATGAACTGTGGATTTTAATTATCATATTCAGGTAACTCGGGCCATATTACCCTTACTCGAAAATTATGCGATAAATATTATGGAGACTATGACTATGACCAGACCACCCTTATATGAAAAATAAGTAAATTAAATATTACAGACTGTGAAAATGACCAGATTACCATTTGGTAATTTGGTCGAATTTAAGGACACAATAAATTTCCCCCTATTTCTGACGAGGGTAATTTGTTCATTTTCACGGTTACAGGAAAATTAGGAGCCATTGCCGGCGAGTGTAATTTGGTGAATTTCTAGGGTATTTGGTGAATCTCTGGCAGGTGCAGGAGATCCGACGTCTTTCCCGGTGAGTTCATTGTTTACCAACTGAAGATTCTAATCACTTTGGGTCCTTCAGCTCTTCTTCCAATGGAAGAGGATGTTTTTCAGATTAATTTAAAAATTCCTTAAATTTTTTTTACTAGGGTTGTGAATCATGCTCCAAGCCTCCAATGGTTCAAGCTGTCTAAGCGGGTGCTACTGTTATTGGTTTCTAGAAATTCTGTTACTGATGATCCTATTACCTGAGATTCGTTATAGTCGGTCATGTTGTATTTGGTTTGTGTCATGTAAATTTCGGGGATATCACCCTGTTTAATTATTAAAAAAAAAAAACTTTCACTACTTGTTTCCCTGATCCTCTCACAGGGATTCTTATGATCCGTCTATAGATTTGATCATATACTGGTGTGTTCTTATCTTTAATAATTACGATCTTAAGGTTGGCTTATGTTCTCATTGCATTTGCTTCAAGATTGGTCATATTTAAAAAAGGGGTAGGGTCTGTTAAAAAGAGAATACAAAACTTCCTCATCCACAAAATTTAATTTCAGCCGTTGAAGATTAATTGTTGAAATTAAATTTTGTGGATGAGGAAGTTTTGTATTCTCTTTAGGAATACTCTCATTTTTGGTAAGAATGTAGAGTTTCATACGAGAAACATGTTACCAAAAAATTAGCTTCAAATTCATTGCCGGTTGGGCTCAATAGAAAAAATGGCGCTAAAATGTGAAGATTATGTCAATACAACCATGTCAACGGATCTCACCCTTTAAAAAAATATCCAACAGTAACACGACTAAACAAAAAATCCACCAAAGCATATTTGGAAAAACCCAAATCATAAGACTTGACAATACTCGATCCATGACGCTTTTTTTGGTAAACAGGTCATGTGTAATAGTGTGTATATGAGTGTCCAGGGATCTTCCCTCTATACCTTGGACTGACCATTACCTGCAGCTCGACATCAAAATCGTAAGCGAAAGTATTTGGGTATCAAAAATTCAATCAGAATGTGGGGCGGGGGAAAAGCAGGGGGTCCCATTAATCTAGAGAGTAGAGGCTAGAGAAATAGTAGAGTTTTTCACCGTATATTTAAGTAAGGTTTTTCATGCTTGTGGTTGTGGGTCGCTTGCACAGAGGCGGACACATAGACGCGGGCACGACACGACGCTAACGCGACATGTATATACATATTTTATTTATATATTATTTGCATATATAATCATGTATGTATACAGCAAAATCAAGTATTTCGACCCTAAAAATTAGAAAATGATTCTACGTATGTATAAATTTTAAAATAAAAGAAGATATCACTTGTTTATACACGCCGAATGTCAAACAATCAGTAACTATTAAACACATAGCACAATCAAAATATATTCTTAAACCAACACATGCCCAACTAAGGGTATACGTGATGTCATTTCTAATTACAAAACCCTAATAAAGACTTAAATTATTGATCTAAATGTTTGTCTTTCTTCATTTGATCAATAGTAAAAATAAAGGAAAAAATTTAAATGAAAATGAAAAAAAATGCATCAGATAGGTTACACAACTTATGCGTCAGATAGTTTAAATGAAAATTAAAAAAAAATGCGTCTTATTTTTGGATAAGATCTTCTCTCTCTTTTTTTCTCTTTCCTTATCGCTTTCTATTTATACTATAAGTCAACAAATGACCTCATACTTAGAGATAGGTTACACAACTTTTGGTACACATGAACTAACATTCTAGTTCATGTGAAGAAAGGAAACATCGCATGCACTAACATACTAGTTCATGTGAAGAATATAAACTGTACATCACATTAACTAACACAATTTAAGTCAACGGACGTTAATTTAGGAATTAGTTATTCAATTTGGAAAATAGACGTTAATTTAGGAATTACGTCAATTTAGGGATATATTTTAACTTTATATCTGGATAATTCTCCTAATTTTGGTGAAGGTTATATATATAATCTGAATTAATTATGGGCCCTATATATCGAATATCTTAATAATGGGTTCTCTATATATGAAAATAAGTAAATGGGTTAGAGCTATTTTTCCCCATTAGGTTACTTCGGGTTTATAGATACATTGTATATTTTTAATGGGGTGAGATCCGTTGACATTGTTATTTTGACATAATCTTCACATTTTGGCGCTATTTTTTCTATCGAGCCCAACCGACAATGAATTTGAAGCTAATTTTTTGGTGAAATGTTCCCCATATAAAACTCTACATTCCTACAAAAAAAAATGAGAGTATTCCGAAATACGAAACTTCATCATCCATAAATTTTAATTTCAACAGTTAATTTTCAACGGTTAATATTCAAAATCGTAGATGGCGGTTTTATACATTTTCGAATGCTCTCATTTTTGGTTGGAATGTATAGACTTATAAGAAGAACATGTCATCAAAAATTTAGCTTCAAATTCCTTGTCGTTTCGGTTCAGTAAAAAAAACTATAACCATGTCAATGGATTATGTCAATAGAACCATGTCAACGGATCCTACCCCATTTTTAATTACAGATATTGAACGACCAAGAATTTAAATGGCATTAGCCCAGTTGGCCAGGAATTGGCTCCCAACCTATAGGTTGTAGTTTCAATTCCTGTGCTGATCGTGTCAAAATAAAAAATAAAAAAAATTAAATGGTTTAAATACGGTTACTGACCAACATTTTCAAGTGGGTGAATATCTAACTTCAAATTCCGAATCGTTCAAATTAAATGAGTCAAATTAAATTTATTGACCAACAATTTCCTAAGTAATTTATGATGTTTTCTATGTGTATGCATGTATTTTTCTTATAGATACATACATGGGTTTTGTTATCTTGCGCACCCATGCACAAGATAATATTCAATCATCGGCATTGGAAATGATAAAAACTAATAAAAAGTTTAGTGGTCCCTAAAAACATGTTGTATCTCCATAGTCCATATAAGAATATTTAGTGGTCCCAAGGCTGTTAGATCTGGATACATCGTAGTATCATAATTTTGGATTGGGTTCAAAATCCAAGTGAAATTTCATTTTTTCACTAGGAAGTCAAATAAGTAAAACCTCCATATATTACTGTAATGGGGATTCACAAATTTATTATTAATATGGGGAGGTATACCTGGATAGTGTAAAAGGTTTCTAGTTCGATGTATGTAACTAGTATTAGATAATGTATATACATATTTATAGTTCTAATGCACAAGTACATGTATATATGTCTAGGAACTTTTGGTAGCAACCCAAAAAATTACGTCTTTTTCTCAACTATAAGTAGGTATTTTATTTCATCATAAATTTCGATGTAAAAAGTTCTATATCCATGTAACACAATGTCAGTTATTAATATATAGAGGTAAATTCCTCAAGAGAGGACTGAGAAAAACATTAATACTAAAATGTGGAAGCTATTACTCCCTCCGTCCATTTTGATATGTCCTAATTTCTACTTTGGTCCGTCAGTTTTTATTTGTCCGCTCTGTTTATAGACATACTTTTCCCTTAAACTATCCAATATACCCTTTCATTTTTATAATTATAAAATCATTTTAAATATAAAATTATTTCAAAATCATATATAAGGAAAAAATCCATTCAATATTTTTTCATATTAATTGTTATTCCTTTTTTAAATAAAAACATTTATGGGTAGTTACAAAATTCCTAATACTTCTTTACAATATTTGGAAAAGAATCAAAAAAATTTATAACAAAATATTTCTTTACAATATTTCCCAAAACAGTAATACTATCCAAATTAAAGATTTTAACACTAATAACTTTAATTTTGGTAATAATGTAATATTAAATAGGCTAGTCATGACATTTTATAGGAATTCCTTAATAACTTGACAAAGTCAAAGCGGATTCTTAAAAATGGACGGAGGGAGTACTCTTTTATAATTGGCCCATGTTGGGACCATAATTATTTTTTGTAATATATAGAGGTTACTAATGTATAGAGTATCAATATATGGAGGTTTTACTGTATGTTGAAAACGGTAGAATATTCCAAAAACATAATGGTGAAAACAAAATTATCACTCAAATTCAAGTGAAAGTTTTAAGTTTATATATTCAGAAGAAATATGAATTTTTCACATGAAAAGGGGTGGAAAACAAAATTTTCACCTAACATGAAAAAGGGTGAAAGATTAGACAATGCAGGTCCATAGGACATAACTGTTTGTCTATTTGCCATAAGTTTTACTCATGCAAATGAATTCATGAATATATATGCGAGGATAACGCTTGCTTTTCCCTAACCTATGCAAACTGGTCATTGACCGACTCAATACTTTGGGAGTTGGAAACTTGGAATTACTAACATTTAATCCCGACTCTCGATTTTATAAATACATTCATCTTTTTGCGGTCTTCTTACCTTTTAATTTTTTTGTATAAAGCTTATGCTCGTGGATGATTTTTTCAAGTAATAGTATTTTTTTCATGCGTGATGCCCATTTAATGCAAGGGTTTAGGTGATTCCCATTTAATGTTCTGCAAAGAGCGTTGCAAGACAGATATTGCAAAGAGTTTTATTTATTTTTTTAGTTGTTTTTTTTAGTACCCCAATAACACTAAAGCCTCTTTGCGTAATGGAGATCAGTATGAAGGGTTCATTAATTTAATTTATTAACCTTCCACCCAGAATGCCAGAATCGTAAAAGAAGATTATTTTAGTGCCTATTCTATGCTTTACCCTTCCCCCCTCCATACGTCTAACTCCGCCAGAAACCAGATCTATTACACTAGAAGATTCCAGCTTATATTTTATTTTCATCGATAATTTTCATGTTAGATCTTCAGGTAACTTATAAGTTCAATTCTATTTGGTCTTCGTTCTTTTCTATGCGATTGTTCTGCCGCCTCGAGGTTCTTTTTTGTTATTTGTCGTTAGGATGTCTTAAGATTTTCTCGCTCGCTGTAACCTTAATTATAACTTCATTTCTGATTTAGTTTGATGGAGAATAATAAGAGGCGCATAGGAGGTTCCAAAGAAACAACAGTAGAATGCTCCCGGAAGAAGAAAAAAACAGTAGAAAGCTCCCGGAAGAAGGAAAAAATAGTAGAAAGATCCAGGAAAAAGAAAACAAGCAACGGAGAAAAAGGTAGTCCACTAAACTGTATTTATTATTTATTAACTTGGCACAGAAAGTATTTTTGCCGCAAGGATTATCACGAAAATATTGTGCTAACTAGGTTTTGCACTTGAGAATTTCATTATGCAATGGTGCAATATAAAGATTGCATCTACACAGGCAGTGCAGAAAATACATTTCACCATTTTAATTTTATACTTAAATCAAAATTCATTAGAAAGGGTGAATTACACAGCAAAGGAAATTTCCTCTGAAATTACTTCAGAAGGAAACACACACCATTTCTTAGTTGCATGATTTCTTCGCGCTAGTTTCGCTAGAGCATTTACCCGTTGCTTACATGACTATTTACAAACAGACAACGACATGTTACAAGAAAATACAATTCTACACCTTCTTCAAAATTATGAACAAGAGAAAATTCCATCCAATGAGTGATCAGGGTGCTTCATTGATTTCATTGACTGGAGAGATTGTCTGACACATATTATAACCTTTTGCGATTTCACTTGTGAAAACCAAAAGAGTGCAAAGCTTGAGCCTTTGTATCGATTACTGAGTGTTCATCTGATGTCCAACACCTTGCTGCTCCAAATTGTTGATTAGATTTATACCAAATGACCCCGCACCCTGTAATAATAGAATTGGCAGACATGGATACATCCACAAACAATAAATTGCAATCTGCTTTAGTACTTAACATATCTTTTGATAAAAGCAGTAGCTATCTTTAACGGCATTGAAGTGAGTGGAATCTTTTTAAGAACATGAAACATAGTACTTAACATCAATTCGGGAATGTATTCTTTTTATAAATAAAAAAATGACACAATTTACACCATTATTTATGTCATTATGGCACTCTGACCTAATTGATGCTTAGCAAGTTCTTTTTGTTGGAATTTCAGCTCCTTAACCTTTATGCTTTACCACTAAACATCATAGAAGCCAACAACATGCTGAAATTAGACTTGAAACTAGTATTAGCATACTCAACAACTCACTGAAAATAACACCATATGTAGCAAGAATACTACACATAGTTCATATCAAAACAGGTTATTGAAATAGAACACACAAAGCACTCGACTTTCACGACTTATTATCAACTTCTATTTCCTTACATTACTTCATGATGAAATGAAAATAATTTGGCTTTTAAGGAAAACTTGTGAAGCTAGAAGAGAGTCCTAGTCATGCTTGCCACATGTCACTCCAACCTTTCCATCATGAGTTGGAGGACGCCTCATGACTACATTGGAAACCTCATATGACATGTCAAGCTAAAGGACATGTCATGCTTAGACTCAACCTTATATAGCATTAACCTTAAGCTAGTCTGTAGTGCATGATTAATACCATAAAGATGCCTTAATACGGATTAAGACTAATCCGACTTAACTTAATCTAAACAAGCATTACTTTAACCATATGGGATTTGTTGCGCAAAACACAAAAAGTATAACACTTTTCACATTTGTTGATGTTTAACTTTTAATAGTAAAACTTAACTGTACCTGCTATCATGGTACAGAAAACGAGGTCAGTCGCTTTGCATTTAGAGCAGGCTTTGGTCTTTTGTGCGAACTCTTTGTTGGTGAAAATAAATTATCGCTGAATGATAAATAGCGGGGTCTATTAGCGACAACTCCTTTCTAGAATTTACTACAGGTGTTCATCAACAACCAAATAACTATATACGAGTTGGGAAGACCAAACGTTGAGATCAAGAAATTAACTGACACGTATAAACACTTAAAAGATAGAAAAGGAGGATTCCTAGCGCGTGAAGAAGAAGGATATGAACCAACTCCTGAAGAAATGGCTCTTATTTTTGGAATGCAAATATTGGAGAATGGTATACAGGACTTGCTAGAGACACGATTAGTGTGTCCAGGAAAAAATGACTTGTGCAAGAAGTACTTCGGCGGAGCTCAATCCACATAATTGACTAATATTAAAGTGAAAAGAGCAATTCTTATAAGCGCATAGGGAAACGATGAGGAGGAATTTGTTCGTCTTTTGGTGCTTTACTTGTATTGTACCGTCTTCTTTACAAAAACCGGTGGATCGAGTTTGCCTTGTAGCTACCTAGTATTTGTAGAAATCATAGATGTTATAAACAACATTAGCTGGCCTTATTTAATCCACAAACACTTGATGGATAGTATTGAAAAATCTAAAGGGGATTATAAGAAGATAACTGGATGCGCTTTTTATTTTCTGGTGAGATAAAAATTCTCAGATCCATCAAAATCATTGAGATAAATAGATAGTAACATTCATGTGCTTGTTTTCCAGTATTGGTATGCCGAGAGAAGTAATAATTTGATCAAGAAAAGAGAAAACCATGAAACAAGCTTCCCAAGATTCATGAGGTGGAGTCTACAGACAATATCAGAAACTATCCGCACTTTTAAGAGTTCTTCTTTTACAAATATCAAGGTAAATTCCAGTTTCATTTTGCTCCTAACGATTGTTAAAATATTTACCATGGAAACACATAGGTCTCAAAACTAATATTTCACGTGAGTACATGCCAAATAGGTGGAAAAAGTACTTATGTAGTAACTAGACCTAATGACGTATCTATTTTACATTTTTAAATTCCAAGTAGGATTTGTGTGATTATTATTGAGAAAATACTAGGAAATGCTCATTCTCGTATTTAACTCCTTCAACAACACAAAAATTCGAAAACAACGAAATCTTATGTTTTGATGTACAATATAATTTTGAAGTGCTTTTTCTTGATTTTAATAATGAAGGATTGTTATCATATGACGCCTGAGCGGAATATGATTATACAGAATAGTTTTAATCAATAAACCTATTTCACCGTATCAAGTAACATCATCTTTTGAAAATTGACGAACCCCAGTATCCGTATTTACTGCTATATCAACTTTTTCTGCTGTAGCCAAATATTGGTTCTCAAGTGGAAAAAGATTTGGAGAAGACCCTGATAACTCCATTTTACGTGAAATCACAAGTGTAAAAGCTCCAAGAGAAGATCACAGAGCTTCAAAATGAAGTATATGATCAACGACAAAAACAAATGGTTGTAACTGTAAAGCTGTGTGAGATCCATAAGTTTCTAAGTGAGGATCCAGATGCTATGGAAGTTGTGAGGAAGATTTTGGAAGATCTCTTGAAACAAAGCAAAGAACAGCCACAGAGAGAACAAGAAAACGAAGATAGTCATCCACACACAGAGCAGGAGCATAACAATGTATCTGGATCACAAAATGCATGACATCCTAATTCAAGGAAACCAGCACATGAAAATAAAGATACAAATCAGCAGCACCAGAATAACCAACAAAATGAACCACACCTGCAGCAGGAAAATAACAAGGAAAAGAGGCATTTGTTAGACAAGGACTTGGGTACAGAAACGAAGGAAAAACAAAAAAATGAGGACGAACGAGTAAAGCAGGATATGTTAGCTAAAGAGTTGGCTATAAAGGAGAAGGAAGCGAAGGAAAAAAAAGTCCGTGAAACGCAGGAAAAACGAAAGGAAGAGGAACGAGTAAAGCAGGATCTGTTAGTGAAAGAAGAATTGGCTAGAAAAGAGGAAGAGGAACAAAAACTACGTGAAATGCTGGAAAAGAAAAATGAGAAAGAGGAGAGTAAAGCACGATCTGTTAGCGAAAAAAGAGTTGGCTAGAAAAGAGGAAGAGGAACAAAAACAACGTGAATTGCAGGAAGATAGGGAACGAGCAAAGAAGGATCGGTCATCCAGAAGAAAGGAAAACCTGGACCAAAGAACACGTGAACGTCAGGAAAAAAGAGTAAAGGAACTGCGTGAAGGACTAACGCGGGTACAAGAAGAGGCCGCCGAAAAAGAACGAATTCAGAAAGAAGTGGATATCACTGTCCGAGAAAGAATATGGGGTTGTAATGATTTAGCCTCAGTACTTCGTCAATTTGGATTCAGCGTTCCACCTAGCGCGACATCGAAAGAGGCCAGTCACTGCCAAAATACTATGATAGAGATCTAACCGTCAACCGTAGTCTCATGTTTCGCTTTCAATAATTTTTTTTAGGTTTTACTCTAATGAAAATTTATGATCTACACATGCAGATACTAAATTTTTTAAAGAAAGCACATTTTAAGTTCCATCCTGATAAAACGATTAACTTTCCACTCTATGAAAGAATCGAAGCTGAAGAAAAAATGAAGATTATTCAAAATATGACAAAGCTTGAAAATGGTGACTGAACAGTAATTTTCGAAGTAGGGAAGCATATGGTGACATTCTGAAATAAACAACAGGTTGCATTATTGGATTAATTTAAAATTGGCTATCTGACGCGAGGATGAAATTCAAACCGCTTGCTATATTAATAATATAAAAGCCACTTGTTAGATGACTGTCTTTATAAAGGAGTTCTAATTTCGTCCAAGAGCCCTGCTGTCATGCGAGCGCGCGCGTGACAACTATTTTGAATTCGCGAGTCCTGGCCGTTCGATCTTCTCCTACTGCGTTAAATCTTACTCTTTATATATCCTTTAGATTCTTTCCTAATACATTTCTGTTCTGTCGTTTGAACACCCTTCTCTTTCCTATTTATTCTTAATAGGCCCTCGGACCTCCCACTACAGTTATTTTAGGTTATCAGGATTCAATGATACCTGGTATTTCAAATGTACTATTTTGTTCTTTGATAACTTCACTGGTTAAAAACCTTTTGTATTAACGCCGTCGCTCTTGCTGAAGACTCGCGTCTACGTTGAGGACTCTGGCGACTTAATGGTGGACGCCAGTGATTGGATTGACGACTCGCGCCATCATAATAGAAGCGCGTCTATTGTACCGACTCAATGTTCAAATGAACAAATTTGTTCATTTGAACATCCATTTTCTTGGTTTGTTCATCCCATAGTGGGATCAAAATGAACAAACTTTGAGTTTGTTCATTCCACAGGAACTGCTCTAACGCAGTTTGAGAAGATCAAACAGCCAGGACCCGCGAACTCAAAATTAAAGAGTAAGATCTAACGCATTAGGTAGTTCAAAATTAAAGAAGACAAAAATACAGACGGAAAGTCGGAAACTAGATCAAATTATCTCGCCTCTTCATTCCCTAATTATACCGTTTTAAAGTACTTACATGTATATGCTGCCTGAGAGGGTGATACTGATACCAACTGAAAGTGGATATGAAAATAAAAAACGGAAAGAAAAAAGTGATATAGTTGTGTAGTCTTAATTCGTAGCCCTTGATAAGTACGTACAGTCAAAACTCCATATATTAATAACCTTGAGACTTTACAAAATTATTAATATATGGAGGTATACCAAAAAAAAGATGAATAATATATTGAAAATATATCCTTTGTGTGAAGGATATATATACCCTTTATGAATAATATATTAAAAATATATCCTATTGAATAACGGAAAATATATCCTTTATTATATATTGCATATCCTTTAATATATTGAATAATATATCCTATTAAGAATTTTTAAAATTTTCTCTACACTATAACTAGTACTAGATATATTAGAAGATAATTCATTATTTTTGATATTCTCTTCTTCTCGACCAAAACAAAATATCATTCAATGTTAGGAAAAGAACTCATATATGAGTGATAAAATTCATATAGAATTGTGTGAAAAGAAAAAATCACATCCCAATTGGACGCTAAAAGATCTTGCGAAATGGTTAAAAGATACTTATGAGTAATCAAATTGAACAGTTGCACTACACTAATCGAATGGATATGGACGTCTTCCTTAATCATCCCAATGAGCAACAAGGCGTATATGCTTCAACCGAAGAAGAAATAATCGATGGAATTAGACAAGAAGCGGAGGGAGATAATCCCGATGATGATAGTACAAATATCACAAAAATTTCATGCCAAGACATGCTCGACAAGTTGGAAATGTTTTGGCTTCACTTAGATACTGTAGTTGAAAAGCCCCATAATATAGTTAGACGCTAATCAGCGGGAAACGAAGGGGGGTTCATAATGTAATTCAAGACCACGCTATAAGAATGTATATGTCCCTGATGATGCAGGACATAAGGAAAGTAAAGGTGATTTGATCAATGACAAGACGAAGAACTAACAAGTCAATCGGTTCCTTCGACCATGAACATTCATGACCATGGATAGATTTCATTAGAAAAAAATAATGTGTATGTGAGATTTACTTTTCTAATTTTATTTTTTTGCATGTACGGAGAGTTTTTTTGCACAAGGTCGTTCAAATGTCAGAGATGGCCATTACATTAGTGTATATGCTTAATAATTCATACAATTGTTATTTATAAACAATTCACTATTACTGTTGTTTTCGTCTTCAACCGGTTATTATTTCCTGAAGGGCTTGGATCAGCTTGTTATTCATTTATAAATATATCTTTCTTAATACATTTCCAACGTCACAGAAGATAAAAAGAAATCTCAAAATTGGAAATAGTGTTGGGTGTTTTTAATCATGTAAATGATGTATAATTGTTCGATAGAATATAAGCAAATTCTGATTTCTCTATATTTGGAGGATTTTTTAAGGTCATACATTTTATCTGAGTTACAAGAATTTATTTGCATGATTAAAATATCCGATGCTAGACACAATACTCTAGAAATCCATTAAGCATCGGGTTGCGTATTTTGCATGACTGATCATTTTGAATTCCACTTCCACTTGAGTTTATACTGGTGATTAGTGTGATTAATCCGCTAAAACCATCAAGAAAAGAAGGTATGCTGTAACAGTGTATTTAACGAATACAAAAGGAGAAACGGAAATTGATAAATAAGAATAAGTGGTGGCTTCGTACCTCTCAGTAACAATTAGCTTTTCCGTTTTTCTTCTAAATTGCCGCGGTCATATGCATTTCGTGAGTAGATGTAACAAAGATGGAGAAAAGCATACTTGGAGCTTTTAGCCTCGTGAGAACTCTTAAAAGAAGTAATAACCAATCTTTTATTTTCACCCCAAAAGGAAAGAAAGTATATTGTATGATATAACCATATCACCAGTATTAGGGATTTGTACAAGCTTGATTGAATCGATCGAAAAAAGAGAGTACAAGCTTGATTGAAAACGGTGTAAACATAACATCGGTTACAGTTTCGTATTTTCCAAAGTAACGAAAGAAAACTAGAGAGACAACAATATTCGAACAAGAAACTGGTGCAAGTGTTCTGTATGTGGAAAACAGTTAATAATTGGGAATTTGTAATCCATTTTCGATGTTCCTCACTTGGGCAACGGATATGTGATCCTAAGATCTAGTAAACTCTTACTGAACATACCCAAAAGAAGTTTTTCTCCCGAAATAAAATCATTTTCAGTGAAAACCCTGTGGAATTATTCGAAATGTTGTAATCTATAGACTCTACAGTCTATATTAAATGATAGCTAATCTCAGATATCTGCTAGAGTTAATATCTTACAGTTGGGATTGGTAATGGGGTGAAGAGGGGAATGATCAAAATTTGGCCTATATTAGTTATCCTAGTTCTATACTTTTCCTATCTGCTACCCCATTAGGGAAAACTATACTCATTCTAGGACCCTAGAGTTCAGCTAGTATGTACCCTCTAGACAAAACGATAACAAGATGTGACCGGACGAGAGTCACGAGACGTGTGCTTTTACACAAAAATACAGTCTCGCTCTAGAGTTGTCTAGGGTAGTCTAGCATTTTTTGTAGACAAGTAGACAACCAAAAGGGTGTCCTCCTATGTGATGATTATAACAATGGGGGCTAAAAATATAATTGGGTGCAATGCTTTCTATTTATTTATTTTTGATTGATTGGATTTGCTTTTTATTTCCAGAATTGAGTTGATAATTGAATACTTCATACTTATAATGCCCAACAAAACATAAACACCATCAGATCGATCAAAACTGGAGTTGTTCGTCAATTATTTTAACCTAAAAACCTTGAAAAAACAATGGTCACTTTTTTTTTGTTGGATCGGTCAAAGAGAAAATTCATTGAAAAGAGTAGTACTTAAAAGGGGTACCTCAACCCAATGAATACAAACGAGAGATTAAAAAAAGGCAAGAACATCCCGACAAACCCAAAACAACAAAAAACAAGCTTACAAACGCCGGAATAAAGAGTCCCGTAATGCAATCACCATTTTCTAACATATACAACAAAAACTCCATAATTAATAGACTTCAGACTTCATAAAATTATTAATACAGGGAAGTATACAAAAAAAAATTGGTTGACAAGAATCTTTAAACATGCTTGACAAGTTGGAAATATTTTAGCTTCAGCAACAAGGTGCACATAGTAACGAGATCTTAAGCATATGTAAATCAAAAGATGCGATGACAATCTAAGAAATTACATCCTTTTGTCAAACGACTCTAAATACATATTTTTCTTTATTTTAAATTTTGGTGTAACAGGTCTGTAATTTTCCGATTATGCCTATTATATCTACATAGGTAGGTAAATTCCTTATGGTATGACTAGAAAAATCTATTAATATTAAAATGTGGAGTTTATCACTGTTTATAACTGTCAAGACGATCAATTATGGTCGCGAGACCCAAACTCTATTAAAATTTCCCAGGACCCAAACTCAAAGAAGGTCACAAAATTGAGAACTAAACTCTAAATATCCCTACTATATACTACGCATTAAACTTCGATTTGAATACGAAGCACACAGATTCAGCTAGGGGGTTAGCTTGGTGTGAATCGTATGATCTTGATTTAATACTTTTTAATACATGTAGTTGTATAATAAATCCGGGGGTCTTGAAAGAATGGGATTTTTTTTTTTTTGCTGAAGCATGCATTTTATTAATATAAGATTAGGTTACAATTTGACGTGAGTATGTGGTACCCACCGAGTCATGGAAGATAACTTGACTAATTAATACAAACCAGGATTTCCTGGTCCCAAATTTTGGTTGAAAAGTTACCCATTTGACTTTCGTCTGCCACCTGATTTTCCGAGCCATCCGCTGCTTGATTTCCTTCTTTATAGTTGTGTTGGATAGCGACCTGCTGAATTTGTCGTATTCTATACTTTATTTCTTCAATCATCCCCGAGATGGCCAATGGGGTTCAGTAGCGGATGTGACGAAAAGCAGAAAGTTTTCTGAGTCTGTTTAGAAGAGAATGGTGAAATTGAACTGTTGGAAGAAATTGCTCAATTTCCAAATGCCTCCATAAATAAATACTACTGCTAGATACCCAAGAACATTCAATACCTTGTTACCTTATACTGTACATGGAAACGTAGGTTAACCATATAAGTTTGGCAGTTTGGCATACCCATAGCGAAAATGATAGTTTGACCGCAACTTTCTCCTGCATGTAATTCCCGCAAGAGATAAAGAAAGAGGACCAGCTGTACCCATAGTATTAGTGGGTGCAACTATATGGCAAAATGTCATGTTTGCAATATGAATAGGATGAATAGGAATAGGCGTCACAGATGCTTTTATCTAATGTAGGTCTAGGGACAAGACCCTTCTTTGATACGTTCAGTATGCGGAGAGCGACCGAAAGGTCTTGTCAGCAACATTTAATATACTACTTATTTCTATAGTAATTCGTTAAATAAATACGGACTTATTATAATTGGACCCAGACCTTTTTAACCTTGAAAATTGATGAAAATAAGAGAGAAGGTAATTAGTAAAAATAAGATGATAATAAATTAGTCCTAATTGCACCTATGTTTTGAGGGAAGATTTGTACGAACTGGAAATTTCTTATCACCTTTTTTTCTTACAAAAATTTCTTTTAACATATTTATTTTGTGTGTAAGTTTCGTTTTGCACCTGTGTGTGTTGTATTTAAATTATTTTTGTTTTCATGTGTTTAATTTCATCCTCTTCTCGAAGTTCTATCTCTTTTGCTGGCGGTAGGATACAAATTTTTTGGGCCAAGAGCTGAAATGCCCCAATGGGGTGTCTGAATTTTACTGTGTGATACTACCACCGTTTCCTCTCATCTTTCCCTCAGGACACGTACACCCGCATGTAAACCCCTGAATTGAAAGCTTTAGGGTCCGTTTGGCACACATTTTTTCTTGTATTACACTGCATTCAATCACAGGTAGTCCCATTACACGTATTAGAAGTGATGGTGTTTGGCACGTTACAGAAATTGATCCTACAATTACTCTCATTCTGAGTGGAATTTTAGGCAATTTTGAATTTGAAGTACTTTGGATCCCTATTTTGAGCATGAACAACGAGAGGATTCCAGTAAAGGCACACAAATATTATACAAATTTCATTTATTGTTAGAAAGAAGTTCAAAATTAAGGCAAATACTAGATCATGTAAAAAAAGATTTGATCTGTGATTGAAAAAAGAAAACACAGGTTTGTTTTATGGATCCAGCGTAATGCTTGTATCTTTTAAGATACACATGTTCAAAAGAATCAAAACCGATCCCGATCTCATTGTTCAAGCCAAATCTCTGGTGATTGGTGCGGCTTCTACCTTCGGCTAGGGATGTGCAACGGACGGATGGATGCAGATAAGGGGTCGCCCGCGTCCAATCCGTCAAAGTTGCGGATTTGGAAAATCCAACCGTGTCCGGCCCAGTCACCCGTTGATTTCATATCACCGGATCAGCGGGTGATGCTGGCCAGATGCGAGTTAACCGCGGGTTCAATCCAAAAATAAATAAAAATGGTACAAGTTGATACATAGTAGTAGTATACGCATATTTCTCAATTTCCAAATGCCTCCCTAAATAAATATACTAGATACCTAAGAACATTTAATGCTTTGTTACCTTATACTGTACATGAAAGCGTAGGTTAACATTTGTCTTTTTTTTTTCTTAAATGCGAATTACAATGCTAAATTAACCTTTCTTTTATCCCAGCTTTTTTAAGTTTCTGTGAAGAGTTTTCTCTCTCACATATTCTGATTTCTGAGTGGTTTTTTTTGTGTGAAGAATTTTCTCTCTCTCACATGTTCTGACTTCTGAAAGGTTTTTTTTCTTAGTGAAGAATTCTTTCTCTCTCACATGTTCCGAATTTAGGGTTTCTCTCACATGTTCTGAGTGAAAGATTAGGGTTTCACCTTGATTTCTCCAATAAAATTGTAAGATTCATCCGTAAGAACGATTGCTGGTTTATTTAATTTCAGAATTCTCATTTTAAGTCCTATGATAATATCTGTAAATACATTCTGAATTTCTTTCTTTTTTATTTATTTTCAGTTTCAGATTCTGGTTCTTTCTTGTAGACCGTTGTTCTAATGTCTGTAATTGCCCTTTGTCTGTAGAAATCACAAATGGATTAATCATTTTTATAGCCATTTGTGTTGTATCATTTTCAAATCACCAATTGCCCTTTGTATGTAACCTTAATTATAGGTTCATTTTTATAAAGGTTTTCATACTCTAACTCTAATTCTCGGTTTGATTTTTATTTAGTTTAATGGGGAGTTGGACAAAGAGGTACAGAGGAAAAGGTGACGATGAAACAACACCAGAAAGCCCTCAGAAGAAGAAAATAAAAATGGAGGAAGTTTTCAGGCAAAGGAAAAAAGGAAAATCACAGGGAAAAACTCCTAGCAAAGAACCTGAAATAGGTAAGTAATATTTTATTTTTCACATAAGATGCAAGTAGTGAAGAAAGATTATTCCATTGAATTGGATTTATTGATACCAAGTTTAGCAATAAAATAATTCGTGGTACAAAGACTAAAGGTTGATCAGAAAGAATTATACCAGTGAATTTTTGCGCTAGAAAAACTTCATTCTGATTGTGTAAAAACCTTATTTCATCTTCTGATGGTGCAAAAACCTTCTTTCACCTATGGGGCACTGTGTAAAAACCTATTCACAGCTGACTGCAATTGTTTTTTTGACTGGTTGTAGTTCAAAAATCATGCTAACTATATTTTGCACTAAATATTTTAAGAAGATTTGCGGTGGAAAACCACTTTTCATCCACATTGGCACCAAAAGCCTGAAAGTGGCCGTCTCTTTATTATGTGGCGTCTGGGTTTAATTGACACTTCTCTGATAAGTATATATGCTGACTGTTGTTAATTTTGATCTTTGATAACACATCACATCATTAGCCGAGAAAGATGATACAATAAAAAGCAACAGACAGTGGGCATTTAGAGCAGGCTTAGGACACTTGCACGATCTCTTTGTTGGCAAGGAGGAGGATATATTAGTGTTGAATGATATACATCGGGATCTATTAGCTACAACTGCTTTTTGGAGTTTACTACAAGTGTTTATCAACAACCAAATAACTAAAGATGAGTTGAAAATACCACAAGCTGGGCTAAAGAAATTGACCGACTCGTATATAAAGTCACAAAACGGTGAAGGAGAATTCCTAGTAACGAAAGAAGAAGGATATGAATCAACTCCTCAAGAAATGGCTTTGATTTTCGGAATGCAAATGTTGCAGAATGGTAAGCAAGACTTACTAGAGACACGAAAAGTGTGTCCAGGCGATAATGACTAGTGCAAGAAGTATTTTGGTGGTGCTAAAGCCAGTCAAATATATAATGTTCAAGTGAAAGAAGCAATTCTAAAAAGTGCAAAGGCGAACGAAAATGAAGAACTGGTTAGGCGCTTGGTGCTTTATTTGTGTTTTACAGTTTTCTTTACAAAAAATGGAGGATCGAGGATGTCTTGCAGCTACATAGCCTTGGTAGAAAGCATAGATGTTGTAAACAACATCAGCTGGCCTCATCTGATCCGCAAACACATGATGCATGGTATTGAGAAATCGAATGACGATTACAGAAAGATCGATGGATGCGCATTTTATCTCTTGGTAAGTTAAAAATTCTCGATTCATTAAAATTCAGTTGTTACTGATTATTAACTTTCGTGTGTTTATTTCTCAGTATTGGTATGCGGAGAGAAGTAATCAGAAAATTGATACGAGAGATGGATGCACCGAAAGGTTCCCAAGATTCACGAGATGGAGTACAAATACGATATCAAGGACTATCGACACTCTTAACAGTTAACAATTTATAGATATAAAGGTAATGTAAAGTTTCATTTGTTAGTTCTATCTTGTTCTTTAAATATGGTGCCAGTAAAAATTTGCAAACAGGAAAGTTACTTTTTGATAAACCTGACAAAGGATGTAAATTATTAACACATAGCTGCATAGGGTGCAAACACAATGTTTGATAATTGGTAGAAAATAGAAAAAATGTGCAGAAACACATTTTCACAAAAAAGGTCTTCTGATTTTTATCTTTACTGTAGCCAAATTTTGGTTGTCAAGTTGTGAATGGCTTGGAGAATAACCTGATAACTCCACTTCATGTGATGTCCCAAGTGGAAAAGTTGAATGAGAGGATTAGACAACTTCAAGCTGAAGTAGATGATCAGAAACAAAAAACAAGTGTAATAAACGTAAAGCTTCGTGAAATGCAGAAGTGTTCAAGCGAGGATCCAAAAGAGTTTGAAATAGTGCGGAAGATTTTAGAAGATATCTTGGAACAAGACAAAGGGAAGACACTTATAGAACAAGAAAAAGATGATAGTGATCCACACAGAGAACATGAGCATCATATCCATAAAAAAGTGAATAACCTAAAATATATACAAAACAATGAATCTGGTTCACACCGCGAACATGATCCTATCTTAAGTCAACCGACCCAACAGAATAAAGAAACACACGTGTCGCTGGAGAACAAAAAAAAAAAGGAAGAGGAGCATCAAAAAAAGATGGAAGAATTGGCTAAAGAAAATGAGAAGGAAGAAGAGGAACAAAAAATGCGTGAAATGCTGGAGAAACAAAGAATGGAAGAGGAGGCACGAAAAAACCAAGAATTACTAGAGCAGCAAAAAAGAGAAGAAGAGGAAGAAAAACAACGTTTACTGGAAATACAACAAAGGGAACAAGAAGAGCGTGAAGCGTATCTTCAACAGGTATGAAATCGGTATAACCTCGAAACGCTGGCTAAATGTAAAAGTTTCACCACTATACTTCGGCGTTTGGGGGCGAGTGTACCACCAGAGCTCAATATTAAACAAGTAAGTCGCTTCCAAAATATTCACCATAAGAGATAACGTTGGTGCATTGTTTTTTTTTTCTAATGATATATTTTGACATCCAGGTTGAATGCCAAGTGAGAAAAATATCGTTCAATTGGCATCCTAATAAAACTGTGAACTTGCCAGTAATGGAACAAGATGAATTAGAAGTGAAACTACAAGTTCTATCTCTTTTATTGGCAGTAGGATACAAAACGGGTGAGTAATTTTTGACTGGCGAGTCCAGCAACGAGTTGTAACCAGGGGTAGCAGACAGACACCCTGACGGTCGGCATTTTTACTCGTAAATGCTAGTTATTCCCCACTCGTCTGTTTAAGTTCATCCTTTTCTCGAAGTTCTATCTCTTCTACTAGCAGTAATACCTTTGTCCACATATATATACTTCGTAAGAATCCCAAAACAAAATTTGTCTATATGTTAGTGGTTTAATTTTAATTTTTTGTATATATAAATTTTTTGTGAAGCATGTATAGTTAAGGGTTCAGGGAAAAATCTTATTACAAAATTATAGTTTTATCATAACCCAACTCATGTTGAAAATATATCAGAATTTTCCGAAATTATAATGGTGAAAACAAAATTTTCACTAAAAATTCAAGTTAAAGTTTTAATTTTAATTTAAAATATTTAGGAAAAATATGAAATTAGCACATAAAAATGGGTGGAAAACAAAATGTTCACCTAATATGGCAATGATAGACAATACAGGTTGTCCATAGGACATAGAAAAGAATGGAAAATAGAAAAATAAAAATTTGTTATAAACCATACCGAAA
Organism: Papaver somniferum; assembly: GCF_003573695.1. Lineage (NCBI taxonomy): Eukaryota > Viridiplantae > Streptophyta > Magnoliopsida > Ranunculales > Papaveraceae > Papaver > Papaver somniferum. Next base: position 112,984,111 of record NC_039363.1, read on the forward strand.
TATAATAGATGGTGATGTTTGGTATTTCGGATGTTGTTCCATTTTTTGTGGGTACTAGTCTACTAGACCTTTGTAAGACGAGAATATCCCAAACTATTAGCATAAAATACGGTATCGTATAAGTTTTATTACGAGAAGTATGGGAAAAAGTGTGAGAGTGTGTGAAGTTAGGAGTGTTATTCCGTATATAATACTAATTAGAGGTTTTCTCTCTATCAGAGTACTGTACATACAAAGATGGGTGGATTGAGATTAGCAGGGGGCCCTTTTGTGTGGCATTAGAGCATGTCTTATGGCAGAATTCATTGTATTCCAAGTGTGGAAAAATTGGGGAATATCAAGTATAGTGGCTTAAATATTGATGTTTTCCATGAAAAATCCAAGCAGTGTTCCATGGTTTCGGGGAAGGTCCCATTGTAGAAAGTTTTAGTGGACATGAATGGGGGATAACTAGCTTTTTGGTAACAGCTCATCTCTTATATCTGCTTCCCCCGGTTACGTTTCATTAGTCATTACTCTATGCTCATTATAGGACTGTAGAGTTGATAGTCATTACTCTACTCATTCTAGTACTCTAGACAGGACGAGAACAAGACTAGATGGGATGTGACCGGACGAGAGTCACGAGACGTCTGCTTTTTCACGAAAATCCAGTCTCTCTCTACCCCCATACTTCCTGGGTCATGTGACCGGACCTATGTTACTGTTATCCTTTGTAATAATAAAAGTCTTCTGAAGTATATTTCAGAAGTCAAAATGACAACAAGATGTTTCAAGATATATGCCTTTTTCGATTTTCATGTGATAATCTAGTTAATATTAATTGCAGTGCTTGTAAAAAAAAAATTTTCGGCAATAGACGATATATTAAGAAAGAAGCAAAATTACATAACAACTCAAAGGCTAGCCACCAAGCAGGGAAAAAAAGGGAAAACAACAAAGAAAAAAACCCAAAATTACAACCAAAATAAAATCCCAAAACTTCCTTGCTTTGAAAATTTGGGTTTGTTGGGTATGGTTTTTTTTAAACTCACGTTGAGATTAGTTTTCGGTCTACGATCATTAATTTTGTATATTCCATGCACAATTCCAAGTTTCTAACTTTAAAATTCTTCTTACAGGACGTTGCTTCTCACAGATGCTTTTCTCTAATCTAGGTCTAGGGACAAGACCCTTCTTTGGCAAGTTCAACATGCAGAGAGAGACGGAATGGTCTTGTCAGCAACATTCCTTACATAAATACGGACTTATTATAGTTGGACCCAGGCTCTTTTAACCTTGAAAATTGATAAAAATGAGAGAGAAGGTAATTAGAAAAAATAAGATGACAATAAATTAGTCCTAATTTATTTTTATTTTTGCTAAGAAAAAAATTAGTCCTAATTGCACCTATGTTTTGAGGAAATTTGATATCACCATTTTTTTCTTACAAAAATTTCTTTTTACACATTTATTACCGTGAAATTTGATATCACCGTTGAGTCACGAGACGTCTGCTTTTACACGAAAATCTAGTCTCATTCTAGGGTTGTCTAGGGTAGTATAGCATTTTTGGTAGACAAGTAGATTTTTCGCTTTTTTCCCGAGCATTGAGCCACTGACAGTGGTTTACACAGTAATTCTAGGTTTAAAACTTTAAATCTCCTTAATCGAATAGTCATAGACCTCTAGGGACGAGATTTTTATTTACTCTACGAACTAGAATACTATGCCTCCGGCGATAAGGCCCTTCTTTACTCTACGAATTAGAATAGACCTTTACGGACAATACCCTTCTTCGGGTATGTACATACTCGTATGCTTTTCCACGAAAATCAAGTCTCACTCTAGGGTTGTCTAGGGCAGTCTAGCATTTTTGGTAGACAAGTATCATTTTCGCATTTTCCCCGAGCACCGACCGTGGTTTACACAATGATTCTTGGTTTACAACTTTAAATCCAATTTTGCTACACTTACCCCACTCATTTCCCCCACCCGTTTCCCCCATTAGGTGGAAACCAGATAGTGGTGTGATGCCACACAAAAAGGCCCCCTGTTAACTCCAATCTCAGGGATCAAGGGCTAAGATCGCTGCCACCTAATCGGGGGAGGGGGTGGGGAAAAGGAGTGGGGGAAGTGTAGGGACGAGAAGAACACTTTCCAAGAGGACCCAAATTTTACAACCGTTCAACACCCAGAAGCTCCACAACATCCAACGACATATCCTTACGTCACATCAACAGCTGAAGCATCCGTCCAATACCATGTCTCCTCCCCTAATCAAACAGAAGCCAAACACCACCTTCATATCACTTTCAGCTTCTCTCCAATGGTCAAATCCCTGCAAAACCTTCATTTCACCTCATTCCATCAAATCTATCCGCGACCATCTCTGATCATATCCACACTCTAAGTACACAAAACACAGTAAACAATAAGTAGGGGCTCTTGCGAGTCTGCGACATGTCATGGGGATATGTTTTGGGGACTTATCACATGTCACCTCGTCTAATACTTATCTAGCTAGACACCCTCAAATTTTCACCCCTATAGTGAGGAATGGCACATAAGGCCATCACCTCCCTTCTTATGGAACAAACGATTAACATTGAATTGGACCACGATGGTGATGACATGTTATGGGTGAAGGATTTTGGGGAAATATTTGGCGGGGGAGGGGGTGCAGGTGAAGAGTAGGGAATATCTGTCTGCAGTACTATAGTTTTACTGTGGATCCTACCTGTGAAAATGGTATTTTGCACGTTATTTTATTTTGTGAATCCTATTTTTGGTAATGATACTAATACAAGTAGATATGAGTATTTTTACTTTTTTTGTTAGTTTTTCTACAATTATATTCTTATAAGTAGAAATAAGAAACTTTTAAGATGATTTATCTTTTAGACTATACCACGGATAGATATATGTATATTTAATATAGGGACCCATGTATATATACAGCCATGATCATATTGTCTTATACATTCCGGTATCATCATCGAAATATTTGGTTTTTGTCCTTATCAATCGTGCTAAAAACAACCAATTACATCTTTCACAATACAATGTTGCATGTTTTGTGAAGATTTTTTTTTTACTCGGTCAATAAAACTCACCAAAAAACAAAAACTTTTATTATCCACTACTATTACCAACACCCACCGCCAAAAAAACCATCCACCTCCAATGTTTCTTCCACAAATAGTAATGTTATCGCCTCCGCCATTCACAAACACCTGCCACCGTTTATACTTACCCTACTTCCACTACCACCATTAGAATTAATATGGTTTTTAGTAAAATTATTTATTAATAAAATTATGTATTTAAGTTAAATTATTAAAGGGAGATTTATAATAGAAATTTAATTAATCATTATGAACAATCAATGAGACACTAATTAATAAAACATTTAAAAAAGGCTAAGTTGAACAAACCCCACCGGTAAATTTATCTTTTCCACGGAAAAATCCTGCCCACTCTTTATGTAGACAAATCTATAATAAATAATTTCATATGTTCTGATCTTGATTCGTGTCGTTCGTTTAGTTATTACATAAAATGGCAATTGATTGCACCATTTTTTTTTTTAAAATGGACATGTGTTTTATCGAGTTTATTTTAACATTAAAATGATCAACCACGTTTTATACTTTATAATTTAACGTTACATATTTTTTGGCGTTACGAAATTAGCATAATATGTTTTTGTTCACCAATACCCTTCACCTCCATAAAACCATATGAATCCTTTTTTTTTATTATCCACCACCACCTAGTGGAAGAGCCAACGGTTGACTAACATGGCTCTAACCCCTTCTATTAGATGACTACATAATTTTTTTTGGTTTATTTTATAAATAGTTCTTTTTCCATATATATTTATGGTTTAGTCCATCAAAGTTTACATGTTTCACTTTAAGAAAAAAAGTAGGCCTCCTCAACGTCAATTTATGACTTCACCACTGCCACCATCACTGCCGCCCATCCTATGTAGGTTGTTGGACGTAATTTTAATTCTCAATCACAAATGCCATGTATGAGGTTTATACTGAACAAAATGTCGTCAATTGATTAGTTTCATTATTTTTTTCCGTGTATATATTCTTTTTTTGTATTGCAATCAATTTTATTTTAACATTGAAAAATCTTGATTTATACGGTATAATACCAAAGATAATAGGAGTACCATTTGGGTGATCCAACTACGAGCATGAAAATATTGTCTTGTATGATACCCCTAAAATATATGGTACCTTCATTTATCAAAAGTGTTAAAAACAACCAACCACATCTTTCACACTACGATTTTATCGATGTTGTAACGACAACATAAAACTAATATTGTCCATCACTACTCACAGTCACTACTTCTGCCATCACAAACCAGGGGCGGAGCCAGGATTTTGAGGAAAGAGGGAGAAAAAATTCTTGGCAAGTTGGATACATGTGAAAAATGGACTTTGTATCCCATTTTGAGATAAAAGAACAAAAATATAAATATAATTGTGCTTGGCTCCTCCCTTAACCACCACTAATATTTCGGCCTCCACCTCTTCTACTACTCATTGTCGCCAAAAATGTCAATTGATATCATTTACCAAAATTACTTATTAGTAGAAATAAATATTATAATTAATTAAAAAAATATTTATAATTATAAAATGATTAATCATTTATTATGAGCAATTAGTGAAACACTAATTAATAAAACACTTTATAATGAATAGATTATTTATTTATTATGCGCAATTAGTGAAACACTAATTAATAAAGCAATTATGATATTTAAGTTGAACAAACCACCGCATTTGATTTATCTTTTCTATTAATTCCAACCAAGGTGGCACACTGGTTAGAGGCCACTCTTATGACACAATAGGTCATGAGTTCGAACCACCTCCCCATTATAATTTTTGAAAATCCATATCTTGACTTGCGTATTCATTTTTCCTTTTTTCATTCTTAATATTGGAATTAACGCCACACGTGCGAGATGTAAGGGGTGGTCTGAGGAACCACAACCCTTGATTTATCTTTGTCTTGACAAATCCTGACCACCACTAACACAGGCAAACTTAGCCATGATATGTTTTGTATTAATGATTTTATAAACAAAAATGATATATTAATATGAGTTTATATGATACATTGCCCGAATAATAAGCACTGAAGTGCACCGTTTGAGAGGGGTGGTGGGCCCCACTCATGCCCCACCCCTACCGAATGCAGAGAATGGACATTTGATATCAGACGATCTGATCCCCTCTCGGTGCCCACTTCGGTTGCTGGGCTTCGGTGGATGTAGCAAAATTATTTTATAAATCTGACAAACCTTTTTTATTTTTTTTTATTTCTTTCATATATTTTTGAAACAAACAAACGAACTATACATATGAATATATGAAGATGATAAATACAATATAATAATATGGATTTTGGTGTAGGGCTAAGATTGGTATATGTAAAATTTTAAAGTGTGTTGCAAACATTATATATACCTTGTTAGGTTTCACTTTCAAGGCATCAGAAAAGAATTGGTTTGTCAAGACTTATATTACAATTAGAACCATGAATTTAATCCCAGTACAATCTCCACTCTGCTGTTTATACGAACGACTAGTCGTCGACTTACACCGTGACATACTTCTCAGCATGAAAGCTACTGCTTTCTGGATATGGTTAGAAGAGGTCGGATTCCCAAACGTTGTTTCGGGTCTGCTTAATATAGACGTTGTTCCTCTATCACTAATATTTCAAGAAGTTGTTGGCTGCCTCAATTGAATCGAATCTCCAATACCTCCATTATTTTCTCTAACATGAAATATCATTCAGATTCCATTAACCAAACGTCTGATGTCTCCGAACGATGTCAACTACACATCTCTATACAAAAACAGGTCTAGAGCACTGAGACAAATCTCCTACGTTGTGAATGAAATTTATGTCAAGGCATTTGACGATATCATCCAGAAGGTGTCGCCAAACAATCCACCCCCATCGGTTCCCCCTCTGCCGAAAGAAAATAAACATCGACCTGGAGTTGTTCAAGTTGAAAAGTATATTTCCGTAGGATGATCGGTTTTAAATGATTCATCTCTTCGGGGAAATCCATTATTTGGAAGCTATAAAACTATATTCATGATATCCGTATCTCTGATCCAGAATAATTTTAGGTGTTTTTTATAATCGTGCCTTTGGTGTAATAGTCTATAGAGATTATTCAAAATCCTAAAAAAATTGGAAAATTTATCAATAGTTATGCTTTTTATTATTCATACATATGATAGAGAAATGGTAATTTGCGATACTAATAAGGGGGAGCCGCTCTTACTAGGGGAAAAGCTGAATCTTGGGTGGATTTAGAAAAACTTAAAAGTATCCTTTATGGATGAATTCTTTTACTCCCTCCATCTCTAAAAGATAGGCGGTTTTCACTAAAATTAAGAAAACCAATCATTGTAGCCACTTTTTCATATTTTTTCATACTCAATTCTTGGTTTCCACTCATATTTTATAAGAGAGATGAGAGAGAGAAGTGGTCCCTTTTAATGTTTAGAGAGAAAAGAGTAAGAGAGAAGTGGTCCCTTTATGGGTATACTAGTAAAATTATAACATTTGACTTTCCACATATGGAAACAAGCCTATTTTTTTTGACATACCCAAATAATGAAACAAGCTTATCTTTTAAAGACGGAGGGAATATGTTTTTTTATTAGTTCTTTAACTTTCGGTAACTAAATTTTGCAGTCCAAAAACTAGAGTGTGTAATGGCCTTTTTTCATTTTGCATTTCCATCCTAACTTATACAATGTAATTAACTAATCATTTAATCATTTCTATTGTTCTTTGTAAATGAAACTAGAAATAACCCGTGCCGTAACGACACGGCATGAGACGAAATAAATTTTGGTAATAATGATTTAAATAAATATTACAAACTATAATAAAAGTTATTTTGACCCATAGGAACTTGTAGCTATGAAAATCTTAGATATTTTTCATTATAAATTTGGTTACACTTGTAGTCGATTAAAATAATAATTTATGGAAAAGAATGCCAGGTAAATTATTTTATTTTGGCCTAAAATAATAATTCTTTAGTCGATCCCCAAAGATTGGTGATCTTTGATACTGTTTTGTGTTCTATTCAGACCATTATGCTGAATCTTCATCGATATTTGCAACCATTTTCGGATGAAGATATAACGCCACTCTGCACGTTTTCTATGTTCGATATCTGCAACACCAAATCAGGAGCTGAGAAGCTGGAGGTGAATCATGATAATAAATAAGGATTTGATGATAGTGATGGGTTAGTAACATGAAGGTTTAGATAACGATGCTCAATCGTGTTGTTATGGAGGAAAAGACAATCAAGATCAAGAAGATAACAAAATAAACTTAGTAGATGCAGAGGGAAAGGTAACCATCCAAAAAGTCGAGATTTATGAAAAGATTGAGGTTTCTGTGTCAATGTAGCTTTCATAAGGAATGTTTTTCCAAGCTAGACAGTTGTCCCATTTGCAAGGCTAGGAAGAACGAAAGCTTGCGAGTCTATAATAACATTTCTTTTTTCACTAAAATTAAAATTAGGCCTATAATAAAATAACTTTTCCCTTTTCACTAAAATTAAAGTTAGGCATATGATTGAAGCGAAAATTTTTGGTGATTCAGGATATAAATTTTTTTTTATTGTTTTAGGAGAAAAAAAGTCAAATAAAAATGATTTTTTTTATATTTTTAACAAAATATTATTTGTTCTTTGCAGACAGTAATTAATATCGATGCCAAGTATAACAAATAATAATTTATTAATGGTTTTTCTACATCATTTTTTGACAGGGTACTTAATGAGACTACTAAAAGTGGATAATGGGAATGTGTAAACGATGATGGACTAATGAAGGTAAATAAATAATAATTTATAACCGTTAAATAATGATGATTTGTAACCTTTATGCTTTAAATAATGGCCATATTATTACCATTTGGAGCTTTCTTTATGTGAGGAAACTATACATATCCATCCATATGTCTAAACCGTATATCTAAATAATATGTCTAAACTGATGGTTTGGTCGTGACTGTCCTTTATATGTCTAAATTGTATATCTAAACATACATATTAATGATTTGATCATGGCCGTCCTTTATTTGTCCAAACTATAGATGACCGTCCAATGGTGTTTTTCTCATTGGACGGTCATCTAAAGTTTGGATACATAAATGACGGCCATGATCAAATCATTAATATGTATGTTTACGACAACCTAAAAAAAATTACCCTTTACACCTTAGACAGAAGGAATTCAATGGAAATGAAAAACAAAAATTGGACCATTATCCGTAGATGATGAACATTTTACCATTGTATGTTAATATTTTATGCTCAATTGCAATGAACTGGACAAATGTACAACACAAAACTAAAAATGCATATATAATATAAATGACGAAGTTTAACAAAAAAAAAAAAAGGGCATTCGAATACACATGCAAATTTTGAACCAAGCATTTGTTTTGAACACATTTCCGTTCACAATTGTGCATGAGTTAAGCTCGCAATGAATTTGAAAAACAACATTAATTAGTGGACGGGTAGCATCATTTCAACCATTAGTTTTCAAAATTTCAATAAAAGAACAGATTAGGGTAATATGGCACAAACTCTTACATATTTTCTTGAAAAGTTTTCCTCTACTTCAAGTGAGAGCTACCGACAATAATAAAAATAAGAACAGGTTAATCGTGAACGTGGAGAGATGCTGCAAGTACAAAGTACTCATTTCCTAAAAAAAAGTTCACCTGATTACGGTTTCACCAAAAGAATAATCTACGAATGGAGGTAAGATGAATATATTCTCAAATGAATCTGGCTCAAAGTTTTTCAAGTAAAGAAACTTTTGTTGTAATAGATGTGATACTTCCTAAAATATCAACGTGTTTTACAGCATCCATTCTAAAAATTTGGGAAGCTAAATGAAGATTGAGCTACAAAATTCATATGCGAGATTGAAACGTTACATTTCTCTTACCTTTTGGAAAATCACAGACGCTCAGTGCAACTTTATACACGCTCCTCTCTGTTGATCAATGGTTTTTCTACATTATTTTTTGACGGGGTAATTAATGAGACTACTAAAAGTGGATATTGGGAATGTGTAACCGATTGCGCACTAATGAAGATAAATAAATAATAATTTGTAACCGTTAAATAATGGCGATTTGTAACCTTATGCTTTAAATAATGGACATATTATTACCATTTGGAGTTTTCTTTATGTGAGAAAACTATAAATATCCATCCATATGTCTAAACTATATATCTAAACTGATGGTTTGATCGTAACCATCCTTTATATGTCTAAATTGTATATCTAAACATACATATTAATGATTTGATCATGATCGTCCTTTATGTATCCAAACTATAGATGACCGTCTAATGAGAAAAACATCATTGTCCATATGTCTAAACTATATATCTAAACTGATGGTTTGATCGTAACCGTCCTTTATATGTCTAAATTGTATATCTAAACATACATATTAATGATTTGATCATGATTTGATCATGGTCGTCCTTTATGTATCCAAATTATAGATGACCGTCCAATGAGAAAAACACCATTGTCCCTTATAATATAGATAATTAGACAAAAATAATATAATCATTTCTATGGCTCAACTATGCAGATTGTTGGGTTAATTTGTCTTTTTGGTATTTCTAACTTCTTATTACTAACATGTAGAAGAAACTCTATGTCCTCATATCTCCTTGGATGCTTGGGACTCCATTACACTCTGAAGTTGGAGAAGTTTTTGTGGGCACATCTCTGGTTAACCCTCACGAGACTACAACTCCTCCACTAGGGACACCTAGGGGTTTAAAGGCTTAGTAGTGTAAGTGATGTGCAATTTATATTCTTCACATGAACATCACATTACGGAGTAGATTGTTAGTTAACGTGAGTCACATGTTCAACACGCTGCCCTTAATACATTAGCGCCCGGCTACACATAGGACTCAAGAGTGATGCTATACCCCTCACATGATGGATATCTCCAGGATTAAACACCCTACGACACCTACTACTAGCATATGTAGTAGATGCTCAAAAGTAGTGAATTTCTTTATATAATGCTAATATTTTGGGGATATGTTCCTCTTACCAAGTTCTACATGCCTACCAAAAATGAGCGTATTCCGAGACATTTAACATCACCATTGCTACTTTGAAAATGAGCCGTTGAAAATCAACGGATTTCTGGCCGTCGAAATTAAGACCGGTAGATTAAATTAAGTTTCATATTTCGGAATGTACTCATTTTCTGGTAGGCATATAAAACTTGGTAAGAGGAACATATTCCCAAAATATTATTTTCAAATCCATTACGGTTTGATTTTTATTTGCAAAATGACGCCCAACGTGTGAGAAAATTGATTCATTTTCTTTCTGTAACTCGTTACATTTAATCACAATGCAAATTAGAATTTATAGACCAGAACTGATGTTTAAGAACAACACTAAAATGGCACGTGAGATGAAATGTTTCATCTTAGGACTAAGCCTAACACTTAAGGGTTAAGGATAGCCTAACTAATTCTTATCTCATTTCTGAGATAAACCCTCTTGATATTCATCATCTCATTTCTAAGATAAACCTTATTGATGTTCATCTCTTGGTGGCGAGAAACTTATACAGAATAATTGAGAGAAGTATATAATGGTGGGCACCTTATGCCATGCTTATGAAACAGTTTCCAATATTATTTCCTTTGATTGCGATGGCCGATAACACTGTTAAACGCTAGATTGGGTTATTATATTTGGCAAGATTTAAATTTTGGTGGGGCAAGATCAGAGAATTTATTCTTTAAAAACCGTCAAAATACTGTTGACACATGTTGATTTTCTACTTGTCCCCCACGCCCCATCCAAATCTGCCCCCATATTGCATCAAAAAATTTCTTGTTGTTTTACTACTAGTTCTGAAAGTCTATATTAAAAAAGTGTTCTTGGCGTCCCAGCATATTGAAAAACCCACACTTTTGTTATGCATCATAGCTTCCATGCGTTGGAGGAAAGAGACTGGAATTTATGCTTTGAAGCAATCGAAAGGTTAGCTATTAAATCGTCCAGTAGACTAGTAGTATAAGATTCTGAAACGACCTCGTTTATTTCATTTCCTCATCCGGACTATCTATTTCACTTCTAACATTTTAATTCCTCATCTGCTCTATCTATTTTATTTCATACCTTTAAAAGTATGGCATCATTTGACTCAGCAGAAGATTCGTCCATGATTAAAACATGGTATAATGAAACCCGCCGTGAAGATGTCCAAGCGGGACGGGTTATACCCGAAACCTTTTTGGGGAGGGTGTGGAACCAATTTTTGCTAGATTACGGGAATGAGAAGGGAAGATCTCTGCGACAAACTCACGACAGGTACCTTGTTATCAAAAAGGGATAGTTGATTCTATAGACATACAAGAGAAGATTTATGCCCATAGCACTTTTACGTTGCCGGACTCAGAATTTCTAAGTAACTTTCGATTAATTTCATGTAACGTAAATTATCGTTCTTCCACTTGAACCCTAATAAAATAAGTTTTTGGCTGTGTTTTGGTAGGAGAGACTCGCAAAACGGCACTACTCCGAAGTTAAAGGAAATGAATTCATATTTGATGAAAGTTATGAATTCATGAAGTCAAAGATTACAGAGTTCCACCTAGACTGAGATTCCGAGAAGGTATTCGGCTACCCAAGGAAAGAAGCAAAGAATTATGGAAGCAAGTATAGGGAATCCCTTAAAGAAATCACCATATTTGCCATAAGCTCGAACATTTTTATGTTCGACACCGCCCAAAAGAACCCTTGTAATTTGATATCTCTAATGTGGCTCACCAAAGTTTTCTTTTTGTTATCAATGATTCTTGCATTTCGCTCTTTCCATTTTCACCACCATATAGCAACAGAGATGTTTTACTATGTTGCTACACTAGGGTCATATGTCCACCGAAAGTGGCACTTTTCCGGCATCTGTGGGTAGATCGTCTCCGGCCATCTATTCTACAAGTTTTTATTCGGCTATTAGGATTAGTTTTAGGATTATATGGTCTGCTGTGCTACTTTCTCTTATGGATCTTAAGATCTTCTGTGTAATGGGTTTCTTATGTTTGGGTCACGATCTGTTTGACATAAGTTGATGAAATTTTCAGGAAGATACAAAAGTTCCGACGATTTATCCGGCGAGTTCATTGTTTTCCTACGGGGATAGTTTCAGTTCAATCTTTTAATTGTGTTCTTCAGAAGGTTTTAAAAAAAAGAATCCTCGAGCTGTGGATCATGTTTCATCGATCCAAGCTCACCCGGATGAAAGCGGGCGTTACTGGTCATATGTGATTTTGTTACCTGTGATTCTGTCAATTGGGATTCTATTACTAGAGATTCGTCGCTTGGTCCTGTTCGAGATTAGTCTGCAGTCAATTCTTTGTAATTTTCTTTATCAAGTTGTGTTCAGTAACTTCTTCCGGGTTTAATTCCTGGTTTATTTATTAAAAATAAAACAAAAGAGAAAAGACCAAGTAATCTCATATTTTCCTTCCAAAAATAAAATTAATCATATATTCTTCGGATTCTTTACGAAATTGTTATAATAGTTTTTTAGGCAAAACTAGTGACAAAAAATCAAGGTGACCAAACTTGTGATACAAAAAACCCACTCAAATGTTGAGAACCGTTAAAACCCCATCTTAAAGAAAATCGATACAAAAACTCCGTCAAAACAAAATTGATACAAAAACCCCAATTTTCAAATTTTGGTTTCATCAAAATTTATGTTGGTTTCATCATTTTTTTTTTGATGAAACCAAATTCGTTTCATCAAATTTTTTGGGGTTTTTGTATTAATTTTGTTTTGATGGGGTTTTTGTGTTACTTTTGTTTCGATGGGTTTTTTGTGGGTGGATAGTGACACATTTGGGGTTATAACTCGCGGACCGTTTTTTAGGGGTAATTTGAGTTTCCTCTTCTGGAAATCTGCATTACCTCCCCTAAATATTTAAAATTAGCAAAGGCACTTGTACTACCCAATACAAAAGCTAAAAGTTATCGATACTAACAAACCAAAAATGAAAACAATTGTGAACTAAAAATTAACACTTTTGTTATAGGGAGGGGATTTTTGGATCAAGGGAGTGAAAAACTCGTACACTTTTTTTTTTTAAATTTAATCAAAGGCTTGTTAGATAACAATTGATCTTCTTTTACTCGCATGCAAAACCTTGAAACCCTAACTTCATCTTTTATATCACTAATAAAAAAAAGCATAAGACACTAAGAACCTAATAACATCTTCCTAAACAAGCATGCAAAAAAAAAAAAAACAGAACAGAACCGGAAATCGACGATTCACACCATTTTTAGATGAGTTCTTTACCGATCTGGAAAGAAACATAAGCATCAACGCAAGCATACTTAATCTGATCGAGAGAAAGCAAATAATCCTCCCGGTTACTCATAGTAACATGCCTTGGTTTTTTTTGAGTATCACCATAATTTAATACAATTCCAGCCAATCCCATCAACCCAGCATTCTTGAGTTCCTTCGAATTATACCTATCAGCATCCAAACACCTAAGATCAAAAACAACCTCAACTTCTAAGTCATAATCATCATCAAGTTTCTTAACATCTTCACCGATCCCATCCCCAACAAATGTAAAATCAGGGTCTCCGAGAAACTCAACAAGAGAAGAAGGGATTTCATCTGCATGTTTGATTTGGAAAATCAAACATCTACGACCAACATAGAGTTGTAATGTTGCTACTGGATTTCTGGAACGGCCATAAGCAGGTCTCTATTCTACATCAAGACCAACGATAAGATTATCTAGTACTCCATTGTATTCACTGTAAATCATGCTATTCCAGTGATCAACTGTTGAAGAATGCTTAGTGACGATTGTTCTGATTCGATCATCGTCTATGATTACTGAGTAAACTTGTTGTGTTTCTGGGTAGTGATTTGGAAGATCATGAATGAAAATTCCCATGGTGGTAGTGGTGGTACTGGTGGGGATGGTTTGTGCTTTTTCTAGAGAGAGAATAAAATCTCAAAATAAAAATGAAAAACTCGTACTCAACTCGCTAATTTATCTGTGAGTTAGATTCAATATTTTCTGGACCAAAATGCCCTTTAAAAATGACTCAATCAGACCAAACCCATCGGACTCCCATTTCCAATTCAAACTAAGAGAATAACGGAAATGATTGACACAATGAAACAAAGCACCGAGCGTCGGTACCGTGTGAGAGGATGATGAGACCACATCTACCCTTTCCAAATCTCGATGCTAAGCACGCAATATAAGGTCCGCGCGATCCCTCTACCCTTCCCAATCCCGATGCTAAGCACGCTAGGTACTGGAAGTGCGATCTCCGTCGGAACGCAACAAAGTGTAAAACTTCGGTGTGTCTAACATCTCTGTAACTAATTATGACTTAAAATTTTATCACTACTACAAATTACAAAAAATTACAACACAGTGAGCAACTATGGAAAACTCTTACTATGCGACCCAGTAATCTCCTCGTCTAAGTTTTTATATGAAGGAAAAGAAAAAGGGCAAACTCTTACTATGCAAGATAAAACTATTAGGCTAATAATAGGCTATGAAGGCGGTTCACAACTATTTACATTTGAGTAGTACTATTAGGTAGTACAAGAATAAGGGAGATGAAGTGCAGTACACTGTTTTCCATAGCTGTGAAATGCCTAATAGTACTACTCAAATGTAAACAATTGTGAAATGCCTTTATAGCCTAATATTAGCCTAATAGTTTTATCCTTGAAATGCCTTTATAGCCTAATATTAGCCTAATAGTTTTATCCTGCATAGTAAGAGTTTGCCTTTTTTTTTTTCCTTTTCATAGAAAAACTTAGGCAAGGAGATTACTTGGTCGCATAGTAAGAGTTTGCCATAGCTGCTCATTGTTTTGTAATTTGTAGTAATGATAAAATTTTAAGTCATAACTAGTTACAGAGATGCTAGACACCGAAGTTTTACACTTTGTTGCGTCCCGACGGAATTCGCACAGTCGTTACCTAGCGTGTTTATCATCGGGATTGGGAAGGGCAGAGGGATCGCAAAATGTAAGGGAATTTCACCTATAATAAATAGGTCATATTTTGAGTAGTTTTCAAAATGTAAGGGCATTTCTCCCTTAATAGCCTAATATTTACGTTTTGAGTAGTACTATTAGGCTATTAGGTACAGATTACAAAATAAAACTAAAAACTTAGCTATATACAGGACACAATCAAATTAGCACCTACATCTACAAGATTGATCTACCTAAGATAACGGAGAAATGCCCAATTATCTAACACAAGTTACACAACAGAGCTGCATTATTAGAGTGGGGAATATATACGCAAATGATATATCCACCTAAGCCTTTCACCGCAAAAAACACCGGGAGACACATTTAGGATGGGTCCTACGGTAATTAAAAAACATCACCCCCTATAATCTTCTGGTAGGTCCCAGGTATTTTGTCTCTCCCGGTGTAGTTTTCGGTGAAACACACCCAGTATGTAGCACAACTAGGGGGCGGAGGTACGTGCAGGCTTCCCCTTGCTCGAGCCACCCCCAAAGCCCAAAAAATACCTTTTTTTTACTACCTAATTTTTTCGGGCCAAAATTTAATGCACTATTTTTAGGCTTAAGCCCGGGGTAAAATGGTGGTCAAGCCCGGGGTAGCTAACATTTCCAGTTCCGCCATCTGGGATATCTATCATTTTCGTTCTTTCTTGTACCCTCTGCTATTTCTTCTCTGCAGCTTAATTTGATTTTTGTTTTAGCTATTGAAGATAATCCTAACTCTATCTCTCTCAATCCTAACTTCTAGGGTTACAGGAAGAAGATAAGATGGAGAGAGATGAAATTAGGAACTTGAGTGTGAATGTGAGTGTGATGGTGGCCGTGAGCAGAGATTGTCGGGGATGGATTTGATGGAAGCTGACTGCAATGGGTGTTGGTTCTGTCGGGAAGGAGGAGAAGGAAACGGAGGTGGAGTTGGGTTCTGCACGATTAGGGGAGGAGATGAAGTACAGTATAATGTTGCGCAGTTACATCAAATCTGATGTATATGGGTTTGGGTTCTTTCACTTTTATCATGCCTAATGCTTCTTCAAAGCTAATATCTCAAGCCCACTTCTAATTTTGGGTTGTTCAAACGACATTCTTCACATGTGGATGAGGTGCAAACGACATTCTTCAAGGGGGATTTGTTGTCTTCCTTTCGTTGTAACCACTTCTCTGCTCCTTAATTCATTCAAGCTTTATTTATTGGCTAAAAACAAAAAATAAATTAGTAAAAGTAATTACTCTGGAAAACAGTAAAAATACATAATTTGGGATAAAATATAGAACTAGAGCACAAAAAATGAGTTAAATGCCAATAGTAAAAATACAGAATATGTTTCGAGAGTCGAACTGTCTAGCCAAAGGTGCTGTATCTAAGGATATAGAAGGTGTGTGGATAGGAACTCCACATTCAAGAATTGTTCAGCTGTTAAAAAATGACTTAATGGTGAGAGCTTACCCCAGATTTGTTAAGCTCTAGTTTGTGTTAATACATTTCCAATTACCAAAAAAAAAATGCCAATAAAAAGATGTAGAAATACGCAATATTTGGCACTCATCACTCACATTTTGGACGTATTGTTTTTGAATCAAAATTAAACGATAACGTATTCAAAGCTAATATTTCGACGATATGTTCACATTTCAAATCTCTAACGTACCCACAAAAATGAACACATTCTAAAACATCAAAACTCGTGATCAACCAAAGTTAGTAGTAGGAAATTAGGAATCGAAGCCAGCACCCACTGATCCATCAGCACCCTCCAACCACTGCATTAACTTTTCACAAGTATGAAGTTCCAAACGGTTTACAGCTTTAATGAATTAATGGTGTTTGTTTTGGTTGTTTGATTTAATTTATGTGAAGTTTCGTCACATCATTCAACAGTTTGTTTTGCATGTAGAATTCAGTAAATTTGTTTGAAAAGATGGTCAAAATGAAGAAGCAAATGAAGATACAGAGATCCAAATAACCAGGTATTACGGGTGACTCATGTGATTTTTGTAGGGATCAACGGTGCCCACATTGCTACATAATATTGTCCTAAATAATAACTTAAAAACAGCCAATAACAACGAACGAAAACACATAAGAGACATGAAAAGGGATCAATCTCATTGATGACGTCATATTCTTCCACTCCTACTTCGTCTCGGCATCATCAACGCCTCCATTCTTCTCAGCAACTTTGTCTTCTATCTTCACCTTAGTTGGACCTAAGGGTGTACAGAGGACGGTACACGAGTTGGGGGACGGTTTCTGTGCATCTCTAGATGGACCTATGTGGTCGCCATTTTCATCCGATTCCCTGATAAATTTTTTTGCTTATTCCTTAATATCATATCCATGTTCAGCCACCTTTTTTGGAACCCAACGAGCTACATACGCATCATAATCTTCTTCTTCATCATCTTCTTGTTCTTCTGATTCAATATAATTGAGGGGATTCTGATCACTGTTCATAGGATTCTGATCACTATTCAAAAAAATTACAATATCCGCATCATTGCTTACTCTATTTACCAAATCTTGTTCAAGAGTGTGTTTTTCCTTTTCTTGGCGAGGGGATTTTGAAGTAGAAGCAGCCTTTTCTTTTCCTTTCTTATTCTGCTGAAGCCTGAATTATAAGATAATACACCATGTGCTTCCACGTTAGTTTTTCCAAGAACAAAATATCTCGAGTAAGAGGATATTCAAAAACTTAGTTAACATACTTAAACTGCTTTTTAATGATACGGATTTGATCCATTGGGTCTCTTGTATGGTTGGAAAAATTGTAATGGTAGGAGTTTCAGTCAAGAATGGGGGGATTTTTTTTAACTTTGATGATGGTTGTATGATCTTAACAAACTCTGTAATGATTCCGGTGTTAACAACACTACCATGTATATATAGGGACCATTTCCCACAACATCAAACGCAAGTAAAATTCATATGGGCATATTGGTCATGTTCTTGGTTAGGAAAGTATGCCACTATGATTCTGATGTTTCTTGTTGTTATTGCTGGGGATATACAGATTAATAATATTCTTTCTTAGCAAGGGCTCTGGGATGAGAGTCCTCTTACATTGCTAGGCAGTAGGCACAGGCATACTATCCCCCGTCGTTTTGATATCCTAGTTCCGCCACAAACGCTTAAAATCCTAAATACTAAAAATAAACCAACAATTTTCTAAAGTTTGACAAAAGAAAAATATTTTGCTAAAGACTAAATCCTCAACAAGTCCCTATTAATATTTTAATGCTTCAAAAAGAGTATTAATGCTTCAAAAAGAGTAAAAAAATCAGTGTTCTGGATTATATTTAACATGACACAAATATGAGATAGTTAGAGGCTTTGAGCATTTGTCTCGGTCGTCATGGACTCATGGTAGAGTTGAATCGACAATGCCGAACATAAGTATCGTTATATATACAGTCGTCCATCGTCCATGATGACTTGCAACATGACGTCTAAAACCCTGAAAATCACCATGTTTAATATTCTAGCCTAATACACCAAACTTAGGACAAAAGAAAGTAACAGGATTGAGTTTATATCAACACTTGCTACCTTTTTCTGCCTATTGATGGATTTATCTCAACGGATTCAGTGGTTTCTTCAACAGGTTCAATGTTTTCAACTTTCAATATACCTTTATTAGTTGATTTGGAGAACTTGGGATCAGTAGCGGCTTCAGGTTTCCTACTTTTTTGTTTCTGATAACTCATTTTTCAGAAGATTAAATGATAATTATTTCGCGAGACTATGGAAGATGGGCGAGGAAGAAGAGAATAATTATTTTTGAGAGAAGACGAGACGTACGCTTTTGGCCCCAGTCTCATTCTATGCGATGCTTACTAGTAATCCATCATAAAAGACGTTTGCTTTATAACAATTTTTTTGCTCTAGCGGTGCCAGAGAAAATATTGATCTAGCAGCATTGAGGCATATAACCTAAGCACACTGTTGAGTTAACCTAAGTCAACTATCCATTCATCGGTTTTTAATAGTACATTCCTACTAAGCTTACAAAACAATCGAAAACAGAAGCATATAACGGGGGAGCACAGCTCAGCATACACAATTTTATCCACTGTTTTTTTTATTCTTCCCCCATTAAGAGAATTGAACAAGTCGACCATCAAATTCAAACCCGTCATCAGAAGTTTATAACTGCAACTAAAATAAAATCATTGCTTCACCACAAAAGTTCATCGTTGAAGAGAGGAAAACAGGTTTTAAAGGCTGTAACCGGTCGGACATTAATAATTAGTTCAAATTACAGATTTCTCCTTTTTGTTGAGGCGTTCAAATTACAGATTGCAGTACCTCATGACATATTCACCAAACTGATATGGACGCAATTTCAATCATCCCAAATATTGGAGTCAGTAATTTGCTCGTTCATCACTGTACCATCCTCCTTTTTAAAAAAAATCAATCAAAGGTTCCCGATTTTGGATTCTTTTATTAAAAACAAAAAATCCTCTAACTCAGGTTAACCAAGAGTTTGCTTAGGTTATAGATGGCCAAATATGTGGCTTCAATGTTGTTAAATCATGTTTGCTCTAGCATGTAGAGTTGTAGACTCGTTCATACCAGTCTCTCAACCTACAGTTTCTGCTTCAAGAGTACATGCATGTAGATTTCAGATGAGTTTTGACTTTTTGATACAGTACGAACTAAGGGATGAAAACATCTGAATATAAATTTGGAGGAAAAACAAATAAAATTTAAATAATATGTTGAGAATGAATTATGTTTTTAGTAGCATTATTATTTTGGACATATTAATGCTTAAGTTCAAGGGGACCTATTAAAATGTATTATTGGACAACCAAAAGGCTGTCCTCCTATGTGATGATCATAACAATGGGGGCTAAAAATATAATTGGGTGCAATGCTTTTTATTTATTTATTTTTGATTGATTCGATTTGCTTTTTATTTCCATAATTGAGTTGATAATTGAATACTTCGTACTTATAATCCCCAACAAAACATAAACACCATCAGATCGATCAAAATTGGAGTTGTTCATCAATTATTTTAACCTAAAAACCTTGAAAAAACAATGGACGATTTTTTTTTTCTTGGATAGGTCAAAGAGAAAATTCATTGAAAAGAAAGGTACTTAAAAGGGGTACCTCAACCCAATGAATACAAACGAGAGATTAAAAAAAGGCAAGAACATCCTGGCAAACCCATAACAACAAAAAACAAGCATACAAACGCCGAAATAAAGAGTCCCGTAATGCAATCACCATTTTCTAACATATACAACAAAAACTCCATAATTAATAGACTTCAGACTTTACAAAATTATTAATACAGGGAAGTATACAAAAAAAAATGGTCGACAATAAGCTTTAAACATGCTTGACAGGTTGGAAATATTTTAGCTTCAGCAACAAGGTGCACATAGTAACGAGATCTTAAGCATATGTAAATCAAAAGATGCAATGACAATCTAAAAAGTTACATCCTTTTGTCAAACGAGTATAAATACATATTTTTCTTTATCTTAAATTTTAGTGTAACAGGATCTGGAATTTTCCGATTATGTCTATTGTATCTACATATGGAGGTAAATTTCTTATGGTATGACTAGAAAAATCTATTAATATTAAAATGTGGAGTTCATCACTATTTATAACTTTCAAGACGGTCAATTATGGTTCTGAGACCCAAACTCTAATTAAAATTTCCCAGGACCCAAACTCAAAGATGGTCACAAAGTTGAGACCCCAACTCTAAATATCCCTACTATATACTACGCATTAAACTTCGATTTGAATTCGAAGCACACAGATTCATCTAGGGGGTTAGGTTGGTATGAATCGTATGATGTTGATTTAATACTTTTTAATACATGTAGCTGTATAATAAATCTGGGGGTCTTGAAAGAATGGTTTTTTTTTTGAAGCATGCATTTTATTAATAGAAGATTAGGTTACAATTTGACGTGGGTATGTGGTACCCACCGAGTCATGGAAGATAATTTGACTAATACAAACCAGGATTTCATGGTCCCAAATTTTGGTTGAAAAGTTACCCATTTGACTTTCGTCTGCCACCTGATTTGCCGAGCCATCCGCCGCTTGATTTCCTTCTTTATAACTATGTTGGATAGCGACCTGCGGAATTTGTCGTATTCTATACTTTATTTCTTCAATCATCCCGAGATGTGCCAATGGGGTTCAGTAGCGGATGTGACGAAAAACAGAAGGTTTTCTGAATCTGTTTCGAACAGAATGGTGAAATTGAACTGTTTGAAGAAATTGCTCAATTTCCAAATGTCTCCCTAAATAAATACTACTGCTAGATACCCAAGAACATTTAATACCTTGTTACCTTATATTGTACATGGAAGCGTAGGTTAACCATATAAGTTTCGAAGTTTGGCATACCCATAGCGAAAATGATAGCTTGACCGTAACTTTCTCCTGAATGTAAATCCCGCAAGAGATAGAGAAAGAGGACCCACTGTACCCATAGTATTAGTGGGTGCAAATATATGGCAAAATCTCATGTTTGCAATATGAATAGGATGAATAGGAATAGGCGTCACAGATGCTTTTCTCTAATCTAGGCCTAGGGACAAGACCCTTCTTTGGTACGTTCAGCATGCGGAGAGAGCGATCGAAAGGTCTTGTTAGCAACATTTAATATACTACTTATTTATATAGTAATTCGTAAAATAAATACGGACTTATTATAATTGGACCCAGACTCTTTTAACCTTGAAAATTGATGAAAATAAGAGATAAGGTAATTAGTAAAAATAAGATAACAATAAATTAGTCCTAATAGAACCTATGTTTTGAAGGAAGATTTGTACGAACTGGAAATTTGCTATCACCTTTTTTTTTCTTACAAAAATTTCTTTTAACACATTTATTTTCTATGTAAGTTTCGTTTTGCACCTGTGTGTTGTATTTAAATTATTTTTGTTTTCATCTCTTTAAGTTCATCGTGTTCTCGAAGTTCTATCCCTTTTGCTGGCGGTAGGATACAATTTTTTTGGGACAAGAGATGAAATGCCCCAATGGGGTCTCTGCATTTTACTGTGTGATACTACCACCGTTTCCCCCCACCTTTCCCTCAGGACACGTACACCCACATGTAAACCCCTGAATTGAAATCTTTAGGGTCCGTTTGGCACACATTTTTTCTTGTATTACACTGCATTCAATCACAGGTTGTCCCATTACACTGCATTCAATTACACGTATTAGAGGTGATGGTGTTTGGCACGTTACAGAAAGTAATCTTACAATTACTCTCATTCTGAGTTGCATTTTAGGCATACAAATATTAAACAAATTTCATTTATTGTTGGAAAGAAGTTCAAAATTAAGGCAAATACTAGATCATGTAAAAAAAAGATTTGATCTGTGATTGAAAAAAGAAAACACAGGTTTGTTTTATGTATCCAGCGTAATGCTCGTATTTTTTAAGATACACATGTTCAAAAGAATCGAAATAGATCCCGATCTCATTGTTCAAGCCAAATCTCTGGTGATTGGTGCGGCTTCTACCTTCGCCTAGGGGTGTGCAACGGACGAATGAATGCAGATAAGGGGTCGCCCGCGTCCAATCCGTCAAAGTTGCGGATTTGGAAAATCCAACCGTGTCTGTCCCAGTCTCCCGCTGATTTCATATCCGCGGATCAGCGGGTGATGCTGGACAGATGCGAGTTAACCGCGGATTTAGTCCAAAAAAAATGGTACAAGTTGATATATAGTAGCAGTATACGCATATTGCTCAATTTCGAAACAGGGGCGGAGCCAGCCCATTGCAAGGGGGTGCACTTGCACCCGCTGCCCAGCTGGCTCCAAAGCCCATTTCAAGCCCTGGAAGAATTTTTTTTTAACAAACAAGCCCTTTTTGCATTTTTGCACCCCCTAAAATTTTTGATTGCACCCGTAGCAAAATTTTGCACCCCCTTCCCATGATTCTTGGCTCCGCCCCTATTTCCAAATGCCTCCCTAAATAAATATACTAGATACCCAAGAACATTTAATGCTTTGTTACCTTATACTGTACATGGAATCGTAGGTTAACATTTGCCTTTTTTTCTTTCTTAAATGCGAATTACAATGCTAAATTAACCTTTTCTTTATCCCAACATTTTTAAGTTTGTGTGAAGAATTTTTCTCTCTCACATGTTCTGACTTCTGAGTGGTTTTTTTTTGTGTGAAGAATTTTTTCTCTCTCACATGTTCTGACTTCTGAGAGGTTTTTTTCTTAGCGAAGAATTCTTTCTCTCTCACATGTTCTGAGTTCAGGGTTTCTCTCATATGTTCTGGGTGAAAGATTAGGGTTTCACCTTGATTTCTCCAATAAAATTGTAAGATTCATCCGTAAGAACGATTACTGGTTTATTTAATTTCAGAATTCTCATTTTAAGTCCTCTGATAATCTCTGTAAATACATTCCGAATTTCCTTTGTTTTTATTTATTTTCAGTTTCAGATTCTGGTTCTTTCTTGTGGACCGTTGTTCTAATGTCTGTAAAAATCACAAATGGCTAAATCATTTTTATAGCCATTTGTGTTGTATCATTTCTAAATCACCAATTGCCCTTTGTCTGTAACCTTAATTATAGGTTTCATTTTTATAAAGGTTTTCATACTCTAACTCTAATTCTCGGTTTTATTTTTATTTAGTTTAATGAGGAGTTGGACA
Organism: Papaver somniferum; assembly: GCF_003573695.1. Taxonomy (NCBI): domain Eukaryota; kingdom Viridiplantae; phylum Streptophyta; class Magnoliopsida; order Ranunculales; family Papaveraceae; genus Papaver; species Papaver somniferum. The sequence continues at coordinate 113,007,927 of NC_039363.1, forward strand.
AAGAGGTACAAAGGACAAGGTGGCGATGAAACAACACCAGAAAGCCCTCGGAAGAAGAAAATAAAAATGGAGGAAGTTGTCAGGCAAAGGAAAATCACAGGGAAAAACTCCAAGCAAAGAACCTGAAATAGGTAAGTACTATTTTATTTTTCACATAACATGTAAGTAGTGAAGAAAGATTATTCCATTGAATTGGATTTATTGATACCAAGTTTAGCAATAAAATAATTCGTGGTACAAAGACTAAAGGTTGATCAGAAAGAATTATACCAGTGAATTTTTGCGCTAGAAAAATTTCATTTTGATTGTGCAAAAACCTTATTTCATCTTCTGATGGTGCAAAAACCTTCTTTCACCTATGGGGCACTGTGTAAAAACCTATTCACAGCTGACTGCAATTGTTTTTTTGACTGGTTGTAATTCAAAAATCATGCTAACTATATTTTGCACTAAATATTTTAAGAAGATTTGCGGTGGAAAACCACTTTTCATCCACATTGGCACAAAAAGCCTGAAAGTGGCCGTCTCTTTATTGTGTGGCGTCTGAGTTTAATTGACGCTTCTCTGATAAGTATATTTGCTGACTGTTGTTAATTTTTATCTTTGATAACACATCACATCATTATCCGAGATAGATGATACAATAAAAAGTAGCAGATAGTGGACATTTAGAGCAGGCTTGGGTCACTTGCACGATCTCTTTGTTGGCAAGGAGGAGGTGATATTAGTGCTGAATGATATACAACGGGATCTGTTAGCTACAACTACTTTTTGGAGTTTACTACAAGTGTTTATCAACAACCAAATAACTAAAGATGAGTTGAAAATACCACAAGCTGGGCTAAAGAAATTGACCGACTCGTATATAAAGTCACAAGACGGTAAAATGAGAATTCCTAGTAACGAAAGAAGAAGTATATGAGTCAACTCCTCAAGAAATGGCTTTGAATTTAGGAATGCGAATGTTGCAGAATGGTAAGCAAGACTTACTAGAGACACGAAAAGTGTGTCCAGGCGATAATGACTTGTGCAAGAAGTATTTTGGTGGTGCTAAAGCCAGTCAAATATATAATGTTCAAGTGAAAGAAGCAATTCTAAAAAGTCCAAATGCGAACGAAAATGAAGAACTTGTTAGGCTCTTGGTGCTTTATTTGTGTTTTACAGTTTTCTTTACAAAAACTGGAGGATCGAGTATGTCTTGTAGCTACCTAGCCTTGGTAAAAATCATAGATGTTATAAACAACATCAGCTGGCCTCATCTGATCCACAAACACATGATGCATGGTATTCAGAAATCGAATGGCGATTATAGAAAGATCGATGGATGCGCATTTTATCTCTTGGTAAGTTAAAAATTCTCGATTCATTAAAATTCAGTTTTTACTGATTATTAACTTTCGTGTGTTTATTTCTCAGTATTGGTATGCGGATAGAAGTAATCAGAAAATCAATACGAGATATGGCTGCACCGAAAGGTTCCCAAGATTCACGAGATGGAGTACAAAGATGATATCAAGGACTATCGACACTCTTAACAGTTTAAAATTTATAGATATAAAGGTAATATAAAGTTTCATTTGTTAGTTCTATTTTGTTCTTTAAATATGGTGCCAGTAATAATTTTCAAACAGGAAAGTTACTTTCTGATAAACCTGACAAAGGAATGTAAATTATTAACACACAGCTGCATAGGGTGCAAACACAATGTTTGAGAATTGGTATGAAATAGAAAAAAGGTGCAGAAACACATTTTCACAAAAAATGTCTTCCGATTTTTATCTTTACTGTAGGAAAATTTTGGTTGTCAAGTTGTGAATGGATTGGAGAATAATCTGATAACTCCACTTCACGTGATGTCCCAAGTGGAAAAGCTGAATGAGAGGATTAGACAACTTCAAGCTGAAGTAGATGATCAGAAACAAAAAACAAGTGTAATAAACGTAAAGCTTCGTGAAATCCAGAAGTGTTTAAGCGAGGATCCAAAAGAGTTTGAAATAGTGCGGAAGATTTTAGAAGATATCTTGGAACAAGACAAAGGGCAGACACGTAGAGAACAAGAAAATGATGATAGTGATCCACACAGAGAACAGGAGCATCATATCCATAAACAAGTGAATATACTAAAATATATACGAAACAGTGAATCTGGTTCACACAGCGAATAAGATCCTACCTTAAGCCAACCGACCCAACAGAATAAAGAAACACACATGTCGCTGGAGAACAAACAAAAAGAGGAAGAGGAGCATCAAAAAAAAAATGGAAGAATTGGATAAATAAAAGGAGAAGGAAGAAGAGGAACAAAAAAAGCATGAAATGCTGGAAAAACAAAGAATGGAAGAGGAGGCACGAAAAAACCAAGAATTACTAGAGCAACAAAAAAGAGAAGAAGAGGAAGAAAAACAACGTTTACTGGAAATACAACAAAGGGAACAAGAAGAGCGTGAAGCGTATCTTCAACAGGTATGAAATCGGTATAACCTCGAAACGCTGGCTAAATGTAAAAGTTTCACCACTATACTTCGGCGAGTGTACCACCAGGGCTCAATATAAAACAAGTAAATCGCTTCCAAAATATTCACCATAAGAGATAACGTTGGTGCATTATTATTTTTTTAATGATATATTTTGACATGCAGGTTGAATGCCAAGTGAGAAAAATATCGTTCGATTGGCATCCTGATAAAACTGTGAACTTGCCAGTAATGGAACAAGATGAATTAGAAGTGAAATTATAGGTTCTTAATATTATGAAATACAGATTTTCTGAGGATGGTATTCTACCTTGATATTGAGAATACATAGGGAGTTTTTAAGCTGCCAGAAGAAAATCCGTATAAACCATAACGAAGTCCTTTTTTAACTGAATCCAAAGAGGTGAAAATTTAATATTTCACCTTGTAAACAAGTGATAATCTGATTTTTCACATGGAACTAGGTGATAATATGGATTTTCACATGAGATATCATGTTTGTATTAGCACAGGGTATGTTCGTAAACTTTATATCAATTTGCTTTCACATGCTTTACTGTGCAAATTTCTTTTTGCACCTATGTTTAGAAGGAAAATTTGTCATGAAGCCGAAATTTGCTTTCACCTTTTTTTTCTTGCAAAAATTTCTTGTTTCACATTTTTTGTTTTTAAAGTTTCGTTTTGCACCTGTGTTTTGAGTTTAGAATTCCATTTTCATATGTCTAAGACTTTAAGTTCATCCCCTTCTCAAAGTTCTATCTCTTTTATTAGAAATGGATACAAAGCGGGTGAGTAATTTTGACTGGCGAGTCCAGCAACAAGTTGTACCAGGGGTAGCATACAAACACCCTGATGGTCGGCATTTTTACTCGTAAATGCTAGTTATTCCCCACTCATCTGTTTAAGTTCATCCTTTTCTTGAAGTTCTATCTCTTTTACTGGAAGTAATACCTTTGTCCACATATATATACTTCGTAAGAATCCCAAAACAAAATTTGTCAATATGTTAGTGGTTTAATTTTAATTTTTTGTATATATAATTTTTTTGTAATTGCATGTATAGTTAAAGGTTCAGGGTTCAGGGAAAAATCTTATTACAAAATTATAGGTTTATCATAACCCAACTTATGTTGAAAATATACCATAATTTTCCGAAATCATAATGGTGAAAACAAAATTTTCACTCAAAATTCAAGTTAAAGTTTTAATTTTAATTTAAAATATTTAGGAAAAATATGAAATTAACACATAAAAATGGGTGGAAAACAAAGTGTTCACCTAATATGGCAATGGTAGACAATACAGGTTGTCCATAGGACATAGAGAAGAACGGAAAATAGAAAAATAAAAATTTGTTATAGACCGTCAAAATAAACCATACCGAAATATGATAGAGGGTAATGTTTGGTATTTCAGATATTGTTCCATTTTTTGTGGGTACTAGTCTACTAGATCTTTGTAAGACGAGAATATTTCAAAATATTAGCATAAAATACGCTATCGTATAAGTTTTATTATGAGAAGTATGGGAAAAAGTGTGAGAGTGTGTGAAGTTAGGAGTGTTATTCCGTATATAATACTAATTAGAGGTTTTCTCTCTATCAGCGTACTGTACATACAAAGATGGGTGGATTGAGATTAGCAGGGGGCTCTTTTGTGTGGCATTAGAGCATGTCTTATGGTAGAATCCATTGTATTCCAAGTGTGGAAAAATTGGGGAATATCAAGTTTAATGGCTTCCAAATTGATGTTTTCCATGAAAAATCCAAGCCGTGTTCCATGGTTTCGGGGAAGGTCCCATTGTGGAAAGTTTTAGTGGACATGAATGGGGGATAGCTAGCTTTTTGGTGACAGCTCATCTCTTATATCTGCTTCCCCCGGTTACGTTTCATTAGTCATTACTCTATACTCATTATAGGACTGTAGAGTTGATAGTCATTACTCTACTCATTCTAGTAATCTAGACAGGATGAGAACAAGACTAGATGGGATGTGACCGGACGAGAGTCACAAGACGTCTGCTTTTTCACGGAAATCCAGTCTCTCTCTACCCCATACTTACTGGGTCATGTGACCGGACCTATGTTACTGTTACCATTTGTAATAATAAAATTCTTCTGAAGTATATTTCAGAAGTCAAGGTGACAACAAGATGTTTAAAGATATATGCCATTTTCGATTTTCATGTGATAATCTAGTTAATACTAATTGCAGTTCTTGTAAATTTTTTTTTTTTTTTTGCTTGGTAAATAGATGATATATTAAGAAAGAAGCAGAATTACAAAACAGCTCAAAGGCTAGCCACCAAGCAGGGGAAAAAAAGGGAAAACAACAAAGAAAAAAACCCAAAATTACAACCAAAATAAAATCTCAAAACTTCCTTGCTTTAAAAATTTGGGTTTGTTGGGTATGTTTTTTTTTTAAAACTCACTTTGAGATTAGTTTTCGGTCTACGGTCATTAATTTTGTATATTCTATGCACAATTCCAAGTTTCTAACTTTAAGATTTTTCTTACAGGACGTTGCTTCTCATAGATGCTTTTCTCTAATCTAGGCCTAGGGACAAGACCCTTTTTTGGTACGTTCAGCATGTAGAGAGAGATGGAATGGTCTTGTCAGCAACATTCCTTACATAAATACGGACTTACTATAGTTGGACCCGGGCTCTTTTAACCTTGAAAATTGATGAAAATGAGAGAGAAGGTAATTAGAAAAAATAAAATGACAATAAATTAGTCCTAATTTGTTTTTTATTTTTATTTTTTGCTAAGAAAAAAATTATTCCTAATTGCACCTATGTTTTGAGGAAATTTGATATCACCGTTTTTTTCTTACAAAAATTTCTTTTTACACATTTATTACCGTGAAATTTGATATCACCATTGAGTCACGAGGCGTATGCTTTTACACGAAAATCCAGTCTCACTCTAGGGTTGTCTAGGGTAGTCTAGCATTTTTGGTAGACAAGTAGCTTTTTCGCATTTTCCCCGAACACCGAGCCACTGACCGTGGTTTACACAGTAATTCAAGGTTTAAAATTTTAAATCTCCTTAATCGACTAGTCATATACCTCTAGGGACGAGATTCTTCTTTACTCTACGAACTAGAATAATATGCCTCCAGCGATAAGGCCCTTCTTTACTTTACGAACTAGAATAGACCTCTACGGACAATACCCTTCTTCGGGTATGTACAGACTCGTCTTTTTTCCACGAAAATCCAGTCTCACTCTAGGGTTGTCTAGGGTAGTCTAGCATTTTTGGTAGACAAGTAGCATTTTCGCATTTTTCCCGAGCACTGACCGTGGTTTACACAGTATTTCTTGGTTTACAACTTTAAATCCGATTTTGCTACACTTCCCCCACTCCTCTCCCCCACCCGTTTTCCCCATTAGGTGGCAAGCAGATAGTGGTATGATGCCACATAAAAGGGCCCCCTGTTAACTCCAATCCCAAGGATCAAGGGCTAAGATCGCTGCCACCTAATGGAGGAAGGGAGTGGGGGAAATGTAGGGACGAGAAGAACACTTTCCAAGAGGACCCAAGATATACAACCGTTCAACACCCAGAAGCTCCACAACATCCAACGACATATCCATACGTCACATCAACAGCTGAAGCATCCGTCCAATACCCTGTCTCCTCCCCTAATCAAACATAAGCCAAACACCACCTTCATATCGCTTTCAGCTTCTCTCCAATGGTCCAATCCCTGCAAAACCTTCATTTCACCTCATTCCATCAAATCTATCCCCGACCATTGGTGGGCCCGGAGATGTATAAAATTTGAAGCGTAATAAAACGCGGGCCTACAGTAATACCGCAAGTGCACGGTCGTCAGTTGTAGCTCGTGCAAGTACGGGTCGATCCACAGAGACTGGGTGTGTTTTGGAGTTTTCTAGCTATTTTGGGTTCTAAATTGCTATTGGGCTTTTGAGTTAAGGTGATAACAATGGGCTTTGGTACCAATGAGTTTTGAGTACCAATGAAGTGAACTGATCCTTTGTACTCAAGTGGTCTGGGCTCAATATTCTTGAAGTGAACTGAGCCTTGGTCTCAGTTGGATGGGCCTCAGGTTAAGCTAGGCTTTTGGTTTACACCTGAACTTTGCCTTTCCTTGGAAATGAGATGAACTGAGCTTGGTAATGAAGTGGGCTTTGGTTGACTCAACAGTGGACTGGGCCTTTGGCCTTACAATGAGCTGGTCCTTTGCAAAACAGAATGCAATTAAGAGACAATGGCCAAGGCAGGGCAGTAAGCTAACAAGCCAAGACAATGGCTCTAATGAGGCAAAGGAAGCTAGAGAAGACAATGCTATTTACAATGCAATGCTATTTACAGTGAAATGAAAACAGAAAAGAAACAGAGAAAGAAAACAGATGAAGTGAATAAGAAAACAGTGAGACAAAAACACTAAAGTGACAGTGGTAAAGACAATGAAACAATGGAAGCATATACAATGGCAGTGAAATGGTGATTGTTAACAGTGGCAAAGTGCCAACGAAGAAAAGTAAGTTACAAAAGAAAGTGGTAAGAGAAAGGTGACAGTGAAGATGATGTGAAGCAATGGTATTGAAGTAAACCAAGGCTGTTGCCAAGGGCAGGAGTGTGGAGAAGGTGAAATGGTGAAGGTGAGCCTAGGAATACTACTAGAGTGGGAAGAGAACTAGTTTGCTCACAGTCACTAGTGAGCACTAGTTTCTCCCCACTGCTCAATCAACACAATGCTCTAAAGGCTTTAGCCTAACATTCACACAAAACAGTAAACATGAGTGATGAAAGAACACTAGGATGTTGAATCCACCATTAACCTAGGGGATATTCTACTCACAGCTAAAATAGTTACCAAAGTACTAATTGTCTGATTAAAGTACAACTAGTCTAAGGGCTTAACAACATTGGACATGAGCTGCACATGATGAAGACTATCTTATTGATTCATGGTTTCATCTAGTCCTAGCATTTGAGGTTTAGAACATACATAACAAGAACATTAGAGAACAGGAAAACATAAATAATGAACAAAAGATGAACAATGAAGGAACAAACATCACAAACATCACATTAACAGCAGCTTAACATGAACAACAAATTGAACAGAACACATACATGATTAAACAGGAACAGTGCATGAAACAGCACAAATTGAAGAGACTCAAAAAAAAAAACATTAACAGAACATAACAGTTCTGGACACTGGCTATTCCAGCATGAAAATTACACACACCACAGTCCCCTTTTTATACCCAATTTACATTTTAGGGTTCTTACACCCAATTCCCAAATTTACCCAATTGAACAGTAAAATTAGGTATATGATTTTACCTAATGTAATGGGTCTAATTCGAACCCACATCCCTATTCTAGCTCCTCCATGCCTTCCTAACAGAAAATTAGGGTTTTCTATAAATATCCCCAAAAATTGAGAAATTAGGGTTTTTTTGAAAGTTGAGAAATCTCACCTAATTCTCTGAATTTTTCTTCGAACCATGCTTTATCTTCTTCTTTTGCTCCCTGTTCCGCTGTCAATTGCCGTGTCTAGCTTGAATTGCTTCATCAAATCCACACCCTAGGGTTCAGTGGCGTGAGTGTGGGTTTGATGAAATAATTTTGGCTAGGTGAATAGGTTTTGCAGTATGGGATGATGGGTTTACTGAATTGGAGGTGGTTAGGTGGTTATGGAGTAGGTGGTGGCGATGGCAGTGGCGAGGTGGTAGCAGGTGAGGTATGGTGGTGGTGGTAGGTCTGCAAATAGGGTGGAGAAGAAGGAGGAGGTCGATAGAATGGGAAGAAGGGGATGTTTGGCTAGGTCATAGGGTTCGGTCACTATGGTGTGTAGCGAGATCATCGAGTTCGATGTTCGGCGAAGCTGAGCGGTGGATGGTGGAATTTGGAAGGAATCGAACGGCGTCAAGGATACTGGATTAAGCGACCGTTGGATTGCGAGATACAACGAATTTAACGGCACCAGATGGGAGTTAGGTGTTGTAGTGTTAAGCGGAAGTATCGAGGTTTGATGCGCAGGCAAAGAAGCGACCGTAGGATGCAGATGCGATCCAATCTGACGGTCGGGGAATGGAGGCGGGTATGGATATAGAAAATGGGTTTGGGTAAGGGTTTTGGGCCTTGGGTATGCCAAGCCCATATCTTCTTCAAGAACAATTCTTCCTTCTTGAGCCCATTCCTAGCTTTTTGGACGTGCGCTCCATTCTTTGCGGCTTCCTTGCGTAATTTCTTCCGGCTTTTCACTACTCTTCAGCTCTTTTCTGCTCCGCAAGTCATCCAGACTTTATTTATTACCTAAAAATGCAAAATTAATTAAGAAAATATTTATTCTTGAAAACAAGGAAAATACAGAATATGGGATAAAATGTAGAATTAATGCACAAAAGATGAGTTAAAATGCCAACAAAAAGGGATAAATATATACATTATTTGGCACTCATCAACCATCTCTGATCATAGCCACCCTTTAAGTACACAAAACACAGTAAACAATAGGTAGGGGACCTTGCGAGTCTGCCACACGTCATGGGAATATGTTTTGGGGTCTTATCACATGTCGCCTCGTCTAATCCTTAACTAGCTAGACACCCTCAAATTTCACCCTTTTAGTGAGGAATGACGCATAAGGCCATCACCTCCATTCTTTTGGAACAAAAAAATAATATTGAATTGGACCACGAAGGTGATGACACGTTATGTGAGAAGAATTTTGGGGAAATATTTGGCGGGGGCGGGGTGAAGGTTAAGAGTAGGGAATAGCTGTCTGCAGTATTGCAGTTTTACTGTCGATCCTACCTATGAAAATGGTATTTTGCACGTTATTTTATTTTGTGCACCCTATTTTTGGTAATGATACTAATACAAGTAGATATGAGTATTTTTATTTTTTTTGTTAGTTTTTCTACAATTATATTGTTATAATTAGCAATAAGAAAATTTTAAGATGATTTATCTTTTAGATTATATCACAGATAGATATATTTATATTTAATATAGGGACCCATGTATATATACAATGAGGATATATTTTGACATGCAGGTTGAATGCCAAGTGAGAAAAATATCGTTCGATTAGCATCTTGATAAAACTGTGAACTTTCCAGTAATGGAACAAGATGAATTAGCAGTGAAACTACATGTTCTTAATATTATGAAATACAGATTGTCTGAGGATGGTATTCTACTTTGATACTGAGAATACATAGGGAGTTTTTAAGCTGCCAGAAGAAAATCTGTATAAACCATAACGAAGTCCTTTTTTAACTGAATCCATAGAGGTGAAAATTTAATCTTTCACCTTGTAAACAAGTGATAATCTGATTTTTCACATGGAAATAGGTGATAATATGGATTTTCGCATGAAACATCAAGTTTGTATTAGAGCAGGGTATATTCGTAAATTTCATAGCAATTTCTTTTGTCACATGTTTTACTGTGCAAATTTCTTTTTGCTCCTATGTTTGAGGGAAGATTTGTCCGAAGCGGAAACTTGCTTTCACCTTTTTTTTCTTGCTAAAATTTCTTGTTTCACATTTTTTTGTTTTTAAAGTTTCGTTTTGCACCTGTGTTTTGGGTTTAAAATTCTATTTTCATATGTCTAAGATTTTAAGTTCATCCCCTTCTCGAAGTTCTATCTCTTTTATTGGAAGTAGGATACAAAGTTTAATAATCGGGTGAGTAATTTTTACTGGTGAGTGGTGAGTACAACAACGAGTTGTAACCAGGGGTAGTAGACCACTAGACCCTGTTGGGGTTTTGTTCCGTATATAAAACCATATGGCTGAAAACAGACTTTAGGTAACAGTTTTGCATCAGAAAATTGTGATCTAATGCTGTTAAAACCGTGTCTAAAGGGCAGTTTTGGGTTTGGAATGTCTATAAGGTTTACTAGGATTAGGAAACTTGTATAATGGTTTGGTAGAGTGTTTTCCAAGTTTAGGGTTTCCTAATTAAGGTTTAAGACCATTCTTAGAGTTCTAAGACTTGGGGAGCAAGGATTTGTTTACTATATAAGAGGGCTTATATTGTGAGTAGAAATCCATTCTCTTGGTTAATTCTCTTGTAGAATCCTCTCTTTATGAGAGTGTTTGGGTCACAACCGTTGTGTCCTACAATGGTTTGTGATGGGATAAAATCTTTGTGAGAAGAGAGACTTGTAGTCAGAATGGGTATGAGAGAAATCTAGGGCTTCTAGGGTTCATATGGGGGAAGCTAGAATTCATGATGTTCTTCATGTTCTTATCTAAAGTCGAAGCAACCATGGTGGTGGACGTTTATGGAAGAAGAAGAACAAAAGAGGATATATACTCTTCGTAATATGTCTTGTTGTTTCTAACGTTTAGCGCTAGTGGGTTATATAACTAGTTGATTATATGAAGTTTGCCGATGTAATAGATTGTTATGATAATGAGTATTTTCGGGGTGGTTTTGTCCGTGGATGTAGCCTACAAAGGTGAACCACGTAATCTTTGTGTCGTGTGTGATTTTCTATTATCGTATTGTTCTTGTTAGTATTATCCGATCATGTTAATCGAAAGATGTAAGAGACGGGTCGAGATGAACGTAACCTCGGTTTCCCGTTAGACCCTACCATTTAAACTCTAGAATCCTAGAGTGAGTACAATAACGAGTTGTTACCAGGAGTAGCAGACAAATACCCTGGTTGTCGGAATTTTTACTCGTAAATGTTAGTTATCCCCCACTCATCTGTTTAAGTTCATCCTTTTCTCGAAGTTCTATCTCTTACTGGCAGTAGGATACAAAATGTTTGGACCAAGAGCTAAAATACCCCAATTTGGTGTCGTTATTGGAAATGCCCCATTTATACGGAAATGCAGAATATTGATCATCTTAGAACATATAATGAAATTATTCGCTACAACATTTACGCGAAGAAAATCTTTTACGAGAAGAGAGAAGAGAAGCAGACTGAAAAAATTGGAACGCGAGAATCTAATACCTTTGTCCACAATCCACATATATATACTTCGCATATAAAAATGGGTGGAAAACAAAATGTTCACCTAATATGGCAATGGTAGACAATACAGGTCCATAGGACATAGAAAAGAATGGAAAATAGAAAAACAAAACTTCATTACAAACCGTCAAAATAAACTATACCGAAATATGACAAATGGTGATGTTTGGTATTTCGGATATTGTTCCATTTTTTGTGGGTACTATACCTTTGTAAGACGAGAATATCCCAAAATATTAGCATAAAATACGCTATCGTATAAGTTTTATTATGAGAAGTATCGGCAGAAGTGTGAGATAGTGTGAAACTAGGAGTGTTATTTAGTATATAATACTAATTATAGGTTTTCTCTTATGAACGGGGGATAACTAGCGTTCTTGGTGACGTCTCATCTCTTATATTTTCTTCCCCCGGTTACGTTTCATTAGTCATTACTCTACTCATTATAGGACTGTAGAGTTGATAGTCATTACTCTACTCATTCTAGGATTCTAGATAGGACGAGAACAAGACTAGATGGGATGTGACCAGACGATATTCACGAGACATCTGCTTTTTCACGGAAATCCAGTCTCTCTCTACCCCATGCTTACTGGTTCATGTGACCGGACCTATGTTGGCCCTTTTGCCTATCCAAGCCCTAATTTTGTCCATGCTAAGCCTATTTTTTCCCTTTTTCCTCCCGTCAAAAAGATTTGCGTACCCATAGTAGAATATCTGCCTCCGCCCCTGATTACCGTTACCCTTTGTAATAATAAAATTCTTCTGCAGTATATTTCATAAGTCAAGGTGACAACAAGATGTTTCAACAAAAATGTTATTTATCTACCGGTGTAAAAAATACGCCGGTACGTTTCAAGTTTGTAGTGGCTTAATTTTAAAGCGGACCCCCTATTTTTCCTGGTGGGGGTAGGGTGAGGATGGAATTTGTGGTAGATATACATGACACATAGGGATGTAAAATCTGACCCCCTATCTACCGGTAGATGAGAAGCAACTTCATTCAAGAAATATGCGAGAGAGATATCATTTTCAGTTTGCATGTGATAATTTAGTTAATACTGATTGCAGTTCTTGTATTATTATTATTATTATTATTGTTATTATAAAAGGGAGCCACTAAGGCATTTATTAATCAAAATCAATATTACAAGAGATGTTGGGTAGCCTAGCAACAAGTTGGGCACCAACACCTTTCTGAATAACAATTCCTAGCCTATGAAAAAGAGAATTGCCTATCTTAAAGTTGGCATCATGTCCTACCATGCAATTCCTTAATCTCTTCAGGAAAGTTAATAAATTCGTACTAAGCTCGCCAAAAGTGGAGAAAGCCAAAACACCGAATCCATATCCGAGAGAAGTGCAAACATCTAAGCATTTAGTGTTCTTGCGAGTAATTGCTGCAGAAATGGCGTGACCTGGTACGAAGTGGCGTGACTTAGCACTGGTAAACGGAGAGACCCCAGTGACATCGAAACAAACATCCTTCCCATCTATCCAATTATAAACCATGATGTCCGCTGGCCAAAAATCCTTATTATTGATGACGCCCAAAGAAACCTCTTTTCTAGCCACAACCCCAGCTCTGTAACACATGTCTGCCAGAATATATTTTACTAAATCATGTCTGAATTTAAGCCCGACCTCGCTAGCACAATGGATTGCGTGGTCTCCAAAGATATCCATGAGTTTTCCACAACAAGTACATTTATTACCTTCCTCAAAAAGGGGTATAGCTAAACGATATTGTAAGACCGAGCTAAACTGCCTGGAACCAACTGCCTGGTTGAGCCCAGGAATAGGTATTGCCATAAGGAAATCCATAGCATGATCAGATCTATTACATTGCCAAACAGTAGCTTCACGTGTAGAAAAAGAAAAGCGAGTAAGTACCTTTTCCCTGATAGCTCCAAAGTAGCTAGCAGCCAATGACTTCATGTAATGAGGGGCGGCATTATTAATGTTGAAATCAGAGAGGGGGATCTCACAAGCTTGTGTGAAACTCTGTAAAGTAGTATGGAAACCAAGGCATAAGTCGGTTGTAGCAGGCAGCCTCAAAATAAAATTCTGCAAATGCTGGGTTTGTGCATGAGATGCAAGGTAACAGTACTGCATAGTATCTGTCATAGTAAGAATACCCAGACCACCATCTTTGATGGGGAGAGTGGCTATTCGTTGTTGGACTAAGCCAAAACCAGCCCCATCTCCGACTATAAGACGACGAAGATATCGCATAAGATAATCATCAAAGAACGTGGAAACATTCTGAATCGCCTTGGGGCAGGTAGTGCGTAAGGCAAAATATAACCTCGAAACTCCAGTACAGTTGCGCAAAAGCAAAAGTTCACACTGAGGATCATGCAGCTCTTGAATCTTGTCAATGAGCTGAGAGGTTTTGTCAATCCTGTTCAACACCACATTACTACAGAAGTTCATATCTAGGTTGACTGGTCCACCAAGCAATTTAACACCATCTTTTGGCTTACCAATATTCGCAGGAAAGGCAGTATCGGAATCCCTTCTCGGGTCATAAGAGGGCCAAAATAGTTCAGTCTTCGAAATATTCAAATGGAACCCGTAGGCAGGACCGTCCTCTTGGAGAATCTTCAATGCCTTAGACACTTCCAAAGTGTCACCTGCGATGGTGCCATCGTCTAAATATCAGGCATGGAAATCCAACATACAAGTCGATGCAATCTTCTCGATAAGAGGGTGCAAAGCTAAAGAAAAAAGAAGGGGACCAAGAGGGTCACCCTGCTGAACCCCTTGTGCCGAGGAGAGTAAGTGTTCCTGATAATATAGCCTGGCGGGTTGCATATAGCAGAATTCAACCCAACGAGAGATGCGAGGGCAGTGTGTTCTTACCTCACGGATAATAGTAGATCGATCAACCATGTTGAAAGCGTTTGAAAAATCTATCAATAACATAGATTTGGTGTTATCAGATCCATGCATTTCAAGCAATCTATTCGCCGCATGTAGAATACTTTCTCCGCCGCAAGGGATGCCAACTCCATATTGGTGATTGCCAAGATAGTTGTTCAAGTTTTTGCAAACAGAAGTAGCTGCTAACTTAGAACACATCCTGCGCCATATGGTGCCTACAACAATTGGTCTCAAACCACCACCAGGTTTAAGTAGTCGGGTTAAGGGGGCACTGGCTACAAATATACCAAGGGAAGGAGGGCATTTACCTGCAAGCCACAGGTTCACAACGCCAGTGATCGACAACAACAAATCATCAGAGATCGCAGCACCAGCTCCACTCATGGTGTCCAACAAATGCTGAGCACGTAGACCGTCTCTGCCACAAGATGTCCCCTTGGGGAAGCTCTTAAGGGCTGCAAGCACAGCCTTGGACTCAACAGTCAGGGAAGGTGTTGAGACAGCTTCAGTGGGTATAGTAGGGGGTGGAGCATATGGGTGTTTCTGCTGGAGTTCGAACAAAGTGTCTGCAGTAGGTTGAGCAATGCCACTAGAAGAAAGAATGCGAATTGCTGCTGTGTAGTGGCCATAACTCAGCTTTTTACGACAGGCTTCTATATGTCTCATCTTCTTTTTGATAGGAACACACTGTGTAGAAGCTATTTTGGTCAGGCCAAGCAATTGTTGTACCAAACTGATGTAGCCGGCAGGTTCCCTCCAAACCAACAAAACTTTGTTAACAGCAGCAGTCTGCAACTTCTTTCTCGTACCGGAGCGTTCCTCACTGGAGCTCTGAGGTTCATACAGGTTTAATGTACAAATTGGAAGCAATAACAGTCGTATCCAGGCTTCAATGTTCATGGGATTAACAAGAACAGAATCTAATGCAGACTTGAGAGCACGCGAAAAATGTAACCTGCAGTGTGGAGGAATACTAACAGTTGTATGTATTTGTCGTTGCAGCATCAGGTTTAGTATCTCCACATTAAAGCCAGCAAACTCTTCATCACCTGCAATCTCTTCACTCACTGAAGCACCTGCACCAGCATTATCCACTGCACCAGGCGAAGCAGTTTGAGGTTTCGCAACACCATGAATCAGGAAATCTGCACCAATTCCATTGAACGGCCCTGGAACGACATCTGCAGCATGCAACCTGTTTTTGCAGGCCATTTTCCATGTATGAGTAGTCATGCATTTGGTGCATAACCAAGATTCCAACATCAACAGGTTGCTTTCCCATGCAGTGAAGCAGCTCTCGTTAGTCCGAATCCTTTCAATGCAAACCAATCTGGCATCATCTGTTGGAAAGTGGTGGTCTTTCAGATGTCTTGATAATCCACTCTTGGAGTAACCCAAACCACCAGGACCTCCTTGACAGCCATCAAAAGTTGCGAAAGGACAAGGAAGCTTATCACTCTGTGAAGAAACCTGCCATGCATTCCTACGGACTGAAGAAGATGAGGCCGTGGAGGATTGGGAATCAGGGCTGTCATTCCTACGGACTGAAGAGGCTGAAGAACGTGTTTTGGGATAGAAAATCCTAGGGGAAAGCTTCGTATGAACAGAAAAACCCTAGAAGAAACCTGCCATGCATCCCTATATGCAATCAAACAATAAACTCAGAGGAAACAGGGAGATTGTACGTTGAAATCACGGACAAAGGCAGGGGAGATTTCTGGTTTTCAGTCGCCTGAAAATGCCCCACACAATCGCCGGAGCTTCTCTTTCCTAGGGTTTTATTATTATTATTATTATTTTTTATTATTTTTGCTCGGTAAATAGATAATATTTAAAAAAGAAGGCAGAATTACAAATCATCTCAAAGGCTAGCCACCAAGCAGGGAAAAAAAGGGAAAACAATAAAGGAAAAAACCCAAAATTACAACCAAAATAAAATGCCAAAACTTTCTTGCTTTGAAAATTTGGGTTTATTGGGTTATGTTCTTTTTAAACTCACTTTGAGATTAGTTTTCGGTCTACGGTGATTAAGTATAGACAAAGTCTATGCATAATTCCAAGTTTCTAACTTTAAGAGTCTTCTCACATGACGTTTCTTCTCACAGATGCTTTCTCTAGTCTAGGCTTAGGGACAAGACCCTTCTTTGATACGTTCAGCATGCGGAGAGAGAAACGGAAAGGTCTTGTCAGCAACATTTAATATACTCCTACTACTTACACACACGGATGACAATATTTATTTGACCTTGAAAATTGATGAAAATGAGAGAGAAGGTAGTTAGCAAAAATAAGGTGACAATAATTTATTTTTTTTGATCCGCAAAGAGTAACAATATAGGTGACAACAGATTACTAGTTGCACAGGGAAGATTTGTACGAACTGGAAATATGATATCACCGTTTTTTTTCTTATAATTTTTTTTTACTAATTTACTACTGTGAAAATTTCATTTTTCACCTGTGTGTTGAGTTATTTAAATTATTTTCGTTCTGGTACTGTGTGATACAACTGTTTCTCCCAATCTTTCCCCCAAGATATGTACCACATTTTATTTTTTTTACTTAAACTCTAAACTACATCTTACATAAGAGGAGTATTTCATGAGATCTCCAAACTCTTGAGCAGAGACTCGATCCTCTGACCTCCTACTTGAGAGTCAGGTTCAGCCAACGGGGCTACACCCTAATGGTTATATGTAGTACTACCGCATCCAAACCACAAAATTGACACACACACAACGGTTTTACACCGAGAGGGATCTGATGGTCCCAAATTTTGCGTGCTTAGCATCAGGTGGGTGGTGTGGCAGGCGTGGGTCCCACCTCCCTCTCACACAGTGCCAGCGGTGCCCACCACGGTACTCCTTCTTCAGACCATCTATACTTTTCCTTAAAGTTTAAAGTTTAAACCCTTTGGGGACCGTCAGTGGGTCCCAGTGGGCTCCAGTCTCAGAGTTTTTCTAGTCTTTATTTTGGTAGACGAGACGAGACGTTTGCTTTCCCTTTCCCCTTCTCTCTCTCACACCCATGATCCATGCTTACCAAGACCTATCTAATATCTCCCACCCATGCTTACCAGTAATCAATGTGAAAAGACGTTTGCATAATCAGACACATCTTCTTTTAATCTTTTTATATTTTTTTTCTTATTTCCTATGTAAGAATATGTAAGAGATTTTGATTTCATATTTAGATTAGAGACCAAGGTTTGAAAAACACCCGTTTTTTCCAAAAAATAAATACCCGTTAAAACGATCACATCCATATACCGTGGCCGTGAGGGTCCCCGAACCCTGTGCCTATATAATGCCGATAAATAGGAAATAACGACAGTTTTTTATGACCGTTTTTTTCGTTTTCACACACGTTATAACCGTTTTTCTAAAATTGAATTTTGTGTTTTCTCCATCTAAATAACATTTTAACGTAAGTTTTTTAGACCATTTTTCCCGTTTCCACGTCAGTTATTACGGTTTTTTAATAAAAAAAATATAAAAATATTTTCTTACAATCTTTCTTATTTTACTATTTGTTTTAATCAAAACAAGAAGTATCATACAAAGCTATTGGTTGGCAACCTAGCAGCAAGCTGGGCACAAACCCCCCTCTGAAAAGCAATGCCTAATCTATGAAAAACAAAACTACCAAAACCACTACTAGCGTCATTATTAATAGACGCTTAAAAAAACATAAAGTATCTTCGCCGAGCTCACCCAAAGTAGTGAAAGTCAAGACCCCCAGACCATAACCGAGTGAAGTGCACTTGTCCAAAATTTGGCACGCTTCCTTGAAACTGCCTTAGAAATGGCTTTCCCTGGGAAAAAATAACGAACAACATCACCAGTAAAGGGCGAGACACCAGTAAAATCCATGCAGACATCCTTCCCGTTTTCCCAGTTGAGAACAAGAATATCGGCAGGGCTCAAGTCTTTATCCTCATCTGAAACAATACCCAGAGAAACCTCCTTGCGGGCAGGTACACTAGCTTTGTAACAAATATCAACAGTAATATCACGGACAAGATCATGTCAAAACTTACTTCCAAAATCTTTAGCACAATGAAGCGCATGGTCTCCAAAAATGTCCATAGATTTGTTGCAACTAGTGCATAAGATGTTCTCAACAAACAAAGGAATACCGAGACGATAACAAAGCACGGCCCGAAACTGCCTATGCCCAATGCACTGGTTAAGCCCACTGATTGGTACAGCTAGTAGATAATCTTGAGCATGCTTGATACGGTTACACTGCCATAAAACAGAATCTCTTGCAGACATGGAAAATTGGTATGGGATTTGCTTCTTAATTGCATCAAAATAAGTGACTGCCATGGAGTGGGCAGTATCATCGACACGGTAAGAAGGAGGTAATCCACATACCTGGATAAAGTTCTGAAGAGCTAGCTAATAAGAAGAGACTTTGTTTGTTGAGAATAAACTACCCAGAATTGTCTTCTGAACAGGAGCGGTCTGATTCTGAGAGGCAAGGAAACAGTAAGTACGGGTATCTGTCATGGTGTAGATGCCAAGGCCACCATCCTTGATAGGCAAAGTAGCTAATCGCTGCTGTAGAGGACCAAACTCCGCACCATCTCCAGTGATTAAGAGTCTCAAATATTTAAGTAGATGATCGCCAAAAAGATCAGTGGCTGATTGCAAGGCTGCTGGATTGGTAGTACGCATTGCAAAATATAGACGAGACACACCAGTGTAATTAGGAAGTAATAGCATCTCACTCTGAGGGTCCTTGAGGTTTTTGATTGCATCCATCGATTGAACAGTTTTATTCACCCTGGTCAGCATCATATCACTAATGAAGTTTGAATCCAAACTCACAGGTCCTCCCAAAAGCTTAACACCATTAGAGGGCCTACCAATATGTTGGGGGAAGACACCGTCTAGAGTGTTTCTGGGATCAATAGATGGCCAAAAGACTTCGGTTTTCCGAACGTTGAGATGCAACCCCCTAATAGGACCTTCAGCCTCTATTATGCTCAAGGCCTTGGCTACTTCCAAAGTATCCCCAATAATGGTACCATCATCAAGGTACCAAGCATGCAAATCAAGAGTGCAACGAGAGGCAATAGTCTTCACAAGAGGATGAAGAGTCAATGCAAAAAGCAAGGGACCAATAGTCTTACAATTCTTTATATTTTAAATTAAAGATTAAAAAATTACAACTAATATTGTAAAAATAAAAGAATAAAATAATAATATATAAAAAACGTTATAACAACGTTATTTGACCCGTTATAATTGTTTTCACGCACGTTGTAACCGTTTGATAGGAATTTCAAACCATAATTCTTTTTCATTTTCTATTTAACCGTTATAACGCCCGTTATTTTAGAATAACGTGTAAAAAACGAGTTTTTTTCCCTAAATAACGTGATTCTCGCCGGAAACGTGCTTACACCCGTCAAAACGCATTACAAAGGTCACGCTCAGTAGCCGTGACCTGAGTCGTGACCTGTTTTTCAAACCTTTTTAGAGACACCTTCAATCATATTGTCGGAGGATTTGGATAGGAGTGTGCCCCGCCATCCCTCTCACACGGTATACTCTTACTTTTGTTTTCTTTTTTGGTCAATGAATCATTTTGCTTTCATGTATGGATTAAGGGAGAATTGGAAAAATGCCCCAATATGGGGTGCAATGTTGGAAATATTCCCCAACGTTAAAAATAGTTGGGAAAATGCCCAATTCCGTTAACTTTGCCATCCAATCCAGTTAAGTCACATGTGTAAAGCCACGGTCACCACCAGAACCACTATAAAAACCACCGTTGCCACCACCTGAACCTTAAACCCTAAACTTAAATTCTAAATTTTAAACCCTGAAACTTGAATTATGAAAGGAGATTTCTAGCGTGTGTGGGCACACACATGTGACTTAATTGGGTTTTTGACGGAAAGGGGTATTTTTCCAAATTTTGAAATGTTGGGGAAGATTTCCAACATTGCACCCCATATTGGGGCATTTTTCCAATTTTTCCATGGATTAATCTGTACTCCTTGAAAATTTATTTTCGTTTGCTTCTCTCTGGAAGCAAGCAATAGAAGTATAGTACTTCGGCTTCCAATGGAAGGTACTATTACTTTTGTTTGTTCTCTTTTTTCTTTAATCTTTCATTTGCAAATATGCGGGTTTGATTTGTTAGTAATTTTCTTTGTCTGCAGTGCAAAATCAGAATACAGTTAAAGACGACGTCCTTGTATCTTCCAAGTTCAAATGGAGGATTGAAAAGGTTCCTGAATTGAATGAGCAAACTTATTTCTCTACTTTCTTCAGTATAGGTTCTTGTAAATGGTATAGTAATAAATGTTGTGACTAAACCCTTTTCTGAAGTATTACCGTTTCTATGTTTGTTTGTTTTTTTATCAGTTTAATGTTTCTATGTTACAGTGACACAGTCCCTGCTTTGATGAATATGTACTAATCTATATTATGTTATAGGAGATTAGCAGTTTTTCTTAGGGATATCAATGGGGTGATTACTTGTCTATCTATTTGGTTGTCGTAGAGTGTACGAACTCCCGATATGCAAAATTCAGTATTTCCATTATCGGTCAAACCAACAAACCATTTAACAAAGGTGGGTAGTATCATATATATATATATATACATTAAATGGATTAATCTATGTGTTGGTTAAGTTTTTGTCTGTCTGCATTTTTATGTATAGATACGGAAGACCAACAGTATCATTTCACGGATGAGGAAGACGATTGGGGTTTTGATGACTTTATATTGTTCAACGAACTTATAGATCCTAGCAATGGCATATGGTTGATGAAGCTTGCATTATTGAAGTAGAATTGTGTTCGTTTTTAAAACCAGAATCTATTGAGGTTAGTATCTAATGGGTTGAACGGTGCATTATTGATGATACATTACTTTTTGTTGATTAGTGCGCCAATTTTTTCATTGTGTGCAATTCAATTCAACTTATTGTCTATTCTTTATCCTGGTCTAACTTTCGTCCTGTAACAGGAAGCTCGTGAGATGATATGTCCCTGCCATTCAGTTGTTCAAAGGTAGAGTTCCATATCACTGGCTTCCACTAATACACCATGTTTATCTGATTTTGTTTGATTCCAAAGAACGAATAGTAATAAATGAAATCCTGCGTCTACTGAGCATCGCAATGACCATGTAGTATTTCATCAAAAAAGTCGGGAGTAGCCAAAATGTTTAGTAAAAGGAAAAGGGTTACGGTGGAAGGAGAGAAAGCTGTAGGCGGTGGTGAAATCTTAGATGGAAAAAAAGTTGCGGAAATTGGTAAGGAGAAGAAGAGGATCATTGAAGAGGGTACATCATCAGAAGATATTGATCCGAGAAACGACCTGCAAAAAAAGCAAAAATACCTCTAAAGAAAAAAGACTCTAAAGCAAATGAAGGTGCATTTCTTTTTTTCTTCTTATGAAGAATCACCACTTTCGATTCATATATTTCACATAATTGCATACCTGCATGTTGGAAGATAATTTGGTCTTTGAATGAATTTTATGGTGTTTCTGCCCGAGTACGCTAGAATTTTAACTTGCTTATTATATTTTTGAAATATTTTATTGAGTATTTGGTCCGATTGTATGTCTTCTCTAAGATAATTATGTTTGAGTACACCAGATCGTAAGAGATTGTCTTATGTTTGAGTAAGTAATGTTTCAATCGTATTTGTAGACTAGGTAGATCAGTTATGCTTGGATCACCAGAAATCACATTTTTTTGTGTTTGAAATGATTGCAACTTGATTGTATATGCTAGAGTATAAATCCAAATGTATGATTATGCGAATTATCTTTCAATATAACTGCTCTTTTACATTTTGATTTGGTTCAGGGGAGGTTATATCTCACCAAAAGGCAGAAAATTTAAAGCAGGTACTCCCCTATGGTCCCTGATAAACATAATCTATGAAAAGGAAAAGCTGAGTTTCAGTGAAGAACAATTAGGAATGATACAGAATTCTCCATTTGGGTATATTTTTATGGCGTTCCATGAAACTAGAAATACTAAAGAACATCCTTGCAAAACGCATTATAAAAATCATTGGATCAAGATGCCAGAAGCTTGCAACAAAGTGTTGAAGTGGTACGTGAGAGGACCCGGAAAAAAAGAGCATTATTTTGTATTCACTCACAGGGGAAACAAATATAAGTTGAGGTCAACATCAGAACAGCTCGTTGTGATATTTAGAATGCCACAAATGAAAGGAAGAGGAAAGGAGAGAAGCCTTACAAAATGGGATAAATCGTACTCACAAAGTGGGTTTTACCTTCCTTACTTTGGTTCTTCAACAATCATCACAAAATGTATGTTGGAAAACAGTATTGTTGTGCTAGTGAAATCAGGTGAGAAAAATAAAGATCTGGTAAAGCTGATTAGGTTATTCATGTGTGAAACTTTGTTCTTCACATCTCATGCAGGGAGCCAGTTGAATAAAAAATATCTTAAAATTTTTAATAGCCCTTTGAAAACAAACAACTTATCATGGCCTGATTCGGTTCACGATCACTTAATGGCAAGCCTAAACAACCATAAAGATACTATGCTAGTAAATGGATGTGTAGTGTATCTGTTGGTGAACTTACAATTTGTATTTTTTGGTTATTTAATTTAATAAAAACATAGAATACACGGTTTTGTGAAAGTATCATAAAAAACTGACCACATTATTTCGTGTTTTGAGATCTAGTTCGCCGAGCATATAAAAAGCGGAGTTAGGGAAACCCCGATTGCTGAAGGACTACCTAGGTTTTCTAGGTGGAACCTCCAAAAGATTTGCAGTGCTACTAACAGATTTCGAGAGTCTTGAGGTAAGAATAATAACAAATAAGTTAATGTCTTTCTGGGTTGTAACTAAATTTTACCTAAAGTGCACTGTATTATTGTAAGTAACATATGTATGCCTACATGTGCAGATATCCGAGGGTTTCATTGAAGCATACACAGAAGTAGAGAAACAAACATTGAATAACTTGAGAATGCGGATCCATCAACAAGATGAACTACTTTTTTGTAAATCAGGAGAAGGTCAGCCGCAACAAAATGAAATTATTATACAGAAGGAGGCACGATCAACGGTGCAAGGAGATAAAGGAGTTGGAAATGTTGATCAATAACAACTGCTCATACAATAAAATAAGTATGATGATCTGAGAATATCAGTTAAAAGAAGGTGGGATGCAAAGGAAAAGCAGAAGCTGAACGGGAAAACTATGCATTATGAGGCTGAAGAACTGTTAAATGAGTTATACTTTAAAGCATACCCAGATGAGAAAAAAAGGAAAAGAAAAAAACAAAGAAACGTAAAATTTGTTAGTGCTATCTACAAATAGAAAGAAACCATTCTTTAAAGGAATGTTTTGTATCGTAGAAGAGAAAAATTGAGTTGTTCTGGACTCCAAAGTGAAACTTTCTGTTTACATCTGTGTAAGTTGATCGGGTGAAAAAAAGTTTACATAGTGTTATTAGTTATTATGCATGTTGGTTTACGTTGATATTTGTTTCACCATCTTCTTCATTATTATTGAAGTGCTATATATTGTTCATCTTGGGACACTGATAACATCAACGTGCTTAGTATGGGAATCAGGTAATTCTCTTTGTCTAATTATTATGCATGTTGGTTTACGTTATGATGGATATTCTATACAGTTTACTAATTTAGTTTCACCATCGTCAGTCGTCCATTATTACAGCTGCTGCATAATTGTATTCAAAAGAAAAACAATTGTCTCTCAGGATTTGATTAACTAAAAACATCAAAAACATCCAAAGAGGAAAATTCTGAAGTCCCATTTATACTGAAATGATGAATATTAATCATCTTGGGACATATGATGACATTATTCACTACAACATTTACACGACGAAATCTTTGAAATATTTTGATCTGAATAGTTGAATGGTTATATTCAGACACCATTGGTGACAAATAACAAACCGTCCCAAGTAAAACTTAAGAACATATTTTGAATTGCTTAATTTCTAATCCGGTTCCAAGAAGAAGTAGATGTTTGAGCAAACCATTGAGAAAATAAGTTGTGTGTTTGTTGTGTGAAAATAAAAGCAAAAAACCTTAAGGTGTGACACAAAATTCGAGCAAAAATTTTAGACAAACAACATTTTAGACAACACTAAAACAACCCTCTCACATAACTTCTAACTGTAGGACCCAAAAGTGGACCCCCCCTGCTAGTTCTATGTGAGGGGGTTGTTTTGATATTGTCTAGAATGTTGTTTGTCTAGAATTACTCAGATTCGAGCACCTCATCTTAAGCTGATGAGCTTAACCAATGAACCAACACTGGCTGCTGGGTAAAGACGTGTATTCTTTTCTATATACCTGAAGCGAATAGCCAACTAAGGGGATTTTGAGGGGGCAAAAAAATAAAAGAAATAAAAATATAACGGACCCGATGATAAGTATTACGAAAATTTTTGGTGTACCGAAAAGGTACACCGTGATTTGCACAACGAATTTGGTGTGAGAGAAAAAAAGGTGGTGGACCCCACCTTTGGCCCCGCCCCATGCAAATCTCCCACAGGGTTGCCCTAACATCCCTTCGATTTCTTTGCTGTGCATATCACGGGATATTTTTATTGTGTGTGTATCATTACTCTAAATATTAATCCCACATCACATGCTGTCACACGCCCATTAACACGTGCCCACACGAAAATTGCATGCCATCAAATATTTTTGATCGCCGTTGAAATTTTTAGATATCCGTAATTCATTCGAAAGAAAAGCATCATCCATTAGATTTTTACTCCCACCGTTCCTTTTTACTTGATGTTGTGGAGTTTTTCAGGCAAATTAAGGAACATCAGAGAGAGAGAGAGTTAAATTTTTCTAATTCTACCCAAATAAATACCTCTTAAAAAAATTAAATTACCAAGTTTTTAGTCTCTAGATTCTAAGGAAAATTACCAACCCCATTGCAATTTACTTGGTATGCACCAAATTTTTATAGATTCTCCGCGGTAAATATTTAAAAATTGGAATAATTGTTTATGTTGATTATGATGAGAATTTATGCTCTGGTGTGATTCCAAAGAAAGGGTAAATCAGAGAGAATTTTGGGAAAATACTAAAACTCCCGTCTATTTTTGAACAGAAAATAAAACCTAAAACATTTAAACATTTGTAGTACCTCCACGGACCGCCGCACCCTCTCCGGGAATGGCCACATAGCACCGATAGCACCGATGCTGTCCTCACTTGACCACCTTAAAGTTAGGTGTTGGGTTTTCATCTAAAAGGCCTTGGTCTATGTATATGGAACTTGTCTTCCTCCATATGGGACTGTCTGTAGCTACCATATGTGGGATTAGCATGTGCATATTGAGCCACACAACTCCAACAACATCAAGTAAAGTGGAACGGAGGAGGGAGTAGAAAACGAGGCGTCACCTCGAGTCTTCAAACAAATGGTACTTCCTCTTCCAATTTTTTATATTAGACCAGTAACGATTGTGCTTTGGTGCTTTTAATCTTCTTCCATCTTTAACATTCCAAAAAGTAGTTTACTTTCAACATTCCAAAAAGTCACATACTTTAGATTTTTGTGGTCCCTGGTGGGTCCCTTCCCTTGTGAGTTTAGCAGGGACCCACCTGTATTGTGTTTGGCGGTTTATTTCCTTGCTTATGCTCGGTTCACCAAGACTACGTAAAAACCGCCCCTTTACATAGGTGGCCATTATTGAGAGAATGTGAGAGAGAACGGCTTTCGTTTAGGTTTTTTAGTGGTTTGGTAAAATTTTGATATAATATTAATGTATTATTGTTTCAGAAATTTATTGTTTTTTGTTGAACGGTAAACCTAAACTAAATAGATTAAAGGCAGACGGATTACAACTAAACAAGAGTATAAAGCTCCAGGAAAAAGCAATAGAACAAGAGTTTAACTAAAAACTTAATATTCAAAGCTAAGAAAAACAACCACAGGAAAACAAGTAACATGCATACGAAAGAAAGTTCATAGCCGATAGAGAACGAATAGAGAACAACAGAAACAATCAAGGAGGAAACTCATCATAGTCCTCTATGGTTAAGCCGACATGATAATCAATCAAGAAGCAAATTTCCTTTTTTTTTTGTTGATGCACTCTACCTCCTAACAATGGGCCAGCCGCGGGAGCCATCTTCGTTTTATGATGTTCTCCTGTACCATGCTCGACATTCTGCCACATACTAATAAGTACCGTTTTCTCATATGCTTCAACTTGTTCAAGCAGTATGTGGTTTATGGATCTATCAGGATGCAACATAAATAATGCTCTCATGGTAATCAATTGTAGCTGCGTGCAAAACTTATTAAATGTCATTACAGTAAAAACGACATAAAGAACAGTGAATTATACTATCAAGCATGGGATTTCAAATTGGATCTGAATTATTTAAAAACACAAATAATATTTTGGCTAACCTATTCTTTGATTTTCAGGACGTCTGGTACCCAAAATCCTAGCCGAACAAGTACCTCAACGAGAGTTGTACAATCTCTTATCCTTTGGTACAACCTCTGACACACCTCTTCCCGAAAATGAGAGGGAAAGTACCCAAAATTTGACTTTCAACATTAATACCGAAGAAGTACCAACAACTGAATTTCAACCGTAAAAATGAGAGTAAAAAAACGGTGGTGCTATTCAGCTCCAATCTAAACCACATATCTAGAATTTAAATCACATTCAGGTACAGGTGGGGTTTCCCATTTCCCAGATGTGGAGTTTATATTGGAGGGAGCAGAGTAGGGAGGTGGACAATAGGGAGGTGAATAGCATTTCCGGTAAAAACAGGCGTTTTCTATGACAATACCCGTAATTTAAGGGTTTCGATCTTTTCTGGTGATGAGTGACTTAGGGGAGACGATTGAAACCATTAAAGAGTAATACAGTCCAAGGTACAAATATAATGATATGTGGTGCGACCGTGTTAAGTTAACAGCAAGTTAACACCTTTTGGAAGAAAACTCGTTGCTAAGGATATACTTTATTTCTAATTCTGTTTCAAACCATGTGACTATGTGAGGGGGATATTTCTGATGAATTCCAAACCCCATATAATTAAAATAAAAGAATCTAAGAAACACATGAAAAGATGAACCAGCATTGTCTACCATGCCATAATATGGGAAAAATCATTACTGGTTCATATGATAAGATGTTTGCCTTCCTGTATGTTATTGTTACCTGTTGTAATAGTAAAAGTCTTCTGGAGTAGATTTCTGAAGTCAAGGTTGAGATGTTTCACCGAAGATACATGATAGAGAAAAATCATTTTAGGTTTTCATGTGATAATCTAGTTGATACTGATGCCAGTTCTTGTAAATTTTTACCACTCTTTATATCAACTACGTATCACTAAGAAGAAGTGAAGAATGTCTCTTACACGACCTGTAACTAGAAGTGGGATTGAAAAAGATATGGGCCTAGAAGAAGACTTTCCAAGCGGACCAAAGATCTACAACCATTTAACACCCAGCCAGAAGTTCCTCAACATCGAAGGACATCTCCAAAAGACAAAAGTTACATCAACATCTGAAGCATCCGCCCGATACCCTAGTCTCCTGTCTCCTCCCTTAATCAAGCAGAAACCAAACACCACCTTCATATCGAATCTCAGCTTCTCTCCAACCGTCTAAACTCTGCAAAACCTTCATTTCACCTCCTTCCATCAAATCCATCCCCGACCATCTCTGATCACAGCCACCCTCTCAACTGGCCAACAATCAAACTCCTAATCTCTATCTCTCTCCATCTTGTCTTTTTTTCTTATCAAGAAATGAAACTCTTGATGCTAGGATTGAGAGAGATAAGACTAGACTATGGTTAGGTCAACATATAGAAATATAGTGGTGGAAAGGAGTGGTCGAAGGGGTCGGTAGAAAATAAAAAACAAGAGTGTTTTGCTTTTCACACTATAGAATTATAGATTTTAGCTGGTCTACACTTTCAAAACGATTAGACAATACAAGACGAGAGCCACGAGACCATTCGAAGTTCCAACCAAGATACTTATTAGTATTATTCCTAGATTTTGTATATTTAGTACAAGATTTTTATGAGGAAATGTATTTTTTACACTGCCCGTGTAGATGCAATATGTTTTTTGCAGTTCAGAATAAAATTCGCATGTGCAACACCCCTTTAGCACAATATTTCAGATTATAGTAGGCATGGGACACATGGTTATTAGTATATTATTGTGTACCGACAAAACCAGCTATGATCAATACAAACAGAGCACCCTAATCCATAACACTTTTGTTATCGGGAGGGGGGTTTTGGATCACGATACTGATAAACTCGTATTTCACCCTGGATAGCACAATCTGTTGGTTTTTCGGTTTGATTTCGGAAAGAAAAAGAGAACTTTTACTGATTGTTGAAACTCTTTTGCGCCCAAGTTATACGCATGATGTTTTTTTCCAAATGAATATTCTTTAAGTTCGAAACTCTTAAGAAAGTCTTCCCTGTTTGGCTGTTTATTATTAGACCTTAAGGAATTTATAGTATGACCTTATGGTGTATGATATCATAATATATTTGCAGGTATGCTTCATGAGAATTGAGTTTATCAGTTGGTAAGAAAAACCTTTAATAACATATGAAGATTGTCAGATTTAATAGATACTCGGACTCGGTTCCATTTGATGAGTTGACTCCGATTTTCCCACTCCCTGGATCCAAGAAAAGATCCCTCCTTGTAACAAAAGTGATCCTAGTTCAATACCAATCCGAATCAGACGTGATCCACAGTTCCCCTAAATGATTCCCATTTCCTTTTTGTTCAGAAACTTCAGATCATGTAAAAACGGAAGGTAGGGGGAGGCCAAAAAAACAATTACAGTGTAAAATATAAAAAACCAAACGTCTTTTCTCATAATACTTTATACGGGAAAGAAATCGAAAAAGCAGACATCTATCTGTTCAAAATTTTTATCCTTTTAATTCAATAGAGACTAAGTGCAAAGCACGGGCTCAAATTCACCATACCAAGGCACGTGCCTTAATATCTGTATGCATTCAAATTTTGATGTATGAGATACTTTGATGTCTTTTTTTCAAAGTTATATATTATATATATTCCTTTTGCAACAACTCACTAGTCTGTATGTAGATCCTTCCTTGACTGTCAAGTTAGAAGAGTGTAAAATGAACAAACAAACTTCTGATTTTCATGATGAGATTTTTGAGAGAGAGAGCTGAAAAATTATATAGTATAAATTGAACTTACAAATATATATATTAACCTGGGAACTATAGAATAAATCTTTGAATTATATATACACATACATTGAGGAACCGCACGTACAAATAAATCACAAAACTTACATACACACTAAAGTATCTACCTAGAAATTACCGCCTTAAAACAACAATTTGCAGACAAGTTGCAAAGAACTTTATAGTCGTCAAGATCGCTAATAACCTGAAAAACCTACAAGATAATGTCATACGGTCAACCATGACGTGTGATAGCACCTGTTATGAAGAGACATAAAAATGAAAAATCAATATAAAAATTTGTTTTCATATGTTAGCAACCTACCAATGACTGCTTAATGTTACTTTTTCGCAGTGGAAAAGAGGGAAGATGCATAAACTGAGTTTCATAGTTACACTTGAGATGAAAGGTAAAGAAAATAACTGAATAGAAGTTCAATTTTTCCCCTTAGTTGTGACCTTAAGTGATGCATGAAAAAGCGGGGGTATAACAACACCACTCAATATTTCGTTTAACAATCTGTATGGATAATCTCCGAAACACTCTACAAGAGAATCAACTAGACAGTCGGACTCAATCTAGAATATAGTGTCTCAAGGAGTTATTATCTCTATCTCTCAATATAATTCTTACTCAAGCAAACTGCGAGTCTTGATTAGAGAGAGATAAAATTGGACGGTACCAAAGACCAATGTCCAAGGATCAATCAATATCAATCAACAACCAAAGATTGGATTTCCAATTGATTAGATCTAACGCACGATCTGTATTATTTCTATTATATAAACGAATATAATGCGGAAAAGAAATAACACAGACACCAGAGATTTTTTTAACGAGGAAACCGCAAATGCAGAAAACCCCGGGACTTAGTCCAGATTGAACACACACTGTATTAAGCCGGTACAGACAATAGCCTACGACAAACTAACTTCGGAATGGCCTATAGTTGAACCCCTATCAATCTCCCACTGATACAAGGTACAGTTATGCTCCTACGCTTCTGATCCCAGCAGGATGTTGTGTACTTGAATCCCTTAGATGATCTTACCCACAACTAAGAGTTGCTACGAAAACAATCGCAGGCTTAACAATAAACAAATCTGTCTCCCACAGAAAAGTCTATCAAAGAGGATAAATCTGTCTCCCACATATAAACCCTAAATCTGTTTCGTCTTCGATTATAAATAATCTAGGTGAATCAGAAACCAATTGATAATCCGGTCTTATATTCCCGAAGAACATCCTAGATTAATCAATCACCTACTCAAACAATCCTTCCTGAATACACAGGCAGTTTGTTGAGGAATCACTAACAAAGAGACGAAGATTGTTTGTGATTACTTTATCTTGCCTATCGGAGAACTCTCACGATCTCAAGACAATCAAAGATTGTACTCGTACGATAGAAGATGCAAGATCAGATCACACAACTACGATAAAAGTAGTATCGGTCTGGCTTCACAATCCCAATGAAGTCTTTAAGTCGTTAACTCGAGTTTAGAGAATAAACTCAAGAGTTAATGGAGATCGACTCTAGCGAGAGCACTAGTAGCACACAGACGTGTGGGGATTACTTTTACCCCTTGCTAGATGTCTCCTATATATAGTCTTCAAATCAGGGTTTTGCCTTAGGTACTAAGCAAATCATATCCACCGTTATATGAAGACCTAATTTAGATTCAAGCTAATATCTCTCAACAGTTAGATCGAAATATTTAGCTTGTCACACACAACACCATACACGTTTACTGGGTTTGTGAAAACCGTGCCCAAACGTGCACGTGTATATTGGTTCAATACAGTAACCAAGGGTTAACCATATGAGTGTTTCATACCAACCATTTTCTCCTTCACCATAACTAGTTCATATGGCTCACACGAACTAGTTAAAGAGTCGTTCAATTGTTATGAGATCTTATGTAACTACACAAGACACAATTGAAGCAAAGATGATTCGATTCGATTGAATCGGTTCATGAACATTATAGCCACGGTTTGCATAAAGCATTCCTTGATAATTTAATATCTGTGTTCAGAAATCATCTTTAGATCATAACCACTTAAGATCACAAACAAGTTCGCGGACTTAAGTACATCGGTTGAGTTTTCCAAAACTCATCAGAAATTCTCGGTCGAGAACTTCCGCCAGTTCGCGGACTGGGTTCGCGGACTGAGTTCGCGGACTTAATCAGCAAACGAGTTTTTGGAAATCCTAGCAGAAATTCTCGGGATGAGAACTTCCGACAATTCGTGGACTGGGTTCGCGAACTTGGCAAGCCAATTCCACAATCCTACCGATTTCTCTTGATCAACAAAGTTGGACAACTTCGGTTCAAGGAATCCATGGTTATTTAATCTAAACTCTTATTCCAATCATTGAAAAATTCTTAGAGGACGTTATATAGTTTTTACACTATTTCTCGTCAAAGAAATTTTCAAAGCGATTGAAACATTCATGACTTTCGTCACTAGGTAAAGAAAACAATGGTCGAAGCGAAACGCTTTACCAACACACATTTCGAGATATAGATAAGAGTGATATCTACTGTGTATGATCATAGTCTATTTATATAGCATACGACTTTTGTCTCTAGAAGTAGGAGATAGAATAGATAGACTTTGGAGTGACAGATGAGTTCAAGTCTTCACATACCTTTTTGTCGAGAAGTTCCACCGGTTTCTTGAGTAGATCTTCTTCTCGTTCGATGAATCGCCATGATGTCCTTGGGCTCAACTACACCTTCTAACCTAGTCCGAGACTTAGCTATAATAGACTAGAAATCAAGACTTATAGTTTTGATCACTAACATTGACAAACATGCTTGAGATAGCAACGCATGCGAGGTTGACCGAGCTATGCTCTAACAATCTCCCCCTTTGTAAATTTTAGTGTTAAAACTATCATTACATATGGAATACAAAAAAGATAATGAAACTAAAAATCTCCTATTCCATAAGTCCAATTCTTCAACGTTCCTTGAAATCTTCGTCCTTTCCAAGTACTCCAGTGATCCCAAAGGTTGTAAGTTTAGCATCACCGTTGTTGAAGATCCGTAGCGCTATAACAATGGGAGAACTCCAAATTCTCGATCAATGTTATACAGTGACATAGTACTATTATGTTATATCAAAGTTCAATTGTATCACGACTTAAATAATAATACTATGGTGATATGTATCACTCCCCCTTAGTCAATATTCCATCTCGATCATGGAAACCACTCCCCCTTACAGAATGATCCGAGAACCATATGTATTTGTAGTGTGACCTACAATATTTCTCCCCCTTTTTGTCAATAAAATTGGCAAAGGTACAAGAACGGGTTCATAATGAAATTTCCACGAGAAATGTTTCATGTCCAAAAGGAAAACACATATCAACTTAATTTAGATGCAATCATATAGCCGAAGCTAACAACATTCATCAAGGAATTTATAGATACAAGATAACCCCTAAAAATTCCACAGTCGCACTCCTCACAAGGATATGACCATTAAGCACAAGTTCAAAATAACTCTCCCCCATATGATGTCATTCCCAAAAAGGAACAACAAAGGCGACCTTAATTTCGAAAGAAACAAGGATTTAAATGAATACCAAAAACCGTGATTCGTGATTATGATATCCACAACTCAACTAAATTAATCAAAAGTAAACCCATGATTAATTTAATTGAAAGGTGCTCAACATAGGTAAACTTACGGAGCTACGACTAAATTGTTCATATGGAAGTGACAACTTAATCGTTGAAATACTCGACATAAGGAAGACCTTACGGAATACATGACTACATTAACCAATAGAACATGATAGTGTAGCCGTTCATATACTCAAGACAAGAACTTGTGGAATATATGAAACCTTCAATTAGATTAATTACAAGAGAACCTATAGTTAATCTAATTGGATAACAAATTACCATACTAATCACCGAAATAATCAATTTAATAATATTTGGGCTCAACATAAGAGAGTATGGAACCCCGATTAAGATTATCATAGAATATGACATTCTTAACCGTTCATGTACTCAACATAAGTGATAAGACTTACGGAGTACAAACTAAATAACCAAACAAGTTGATTAACTTAGTTTTTAATGCTCGACAAATAGCATCTTATGGAACAACCAACCATGCCAATAAAAATCGACTTAGTCGTATCGTGCTCGACATAAGATACACAATGGAGCCTTCACGGTAATAAAAGAAATTTAATCAATAAAGATCAATACCGTGGATAACATACAAGGATCTATTCTATTTTTGTATCA
This sequence comes from Papaver somniferum, assembly GCF_003573695.1. Classification (NCBI taxonomy): domain Eukaryota; kingdom Viridiplantae; phylum Streptophyta; class Magnoliopsida; order Ranunculales; family Papaveraceae; genus Papaver; species Papaver somniferum. The sequence goes on from NC_039363.1 coordinate 113,041,789, forward strand.
CAACATGATATAATAGATTTTATCCTTGTAAAACAAACGACCACATCATATTTTCCATCAAAAACATGATTGCATAGGCTTAAACGTTTGTGTTTGTCGTCAAGAGTCCATCGATCTAATGTCAATATATATATATATATATATTGATATGTGAGGGATTTTAACAATTAGACAACAAGTTATGGAAGTCTTTAAAAGGAACCATGAAACTACCAAACATAAAGTTATTACATCCCATAAAAAAAAACAGACATTGTCATAACCTCTCATTTTAAAGATTACTCACTCTCATAATAGTGATCTCTCTCGATTTCATAAAATTTCTCTCCAAGAGTTGGTACAGCATATACAGCATACTCCACCTTTTCTTTAAGAACAAATTTTCTCTCTTGAGACGAGCAATCATTTCCTTTGCTTCAGAAAGTTCAATTTGTAGAAGATCCATTTCATCAGCTTCTGCAGCCATTGGAGCAATAGGAACATTTCTGACAGTTGAAGGCATCATCTTCTCAATACTTGACCTCCTTATGACTGTTGGTCCACTGAGATTGGTCCCAATCATTTGGAGATTGTAACTCGTACAGATCCTTGAGATGAGACATGGAAGTCCAGGTCTTCTATTACTTCCATGTTTAACATTGATCATAGAGTTGACAATTACCCTACAGAAGTCAATCTGCCTTCCTTCAACAATTAGAGAGATGAACTCAGTAACATCCTTTATCCAGCGATTGTTGTCACAGGTGCTTGGTAACATATTTTCCACAATAAGTTTTGCAGCAACCTTGAGATGAATTCCTGCTCCTTGTATAAAAACTTTACCATCATTTCTAACAAGATTTTGATCAAACAGAAACACAGATAGTTCTTGTCGGCTTCTTCTTTCAGCAGGAGGAAATGGAGACCCGCCAATGGGCACTTGAACAAGACTAGACACAATTTCTCGGTTGACATTGATTACCGTCCCTCCTACCATGGTTTTGAAGGAGTAGTTTGCACGGTTTATATCATGAATATTTGCATAAAATTGTGCCACTAATTCATGCACATTACCAGCCGGTTCATGAATTATTCCCCAATGATGATTACTAAAGAAATCGTTCAAAAAAGGAACATTAATAGTTGAATCAAGGACACGTTCGCGAATGGGTGTTTTGCTCATAAGTTCACCATACAGCTCACGAGCAGTTCGATTAAAAAATCTAACTCCTAATTCTAAGTCAAGAAAAGATTCGTCCCTAGGTTGGTGACTAGAGCTTCCAATTTGCCTAGATCTTTTAGAACTCATAACTATGAAAGGACGGTATTGAAACGAGGTATAGAACTTACCCGGTTCACGAACTGTTGCTAAATGAAAAGTTTTGAAAATAGCCTGAATGTTCAAACTGTTAGTGACCCAAGGTGTAATTTTCTCTTCCGAATCCACTGGTACTCTTGCTTTTGATTGACGATTAACAAATCAACCTAGACACGGAAATGGTGCGTGAATAGTTGCTGTTCTTTCTCACGAACACGAACTGAAAGAGAAGGGAAGAGGAAGACGGAAAGAACGAGAACAAAGAGTTTTTTTTTTTTTTTGATATTTAACTCATACGTACTAGATTTGTTCAAGAGGCGGTTCGTGATCCTAGGTGTGTGAACCGTACGTGCAAGCTAAGGAAGTGTTTGGTGTACAAAGGATCTCTTGTTGAGCCGGTATGCATACAACGTCCCTATTGTTTGCATATTATGATACCATGAGAGAGTTTCTTTCCAACAACTGTTACACCATGAGCAACTGAGATTACTCCACAGCATAATTTTCATAAGATACTCAAAGAGTATATTCAGAAAAAGTGTTTTTTTTTTCTTCTGATTTCTCTTTTTCCATCTTTTATGATTTTTCGTTTTACATAGAGTAATTCCTCGATACAAAGCATTCTTGTTTTATGGCAAGAAGTATCATGAACTAAGTGACAGACTAATTCGTACTTTGAGGTGACATACTCAGGAAATTGAGATTTATACTCCTCTTTTAATTCATTTAGTTTGCCATAACTTATTGAATTATGCATAGAAGAAGCATTGCTCTCGCTGATCAGTAAATTGATATCAATCTCGACCTGAGTATAGTTTATCATACCTTGATTTAGCCTATCAAGATAATCTTGTTCTTTATGGAAGTATAACTCAACATCCAGAGACAGACACTCAAGCTTCTTTTCAACTTCTGAAAACACTTTCAGGGATTTTAAACCTGGTGGGGGTTTAGACAGAATTTCCTCTACTGGTTGTATTAAATTAGTCATGGAAGAAAAATCTGAAATCCCTGGATCTGGTGGTGTATTAGTTGAGATAGAACAATCGTCCATAGAGTCAGACCGCTACAAACACAGACTGATTAGGTCTTGAACGTGTTTGCCTGCTCTGACACCAATTGAAAAAGCGGGGGTCTAACAACACCACCCAATATTTTGTTTAGCAATCTGTATGGACAATCTCCGAAACACTCTACTAGAGAATCAACTAGACAGTCAGACTCAATCTAGAATATAGTGTCTCAAGGAGTTATTATCTCTATCTCTCAATCTAATTCTTACTCAAGCAAACTGCGAGTCTTGATTAGAGAGAGATAAACTTGGACGGTACCAAAGACCAATGTCCAAGGATCAATCAATATCAATCAACAACCAAAGGTGGGATTTCCAATTGATTAGATCTAACGCACAACCTGCATTATTTCTATTATATACACGAATATAATGCGGAAAAGAAATAACACAGACACCAGAGATTTTGTTAACGAGGAAACCGCAAATGCAGAAAAACCCTGGGACCTAGTCCAAATTGAACACACATTGTATTAAGCCGCTACAGACACTAGCCTATTACAAACTAACTTCGAACTGGACTATAGTTGAACCCCTATCAATCTCCCACTGATACAAGGTACAGTTATGCTCCTACGCCTCTGATCCCAACAAGATGTTACTCACTTGAATCCCTTAGCTGATCTCACCCACAACTAAGAGTTTCTACGAACACAATCGCATGCTTAACAATAAACAAATCTGTCTCCCACAGAAAAGTCTATCAGAGAGGATAAATATGTCTCTCACAGATAAACCCTAAATCTGTTTCGTCTTTAATTATAAAGAATCTAGGTGAATCAGAAACCAATTGATAATCCGGTCTTATATTCCCGAAGAACAACCTAGATTAATCAATCACCTACTCAAACAATCCTTCCTGACTACACTGGCCGTTTGTTGAGGAATCACAAACAGAGAGACGAAGATTGTTTGTGATTACTTTATCTTTCCTATCGGAGAACTCTCACGATCTCAAGCCAATCAAATATTGTACTCGTACGATAGAAGATGCAAGATCAGATCACACAACTACGATAAAAGTAGTATCGGTCTGGCTTCACAATCCCAATGAAGTCTTTAAGTTGTTAACTCGAGTTTAGAGAAGAAACTCAAGAGTTAATGGAGATCGACTCTAGCGAGAGCACTAGTAGTACACAGACGTGTGGGGATTACTTTTACCCCTTGCTAGATGTCTCCTATATATAGTCTTCAAATCAGGGTTTTGCCTTAGGTACTAGCAAACCATATCCACCGTTAGATGAAAACCTAATTTAGATTCAAGCTAATATCTCTCAACTGTTAGATCGAAATCTTTAGCTTGTCACACACAATACCATACACGTTTACTGGGTTTGTGAAAACCGTGCCCAAACGTGTACGTGTATGTTGGTTCAATACAGTAATCAAGGGTTAACCATATGGGTGTTTCATACCAACCATTTTCTTTTTCACCATAACTAGTTCATATGGCTCACACGAACTAGTTAAGGAGTCGTTCAATTGCTATGAGATATTATGTAACTACACAAGACACAATTGAAGCAAAGATGATTCGATTCGATTGAGTCGGTTCATGAAAATTATAGACACGGTTTGCATAAAGCATTCCTTGATAATTTAATATCTGTGTTCACAAATCATCTTTAGATCGTAACCACTTAAGCTCACAAAGAAGTTCGTGGACTTAAGTACATCGGTTGAGTTTTCCAAAACTCAGCAGAAATTCTGGGTCGAGAACTTCCGCAAGTTCACGGACTAAGTTCGCGGACTTAATCAGCAAACGAGTTTTTGGAAATCCCAGCAGAAATTCTCGGGATGAGAACTTCCGCCAGTTCGCGGACTTGGCAAGCCAGTTCCACAATCCTACCGATTTCTCTTGATCAACAAAGTTGGACAACTTAGGTTCAAGGAATCCATGGTTATGAAATCTAAACTCTTATTCCAATCATTGAAACATTCTTAGAGGACGTTATACAGTTTTTACACTATTTCTCGTCAAAGCAATTTTCAAAGCGATTGAAACATTCATGACTTTTGTCACTAGGTAAAGAAAACAATGGTCGAAGTGAAACGCTTTACCAACTCACATTTCGAGATATAGATAAGAGTGATATACTCGGCTCGAAATATCTACTGTGTATGATCATAGTCTATATATATATAGCATACGACTTTTGTCTCTAGAAGTAGGAGATAGAATAGATAGACTTTGTAGTGACAGATGAGTTCAAGTCTTCACATACCTTTTTTTCGAGAAGTTCCACCGGTTTCATGAGTAGATCTTCTTCTTGTCTGATGAATCTCCATGAAGTCCTTGGGCTCAACTACACCTTCTAACCTAGTCCGAGACTTATCTATAATAGACTAGAAATCAAGACTTATAGTTTTGATCACTAACATTGACAAACATGCTTGAGATAGAAACGCATGCGAGGTTGACCGATCTATGCTCTAACAATGCAGATACCCATTTTCAGTTACACACATTCCATAGTTTTCAAAAACACACATTGAATAAAGATGTCAAAAAATAATAAAATGATCATAAACTTATGCATCTAATAACTGGATTTTTAAGATGCGATATGCTTCTATAATATTACCCATGTCATGTGCACATCATGTCAACACCAATGATATCCTGAATCTTTTGAAGAAAAAATACGTGTAAGAAGTTCTAGGAAGTTCAACTCCCCTGAGAAATACCAGTTGTGGATGGGGAAAAACGGTTTGCTGGTTTTTTAGGGAATGAGGTAACCACCGTGTGATGGAGATTCCTCGAACCGAGCGAACTGCCTAACCTCACACAGATGCACCGCTGCAAAGGGGGTGCTTAGATTCGGGAAATCAATCTGTATGACTCCGGCCTAAACCAAGACAATGGTCATTCCAGAGTCAATTCGGTCGCAAAGAGGGAGATGGGTTGATCTGTAGGAGGGAAGCTGAGAATTGTGTGGGATCAGTGATGATCAAGGATTGTGGGTGTGTTGAAGGTTTCTGCAATAATGGTGAACTTATGAAGTTGAATTCTGTGAAATAAGTTCTGAGTGATTGATGTAATTTCTAAGAGTAATACTCGAGAAATTGGTGTTAGACGTGTGTTCTAGTGTTCGAATCTTGTCCATCAATCATGGATCTAGAGACTAATTTATATTGCGAGAATGATGGACACCATGATCCCTGTAAGTGTGACGGTTTCTTGAGTGAAAGAGTGGGAAAGTGGGAGATCGTGGTGAAACCAGTTTCAGATTGTGCGGAGACTTTGGTTGATCACTCAACCACTACTTTGCTAACTCCCTCAACCTTTGACATGACTTACTCACATTTCTCGTAGTGGATGAATCCACGTGCTGTAGGCCGCCAGACCAAAACCCTAAGTGATATTCCCCATTTGTGACGTGATTGATTTATCACGAATCGTGGAGTCTGCATGACAGATGTGCATTTAATTAGTCACGTTGACCGTTTTAGACAATGCGTCTAGGTTTTGATGATTAACTGAGCAAGTATTGCCCGACGAGTTACAAGTGTTGATGATTGGATCAATATTCGAGTATTTGAGTAATTTCTCAATTTGACGGATTACTGAATATTGATTAGTTGGATAGCATTCGAGCAATTGAGTAATTGCTCAATTTGAAGGATTACTGAATATTGATTAGTTGGATCAATATTCGAGCGATTGAGCAAGTATTGCTCAATTCATCAGATTACTGGTAAATTACTGAATTTCGGTGGATTGAATAAGTATTGCTCAATTCAGCAGGTTACTGATGATTTACTGAATTTTGGAGGATTGAGCAAGTATTGCTCAATTCAGCAAATTACTGATGATTCACTGAATTTCGGAGGATTGAGCAAGTATTGCTCAATTCAGCAAATTACTGATGGATGTGTGACTCAATAAAATGTTAATCAAAAATATTGGTGAATTACCGAATATCATTAATTTGGATGTTGATTGCTGAATCAACATAACTTTGTGTTTGAATTTGCTCAGAATGGTGATTCGTCGAGCGTTTGTTCGAAACCCTAATTTTTGGTCAATCCTTCAACAATTGGGAAATTGCTGAAGATTGGTCATGACAGAAGAGGGACCGACCACATGGGATGATGAGCATCCATGTGGTGCCCAGTGCTCGAGTGAGCACCAGGGTTCTCAGTTTGAGAGTTGGTGAAATAATAATGATTAAATGGTGGATTCACCATTTACTGAAAATATTGCTGGGTTCAGCATTAGGTGTAGAAACTAGGTAAGAGAGATGGGACCGACCAAGAGGGCATGAGTCCGGCTCTTGGTGGTTATGTGACCAATTGTCGGTCGTTTGGAGGATTTTCTAGTTGGTTGGAGAGAGCTCGGGCCCAGTATGAGCAATTGAGCAAATTAGGTCAGAATTGCGAAAACGTATGGGACCGACTTCATGCAAGTCCTAGGAACAACCTGGTCGGTCATGGAGGCATGCACATGTTGCCATGATGTACATATTTCCATACTGAGGGTTTCAGTATTTTCTGATGCGCGTTCGAGCAACATAGTGAATTTTCTAAAGAGTTTCATCTTGACTGAGAATTCTCGATTTTTGTTGGAATGAGCATGTATGCTCAATTCATCAATATTCGTAAATATTAAAATAGAAATATTTTAATATTTTTCGTGAGTATCCTAGTCGGTCATGTGACCATGTTGACTTTTGGGCTTTTTCATGGTTTGCGCAACATTTCAGAAAACACGGAAAACCATGAATTTTGCTCAAACCCGGGAGTTTCACGAGTTGAGAGAAAAATAATAATTATGAAAAATTAGGGATCGCAAGGTATGGGACCGACCATGGCTAGGGCATGGCCGTCCGGCCATGTTGCCCGGTCCTGCACACCTTTCCCTATTTTATTATTATTTTTTTATGAAACTACACAGAATTTGGGAAAACCACCAAAATATGTAGAATCCTTGAGTTTTGTTGAAACAGAGGAGTTTCGCGAGATTAGGAGTACTAATTATAAAAGCTAAGGATTTGTGAAGTGAAATGGAGACATCAAGGATTGATCTAAGCAGCGATGACGAGAATGGATCTGTGGTGTTTGGGGGTTGAATTTTAAGCCAATTGCTTCAATTCTCTCAACAACAACGATTGAATTTGGGTGTGATTGCTTGTGGATTGATTGCAGGTGGTATAATTTGGGGTCTGTTGATTGAAGAACTGGTGTTGTTCGATGATTTGACTTAGGGTTTCTTCCATTGATTCATGGCTATATACGAGAAGTTTAAGCAACAGATTTTGGGGATTTTTGAATTTAACTAAAACGGGTTTTATATGGAGTTGTTGGATAAATGAAATGGATCTGTTGAGGTTCAGTGTGGTGCTCGATTGAGAGAGAAATTATGAAGGTAATGGTGGTGTTTGCAGGTCAAATTGGTGTTGATTTCCGTCGAGTGTTCTCTGGATATAGACAGAGTTTGGTGGAGTTTTGGTTATGCCATCAAACCAGCTGAAATAGATGCCATTGTTGCTATCAACTGGGGTTTTGCTGTGGCCTGAAATTGGAGGTTTGTATTTGAAAAATCAACAGTACCTGGCAGAAACTAAAATGGGATTCTGGGAAATTCTGGTTTTGAACTGAAATTGGGGGTCTTTGGTTAATTGAATCGATTCCGTGGAGATGGGTTCTTAGCCATTTTTGTTCTTGATTAAACAATGGTTGCCGACTTGTCGGGAAGAATTGCAGACTCAAATGGAGAAGACTCGAGCTTCAAAGCCACTGGTGGTTGTGCTAGAAAGATCTTTAGACGTTGTGAACACGGGGAGTTGAAAAGGATGGTGTCTGTCCTTCTCTACTACATTGTTGATAGAGACTGGAGTGAGCAACGAAGAGAGACTTTGGCATTTCTGTACTTCAGAGACCAAGTCGAAGATGCAATGAAGCTGTAGCGACTCAATGGGTGATTGCAGGAAGCAGTGGTCTACAACAACAGCAACAACACAGATTTGCGGAGTATTTTTGGATGTGGATTAAAACTGGGTTCAATTGAGAGGTGGAGGAATGTGATGATATGAGTGCTACAGCAAAATGTCTATGTTGTTAGCTATAGATTGTATGGATGAGTTGTGAAGAAGGTTTAATTGCAGATGATGGTGTAAATACATGAAAGAAGATGATGGTGTAAATACATGATTTTGACCAAGAGCCCCCGAATAACTGAAAGATAATGGTTTGCGTGGGAGTTAATGAAACATGAAAGAAGATGATGATGTGGTTATGACTGCATACATGTCATTCAGTCGAGAAACTGTCTGCATAACATGTTATGCATTTGTGAAAATGGATGCATAACCTGTTATGCATCTACAAAATTTGTTGGATAACTTGTTATGCAGTCCAGAAAACCTGCATAACCTGTTATGCAGGTTTAATTGCAGATGATGGTGTAAATACATGAAAGAAGATGATGGTGTAAATACATGATTTTGACCAAGAGCCCCCGAATAACTGAAAGATAATGGTTTTCGTGGGAGTTAATGAAACATGAAAGAAGATGATGATGTGGTTATGACTGCATAACATGTCATTCAGTCGAGAAACTGTCTGCATAACATGTTATGCATTCGTGAAAATGGATGCATAACCTGTTATGCATATACAAAATTTGTTGCATAACTTGTTATGCAGTCCAGAAAACCTGCATAACCTGTTATGCGTCCGAAAATATGGCTACATAAAGAGTTATTGCTCAATTCGGCAAATTACTGATGATTCACTGAATTTCGAAGGATTGAGCAAGTATTGCTCAATTCAGCAAATTATTGATGGATGCGTGACTCAATAAAATTTTAATCAAAAATATTGGTGAATTACCGAATATCATTAATTTGGATGTTGATTGCTGAATCAACATAACTTTGTGTTTGAATTTGCTCAGAATGGTGATTCGTCGAGCGTTTGTTCGAAACTCTAATTTTTGGTCAATCCTTCAACAATTGGTAAATTGCTGAAGATTGGTCATGGATGATGAGCTCCCATGTGGTTCCCAATGTTCGAGTGAGCACCATGGTTCTCAGTTTGAGAGTTGGTGCAAGAATAATGATTAAATGGTGGATTCACCATTTACTGAAAATATTGCTGGGTTCTGCATTAGGTGTAGAAACTAGGTAATAGAGATGGGACCGACCAAGAGGGCATGGTCCGGACCTTGGTGGTCATGTGACCAATTATCGGTCGTTTGGAGGATTCTCCAGTTGGTTGGAGAGAGCTCGGGCCCAGTATGAGCAATTGAGCAAATTAAGTCAGAATTGCGAAAACGTGTGGGACCGGCTTCATGCAAGTCCCAGGAATAACCTGGTCGGTCATGGAGGCATGCACATGTTTCCATGATGTCCGTGTTTCCATACTGAGAGTTTCAGTATTTTCTGATGCGCGTTCGAGCAACATAGTGAATTTTCTAAAGAGTTTCATCTTGACTGAGAATTCTCGTTTTTTGTTGGAATGAGCATGTATGCTCAATTCATCAATATTCGTAAATATTAAAATAGAAATATTTTAATATTTTTCGTGAGTAGCCTAGTCGGTCATGTGACCATGTTGACTTTTGGGCTTTTTCATGGTTTGCGCAACATTTCAGAAAACGTGGAAAACCACGAATTTTGCTCAAACCCGGGAGTTTCACGAGTTGAGAGAAAAATAATAATTATGAAAAATTACGGATTGCAAGGTGTGGGACCGACCATGGCTAGGGGATGGACGGTCGGCCATGTTGCCCGGTCTTGCACACCTTTCTCTATTTTATTATTATTTTTTTGTGAAATTACACAGAATTTGGGAAAACCACCAAAATATGGAGAATCCTTGAGTTTTGTTGAAACAGAGTAGTTCCGTGAGATTAGGAGTACTAATTATAAAAGCTAAGGATTTGTGAGGTGTGGGATCGGCCACGGCTTGGGCATGGCCGGCCGGATGGGATGCCCGGTCCCGCACACTTTTCCTTATTTTATAATTTAATTTGGTGAATCCACCAAGTTATGGAGAATCCTTGAAGATATGGAGAATCCTTGAGTTTTATTGAAACGGAGGAGTTTCGTGAAATTAGGAATGCTAATTATAAAAAGCTAAGGATTTGTGAGGTGTGGGACCGACCACGTCTTGGGCATGGCTGGCCGGCTGGGAGGCCAGGTCCCACACACTTTTCCTTATTTTATAATTTTATTTGGTGAATCCACCAAGTTATGGAGGATTCACATGTTTTTGCAAATTTGCTCAAACTAAGGAGTTTTCGTGAGTTCACGAAATAATAATAAAATAAGGAAAATAATGGGAGAGGCGCGGATCGACCGTGGCTAGGGCACGGCCGTCCGGCTAGTGGGACCACCATGAGCGCCTCCCATTATTTTATTAATATTTAACATTTTTCTCCTGTTTTGCGAAGGATTCCCCATTGTTTCATATTTTTGGACACTCGTTCGTGCATCCGGGTGCTCAGTCGCGCATCATTGTCGAGTACACTTGCACCATTTTTGTGGAGCTTACTCAGTGATGGTCCAGATGCCCAGTTGTTGAGCATTTATTATCAATTTATGAAATTCAGTGGATAATAATTCATGAACTGAGTAATAAAAGTGAATAGATGTTTTATCATTAATTCATAGGATCAGCTGTGGATTCGACTACAAATTCAGGATAATAAAACAAGCATTACTATCCCATGGGATCATGGATTCAACCATAGAATCAGAGTAATCAAGATTCATCTACTACTATTTCACGAGACCAATGGATTCGATCATGAAATCGGAGTAATGAGATAATATAGTTGTTTCATTGCTATTCTACGAGATCAAGTCGTGGATTCGATCATAGTATCAGAGCAATTGTTATTTCCATTCCATGGGATCAAGCCGTGGATTTGACCATGGAATAGGAGCAATTGTAGATTATTCTGGAAATTCAGTAGTGAATGTCACGGTAGAAGTAATCTATTTCAGAAAAGATATTAGCCAGTTAAAGCGTCACATCTATTCTGAATAGTGCATAGTCAGGGAGTCACGATGTTGTTTCCGACCTGAAGGCGTTAGTGCTCTCAATCTACGGAGAACCGCCTGAATCTATGCACAATCTCTCCACATAATCAGGGAACAGTGAAGTGTCACCGACGTTCTGAAGGCGTCCGCCGCCCAACTATTCTTCTATGTGGAGGTGGGTCTCTCTCCTGCAGTCAGGGAACAGTGAGTGTCACCGACGTCCTAAAGGCGTTAAGCTCTCAATCTACGGAGAACCGCCCAAATATGTTATTCTGCATAGAGGTCATGATGAGATGTCAGGGATCGAACGCTGGAGGCTTTTCGAAAACATACTCATCATGGCTTCGTAAAATATGAATCGTTGCATGCCTGAAAGCCGTGTCAAAAACATGCCTCATGATTTTACGGTTTTCCCTTTGTTGAAAATCCACCATCTACATTAAGTCCCCTGCTTAGTGAGGAACAATCATGTTCCGCAGTAAACATTAAATGGTGATTTTCAGTCGACGAGATCAGTGGTCGAACTCAGTCTACAAAGGTAGTTTCATAATCCTTGATTTACTCCAAATATGTCATGTACGAGCAAATGCACAGATGAGGATCCTGATAGTAAGATAGAGTGTCATCCCGTGAGTGTGGAGGGATGAGGCACTACTGATTTGGTCGGTCGGATGTCCAGCTTTGGTCGGAGAGACATGGGTCTAATGATATAATTTTGTCTATGAGCTTTCATGAAAACCAAAATTATTTTTTAAATATGTGAGATTTCACAAAGTGAATAAACCCTCGTTTCAAAGGTGGATGCTGGTACGAGAGAAATTTTTTTTCTTTTTTTGAATAGACGTGCGTCTGTTAGTAATAAAATAATGTTTATGAGCTTTCATGAAAAAATTTATTTTTGAAATTATACTCTTGTTTCAAAGATGGATGCTCACGAGAGGGACCAAGAAAATACATATTTTCAAAGTTACGTGAGTTTCAAGCTATATATTTTTGTAAAATCAATGTTTTGATTTTGAACAACTATTGAAAGTAAACAATTATTCACGTTGAAATAATATTTGTATGTGATTTTTCACAATTGTAGAATGGACGTCTGTTCTATTTTCGAAAAACCAGTGGATGTTCACTCAGTAAAAATTTACGTGGGTTTTATGAAAATCAATTTATGATTTTTGAGCAATTGTTGAAAGAAAAGAAAATCAGCGAATGTTCACATGAAAGTTTATGTGAATTATTCATAATTTCATGAAAAGTCAGGTGTTGACTTTAAATAACGAACTTTTCTCGTTTTGGCAAGTTTGAAGAAGCGAGCAAGTTTTTTGAGGTTTTTACGTTATTATCAATAAGTTCGTGAAACCGTAAATAGGTAAGAGTTGAGGATTACCAGTTTTGTTGCGTGTTTGTGAGCACCTTTATTCCACGATTCATTGTTTTGTCGAATCCTGCACTTTGTATGAACGATGTGCTGAAATAGACACTTTGCAGGAATGACTGATTCCCAGGATGATACTTCCAAAGATGGTGTTTCCAGAGATGACATCTCTATGGATGAAAATTAAAGAAATAGTACCCCTGGGACCTCTGAGTGATGGTGAGAGATCCTTCATACTGAGTTGTACTTATGGTTGTTTCATTAGCTTTACCCCAGGATGATCGTATAGTGAAATCCTGGGTCAATGTAGACTCCACAAAGGAAGAAAGTCTACGGGAGCGGAGAACTCAGAAGTAAGGACTACAGGAGGTTAGCAAATGACGTGCAGTCCCCAGCCGTTTGTTTGGTGAGTTGTTAGCGCTCCTTGTGTCATGACTTTTACCTTTCAATTAGGATCACGAGACCAAGGTTTGTTATTTATTTTCATACTTTTGCTTCATCGATTGACAGTCTTCAACTTGTTCCCGGCCAAAAAATTTAGGAATCTGATGAAGAAATCGATGTAAGTAACTCTTTCGTGCAGGTGATCGCGGAATCTCCTTGAATGAAATGATAATAATTTTTGTTCGTGAATACAGGAAGAAACCATTGTAGATAAGCAGGATGTTGATCAATCGCACTCTTCTTTGGGACATGGGAATATAGAATATTCCCGAAATCCCGAACCGGAGATAGCGACGTTGTCAACGGAGATTCCGGCATTGTCGATCCTTCAAATGATTTAGAGACTCCCTTAGTAAATATGTCTCATGTAATTTCTTCATAGGAGTATGAAATTGTTGATTTGTGAATGAATGAATGAGAACCCATGTGAGTATACGAGTAATTTTGCTGAAATACGTCACCAGAAAATTTCAGACTTCAGATTTTACTAGAAACGCTGTAGAATCCTCGTACGAAGTCGTATTTCCGCGGTTTGCATATGTATGTTCAAGCCCTAGAAATTTCCAAGATTTTTAAAGAAGCTCTTTGAATTTTGAGCATGTTTAGGGCCTGAAAAATGCGAAATAGTGAACTTTCAGGAGACCTTCATAACTTTTCCAGATTTCATGTTGTCCGAAATTTTGGCCACATCTCCTAGCTCGTTAATCCGATTTCTATGAAATTTTGATATGTTGTATAGGACTCCAATATGAAGAGAATGGTGTATAAACCAACTCTATATTCCCCACCAATTTCTCCCAGTTCGTCATTGAACACAGGGAAGCATGAATTTTCTGCAGCTAAGCTTGTTTGAAAACGCGTTTCATAGCCTTTACATCATTTGTGTATGTCTTAGATGCATAATAAGGAAATTAGATGATGTTAGTTCACTTAATTTCTTAATCTAATGGTTGTATTGGGTCTCCATACTTGAATCATTCTAATCCCATGTAATCTTCGCATTAGGTGCCGAATGTCGAAGTTGGGAATCACGGATCCGATAATGATGGTTTGGGACATCCTGGAGTTGTCGGCGATGAAAATACCATCCCTGCACCTCAGGTTCATGAAGTGATGGTTGTTGATACCGTGGAGGTGGAGGAAACTCCAATTGCGCCTAAGATGGTAGAACCCGAATCAAGAATGACAAAAGCTGCTTCGTCTGAAGTTGTCCCTATGATTGTTGTTATTGCTCCAGTGAATGAGATCCGGATGATAGTTTATGAGTATCCCACTGCAGGGGTTTCTTTTGCTCCTCCATTTGGTGAGTTACTCCCATATCACCAGTTTTTTGACGGATTTAGCGTTCACATAGGATATGCTGCTATGTAAGAGAAACTGTGGGAAATGTATGGACGCATCATTGTTACTCAGGATCCAGGACACAATTATTTCTTGACGGGGCAAATAGAAGCCATCTTGCGTGTTATAAATGATATCTGGATCACAGCCAGAAATGTTGTTACCCGGGATGTACTCTTTGATTGGGAGTACAACTTGAAGAATGCTGAAGAACTTGGCTTCAATTTGAAGCGGCTTCGTCAAAATCTTGAGGCTATAAGGAAATCACTAGTGGGGTGATGCTCCTTTCCCCACTAGTGATGTTGTGTTGAATAAGATGGATGAAGTTGTTGAGCTGACCACGAAGTTGGATGTACCTTGATGAAGGATTTAGCGGAAGGATCTGGTGGACATCGATCGACTGTAGAGGTTATGAATACCGTCTAAGAATTGCTTCTCACATGTTATATTCTCCGGAAGCTGTAGGAACCTCATACGATGTCGGAATTCGATGCTTGATCCCAACTTTTGAAGATAAGATACTGAGTTATCACATGAGCAAAGAATCTCCCAATTTGGAGTTGCAGAGGTCAGCCAACGAAGCATGCATATTTGTAATTTGTAATCCCGTACAAATTTTTCAGATGTCGTAGACCTGATGGTAAAAGCCATATCTTTCATCTCATATGCCCGATTGACACGCCATTTTGGTATGTCGTATAAGAGACATATACAAACATCTTTTGTTGAGGAAGTATTGTCTCATTCCTCACCCATTGGTACGTTTTTGTAAACCCATGGCCTGGAGCATGTCGTATCTCACTTGTAGAAGCGATGAGAACATCTTGTAGAAGATTTTGGTTTGTGCCCTTATGCCGGGAAATCTTTAGGAAAACGTTCGTGTTAGCATGTTTTCATGTTTACACATCTTTATATGGTTCATTAGGGCTTGAAGAAGTACGATCCATAGAGTAACGCTTCAGAGAATGGATAGTTGATGAAGCTGGACGTTATGAGATGTTGCTCCTGGGACCGTTGCTGATGTTGAGACCATGGATGGAGTTTCTCCACAGACCGAAAGTGATAGTCTCTGCTCTTTTATTGAGTGAGCCTTTACATGCACGAATCAATTGGTGAGTTAAGCATTCTTTAGATGTAGGTGTATTAGGATTTCAACCCAAATCCTCCTGAATATGACTTTACTGTGAAGTGGATTTGTCATGGAATCGATGTTTTTGCGCGGTAGATAGCAGCAACAATCTTCATTATGGATATGATTGGTGAAGAGAGGAAGTTCCACAGTTGTGCAGGGGCTTGTGACGTAGAGAGGTTCCGTTTGACGACGTTTCATGGAATTACATCAGGTTGCAATGACTTTTTATGTGGATAACATTTATTGAAATATATTGAATTAATATTTCCAATAAAATCAAGTCCCCAGTGTCTCCCTCATTCACTTAGCAGAGTTGAAGGAGTTTGTAGCATCCATTGATGAATGATGTTGCATCTGCTTCAGAAGCCTTATCATGGGATAGTGAAGGCTTATCGATTTTAATTCACCTATACTTTGATCGTGTCGGTGTTGAACCAGTGTGTCACGTCGAGATACTTTGCTGAAGCTAGAGGCGTTATTATCGAAGGTGTACTCTTTGATTGGGAGTACAATTCGAAGGCTTCTTATATGCTTGAGCGCCAAAGTGTCGAATGTCTTAGGCTTGATCGTCTCGGCCCGTGTATCTTTGGTTGGTTCAGCATTCCGCTGCAATAACAGGTTTAAACACTTGTGCAGACATCAGAGATTTCTGATACTCGTTGGGTGCGCGTCGTCTACGCAACAAATAAATTACACCTTTCCACACAATTAACTGGTAATATAATGGCAAGGAGTTCGTTCCCACGAAGAGCAGGGAGTTTCTAGTTGTTAAGAGTCACCGAAAGGGGGGTTTTTAGATTTTCAAATTAAAATAACTAATAAAAAGGAAATAATAGATTGGTCTAAATTAATAAGGAGAAAGATGATTAGGGAATCATTTTCCGTCACCGAACTGAAGCCTAATTAAATGTAAATTTATTTCTTGTTGAACTTATATTGTTACCAACCGCAGAATAGCAATAAGCGCTGCTATCCCCCGGATTCCTACTGTCACTGGATACGGAAGCGTTCGACTACCAGATTCCATCCAACCAACCCACCAAGAATAAGCTCTCAAGGTGTAAATTAGTCGAATGCTTTACACTCTGTGAATCAGGTTGATCCCAGCATCAGACGCATAAGCTCAGTCTGCTTACTAGTGTTATCTTTACACGTAGTTGCTTAACAAAATCCCTCTGTCAGCTCTTGCGATTTACTACTTGTGCAAAGAGTTAATGTGACAATTACACGTATCACACAACCCTAAACTAGTAGAAGAAATATTGATTGGTTAATTTAATTGGTCATTTTAAATAACCCCTCAATATTCTTAGATACTAAAAATAATAAAGACAATCAAGAATAAAATAAAACTCGAAATAAGCGTAGTTCAAGAAAATAATGCTTCATGGTTCATGACTTTGAAATTGTCCCTAATCAATTAAAAATTTAGCTACTCATAATTAAACAGTAATAATAAAAAAAAGAGATAGAGTTAAAGTAAAACTTAAAATGAAAACGCTTTGTCTCTGTTTCTCCATTCTCTGCCACAAATGAAAATGGCTCGAATAATCCCACATGAAGAGGTGGTGTGAGAAGTTGTGTTCTATCGCTTTTTATAGCCTTCCAATCCTCCAACAACAATCCATAAAACCCGTAACGGGAAAGGATTAAAGAGTGTAGCCGCCTGTCTTTCTTCGTTGGCATGTAAATTTCACACGCAATAAAAACAGAAGGTCGAATGAATTGCGCCACGTAGCTTGAGAATATATCCTCTGCACAAATCATTTTTTTTTATCTTCTGACGCGTGCTTGAGAAACGAGTACAAAATCAGTTGTTGAGAGCAAAGGGTGCTGCTCCGGTGTTGCAGGGAGTAATTTTAACAGATGCAACACAGTGTACGATTAGCGCAATACTCAAATGGGACCCCATATAGCAATGTGTCCTGCTCTGGTACCGGCTACATATGCAATTCGATGATCCTTAATACACCAAATCCTGACCTTCAAAACCTGTCACTCCTACCATCAGAATTTGTCCCATACAGTCGGCCCCACCATGCGTATTCTCGCACTGTCACTGTGTCCGCGCCAAACCGAAAATGCTAGGGAGACCCCGCATTTTTACACCAAGCGAATACACCGCTATGTGGCGGCTTAGGTGTGGCAGCGGGTCCAAGCAACATGATCCAATGTTTTGCGATTAAATCGGGATAGCTTCTCTCCCTTCTCTACAACTCTTTTTCTTTCTTCCTCGTCTTCACAATTATTATAATCATCATCAACGGTGATGTGAAAACTCATCACCATCTTTATTGAATCCAGACATATCCTACAAAGCTCATCTTTTAGGATTTAAAGATCTGAGCTCAATGATTTCACCATTATTACCCCATTGGAGATGATGAACAAAAAGATAAGGGTAATAATCAAAACTCATCAAATTAAAATTTTGTTAATCCAAATCACGAGATTTAAAACATGTGAATATCTAAGAAATTTTCAACTAAATTAAAGTATAATCTCTCGGAGAATAAGTGGTTCCAAATTCATGATTAGTTTTTATTTTATTTTATTTTTTTGACGTTTTTTAATCTTCATCTTGTAAAGGTAAGGTAAGATAGGTCTTGGAGTTTATTAGATCAATTGTTTTTGTGGCTTTTTATTAGTTCGGTGAATGTTTTAAAAAAAAAATCGGCGAAGAATTGAATTTTGGCAAACATGAAAATTATTTTAAGAGTCTTGAGAGGTTTGAAGATGTGGGATTTCCGATAAATCAAGAAACCAGTAGTTGTGATAGGTGGTGGGTTCTTCGAATAAATTTTGAGAAAGAAGAAAACACGAAACGACAGAAAAAGAAAAAAAAAGCTGAATAACATTTCCGTATTTTTTATAATCACGTGTACCAAACAGCTACCGAGTAGCAGACGAACACAAATTCACTTATTACAAACAATAGAATTTGTAATTCAGTATGTAAGTACGAGAGTCAAGGACAAGAAAAAAAAGGAAGAACTGTTTTATTACTGTACTTTTTTTTTGTACATCTCCATACGTAAGTATTCAAGGCTATTTATAGCCTAAATTCACATGACATACATACAAGGTGGCAGCAACTTTAATTTCCACGAGTTTACATACGTGGCCTTTAATTAAGAGATTAAAGTGTTTTTTGTTAATCCACAAGAGATTAACTTATCACCTAGCAAGTGTGTTTCCCACTGAAATGTGGTCATCCATAAATCGAGCCGACAATATATAACACCCCCCCTTGGATAACCACCATCACATATATATGGTGTCTTGTTAAAACCTTGTAAGGAAATTTCGACTGGGCGAAGGAAAATGAGTACAACACTGGAATCTTTAAATGGTGAGGACCGCCATGAACTGCTCTCGTCGTTAAAGTTGTGTCAGGAAAACCGCTTAGGGAAAAATCTGAGCACTTGAAATTCCAAATAAGGGTAGTCGCCGCTATGAATTTCTTCCTTTGTCGAAATTGCGTTAGGAAAACCATTTAGGACAAAATCTGAGCTTATAATAAGGGTGATTGCTGCCACGAAAATATTTTCTTTGACAAGATTTACGCCAGGAAAACCACTTGGGATAAAACCTTAGCGCCGAGAAATACTTCCACAATCAAAAATTGCGTTAGGAAAACCCCTTGGGACAAAACCTGAACGCCTGCGTCAGGAAAACCACTTGGGGACAAAACCTGAACGCTTGTGCCAGGAAAACCGTTTGGGACAAAACCTGACCACCAAAATTCAGAATAATGCCGACGTCGAAGAGCATGTTGCCTCGTTAAAAATCTCGTCTGGAAAACTACGTGGGACAAAACCAGACCAAAGGAAAAGAGTACAACGGACGTCGCCCAATGACAGTGCTGGATACGCATATGCTGCCTCGTT
Source organism: Papaver somniferum (assembly GCF_003573695.1). Classification (NCBI taxonomy): domain Eukaryota; kingdom Viridiplantae; phylum Streptophyta; class Magnoliopsida; order Ranunculales; family Papaveraceae; genus Papaver; species Papaver somniferum. The sequence continues at coordinate 113,061,330 of NC_039363.1, forward strand.
AAAACCTTGACAAGAAAAACCCCTCGGGACAAAACCTTGATGAAGGAAAAAGAGTACAACGCGTTTAAGCTCAGCCAAAGATTCTACGAGTTTACTCCCCCTGAAGCATGACTTCTTAAAGCGGTTGGTGGTGTGGACATTTTACAGCCTTTAGAAAACTGCTTTACTAAGTTCAGTTTATGGAGGATTGACTGCCAGATTTTGCGCCGGGTGAACAATCGCCATTGTACACCTCGCATTTAAATCCTCCGCCCATTGCACACCAAATTCAGTTTTCCGCTTTAACTTCAGGCATAACAATGAAAGGCCTTTTGTAAACTCATAAATACCGTAGAATCAATTTCAGCCTCTAAAAGTTTAACCTGCAAAACAATAGTTAGAACACAACAAGATAATGCATGCAATATATTCGTATATGGTACTTCTGGACCATAAAGTATTATTTCTACGTATGTATCAGATAGATAGATCACTTCCCAGTAATAGTGCTAATTTAGAAGCACGATAAGTATTACGAGTATTAAAACTAGATACACTGGTATATACAGACAAGTTTTATATGCTATCACGTCCTCGAACTTCAGGTCGAGAAAATATTTCGATTTCAGCGAGATCTCAAAAATCTAGTTCAAGCGTGGATTGTAGCGCTACTAAGGGTTCTTTCAGAAGCCAAAAATGATATCATCATTTTATCCGGATTTTAACCTTATACCAAGAACATAAAATACACAAGGATTTTTCATAAATTTATCCTCTTCAAGATGGTGATTATGACTAAATTTCAAACCTGACGTAAATCACAAAGTCAGGTGGCTGCCTGGTCTAGGAAAAGTCGAATCCTTCAAAGTCTCAAAAATAATCACAAAGCAAGATGCAATTAGAGTCCCTCAGAGACTTCCACGCTAAGGTGCATCAATATTAGGAGAATACCTTTAGTTTTACAGAACCAATCCTGGGGTTCAGCAGGAAACCCTCAATCGCACTTAAAACGATAATACTATTCTCTTTGCGCTTAATCTCAAACACCAACCTGTAATTTTTAGGCCTCACAATTTTACGGTGTGAGTCGGATCCGAACTTTTGCGCTTTTTCGAGAGATTTCATCTTCTACCTTAGTTTGAGGTAACATGTCATATGCCTACCAATCACAATGTCGATGTTCCTCTGCAGAGGGCTACACAACCATTATTGTAAACAATAATCGACAATCATATATGATTTATCACATTCTCTGGTGCATGCACATTCAAGAAAATTTTACAAACTGGTACCAGCGCCACTTCAGGGGCTTTATCATATCCTCATCTTCAATAAGGAGTTTCAAACTTAGAGAATGTGGATCATATTTTGATAGTCTCCACGAGCACTATCTGTGTCTCTCTTCAAGAGCACTACATATTAGAAAAGTGATTGGAATTTCTTTTAAGAGGCATATATGAGGCAATTATTCAGGCCTCAAGCGTGTTTTAACACACGACTTTGTCACTGCGAGATGCATGATTTAACCTGCTGAGACAACTTCCTGTGTCTGCATCCTCAAGCAAGTGACGAGCAATATTTTCCCCAGAGCTACTGCAGTTATTTGTTTTAATCATGAGTAATATCCAACACCTCAATTACATCCAATATCTTGGTGTGAGAAAACAAACTGAGATAGTTTCACGCCAATATATAGCGGCAGCCAAACTTTGTTTGATCAGGATAATACTTAATCAGATAACCTGTTGAATTGTCGACATTGCTTACTACAACCTTTAGGTGGTGTCTATCATCTCTATGACTTCAAGGGAAAAGTACTTAAATTTTGTCGACGTAATACGTGCCATCTTCAGGTGGCATTCTTTCTCCTCTGGTTAGGGAGGGAAAACCTTTTAGGTTATCATAATTTGCACCATCCTTTTATGGTGACGTTTCTCCCCCTGACTAAAGTGGGAGAACCTTAAAGGTTATCAACCCTACTCTTTCCGAACTTCTGGTGGCGGGTTGTCATGCCAATTTCTGATGGCATTTTAGTTTTCCTGGTCATGGCGGAAACATTACTATCTCATTTCTGGAAACTTCTGGTTCCATAATTGCCTGATTTTCAAAGGAAATTATGCTCATGATAGATTTTGGGTTTTAACTTAACTACAAAAAAGTACCCAAAAACAGCTGCAGGCTCCACAAGAGCTAAGACATCTCACGCCGTTTCTTTTCGACGGCTTACTTCCTCCCCCTAACGGAAGGAATACAGTCTCATCTTCAATAAGACATTACCAGCTCAGGGTTTTAAATGTCTTATAAATCGAAACCAACATATATAGTTAGGTGATGCTATGGATCAAACATGTAAATTTAAAATGTAAGGTTGCTTCCAAAAACAATAATGATGGTAAACAGTTGGTCGAGCAATGAATTAAAGATGCTTAACCAAAAAACTCAACTAGACCATGTCGAGTGCGCACATGTGCTAACTATATGCTCAATACAACATCAACTGAAGGCAAAGCATCAAAGTCTATCAATTTACCACCAAGATAAATGGACTTAAGTGGAAATTCCAAAAATGGATACGCAACCACAAGATTTGCACAAACAGTTCGGCAAAATCTAACATTACGTGTTAATATAACAAGAGACCATCTAGTAGATGTGTCTATCAATACATTAAAGTATTGAAATAATTGTCCATATTGCAGGGTGAATAAGTCCTACAATTTCCACCTTGAATCCTTTCTATGAGTTAATGTTAGTGATTCAGTAATGGGTTACCATAATGTTAATGTTAATGCAATTTAACAACTAATTGTCTCAGGGAACAATAACACAATTTACATCCTTATCTAATAGAAGCTTCAGGTTCAGTAAAGGATGTCCATGAGCATTTTGAATCGTCTATTCATCTTGGTAGAACTTTGGTGTCCATACTGATCATGCCTGAGCATGAATAATTCAAGGGTCATTAAACTTCTGGCTAATGACAAAGTGGAATTCGACTGTTCGAATTCTCCTATGGCACACCCCATAATAGAGAGACTCGTGCTTCTGGCACAAAAACAAATGAAGTAAAAAAATACTCCATAAAAATGCTCGTTTGTCGTTTCAAGGTGGTAACGCCAAATATTCTCAAAAACTCAACAGATTCTTCAGGGATCCGGAATATTATAAGGCGTTAATAAAGATGATTGTTATACCACCAAAATGATACACGCTCTTCCGGAGCCATCTATCATATTATTCGAACCCGAAATGGCATTTCACATTTCCCAAAACCTCTACAAGGTTACATAAATGGTTCGAAAAATTTGTGTTTGTTGTTCCCTTGTTTAGAGACAAATATCTCTATCGTCTATTTAAAATGGATAGATTACTTCAGGAATCCATATCCGATGTCAGGAATCCATATCCGATGTCACGATTGGACGAGAGACACACATTAATAAGTCATTAACAATATCATTACGTAACCATGGGCTACTTCGGGAACCCAAGAATTCGTGGTTAATTCCTGGAATCCAACTATTTCGGTAGACCACTTCTGGAGTCTACTTTATGGATTACTGCTGGAACCCATAAATTTTGGATTATTATATGAAGGCACAAAATATATGTTGGACTGCTTATGGAGCCGATAACATCTCATGGATTGCTTCTGGAATCCATTACTGACAAAAATAAGCAAAGAAAATAAACAAAACTTAAAACAAAGGATAAACATCCAAACAAATATGACACTAATACAATATCAAAAAATCTCCAATTTTGTCACCTTCATAGCCAACGAAATATTAATTTACAAGTGTACAAATGGATACACTCTTTTATGGAAAAGTTTCCTACTTGGTCACTTCAGGGACCGCAAATAGGAACGACTAGCACTTTTATAACGGGTCACTTCTGGGACCGAAGTGCTAGCAGACCGTGCCTTTTTCATCCATACTATGCTAGACGAAATTCCAGCTTCTGGTGGAATTTTTTCAAAATCTCTGGAGATTATTTAGAGCAAGAGAAATTAAATTTATGTTATCCTCTAGGGATACAACAATTTCTCGCTTCGCCGGTATTAAAACCGCAAGTACCATAACAAAAATAATATAGCGGAAAATTATTAAAGTTTACGGAGTCGCGATTCTCACCTTCCCGCACTTACCCAAAAACATTCGTACAAGTTTGCAATACTTGTAGAACAACTTGCCTCCATTAATAGTGTTACTACCCTGATCAATAGAAGCAACAGAGTCAGTACTACTATCCACATATATAATCAAAAACACAAATTCAACTCAAAACACAAATATAAATTGTGAAGTTGATTATATGACTTTGTGGATATCATCCCCGACAGCTTGGCATAAACATCGTCGAATACTGGTTTATCAATTGGCGGCATCGAGCTATTCGTGCTGATAACGTTTTATAATCGCGTGTACCAAACAGCTACCGAGTAGCAGACGAACACAAATTCACTTATTACAAACAATAGCATTTGTAATTCAGTATGTAAGTACGAGAGTCAAGGACAAGAAAAAGAAGGAAGAAATGTTTTATTACTGTACCTTTTTTTTGTACATCTCCATACGTAAGTATTCAAGGATATTTATAGCCTAAATTCACATGACATACATACAAGGTGGCAGCAACTTTAATTGCCACGAGTTTACATACGTGGCCTTAAATTAAGAGATTAAAGTGTTTTTTGGTAATCCACAAGAGATTAACTTATCACCTAGAAAGTGTGTTTCCCACTGAAATGTGGTCATCCATAAATCGAGCCGACAATATATAACAGTATTCATTTACTTCTCATAATTTAATCGTCCTCATCGATTTCTCTTGTTGGAACCCGCTGCCACCTAAGCCGCCACAGCGGTGTATTCGTTTGGTGTAAAAATGCGGGGTCTCCCTAGCATTTTCGGCGCCAAACGCTGCTCTATGTAGAGTTTCAAACTTTTACTCCCATGTGATATGGGTCCCACCTATTCCATTGGCAATTGTAAACAAGAAAAATAATTTCTCCTTGTCTGAATCACCATCATAGCTTCGTTATCGTTACAGCCCCATGTAACTTCAACAGAAACTCTCATCGATCACTTCTCATCAATAGATCATCGTCATTGCTGGGAGTAGCAGCAGCAATAGCCTATCGCCAAACTTCATCATCTCCGTCGACTTTATCGAACATCATCCACTCCATCGAACGTCAATAACGGCAGCAAGCCATAACCATCATCACTGCCATGATTATCAACCTGAAATCCAATGGTATAAGCGTCTCCCTGAACTTCATCTCGAGTTCCATCACCATTATCTTCTGCCTGTGTGCACATATTTCATCATCAAACACGTGTATATAGGAACATACGTGGAGAGCATGCGGACAAAGTCATCAAAGCATGATGACATGTGCCCACAACCAAGATGCCCATCCCGCCGACGTTGGATCGTTGCCCGAACAAATCTAAGGGCAGAAGTTAAAGGATGTTCCGGTAACACGTTGTACTGCGGAGCACCAAATAACTCCCAAAGAGTTACTTTATCTCATCCCCAAAAGAATCCAAGATCAACGATGGAGAGAATATGTACTGACATGGACGCGACAGAGGAAGAGAACACTTGCCTGACACGAGCAGGCGCCTCAACTACCCGCATTAAACACTATGAGCAGCATACGTGTCGATCAACCCGTGGAACGAACGAGGATGACTCTGCGTGATGAATTTACGAACGAAGACCCCTACGTGATGGACACAAAACACAAGAAGATAAGGTTCCAACGGCCTTCAGAGATGGGTTCCACACCTTAACCCTATAAATACCCCCTCTCCACCAAGAGTAAAGGGATCGAAAAAACTCGGGAAGGAGAGAGAGAAAATATTGTAAGTGTAAGTTAGTCCTTTAAAATAGATAGACCTATGTAAACTACAAAGTCCCTCGACTATCTTTGTAACCATCAAGTACATAGTGAAACAACAACCCCGTGGATGTAGGCCTTAGTGCTGAACCGCGTAAATCCCGGTCTCATTTACACTTCAGTACTTTATTTTTGTCTAACGCTTCATGAGTTTTACTTTTATGCTTCGTTTTCTTTATCTCCCCTTGCGGAAACGCCACTCGCAGTATTCTTAGATGAGGCTATGATAAACCCGAAGGTTTTGAGCCAAGGAATCAATGCCATTGTATTATCACCACGAGTTGGTACCTAGAGTTTGAATATTGTTTGTGAACATATAGATGCCTACGTGATTTACTTGTTCACAATTTGGTGCTAGAAACAGGGACTTTGTCCCGGTAAAAGATTTATCTTATCCTGTGATTTCATAATTAAATTAGCGTAAGATTGCTCTGCTTCATTATCTTTAACAGTATTTATCTTTTATTAACTTTGCCATGTTCAAAAATGCACCCGTTGTCTTCGGTACTACCGACAGTATCGTTGTTTACTGGATAAAAGATTTATTACTTAGATCCACGGATCTACATTTTTCTAGATCTCGTACGGACCTATCTTTCCGTTGGGCTTTCGTAAGTTTTCAAAGGATTTACGTGCAGTTTTAAAAGGGGTTTTCTCGCGTTTCCTCATACTTTCAATGAATCCGCACTTTTAATAAGAATTTAATCCATATACTTTAACTCATGTTTGAATCAAATGGGCTACCCTAAGAGTTCTCTGTGGCCCTCGGGAAGTTTCTCCCTGTCGTGGAATTAGGAATTTTCGCAAACTAACCCGATCCGCACGGACATTTCTGTTTCCCGCTGTTTGAAATTCCCTTATGCAGAAAGATGCAAGAAGTAGGAAAATCCAGAGCCACGTCGAAGGAAGCACCGAGGACAACCCCAGTCATCACCCGGAGCAAGCAGAAAGGAGACAAAGCCAAAATGACCAGTCAGAGACAGGACACTGCGGAAATCACTTCGCCTATGAATGCTAATTCCGTTGCAGCCGCGGCCCTCAGAGCAGCGGCAACAAAATATAATACGACAGCGGCAGTCCCGAAGACTACGGAAGCCGCGAAAACTCTTGCTACGAATCAATTTCACCAACCAAAAGAAAGGGTGGATGAATCCAGAACGTACCAACCCTCGCACCCGCCAACCTTCAGAATGCCATCAACCAATGAGCTGAATCAAACTTTGCAGGTGGCTCTAACACCGCAGATGGGCACTCCGCCCGATCTGGGAATGCCAACAATCGAAGCTGAACCTCCCCCGCCTTTAGTACAAACCATAGAAGAAGGCGGAACGGTGGCCGTAATAGCACGAGCTGGGACTCCCAATCAAGGGTCGAACCAATCAGACCGATTGATGGCCGAACTTGAAGAATTGAAGAAAAGCCAAAAGGTTTACGCGGATGCTGTGGCTTTGTTGGCCAGAGAAAACCAGGATTTAAAAGACCGGATTGCCTTAAGCACAAAGACGAGCCAACAACTCGATGAAGCAAATTCAAAGGCACCCGAACCAAACCGAGACCGAAGAGTCATCGTAGCGGCCAATGGAAACGCGGCCAGAGGAAGTAGCGCATCCGACCCAGATTATAACGATGGAGAGTCAAGCTATCACGAGCAGAGGAATGTAGGGCACCACCGCGCGATGGAAGAGCTGCGTGATGAAATGATGGCAGAAATCAGGCAATTAAAAAGTAGACAAGGCGGAGGAAGGTTGGAAGAAGTCATGAGAGAGGCTAACGCCACACCCTTAACTCATCGTCTGGCCAACACACCTATTCCACTCAAATGCCCTGTCCCGACATTCGAATGCTATGACGGATCCAGCGATCCCGCTGCACACATTCGGTATTATAACCGTGTACTGGCTAGATGGATCCAGAATGATGCAGTACTCTGTAGATACTTCCCATCGAGTCTGAAGGGATCGGCATTGTCTTGGTTTGATAATCTGCCGCCAAACTCCATCCACTCCTACGACCAACTCGCAGAAAAGTTCTTAAGAACTTACATGTACAACAAGGTTGTTCATACTGGAATGGATAAGCTTTTTTCACTGGCAATCGGATATAAGGAAACCACGAGGGAATACACCAACAGATGGCACAAGGTCTTCCAAGCCATAGGAAGTGTGGACCCGGTGGTAAGTATCAACTACTACAAGTGGGGATTAGACCGAATGAGTCCACTCTTTGTTGAGATTCATGGAAGCGTGCCCAAGACAGAGGGGGATCTTCGAATAATTATTGAAAAACACGCTCGTCTTGAAGAAAGCCAGCGTGAACACCCGAGGGCGTACCCACAGAGAACTCACCGTACAAATTCCGCAGAACAAACCACTGGAACCAAAAGGAATTGCTCGGTGGAACGACCCCACGAAGATAGGAAAGAACGAAGGGACGAAAGGCAAAAAGACGATCGGAAGTTCGAAGATCAAGTTTACACAAAGCTCAATGCTCTCTATGCTCGGGAAGGGAAAATCTGGAATGACCATGGTCTAAGGGAAAACAACCCCCAAGAACCGAGAAATCCAAAGATTACTGTGAATACCACTGTTTCAACGGGCACCAGACCGAAAAGTGTAAAAACCTCAAAATAATGATCCAGAAATTGATTGATGCGGGCGAGCTCAAACATTACATACGAAAGGATGTCGCAGAGGATAGATCTAAACGAACCAAGCCAGTCCAACTTCCATAAGGGAACCGCACAATCAACACCATCTCATGTTCTGAAACCGCAGGGCCCTCACTTACAGCACAGATATGAAAGAGGTTACGGAAGCAGTTCGAGGACCGATGCGAATTGTATAAGATCGATGGGATAGAGGTGGACGAACATGAAGAGTGGATGGACTCACCTATTATCTTCGATGCTGAAGATATCGACGAAGATATGGAAGACCATAACGACCCCTTGGTCCTCACACTACCCATGGCTGGATGTAACCTCAAAAAGATCCTCATAGACGGGGGGAGCTCAGTGAACGTTCTATTCTACGATGCATTCAAACGAATGAATCTCCATGAAGAACAGCTAATGACCTCTTATTACACCATCTACGGATTTAATGGAGCACCCACGAAGCCCTTGGGAGACATCGTGTTGCAGGTTGACGCTGGATCCATGAAAGTAGAAACACGGTTCAGCGTAGTGGACGCCCCGTCCCCCTACAATGCCATCATTGGACGAAAATGGTTACATAAACTCAAGGGGGTGGCGGCAACGTACTACCAATATCTCAGATTCCCTACACCTGAGGGAGTAATGGAAATCAAGGGAGATCGGGTCTCTGCAAGAGAGTGCTTAGCCACTCAGGATCGCATCAACAACGAACAAGAAAAGCAACACAAAACCCGAAGACTTAAAAATAAAGAAGCTGCGAAAGAGAAGGCCATAGACCAGTTCCTCAAGGAAACTACAGGAAGGGATTTGACCAAAGATGATAATGTCCGGAACACAGAGACAAGTACTTCAGCAGCCAACGCTGGACAGAAACATACCAAGTAGCAATTAAAGAACGCCCCAGTCCTCGGGGATCCGAAGCCGGTTTTCACGCCAGTAGAGCCCGTAAAAGAAATCAACATAGGAACGGAGGAAAACCCGAAGATGATCAAAGTAGGGACCATAATGGACGAAAAAGAGAAGATTCCCTGACCAAGTTACTTAAAGAATACGCAGATGTATTCGCCTGGAAATTAGGAGATATGCCTGGGATTGACCCAAAAATAATCCAACATGAGCTGCGCATCAAACCAGGCACGCCACCTTTCAGACAGAAAATAAGAAAAGTCGCGCCGGAATATCATAAGGCAGTGGAAAAAGAACTTCGAAAACTACTAGACGCAGGTTTCATCAAGGAGGTCAAGTACCCTACGTGGATCTCCAATATGGTCGTCGTTCCTAAGAAAAATGGGGGGGGTTAGGATATGCATCGATTTCACTAACCTCAACAAAGCATGTCCAAAGGATAGCTATCCATTGCCAAGCATAGACCAGCTGGTAGAAGCAGTAGAAGGATATGAAGAACTGTCATTCATGGATGGACATTCTGGCTACAACCAAGTGGCCCTGGCAGAAGAGGATCAGCCACACACAGCGTTCTACACACCACATGGTCTTTATTGCTACACTAGAATGCCTTTCGGACTTCGAAACGCAGGGGCAACATACCAAAGAATGGTCGATGCTATTTCAGGCCATGGATTGGAAGCACCTTAGAAGTCTACGTTGACGATATGCTCGTCAAAAGCAAGCTGCGCAAAGATCACCACAAGGATCTGAGAGACATCTTCGAAGCAATGAGGAAACACCGCATGAAAGTAAATCCAGAGAAATGTACTTTCGGTGTCACCTCAGGGAAATTCCTCGGGTATTTGGTAACAAAAAGGGGCATCGAGGTAGACCCAGTGAAGATTCAGGCCATAGTAGAAATGCCATCCCCAAAGAATTTAAAAGAAGTTCAGAAGCTCAATGGGTCCATAGCAGCCTTGGGCAGATTTATTGCCCGATCTTCGGACAAATGCAGACATTTCTTCAATATTCTCAAAAAAGGGAGCAAGTTTGAATGGACCGCAGAATGCGAAGAAGCCTTCCAAAAAATCAAAGAACACCTAGCTTCGATTCCGATCCTGCAGAAGCCGGATCCTGATGAGGTTTTGGCATTATACATAGCAGCAACCGAAGACGCAGTCAGCGCAGTGTTGGTCAAAACCAATACGAAGATAGAACAACCTATCTATTACGTCAGTAAGACCCTCAATTCTGCGGAAAGGAACTACACAAAGATCGAACAGCTTATCCTAGCATTGGTATGGGCTACTCAAAAGCTGAGAACCTACTTCCTAACTCACTTCGTCCGGGTCCCATGCAAAGCACCACTGGAAGCAGTCCTCAAAAGCGCGGGAAAAGTGGGCAGAATAGCCAAGTGGAACACCCACCTGGACCAATTCAACATCATTCATGAAATTCAACATTCTCGAAAATCCCAAGTTTTGGCGGATTTCTTAGCAGACCTTCCCCTGGACAACGACGATGAGATTAAGGGAATACCAGAAGCCGAGGAAGAAAGCAAGGATCCAATGGATATCCTCGAACCCTCGAGTCAAAGACAATGGGAAGTCTTCGTCGACGGTTCCAAAAATAAGGAAGGAGCAGGAATAGGCATTGTCATCACCACCCCAACCGGAGAAAGGATTGTACAGGCACTCAGGTTAGAATTCAAAGAGCATACCAACAACATCGTCGAATACGAGGCAGTCGTACATGCCCTCCGAATAATAATAGAGATGGGAGTAGCCGACGTAAGACTAACAAGTGATTCACAGCTTGTCATACGGCAAATAGGGCTCGAGTACAACGTGTACGATGACACCCTCTCAGCTTACATGGCCTTGGTCCAAACATTGGCGTCACAAATTCCGAACATCAAGTTCCGGCACTTATGCAGAAGGGATCTCAGGCACGCAGATGCCCTGGCATATATATCATCCATGCTGAAGGACGAAAGCATCGAAGCTATTAAAATAACAAGGGTATACGAGCCTTCGATTACACCTCAATTCTCCTTCGCTACCAATCAAGATACAGTGGAAGAAAATACCGAAGACCAGGTAGGAGAGGACATCCATAACGATTTGACGAAGAAGATATCCTGTCAAGAGCAAATCAAGACGAAGACTTCAGCAACGAAGATGATTGGAGAACGGTGATCCATGCGTTTCTCGAAAAGGGAAGTTTACCCGCGGACCATAAACAGGCTAGGAAAATACTCTCCAAAGCAGGAAGATATGATCTTCGGGATGGGGTCCTGTACAAGAAATCCTTCCTCGGACCGTTACTACGTTGCTTATCTCGAAAAGAGGGGCACCGAATTCTAAATGACATCCATTATGGGGACGCAGGGAATCATAGCGGTATGAGATCACTAGCCGACAAAGCCAAAACGCAAGGATATTACTGGCCCACGATGATACAGGATGCCGCAAGAATGTCCCGACGATGCGAAGAATGTCAGCGTTTCGCCAAAATACACGCCAGCAACAATGTTAAATTCTGTAGATAGCCCGTGGCCATTCGCAAAATGGGGCATAGATATCGTCGGGCCTTTCATCGAAGGATCAGGGAAAGACGATTTTTGATAGTAGCCACGGACTACTTCAGTAAATGGGTGGAAGCTAAAGCCTTAGCTAGGATCAGAGACGTGGATGTGTTTACTTTCATATTCCAAACATCATCTGCAGGTTCGGCATACCAGCAGAAATCGTATCCGATAATGGTAAGCAATTACAAGGGAAAAACATAGACATGCTCTTCGATGCTTTCAAAATAAGGAAGAACAAATCCACCCCTATATACCCTCAAAGCAACGGACAAGCGGAAGCCACCAACAAGACCCTCGCCCTTATCCTCAAAAAACAATTAGACGAACATAAGGGGCGTGGTGTGAACAGTTACACAATGTGTTATGGCATACAGGACAACGCGAAGATCTGCCACTGGGGAATCCCCGTTTCTTCTCACTTATGGAGCTGAAGCAGTCATCCCTACAGAGATACTCATGCCAACCACAAAGACCGAAGCGTGGGAGAAAAATCTCACAACAGACATGATGTTAGAGAGATTGGACGACCTAGAAGAAAGAAGGGAAGCAGCATTGCAGAAGATGGAAAATTACCAACGAAGACTTGCAAGGGAGTACAACAAAAAGGTAAAGCTTCGGAATTTTGTAGAGGGGCAGTATGTGTTGAGAACAATCCCACAGTATCAACGAGAGAAGAGATGGGGAAAGTTAGAACCTACGTGGGGAGGACCTTTTATAATACACGATATTGCGGGAAGCGTTCCTACTACCTTCGTAATCTGAAAGGCGAAGTCCTCCGACATCCTTGGAATGCTAAGTGGCTCAAACCATACTTCCCATAGGGGCAACGCAGCCTTGCAACTGCGTGAAGGGTACCAGAAGAAGAAGGGAGCGTGACCACTCTACATGTTTCTATCTCTGGACGAGGAATTGCAGGCCTCAACCTATCAATCAAACAAGCTTTCTATATATCAACTAAACCTATCGACAATATTGGGGAAAGTAGTTAATCTACAATCTCTCAGGGCTCCCCCGTCAGTGTCCATAAGTGTAAGACCAGGGGGAAGGCACCCAGCAGAAAGAGATACCCAACCAATCTTAAGGCAAGGGTCGACGGAATGGGTGTATGTAAATTTTTTAACCCCATATCCTAGAACGTTGCCTCGGCCCCCACCGTCTGGGAATCCTCTGGCCCAGGGTTCGCCAGCGGGGTGACAGGTCTCAAGCCGATCACGAAGGTATATCAAAAAAATGATCCATTTCATAAAGGTTGGTTACAAAAAGCGACAAGTCCATGGATTGTAAATATACACATCCAAAATTTACAAGGAATACACACCAAAAATATTCTCTTCTCACCAAAAATTTACAAGGAATCTCAACGGAAGGATAACGATGTTGCGGTCTCTACTTAGAAGAGGCCACCACATCAGCAGGATTGTTCCAAAGAGTTTAAGGGACGCTCCCACCAGATGAGGGTCCCGAAGAGCCAGGCAGGGAAGCAGGCACTGGACGACGTGGATAGCTTTTCACAAGGCCATGCTCGGTCTTAAGGCCAAGCTCAATCTTCTCCAGCATCTTGTTTGTCTCCTCAGCCAATTGACACCGAGCCTTGTGCTTAATAACTATCGTCCGCTGTTGGGCTTGGGATAACAATGAAGACAGACGATTCACTTCTTTAGAAGCTGCACCAACGGCCTCTTCGCGGGACGCCGCCAAACTCTTAAAATGATTAGTCTGTTCTTCCTGCTGCGTTAAGGAAGATTGAGCCTTTTTAAGCTTTTCATTTGCAACGGAGTTGTCCCTCGAGCTCTGAAAAAGACAACACAAGGGAGTTAGCACAGTAAAGACACAATCACACTCGATGAAATAGAGTTATACCTTCGACACAAGCCGAAGCCTCTTCATACTCATTAACAACCGCATCTCGCGCTTCATCAAGATGGTCATATTCCGCGGATAATTTCTTATAATCTAGTTGAAGGTTGGTGAGAGTAAATTGACTGGCATCTAATTCTACCTGCTTCATCGAATCCATGTGACGAAGGTGGTCGACCTCTTTGTTTATCTCTGATACCCCCTTGCTCAATCTGTACATACACACTTCAAGATTTCTCTCAGACTCAGCCTGACGAGCTACTTCAGCGCGGGACGCGGCAAGGGCCTTGCTTAGAGCATCGGCTTCGGCACGGGCATTGTCCCTTTCTCTGGCAAGACACAACACACTATCCTTAACTCCTGGAAAAGGGGGGATCGAGCCTTTTGTAATTCCTCTTCCAGAAGTTGTATCCTAGACTCCAACAAGGAAGTACGCTCATGGGATTCCCGCAAATTCTCACGTGTCCACAACAGTGTACCGTTGAATAAAGCACGGTCATGGTTATACAGATTCTGCATATCAACTATCTGAACATGCCTTGCGCGCCATACCTCAGCCCGAGCGTCCCACTTTTTGGCTTCGCTTTTAATTTTCTCAACAAGCTCTTTGATACGAGATTTCTGCCGTGCCCTTTCATTGCGGAGCCATATCAGCTCGGGGATGCCACCCACTGAAGATAGCGTGGGGAGACTCAGACAGAACACCCTAAGTAATGAAGGAATTATGACACATTGCGAGGGAAAAAGAGGAAAAAGAGCCAAACCTGTGAAAGCTGAAACTTGGCCGCGAGTTTGTTCTAACTCGGCGCGAACGACTGCAAGCTCTGAACGAAGACCAGCCTCCGCTTCACCCAGCTTTTCTTTCTCTTTGAGGTTTTTCTTCAGCTCTTCAATTTCCACCTCAGCCGCAGATAATTCCTTTTCTCTGTGACGAAGCTTAGCCTCGAGCTTCAGAGATTTCGCTTTGAAGAACTGATACAACACGTGGTTACAATGCTCCTCATCATCTACACATCAAGACGACAAACATTATTTTACCGAAGAATTCGATCGTCACGAAGAAATATGTACGAAAATTTACCTCCAAGACACGCTGCTGAGGAAAGCCATATTGATACCCGTCGGCTATGGCCATCATATCCGCAACGGAAGAAGGAGGCTCAGACACAAGGGTAGCTTCGGGAACACTCAAATTTCTTCCCCAGGCCTCAGATACCCGCGCCTTGGAAGACATTTCCATCATACGACGGGTATACGCATCAGAATCCTTTTCACCAGTAATAACCGGGGCGGGATGAGGGACAAATAGCAGATCCTTTTTCTTGAGCCAATCCATTATGGCGTCCTCACCCTCAGATGTCGGCGAATGAGGAAGATCCGCGGCAGGCGAATCAATCACCGACTTCCCCTTTTCTGATACGGCCCCTTCAGCACAAATGTCGGCACCAACATGCGCACCATGCTCCTCCGCGCCACCATCCTGAACAGCAGCGTCTTCGTTATCAGCAACCCCGAGCACATCCCAATCATCATTGGGGGAAAGTAGAGAGAAGTCCTCAGGAAAATCGAGGGCATCGTCGAAGAACTCCCCTGTGGAATACATCCGGTCAAAAGAAAACTCTTGAGAAAGGGTGGGGAGAGTATCCGCGGCATCACCAGCAGGGACAGAAATATCACCATTAACACCGCCATCAGCTACCACGGCGTTGTTTCTCCTTTCATCACCATCATGACCCGCACGGACCTCTTCTTCGACATTGAGAGGGGAAGTATCAGTACGTTACTCCCTATCTGTAATCTCCTCATCCTCAGCAAACTCTTCGTTCACCGGACTGGTAATTTCTTCATGAGCCTCAGCCTCACCCATCACAATGGTAGAAGACTGCTTCGGCTTAATCTTTTTCTTCTTCGACACCTAAACCAACACCACAAAAAGAGTTATTTTCCCCTAACAGTTGAATTTCTAAAAAAGGAAAAGCGCAGCTAGAAACCGCATACCTGGGAAGTCGAGGCACTCCTCGGTGGAAGTATAGCACCAGAACCTTCCTCCTCGTCTCCCTCAACGACGTCAAGGGCATAAGGAAAATTCATACCTGAGAAGTTTAAACGCCAGGGACAGAAATCTCCATAACGAGCAGGAGGAGATTCACGTGGCCTGCTACTCTCAGTAGGACGCCAACCGCGTGGACCGGGAATCCAACCGTATGCCCAAGGACCAACAACTTCGATAACGGTAGCGTGCCACTCGTAGTCATGGTCGCGCTTGATCCTCTCGCGTGCCGGAAAAAGTTTCCGCTGACTAGACCCTTCCGTGCCGGGAACATACTTCAGCTTGGCATCGCTGACCTCATTTAACAGACGAATTTCGCCCCGAGGAGCAGCGAGATTCCGAAGGCTAACACTCCACGGCTTACGGTTCCTACTATTGACGTAATCACCGAAGGAGTTATTGAAATTCTCAGGAGTATACCATTCCTTCTCCGCGGGATTGGGAACGTAACAAGTCATTGTCGTCTCTCCCTTACTCCACAGATAGCACTCCCTCAGTGCACGGAGATAATTCCCCGATAGTTGCGATACAGAACGGCTGTGAGTATTGGTGGAAGAGCCTTCACGACTATCAAGCACATCATAGTAGAAGGAATCACCTGACTTGTACAACGGCAGCATAAGACCAGCTTCGAACGCTCCAACCGTAGTCAACAAATGAAATTCATCAAACTCATACCTTGAGATAAGCTCATAAGTAATATCATCCTCAGGGGCATAGAAACGAACCTCGAAGGCTTGAAGCTCATGCTTTTCTTTGAATATTACGAGATCAATATGCTTGAACGTTACTTTTTTCTTGCTGACCGAAACGTTGCGTATCAATGGGGCAGCCTCATCCTCCTCGGCGGGACCGGATGAACTAATGAAAGCCTCGGAAGCCTTTCTCTTCAAAGAAGGATTTTTTGAAGACTCAGCCCTCGGAACACCACCTTTGGTATTCTTCCCTTTAAAAGAACTTATAGGAGGGGGCGGCAGATGACGCTCTGGCTCTACAGAACATAGAGGAGGAACATCAAAAGCGACAGCACGAGTCGGTGGCTGCGTACTCCTAACATCATCACGAGGATGAGACACCGCGCGATCGACAAATTTTCGAGACCCAGAAGGATTTGTCGAAGGAACCTCTTCCCTAGAAGATGAGGCCTTCGTCCCAGAAGAAACTCGATTTCTACGAACATCATCTTGAGACTCTCTACACGGAGGAGATCTCGATAGACCAGAACCAGGAGTTTGATAAGGAAGCCGCGGACGGTCAGACATGGATGCGAAAAGATTAATCATAAACAAGTCAAAAACAAACACAAGGACATCATAAGATCAAAAAAACCACATAAATAGCAATCCACACACGATAACGCAGAAACCCTAAAATTAGCATACATGCTCGAAACTCCCTAAATCACTACCCTGAAAGGCTCAAGCAAAACAATGACCTCCTTGATTTAAGACGAAGAACAGGGGCAAACTAGCATGCAAGCATTAAAAGAAGTTCTTCATCACAAACAAGGGACAACAGTAGCAGAAAAATTACAAATCAACATAGCGTAAAACAGTGGAAACAAAGAAAAGAAAAAACTTACCAGCAAAAACAGCAGCAGAAAGAACAAATCAGAAATAAAGAGGAGGCAAGTGTGATTAATGCTAAGGCGGAGAGAATTTAAGGACTGAAGAATGAAGACTGACAGAGAATTTAAATGAAGACTGACAGAGAATTTAAGGGTTGAAGAACAAGGAATGAAGAGCAAGGAATGAAGACGGAGAGAATGAAATTAATTTTTCTCTCTTCCTTAATATACTCGAAAGAAAGAGGAGAAAGTTAAGATAGGAATGGGAAACGTTCCCATTAAATGAGAAATTAATGCACGAATAAAGAAACATGCCCAATTATTTAGGAGAAGTTATTAGGAGAGAGGAAGAATATGTAACGACTATTTTCTTCAATGCTCCCGCTAAACACTCAAGCCCGAAGAAAAGGGGCAAATTGTGTGCACATATTTCATCATCAAACACGTGTATATAGGAACATACGTGGAGAGCATGCGGACAAAGTCATCAAAGCATGATGACATGTTCCCACAACCAAGATGCCCATCCCGCCGACGTTGGATCGTTGCCCGAACAAATCTAAAGGCAGAAGTTAAAGGATGTTCCGGTAACACGTTGTACTGCGGAGCACCAAATAACTCCCAAAGAGTTACTTTATCTCATCCCCAAAAGAATCCAAGATCAACGATGGAGAGAAGATGTACTGACATGGACGCGACAGAGGCAGAGAACACTTGCCTGACACGAGCAGGCGCCTCAACTACCCGCATTAAACACTCTGAGCATCATACGTGTCGATCAACCCGTGGAACGAACGAGGATGACTCTGCGTGATGAAGTTACGAACGAAGACCCCTGCGTGATGGACACAAAATACAAGAAGATAAGGTTCCAACGGCCTTCAGAGATGGGTCCCACACTCTAACCCTATAAATACCCCCTCTCCACCAAGAGTAAAGGGATCGAAAAAACTGGGGAAGGAGAGAGAGAAAAGATTGTAAGTGTAAGTTAGTCCTTTACAATAGATAGACCTATGTAAACTACAAAGTCCCTCGACTATCTTTGTATCCATCAAGTACATGGTGAAACAACAACCCCGTGGATGTAGGCCTTAGTGCTGAACCACGTAAATCCCGGTCTCATTTACACTTCAGCACTTTATTTTTGTCTAACGCTTCATGAGTTTTACTTTTATGCTTCGTTTTCTTTATCTCACCTTGCGTAAACGCCACTCGCAGTATTCTTAGATGAGGCTATGATAAACCCGAAGGTTTTGAGCCAAGGAATCAATGCCATTGTATTATCAGCACGAGTTGGTACCTAGAGTTTGAATATTGTTTGTGAACATATAGATGCCTACGTGATTTACCTGTTCATACTGCCATTGCTGCCACCATCCACAGATACATCTTCATGTTCAACTCGAGCTCTCCATAGTGCCGTCTTGATCATTCTTCTTATCACTGACAATGGAAGCAATCTCCTCTTTTATCTCTCCATGTCGATCACAACAACTGAACTTGCTCGAGCTTCTCCTTTTGTACTTCTCAGCACATCAATGTTCTTCCCCTTTGTGAGCTTCATCACCATCATCGAATCATCATGATGGTAGCAGCAACAGGCTAAAGGAGTCTCAACTGACTAAGATCCAGTTCAATGGCAGCAACCAATAATTCTCTGCCAAACTCGAGTATGATTGATTTATCGAAATCAGGCTAGTACCCATGGTTTCTATTGACCCAAGGAACCTAGTGATGTATATAAGATCCCGAAATACCTTCTTCTGAAATCCATCGAAATCATGATGACCACCATTAAGAACTGTTCATGTTCTTCATGTTCATATTAAAGAAGAAGAAGAAGTTCCCTGAGTAATAGTCCAGGTGCCTTTAACAGTCTTTGAATCTTGACATCCCCTTAAGTAAAAGATCGGACTTCCTTTAGCAATTCTCTTGAGCTTGACTGCCCTTAACCGGAAGGTGTCCCTTAACATTCGGGTGGGATGCCAATAACACTTTCCTTAGAAATTTACCATCCCGACCTTTGGTCTTATGAGTTCTTGTTTTGCTCATAACTTCTTCATACGAACTCAGAATGACTCCGTTCTTTCGCCATTGCCTTTGTCTGCTCGTCCTCTACAGAATGAAAAGTAGAAATCTTGTACTTTAACGAGTTTCACTTGGTCTTTGGCCATTCCCCACTTGTATCTAGCTTCTTTTGTTGCACAATTAAGCGCAAATTCACTTCTTTTTGGATGATTCACCTACTGAAACACAATTAAGAGAAAACAAGCGTAACATATAATAATTTGCAAGAAAACCAACAAATACTAGCATGATATTGACCCCAAATATATGTGAAATATGCACTTATCACTCGTGGACATTCTTACAAGTCTATGGAGAAATGCCAAAAGTGTTCTTTCCGATGCTTCCGTTATCTCTCGGTAGTGAAAGTCTCGGTGAGATGCTCGATTCGAAGCGGTGTCAGGTTCAACCACTTGGTAAAATATTTCTGAAGTGAGATTACCCACTCATAACGCCTTGCAATAGCAGAGATGCTAGAAGAATTGAGTCCCCATGCTAGGATAACATGTGAGGAAATAAATGATATAGGATTGGAGGAATGAGACTTGCCTGAGTGCGGGACCTCTTGATGAATATGCATCTTTTCCAGGTTCTTGCTTTAATCTCGTCAAAGTTCGAAATTCTTCCAAATGCTCTGATGATGGAAAGACGAGTAGCTTCTTGTCGAGTGATGCCTGCGGCTCTGAGGGTTTTCAGTGGAATAATGTTCATAGAAGTGACAACATCGATCAACGTTCTCTCAAATTCATTTACTCTGAGATGGACCGTGGTAAGCAGTCCCCAGTCGTGCATCTCCTTGTTTGTTGATGCAGGGTTGAGGTTTGTGCATTTCAGGATTGGTTATCATTTCTTTGCGCTTCCGACGATCCTGAGAGATTGGAGAAGCATGCTTTTGTTGTGCTGCTTCGGCTTTCCTTCTGCTTCCTTCAGCAACAATGTTCATGGAAGGATGGAGGTTATATTGTCTGTTGAAGAGACGTTGAGTATCACGAGGTTCTCAGTCTAGGACGTCTTTCTCTTCCCAGTAAAGTATGCGCGTAGTTGCTAATCGCTTGCCTGCTTCATGAAGTTCTGAAAAGTATGCAGATTCTCCAGCAAGGCTCTGTATATTGGCATCATTTCGTTGAGTTCATGCTCTCTTAGTGCCTCCATGAATCAATAGACGTGTTCTCTAGCGTTCCTTGTTTCGTGATACAGTGTGAATGTTGGGAAGTGTAGCCCTTCGAGAGAGGAATTCTTTGTGTAGCAGCATGATATGGAGGTTGATGATGGCGGACAGATGGTGTGTTGTATTTTCCTTAATCCTCCATAAAACGTTCCATGCCCTCGCGAGTGATGAAGCCTGCAGGTTGCATAATTGGTTTGAGAAGGAGTGGTATCACCAGTATCGATGTTGGAAGCAAGAGTAGTTTCTGGAGTACCACCAATGTTACTAGTGATGGTGTTGTTTGTGTTAGGATTTGTAACCGAAGCTAACCTAAGATCAACCATTTTATGAAAATGTGAGATTGCAACCGAGAGATTAATCTCCCACTGAGGTCGCCAATCTGTAGATGGGGAAAAACGGTTTGCTGTTTTTTTAGGGAATGAGGTAACCACCGTGTGATGGAGATTCCTCGAACCGAGCGAACTGCCTAACCTCACACAGATGCACCGCTGCAAAGGGGGTGCTTAGATTCGGGAAATCAATCTGTATGACTCCGGCCTAAACCAAGACAATGGTCATTCCAGAGTCAATTCGGTCGCAAAGAGGGAGATGGGTTGATCTGTAGGAGGGAAGCTGAGAATTGTGTGGGATCAGTGATGATCAAGGATTGTGGGTGTGTTGAAGGTTTCTGCAATAATGGTGAACTTCTGAAGTTGAATTCTGTGAAATAAGTTCTGAGTGATTGATGTAATTTCTAAGAGTAATGCTCGAGAAATTGGTGTTAGACGTGTGTTCTAGTGTTCGAATCTTGTCCATCAATCATGGATCAAAAGACTAATTTATATTGCGAGAATGATGGACACCATGATCCCTGTAAGTGTGACGGTTTCTTGAGTGAAAGAGTGGGAAAGTGGGAGATCGTGGTGAAACCAGTTTCAGATTGTGCGGAGACTTTGGTTGATCAGTCAACCACTACTTTGCTAACTCCCTCAACCTTTGACATGACTTACTCACATTTCTCGTAGTGGATGAATCCACGTGCTGTAGGCCGCCAGACCAAAACCCTAAGTGATATTCCCCATTTGTGACGTGATTGATTTATCACGAATCGTGGAGTCTGCATGAAAGACGTGCATTTAATTAGTCACGTTGACCGTTTTAGACAATGCGTCTAGGTTTTGATGATTAACTGAGCAAGTATTGCCCGACGAGTTACAAGTATTGATGATTGGACCAATACTCGAGTATTTGAGTAATTGCTCAATTTGACGGATTACTGAATATTGATTAGTTGGATAGCATTCGAGCAATTGAGTAATTGCTCAATTTGAAGGATTACTGAATTGATTAGTTGGATCAATATTCGAGCGATTGAGCAAGTATTGCTCAATTCATCAGATTACTGGTAAATTACTGAATTTCGGTGGATTGAATAAGTATTGCTCAATTCAGCAGGTTACTGATGATTTACTGAATTTTGGAGGATTGAGCAAGTATTGCTCAATTCAGCAAATTACTGATGATTCACTGAATTTCGGAGGATTGAGCAAGTATTGCTCAATTCAACAAATTACTGATGGATGTGTGACTCAATAAAATGTTAATCAAAAATATTGGTGAATTACCGAATATCATTAATTTGGATGTTGATTGCTGAATCAACATAACTTTGTGTTTGAATTTGCTCAGAATGGTGATTCGTCGAGCGTTTGTTCGAAACCCTAATTTTTGGTCAATCCTTCAACAATTGGGAAATTGCTGAAGATTGGTCATGACAGAAGAGGGACCGACCACATGGGATGATGAGCATCCATGTGGTGCCCAGTGCTCGAGTGAGCACCAGGGTTCTCAGTTTGAGAGTTGGTGAAAGAATAATGATTAAATGGTGGATTCACCATTTACTGAAAATATTGCTGGGTTCAGCATTAGGTGTAGAAACTAGGTAAGAGAGATGGGACCGACCAAGAGGGCATGAGTCCGGCTCTTGGTGGTTATGTGACCAATTGTCGGTCGTTTGGAGGATTTTCCAGTTGGTTGGAGAGAGCTCGGGCCCAGTATGAGCAATTGAGCAAATTAGGTCAGAATTGCGAAAACGTATGGGACCGACTTCATGCAAGTCCTAGGAACAACCTGGTCGGTCATGGAGGCATGCACATGTTGCCATGATGTCCATATTTCCATACTAAGGGTTTCAGTATTTTCTGATGCGCGTTCGAGCAACATAGTGAATTTTCTATAGAGTTTCATCTTGACTGAGAATTCTCGATTTTTGTTGGAATGAGCATGTATGCTCAATTCATCAATATTCGTAAATATTAAAATAGAAATATTTTAATATTTTTCGTGAGTAGCCTAGTCGGTCATGTGACTATGTTGACTTTTAGGCTTTTTCATGGTTTGCGCAACATTTCAGAAAACACGGAAAACCACGAATTTTGCTCAAACCCGGGAGTTTCACGAGTTGATAGAAAAATAATAATTATGAAAAATTAGGGATCGCAAGGTATGGGACCGACCATGGCTAGGGCATGGCCGTCCGGCCATGTTGCCCGTCGTGCACACCTTTCCCTATTTTATTATTTTTTTTTTATGAAACTACACAGAATTTGGGAAAACCACCAAAATATGTAGAATCCTTGAGTTTTGTTGAAACAGAGGAGTTTCGCGAGATTAGGAGTACTAATTATAAAAGCTAAGGATTTGTGAACTGAAATGGAGACATCAAGGATTGATCTAAGCAGCGATGACGAGAATGGATCTGTGGTGTTTGGGGGTTGAATTTTAAGCCAATTGCTTCAATTCTCTCAACAACAACGATTGAATTTGGGTGTGATTGCTTGTGGATTGATTGCAGGTGGTATAATTTGGGGTCTGTTGATTGAAGAACTGGTGTTGTTCGATGATTTGACTTAGGGTTTCTTCCATTGATTCATGGCTATATACGAGAAGTTTAAGCAACAGATTTTGGGGATTTTTGAATTTAACTGAAACGGGTTTTATATGGAGTTGTTGGATAAATGAAATGGATCTGTTGAGGTTCAGTGTGGTGCTCGATTGAGAGAGAAATTATGAAGGTAATGGTGGTGTTTGCAGGTCAAATTGGTGTTGATTTCCGTCGAGTGTTCTCTGGATATAGACAGAGTTTGGTGGAGTTTTGGTTATGCCATCAAACCAGCTGAAATAGATGCCACTGTTGCTATCAACTAAGGTTTTGCTGTGGCCTGAAATTGGAGGTTTGTATTTGAAAAATCAACAGTACCTGGCAGAAACTAAAATGGGATTCTGGGAAATTCTGGTTTTGAACTGAAATTGGGGGTCTTTGGTTAATTGAATCGATTCCGTGGAGATGGGTTCTTAGCCATTTTTGTTCTTGATTAAACAATGGTTGCCGACTTGTCGGGAAGAATTGCAGACACAAATGGAGAAAACTCGAGCTTCAAAGCCACTGGTGGTTGTGCTAGAAAGATCTTTAGACGTTGTGAACACGGGGAGTTGAAAAAGATGGTGTCTGTCATTCTCTACTACATTGCTGATGGAGACTGGAGTGAGCAACGAAGAGAGACTTTGGCATTTCTGTACTTCAGAGACCAAGTCGAAGATGCAATGAAGCTGTAGCGACTCAATGGGTGATTGCAGGCAGCAGTGGTCTACAACAACAGCAACAACACAGATTTGCGGAGTATTTTTGGATGTGGATTAAAACTGGGTTCAATTGAGAGGTGGAGGAATGTGATGATATGAGTGCTACAGCAAAATGTCTATGTTGTTAGCTATAGATTGTATGGATGAGTTGTGAAGAAGGTTTAATTGCAGATGATGGTGTAAATACATGAAAGAAGATGATGGTGTAAATACATGATTTTGACCAAGAGCCCCCGAATAACTGAAAGATAATGGTTTGCGTGGGAGTTAATGAAACATGAAAGAAGATGATGATGTGGTTATGACTGCATACATGTCATTCAGTCGAGAAACTGTCTGCATAACATGTTATGCATTTGTGAAAATGGATGCATAACCTGTTATGCATCTACAAAATTTGTTGCATAACTTGTTATGCAGTCCAGAAAACCTGCATAACCTGTTATGCAGGTTTAATTGCAGATGATGGTGTAAATACATGAAAGAAGATGATGGTGTAAATACATGATTTTGACCAAGAGCCCCCGAATAACTGAAAGATAATGGTTTTCGTGGGAGTTAATGAAACATGAAAGAAGATGATGATGTGGTTATGACTGCATAACATGTCATTCAGTCGAGAAACTGTCTGCATAACATGTTATGCATTCGTGAAAATGGATGTACAACCTGTTATGCATCTACAAAATTTGTTGCATAACTTGTTATGCAGTCCAGAAAACCTGCATAACTTGTTATGCGTCCGAAAATATGGCTACATAATGCATTATGCATCGAGAAAATAGATGCATAACCTGATATGCATCCGTAAATATGGATGCATACTGCATTATGCATCAATTTTTTATATGTACGGCTAAAATAAACCAAAACAATGGTTACATAACTTGTTATAGATGCATAACTTTGTTATGCAGATACATAACTGTTATGCAGTCGAAAAAATGGTTGCATAATTCGTTATGCGTCTGCAGAATGTGTTATGCATCGTTTTTGGTGACTGCATAATGGTTAAGTATCAAGTTTTCAAAAAAAATCCATAAAATGAGGATCACCTCCGATTTTTTCGTTAATAACAAAAATTTGATATTCTTGTTTGTACTCGTTGCGTAGCTCTTTTAAAAAGATTTCCAACGATATAAAATTTGTAAAATTCTAAGGCGCGGATTTTTAGATATGTTATGTCCAAGTTCCGCTGCCAATTATACCCCTGAAAAAGATAGTATGCATAACGAGTTATGCCTGAAAAGATAGTATGCATAACCATTTATGTATTGATTCATATAATAATTTCATATAATTATGGGTGTCACGGTATACAAAATTAATTGTGGGTCTGAGAACGAGAATATTATTTTTTTGGGGTCTCCCCTAATTTCCCCAGGTGAGAACCCCAATAGCCCAAAACTAATAAAAATTCAAAACATTAGCGCGTAAGTTCTGAGGCTAAACCAAAGGCACCTCTCTGCTTGATATAATTAATTTAACGCCTAATTAGTACACAGCGACACTCAAGCGTTTGAGAATTTAGTGTGTTCGATAAGATTATGCCTTGATTAAAAACGGAATCAATGAGAATCTCAGTACAAACAGTAATATTTGGCCAATGATAAAAGGAATGCTGAAGTGGATGTTTATAATTTCGGTGTAATGCTACTTGAGATCTTATATTGCAGGAAGGGAGTTGAATTCTCACGGCTTATGATTTCTTCTGACAGGGGAAACTACAAGATTGATTGGCGGATGATAAACGATGGACCATGTGAAAATATTCAAAAGGATGGTGACGATAGCTACTTGGTGTGGTGTGTATAAAGTTTCGGAATTTTTGTACCCTCATGTTTCATTAGTACAACGAACCCAAACCAAGTTTTTAGTACTTTGTACTCCTGCTAACTGTGAGCTTACCAACTCACTAATGTTCTTAGTGTGTACCATTTCAGTTTCTGTAGCTAATTTTTTATATGTTGCAAAACAGATAATTAGTTGATCTGTTGCCTATTATGTATATGTCACCGGATGCTAGACTTTTTTAGCGAAATAAATTTTGGGAGTCCGTCAGACAACCGCACAACCACCACAACATGCCAAGGGCAAGCTCAGAACAATCATCTACAGCCACAAGGCCTACATCATAGGCCTGTGCACCACCACTAATTTAATCACGTTCCGGTTGTGGACCAGACGAGGTTCCTGTCTCTGTAGAACTCAATGCAGAGGTACGAATCCTGTTCAAGTAATTTAATCACGCTCCTGTCGTGGCAGTCATGATGTCATTAACCAGACGGGTTCCTATAGAACAAATCATGTTCAAGTAAGGTCGTCATCAGATGAAGCTAAGCAAAAAACAAAAGAGTCCATCGCTGAACTGATGTCGTAAAAAAGAAAATAGCCACATTTTTCTTGCTTAGGTATTTAGTTTGTTTAGATAACACGTGTTTGTGTTTCCCTAGCATTCCGCTGGAAACTGATCGAGTGTATTGTTTGGGATGATTTCTCATTACATAGTTTACACTCGAGTTAAATCTGATACCTCATACCTAGCTGCGAGATATATGAGAGGAATAAAAATGGCTTTTAAGTTTTAACCACAACATTCAACTTAGATCCTGTTTTACCATTGGGGGACTCCGTTGACCATAAAAGTCAACTGAAGATGGGTGTATGCAGGTAGAACCGCAAGTGTGTTCTTTCGGATGTGTGACATTGTGAATGCCCACAGAGGAGGATGACGGTAATTACAAATACATATGGTGGTTAGGCTCACGGAGTTTAAGTGTTTCCCTCCTAAGTGACATTAGATTTGAAGTAAACCAAAGTCGTAGGGTGTGTTGAATGGAGGCCAAGGATGATCACTTCTCAGTTAAATTGTCTTGTAATATTATCAAGGGTGGACAGTAACTATGCGTTGTTTGGCAGACAAATTTTTATTGAACTTTTTAAGCTTCTTTGAACATGTTTAGTGTGGTCAGCAACTTGTTGACACGGATGTTGTCAAATGTCCATAGTCTACCCATAAAAGGAATGTTAAAAATGCGCTACAACATCTGTCTAAATATTTAATGGCATAGATAAATTAAGCTCTAACCTTGAACCACCGTAAGGAAACCCAATATATAAAAAGGAACAAAAAAACCCATATATTTTTTACAAAAATAAAAAGAAAAAACCGATAAAATATGCATACATTCCCTTGCTGTCTATTTAATGTATTTTTCCCGTAACACCGAATAAAAAATACATCGTCAAGGAGAGGGGCGAAGCCGCCGCACACCAAATCAAACGTGCATCACCACGGGCGAAACCTTGCACACATCAAATCAAAAATGCATTGCCATGATGCGGGATGAAGCTCCGTGCACACCAAATTAAAAGGAAAATAAATAAAATCGGCACATATTTTCCACCTATTTAATGTATTTGCTCCCCGCACCAAATCAAAAATACATCGGCCACGGGATAGGGCAAACCACAACGCACACCAAGTTAAAAGAAGAAAAATACCTGGTGCGTAGCACGGGAACAAATCTAGTTTTCACTTAATTTTTAGACCATCTTTTTCTAGTTATGTTTCAACCGAAAATTAGGATTATCACTAAGTTATGAAAATTCGAATTTTCAAGGACCACTTGATAACTGTGATTTTCACAAAACTTAATTGACTATAAGGGGTGTAAACTTATAATTATCACTAAATTTTGACAACCAAAATTTTTAATAATTGGGAATTTGAAAAACAATAGTTCCAACAAGTTCAAACAATGTGATAATTACCGTTATCACCGCATTATGAAAACTAGGACTTTCACATTAATTATCATTAAATTGTGGAAACTCTGGTTTTCACGTTCATGATCGGCGTAAACAAAAGAAGTAAAAAGAAAAAATTTAGGAGCTAATTTAAACCCTAATTATCGTTAAAATTAATTTAAACTCTAGTTACTAACATTAAGGAGCTAATTTAAACCCTAATTATCGTTTAAATTGATTTAACTCCAATTACAAATATCAATTACTATCACTACAAACAAGTAGCTTCTAGGGACGGCTGTTTTGAAAAAACCGTTCCTAAAGAAGGATATTTGGGACGGTGATGGCTTGACCGTCCCTAATAGTCATAAAATATTTAAATCAAGGCTAAAATATGTCCGTCCCAAAAAGAAAACATGGCCAAATAGTATTAGTGACGGTGGAACAGGGGACGGTACATAAACCGTCCCTAATATCTCTTGGGACGGTTTTTTGTCCTCTTGGGACGTTTTTTGGTCGTCCCAAGAGGCCTTCTGTTTCGTAGTGTATATTAGTTAGTGATGAGAATTTTTAGTAATTAATAAGTGAATCTCGTAATCTCGGTTTAATATTTTTTAATACACGTAGCTGTATATAAATCTGGGGGTCTTTAAAGGAAAGTCATAAATCATCAGAAATTATTATATAAAATCATCAGAGAAGATAGAGAAATAAATGGCTAAAGGAAAAGGCACCAGTACTTATGGAAAACAGAAGAATAAATCAGTTAAGCAGATTACTAACATACCCTCCAAGAAAATAAAGAAAGCACCAACAAAGTTGAAGAAACAAGTTGTTATTCAAAAAATCGCAAAAGACCAACAACATGAACGTGAGACAGCTTGCTGATTTTCAACTCTATCAAGAATCAAGATCAACTTAATGTGGAATATTGGTAATTTAGTACCTTGATTAGGATAGGTAGTAAGACCATGTTCAATGAGGGAAGAAATCTCTAAGATAGGGAAAAAAACAAGTCATATCGGCTTGGGTGCTCCCTTATTCCCTTCCCCTATTCTGGTGATTTTGATTGGGGAACAGGAGAATAAGGGAAGGTAGTAAGCTGTACCGATCGGTAAATAGTTAAGCGATTGACAATTTTTGTAGGGATATTTTATAAAGTACCCCTGTTTTGAAATGTACACTTCAAAAGTACCCCCATTTTTTATAAATTTTCTAAAGTACCCCGTTTTATTCAAAAGGCATATTCCATCCAGTTAAGTGCTAGATGGCAGTTATCTTTCCTATTAAAAGTCTTGTTTACCCCTGAACTACATCTCCTTGGTAGAGAGGATAATGATTCGACGATCCTGAAAGAGGGTGTAACGATCCTGAACTAGGCTCGACGAACCTGAAAGTGGTGTAATGACACTGAACCGGGCTCGACTAACCGGAAAAATATTGTAGAAGATTGATTCTCCACCAACCAAAAACCCCGAGACACTTGGGAATGATGAACCCTTTCAGGGCATGATGAAACGAACCTGAAAATGATGACACGATCCTGAACCGAGCTCGACAAATTGAAAAAATGATGTAGAAGGTAAACGTGCTAACAAGTAAAGAGTAAAGAAGTAAACTTTAAAGAAAATAAACTAGTGCTAGGATGGAAAACTAAACAGTTGGGACAATTTATAAAATTTCTAAAAAAACAGGGGTAACAAAAAAACGAGATCAATAAAACGGGGTACGTTATAAAGTCTCCCATTTTTGTATTGGTCGGCGCATGGGTGTCCGATGTATTTTTATTTACTAGTTTACGGGCACGCGCTTCGCACGTGCTTTATCTCTTTCTCTTAATTTGTTTTTCTTTTATTTTTACCTTTTTAGCCTCATTGAATTTTGAATAACACTAAGGGCATGACGTATCAACATTGATTAGGAATACAAGAGACTAGACGAGTAGGAGAATAATACGTTGAGTAGGAGAATACTACTTACTAACTAATCCCCTTAATGTAATTGTAGAGTAATATTTAATTGTCGATAGCAACAAAATGACAAGACACGACCAGCCATAGTGTCAGGATCTTTATCTTATACTAGAACATTATTATTTAGGAGTTGTCGTGTCGTCTATATATCAATATATGTCTATTGTTTCTTGGGGCCCTAGATAGCCGGGAAAATTATTTGCAGCTGATGCTCGTTCGCCACGACATCTTGTATTTTTTTTATTTTGTTAGACTAAGCCTTGTCAGCGGTTTCCTAGTTCATTCATTTTGGGTCATTGTTCAACGGTAGAATTTCCTGCTTGTGAATTGTTAGTATTCATGATTATTAGGAATCAGAATGACTGAACGTCATTCTCTAATCACGCGACAACACGTTAAAGAGTGTGCTGTCAGGCTTCTTTCCGTCCGAAAATTCATCATTTTAAATTTTCGCGTAACACATGCACAAGTTAACGTATGTTACATTTCCTAAGGGAACCTCGTTCCTAGACTTTAATATGCATTAGGGTACTCTGTTTGTTTTGATCACAGCTGGTTTTGGGGGTACACAATAATATAAACGCCATGGTTTATTGCGTATCCAATTAATCAACAAAAATGCTACACACACCGAACTATTGTCTCCTGATCTACGCCGACTGACACAAAACATTGGCCCACGTCTGCCCATACTAATCTCGGTGTTAAGAACGCATCGTGCCATCCGTGCGAACATTTCATGTTAGACGGGTTCATTGTTCCAGATTTCGGATAGATTTGTAATCTCGGTGATAAGGACAAGACCCTTCATAACTGTAGAAATTAGAATAGACCTCTGGGGAGTAGGGATAAGACTCTTGTTTTGGTATGTAGCATGTACAGAGTGTGGAGAGAGAGACCGAAAGGTCTTTTCAGTCTATTTTTTTTCTTTTATTTGTTGCATTAATAAGGACTTACATAGTGGGACCCTTTTTATGTCCACCTATCTTTTGTTTGTTTCTAATTCTGAAGATATATTATGGAAAACCCAGGTCTTACATAGGGGGACCCTATGTTTTATGTCTAGCGCCAGCGGAATACCAGTTTGTGTCTAACATGAAGATATATTCCCTCCGTCCCTAATTAGATGACTTATATCATAAATAAGTGGAGTAATAGATTAGTATTATTATAATAAATATGTAAAATTTGATAGCCATATTTATATTCATTAGATAGGTGTTTTAAAATAATTTCCAATGATACAAAGTTTATGAAAATCCGTTGTATAGTTTGAGAGATAAATCATTTTTAAATTTACTAGTAATTTTAACTAGGTCATCTAATTAGGGACGGAGATAGTATTAGGACGGACCCAGGACTCACAATGGAAGTGCGTACAAGTTACCATGTAAAAAGGGAATTTTGCACTTTGACGAATACCAGTTAATAGGTGAAAATGGAATTTAGCACTTGGCATAATAAGGGGTACCCCTTGTAGTCAAGAGGAATTTTAATGAGAAGTCTGTAATTTTTAATGAGTCGTTTCATTAAGCCAGTCTTTTTTAGTGAGTCATTTCAGTAGCAATGATGTCTTGCTTTTTTGAAACCCTATGGTTTGAGATTAGACTGGTGCGTAGTTAAGTTATATCAAAATCATTAATTCTTAACATACTGAGAATTTAGACTACAGAAAAACCGCCGGACACAAATTTTTCTGGTGGGTCCCGGTGGACCCTGCGGAGGAGAGCAGGGGGTCCCGGTTATGTGTCTGGCGGTTTTGTTTCTAGGTTTTTTTGGGAGTCTGTTAAGAATTTTTGTATCAAAATACTTCCTCCATTAATGTTTTTATATTTTTCCACAACCTACCAGTAACACCCTAACTTTTATTCTTGGAACTATAATTATTATTTTTAATACACTAATAACAATTAATGTTTGAAGACTTTTTCGTAAGGGATATAGATGGAAAATCTTCATATATCTCTCTATTTCTTAATCTGCATGAAAACTTCAAAAACATCATCTAAAGTGGAACCGAGGGAGTACTGTGCTTTCAAACAAAATATACATAGAAAAGAAATCATCCACAGGGCACTCTTTATATGAGTTAAGCCAAAATAGTAAAACCTTTATTTATAGCTTATATACAACAATGAGGCTGATGATTAACTCGGACTAATTATTTTGTGATAACCAAGACTTAATAATTCTCAAATTGAAACACTTAAACAAAGGTTGGACAGTAACACTACTAGTAAGCATGGGTCTGCATTTTATTGGGGTGAATCTAAAAAAAATACATGTGATAAAAAATAGTTCTTCCCACACAATGCAAGTGCATTGCAATGTACAAGTTACCAGGTGAAAAGGGAATGTTGCACTTTAGCTAATACCAATCAATATATGAAAACGAAGTTTTGCACTTGGCATAATATGGGTACCCTTTGTAGTTCTTTCCTCACAATGGAAGCAGAATAT
This sequence comes from Papaver somniferum, assembly GCF_003573695.1. Lineage (NCBI taxonomy): Eukaryota > Viridiplantae > Streptophyta > Magnoliopsida > Ranunculales > Papaveraceae > Papaver > Papaver somniferum. Next base: position 113,093,867 of record NC_039363.1, read on the forward strand.
TCAATGATAATACTCTTTCGGTACCATTTTAGGCCACTTCCCCTTAGTTTGGTATTGCCACGACTATTGTAAAAGCACTTTAGGCTTTGAAACTCTAAATAAAAAAAGGCTTTTTAGTACAACGGGTAAAAAAGAGAGCCAAATTACCTAAAATTTGAAATTCGACATTAATACATCTATAACAATACCGAAACTTTTAGGATTTCGATCTCTTCTGGAGATGAGTGTTTTAAGGGTGACGAAAGCTTGAAGGAGGAAAACGATCCAACGTACAAATATACAGTAATGATTTATGGTGGGACTGTGATAAGTTAACAGCAAGTTAACACCTTGTGGACGAAAACCCGTCAGAAAGGATATATTTCCCTTTAAGAAATAACAAACAAATCCTGAGACATAAATTAAGGATCAAAATAACCACAAGTTCCACATCCACTATTAAGCCCAAAATAGAAAGAAGTCAGATGTACGTTTCTCCCGCCCACGACTTCCAAGACAACAACATCTTCCTTTTCCTCCAACTAAATATTCAAATTATGCGATCCTTCACTGATTGAACATAAATATAATGGACTCTTGTTTCCTACTTTACACAGAACCGCAATTAACGCCCGTCTACTTAATCGACTAATGTTGCCTGGTATATTTATATATTTGCAAGAATGAATATTAATATCTAATAAATACAAACAGCAGTCGGAAAGGAAAACATAAATATGCTTGATTGAAGCTCCAGTAAAAAATTAAACTTGGTGAGAAGCTTACCTGAGAAATACGGAGCATTCCCAGAGAGCTATTGTACCTGTGCGTGTACGGATTTCCCGGTCCTAGTTACACTCCTTACAAACGTTTAGTATAAGTAAAAGCGACATAAGATGGTGTAGTTTTGTTTCCTTAATCATTAGCAATGATTTCAACATGATCATTTTTTCATATACCAACACATGAATATGTTGTTCGCAAATCAATCCCGATTGCTGCTGCTGCTGCTCCTCCTCCTCCCTCTGTTCTTTAACCCATTTTAATGAATTGCAGAGACAAGTGATGAAAACGGCGGGGAAACTTTAGAAGGAAATTTTGAAGAGATGAAGTTGTTATTTAAAGGGATTTTCAATGAAGTGTCTGGGGGTTTTAGTGTGAGAGAGAGTGGTTTACTGTAAAAAGAGTTGATTTTTTTCTCTGAGTGATACTGAGAGAGACGGAGTGGTGTTTTCAAGAAAAAGAAAAAGAAAACGAAGAGACACGGGAGAGTTAAAACTGAACTGATTTAACTAGACCAGCGTCACCACTAGCCCACTTGGGCGTTAATAACATTGGGCAATAAATAATCGGGCGATCCTGAAACAAGGTTACACGTTTGTTATCTTCTCTTTCTGAATATAGTCAACACAGAGAGAGACTGAGAGAGACGAAGTGGTGTTTCCAAGAAAAAAAAACGAAGAGACATGGGAGAGTTAAAAGTGAACTGATTTAACTAGACCAGCGTTACCACTAACCCACTTGGGCATTAATAACATAGGGTGGTAAATGATCCGACGATCCTGAAACGGGGTTACACGTTTGTTATCTTCTCTTTCTCAATATAGTCAACACGTTTATCATTTAATCCCTTGGTTTCTTCCATAACCTTGCTAAAGAATAGTGATATTAACTAATTTAGTTAATTCCTTTGGTAGTTCCCAAGACGAATACACTTTTTCAATTGGAGGAGGCTGAGAGGGTGACTATTCTCAGAGGTGGTCGGGTATGGAAGTGATGGAGGGAGGTGAAGTGATGATGACATATGCCCTAACCAACGCATAATTTCGGTTTATGATAACATTTTCCATAATCAGATTATTGTGCGACAGCTGAAATATGGAGGTGCGGACCGTGCGGTTACTTGGCGAAACCAATGCTTCATTTCGGTTTAAAAAAGTACATCGACAAAGTATGAGGTTTATGATTATATAATCATTATGAAAATGATCATATCCACCGCCAAAGAGGAGTATTATTATTTTCTTTTGAAACATCCATTCACATAGTGGTTTACGTCACTCCAATGCATGTACCAACCAAGATGTGTCTCTTGACTCTCTTCCAGAGTTGTTGCTTGATGGTCGATTCTCACCGATGGCGAACTAAACTAGACCGTTTGGTGTCGTTTCAACCGAGCAGTCGAGGCTCCACGACTAGGTATAAACTTTACCTAGCATAGCTAAGTCCTATGGTGTTCTAATCTAGCATCTAGATTGGCAGCTAGAATACCAATCTAAATCTTAAGGTCATTCCAATATAACATCTAGTTACCCACACACTTTTCTCCCACACTCGCAAACACACACTAAAACTAAACCCCTTTTAGGTAATGACGATTAAACGAGACAGGACTAGACCCTTCCAAGAAAGTCTCTATTCACTGTAGGTATCTAAACGACTAGACGAGAAAGGAAAAGAGTCATTTGGAAGGTCTCTTTAGAATCACTGTAATCTTTTTACGTGTGGGTCCAAGGAGACGAGATGATGAGACGAGACACTTTTTGGAGATTTTATCTCTATTGAAAAACAAAAAGGATGATAAGACGTCCGCTTTTTCTCGTTCTTTCCCGAATAAAGTACAAAAAAATTTTTGGTCAATCGAGGTTTTACAGGCAAGGTTTTTATTTTTGCTAAGTCCAAAAGTTTATCAAGCAAATGTATTTTTTTTACATGCAAGGTGTATCATGAGAAAAGACCCGAGCAAAAAACAAGGCAAAAGTCGTTTAAGACTGTTGGAATAATTGCCAAATTATGCCTCGACAACAAATAAAATCAAACACGAAACAAATAACGTTATGGATGAGTCGCGGACTAGGTCGCTTTCTTTAAGACGTTTCGCGGCTCTGCCCAAGATTGTGAAAGAAGTTCTTCAATTGCGCGTCGTCCCCAGGATAAAACAATCGAGATCAATCTCTTAAACAATCACTCTTGCAAGGTGAGAGGATGTGCAACTTCTACACTTTCATTCTTGCTCAGAATCACTCTTGTAGAAAACAAAAAGATGCTCACACTTTTGTTTTCTTTCCAAATATTCATTTTTATTTTCCTAACTCAAAAATGTAAAGAGAAAAAACTCTCTCAATAGAAAAAGGTTTTCAACATTTTTTTTTAAATTCCTTTCATCAAAAATTGATTTATAATAGCCAAAGAATTAAATGAAATACATTAATATGATGTTAATTAGCATCATTAACCAATTCAACAAAAAACGGTTTTGTGACATTAAAAATGAAATAAATTTATTCTTTAAAGGAAGAATAAATATCATAATAAAATCATTTAAATGAGACACTAAATTATTGGAAATAAATAATGTTTTTAAAAAATATAATCCCAACAATACCCCACTTATATTTTTCAAAACATTGAGCAAGAATATATAGAGTTGTGCATAAGCAAAGGTGTCTCGCGACTTGAACCTTTACGTAGTGTTAATAGGCTCTCTTAAAATCTGACCATAAAGTGAACATAAGTCTTGAACTATATGAGATAAAAAGATTGCTTAACACACACGACTATACTAGTGTAAATTCTAAATCCAGCACACTACGGCCCTGCGCTTGTATCCCAGTTTAATGAATGATCTAGAGAACTGCCCATATTCTCAGAGAAAGCGGCCACACTTTCACATTCATATAGGAGAGTTTATCAAGAGTACTCCTGAAAGTACCCCACTCTAAATAGAGATATGAACATCATTAAGAGTATAAAATTTAAAAATAAAAAAATTAAACTCAACCTTTACTCATTTCAGGATATCATGTCGTGGGATGAATTCTTCAAAAAACATGATTCTCGCATCTCCATATCATCCATGACTTCGTTTAGTCCCTTTGAACCTATTTCTAGGTTGGGTATCCATCACAGATGACTCAACCTCAATGGGCATCAACCTCATCCCTAAGATGTATTCACATCTTCTTATCAATACTTTCGTCAAAGGACTAATGAAAACTCTTTTTAAACACTAAATAATCCATTCTCATAATATCAACTCTTATAGTTGTCGTTACATTCTCAATTCTTGCAATAGCCGCGGTACTATCACATTGGATTAGTATGTATGTTCCTCTATCTATTAGAGGATCGAATCGCTCCATCCCTTAAAGGATTCATCTGAAAGGATGTCCAATCAGCTTCGCAATATCCTTAAAGGATTGCGGTAACCATTTAGATAGAGTATTTCTAGGTGTAAGGTGTGTTTGAAACACCTCATAACCTTCTCAGAATTTTACCAATTTTCCATACTAGGATTGGTAAATCTGAATATAAAACCCACACTACGGAGGTAATATAATAAACCCCCACTACCAAAAATACTTATATATAGTCAATCACGTAGCAAAGAAACATATTGAGCTACCATACTCATGTATAGTGCAATTACACACAATCTCAAAAGCATTTGCACTAAACCAAATGAGTGAAAACTAGTTTACAGTCAGACTACATATATATTTCTATCTCTTTTGGAATTCTATTTTCATTGAAATGGAATAGATGCAAAGAAAAAAAAATTATTTTTAACAACATACACCATCTTCATTCAAGTCTTTCATGTCAAATAGTAAACTAAGTATGTTCTCAATTTCATTTTCATCCTATAAGTTAGAATAAAAATTCAAACAAATCATATATGCATACAAAACAAAGAGTATTGTGCATTTCACTTTCATCAATTCTGAAATCGTCCAAATGAATCAAGTAAACAATTTATTTCTTTTAAATTGTTTTAAAGTTGTTTTCAGAATATAAATGATAAATTATATAACTTATATGCTTTCTTTTATGGTAGAAGCTATATAGTTTTCCATGCTTAGTTTACATATATTCTCATCTTTATTTGCACAAAAGTATATATTTCTACTTATGAGTATAACAAATCATATATCGTAGAAACAACATCAGCAAAACAAGCATGTAAGTTATTTAGCGACATGAATGCAAGAGTCAACAATTTTCTGTTTGCTTATCTAAAAACAATAGTCTCATAAAATCTTTTTGCCAAAGATTTATATATTATTGAAGAACAAAGTTACTCTCTATAAGAAGTTATTTTCCAAATTATAAGCAATAAGATATTCATGACTAAATTTAGTCTCATTATATATGCTTTTCTAGGTTTATTCTTAGTGAATTAATTGTCACCTTCATTTTTCTAGTTCCTCTATTTTAAATCAAAGTTTGTAAAACATAGGGCATGAAACCCCCACTATTTTCTTAACTCAAACAATAATTTCAAAAAAATATCCAAAGATTCCAAAAATTGTGAAAAACTAATGAACCAATGATCTAAACTCAAAACGTTTTGCACAATATAGAGAAAAATTCAAACAATTTTCGTAAAGTCAATATCGCCTAATTCACAACTCAAGTGATCATATTTAATACAATCCACATCAGAAGCATCAAGCAAATATTTATAAAAATTCTCAAATATTTTATTTCGTTAAAAAACATTGCAAGTTGCGTAAGATTTCAAAGTGTACATGCTTTTATGAGTTAGGTAAGATTACATAATTGTCACTCAAAAATTCACCAATTTTATAAGAAACTATTACATGCTCACATTCGTCACTAACTCATTGGTTTCTTAAAAGCATGACAAAATCTCATATTTCAAATATTAAAAATTCAATTCATGTTATGATGATAAAATTTTAATATAATATAAAAATATTTTATCTATAACATATTATTTGTAGTAGTGTAATGATCAAATTCAACAAATTTCTAATATCAATCTTGTTGATAACAAGATATGCGGAAACTAAATTCTCGCTCATTTCGAAAGTATTAAATATTTAACAAGATTGTCCTACCCAAAGTAAACTTTGAGATCGTACCAAGACCGAGGATTTAAGTGTATCTCACCACCACTTTCTTTCAAACAATTTGGTTCAAACTTTGAACCATAATCTATCAAAACAAATATGGTGTAAACCAATATATACCAACCTCTCACTGTATCCATAATTCACAGTAACTTAGCTTGAAAAGCGTTGTTAATAACATTTGATATCCTTGCAATGCCGTGCAAGAATATCAAATAATTTCATAAACAATAGTATGTTCATTTCTTGGTGAGAGTTGATATTCACATTTGTTTTGACTAGGTTTCTAATTCCTTCGGTTTTGGTTTTATATCAAATTCTATCTCATAAGTTGCAAACTTATATGAGTCACATGTTTATTGTCAGTACACAATAATTCTCAATATCCAAAATTTTATTCTAAGATTGAACAATCAATTTATTCAATTTAGAATGTCACTATTTGATCACTACAATAACTACAAATAGTTCATCAACCATACCTCAATTTCTTTTAAAGCTCAATTTTTTATAAACCATTGTCCACTCTTTGCAAACCAACAAAGAAATCAGCAACCCCATTGCTCCACACATCGATTAATCTCCCGCAATTTTATTTCATTGGAAAATAAATGTTTGCTTAAGTAAGTGAATTTCCACCTGTCATAATCATTTAGATGTGAGCATTTGTAACTGAAAATAAGTAAGATATGCATTTACATAATTACTTGAAAAAAAAATATAGTACTCCAAGTTTCTCTTGAATGTCAAATAAAGATTCAAAATTATATAGTTATAACATCATATATTTATAACTCTCTATCAAGCATTTTATCAAACATATGTGGGGCACTAGTTTGATTTCTAAAAATAATCTTCCTTTTCATTACCAAAACAAGAGTACGAAATACTAGAATCAAAACATGACTTTTAATGTAATTTCTTACATCTCTAATCTCCAATCTCAAGTATCATGTCTCCTATTTTAAAAACGCCACATCTCTCAAACTAAAAATCCAAATAAAAATTTTCAAAATGGTTTTTGAAGATAAGTTCCTTATCTACAAGTTTCATATTATAAACAAATCCAAAATATCAACACAATGATCATAAAAATGAATTCAACAAGGACTTCTGTTCGTCAGAAATTTTCAGCAACGTTGTGCAGTTTTCTAAAATACTTTAAAAATATTTTTAGGACTCCAAAAATTCTGAAATTTGACATGGATGACCCTCATGATGTTTAATATATCAGGTTAAAATTTCAAGACCCGATTCATTTTCTTACAGGATATAAAAATACATCTCTACAACATGTTAAAAACATTCGTTTCACATCAACAATATTTTTATATGTTGGATATCATGATAAAAATATTATCCATGTTACAATCCTAATCCATCAAAATCATACATAAAATTTAACTTTAGGTATCAGGTTACCTAAAATTTCCAAGCATCATATATAATCGTTAAAGAAAAATTATACCATTCATATAATTCTATAAAACAAATTAAAACAGTGATACTTATCGCGTTTCAGCAATCATTTTCTTTTGATATCCATGGCAAAATAACAAGTCTTAAAATTGTTGGAAAAATTGCCAAATTATGCCTGGACAAGAAATAAAATCAAACACGAAACAAATAACGTTATGGCTGAGTCGCGGACTAGGTCGCTTTCTTTAAGACGTTTCGCGGCTCTGCCCAAGATTGTGAAAGAAGTTCTTCAATTGCGCGTCGTCCCCAGGATAAAACAATCGAGATCAATCTCTTAAACAATCACTCTTGCAAGGTGAGAGGATGTGCAACTTCTACACTTTCATTCTTGCTCAGAATCACTCTTGTAGAAAACAAAAACATGCTTACACTTTTGTTTTCTTTCCAAATATTCATTTTTATTTTCCTAACTGAAAAATGTAAAGAGAAAAAACTCTCTCAATAGAAAAAGGTTTTCAACATTTTTTTTTTAAATTCCTTTCATCAAAAATTGATTTATAATAGCCTAAGAATTAAATGATATACATTAATAAGATGTTAATTAGCATCATTAACCAATTCAACAAAAAACGGTTTTGTGACATTAAAAATGAAATAAATTTATTCTTTAATGGAAGAATAAATGTCATAATAAAACCATTTAAATGAGACACTAAATTATTGGAAATAAATAATGTTTTTAAAAAATATAATCCCAACAGTTAGAGCATAGCTCGGTCAACCTCGCATGCGTTGCTATCTCAAGCATGTTTGTCAATGTTCGTGATCAAAACTATAAGTCTTGATTTCTAGTCTATTATAGCTAAGTCTCGGACTAGGTTAGAAGGTGTAGTTGAGCCCAAGGACTTCATGGCGATTCATCAGACAAGAAGAAGAACTACTCAATAAATCGGTGGAACTTCTCGACAAAAAGGTATGTGAAGACTTGAACTCATCTGTCACTCCAAAGTCTATCTATTCTATCTCCTACTTATAGAGACAAAAGTCATATTCTATATATATAGACTATGGTCATACACAGTAGATATTTCGAGCTGAGTATATCTCTCTTATCTATATCTCGAAATGTGTGTTGGTAAAGCTTTTAGTTTCGACCATAGTTTTCTTTACCTAGTGACGAAAGTCATGAATGTTTCAATCGCTTTGAAAATTGCTTTGACGAGAAATAGTGTAACAACTATATAACGTCCTCAAGAATGTTTCAATGATTGGAATAAGAGTTTAGATTACATAACCATGGATTCCTTGAACCGAAGTTGTCCAACTTTGTTGATCAAGAGGAATCGGTAGGATTGTGGAATTGGCTTGCCAAGTCCGCGAACCCAGTCCGCGAACTGGCGGAAGTTCTCATCCCGAAAATTCCTGCTGGGATTTCCAAAAACTCGTTTTCTGACTAAGTCCGCGAACTGGCGGAAGTTCTCGACCGAGAATTTCTGCTGAGTTTGGAAAACTCAACCGATGTACTTAAGTCCGCGAACTTGTTTGTGAGCTTAAGTGGTTATGATCTAAAGATGATTTCTGAACATAGATATTAAATTATCAAGGAATGTTCTATGCAAACCGTGGCTATAATGTTCATGAACCGATTCAATCGAATTGAATCATCTTTGTTTCAATTGTGTCTTGTGTAGTTACATAAGATCTCATAGCAATTGAACGACTCTTTAACTAGTTCTTGTGAGCCATATGAACTAGTTATGGTGAAGGAGAAAATGGTTGGTATGAAACACTCATATGGTTAACCTTTGGTTACTATATTGAACCAACATACACGTACACGTTTGCGCATGGTTTTCACAAACCAAGTAAACGTGTATGGTATTGTGTATGACAAGCTAAAGATTTCGATCTAATGGTTGCGAGATATTAGCTTGAATCTAAATCAGGTTTTCATCTAACGGTGGATATGGTTTGATTAGTGCCTAAAGCAAAACCCTGCTTTGAAGACTATATATAGGAGACATATAGCAAGGGGAAAAAGTAATCCCCACACGTCCGTGTGCTACTAGTGCTCTCACTAGACTCGATCTCCATTAACTCTTGAGTTTCTTCTCTAAACTCGAGTTAACGACTTAAAGACTTCACTGGGATTGTGAAAGCCAGACCGATACTACTTTATCGTAGTTGTGTGATCTGATCTTGCATCTTCTATCGTACGAGTACAATCTTTGATTGGCTTGAGATCGTGAGAGTTCTCCGATAGGCAAGATAAAGTAATCACAAACATCTTCGTCTCTTTGTTTGTGATTCCTCGATAAATCGCCTGTGTAGTCAAGAAGGATTGTCTGAGTAGGTGATTGATTAATCTAGGCCGTTCTTCGGGAATATAAGACCGGATTATCAATTGGTTTCTGATTCACCTAGATTATTTATAATCAAATACGAAACAGATTTATGGTTTATCTGTGGGAGACAGATTTATCCTCTTTGATAGACTTTTCTGCGGGAGACAGATTTGTTTATTGTTAATCCTGCGATTGTGTTCGTAGCAACTCTTAGTTGTGGATGAGATCAGCTAAGGGATTCAAGTGCGCAGCATCCTGCTGGGATCAGAGGCGTAGGAGCATAATTTTACCTTGTATCAGTGGGAGATTGATAGGGGTTCAACTATAGATCAGTCTGAAGTTAGTTGTATTAGGCTAGTGTCTGTAGCGGCTTAATACAGTGTTTGTTCAATCTGGACTAGGTCCCTGGGTTTTTCTGCATTTGCGGTTTCCTCGTTAACAAAATCTCTGGTGTATGTGTTATTTCTTTTCCGCATTATATTTGTTTATATAATAGAAATAATACAGGTTGTGCGTTAGATATAATCAATTGGAAATCCAACCTTTGGTTGTTGATTGATATTGATTGATCCCTGGACATTGGTCTTTGGTACCGTCCAAGTTTATCTCTCTCTAATCAAGACTCGCAGTTTGCCTGAGTAAGAATTAGATTGAGAGATAGAGATATTAACTCATTGAGACACTATATATATATATATATATATTCTAGATTGAGTCTGATTGTCTAGTTGATTCTCTAGTAGAGTGTTTCGGAGATTGTCCATACAGATTGCTAAACGAAATATTGGGTGGTGTTGTTAGACCCCCGCTTTTTCAATTGGTATCAGAGCAGGCAAACACGTTCAAGACCTAATCAGTCTGTGTTTGTAGCGATCTGACTCTATGGACAGAGGTGATATCTCTATTAACGTACCACTAGTCTTCGATGGCTCTAATTACTTATGTGGAAAATTGCTATGCGAGCTTTTCTCCAAGCACGTGATTTTCAATCATGGGTATTAGTTGTTAATGGATATGATGTTCCCGTTGTGGCAGTTGAAGATGCAAACATTCCCAAACCTATTGGTGAATATAGCCCTGCCGAGATACTTGCTGCTAAGAAAAATTCCGACAGTTTGAATGCCATCATACATGCCATTACCCCAAACCTCCAGCATCATGTGTGTAATTGCACAAAGTCAAAGGAGGCGTGGGATATCTTAGAAACCGTATTTGAAGAAAACTCCAGTGAAAAGGAAGCAAGGCTTCAAAACCTTAATTCTGATTGGGAGAACCTTCGTATAGCAGATGAAGATTCATTTAATGAGTTTAATCACAAAGTGTCTGAAATTGTTAATGCATCTTTTGCGTTGGGTAAGACTATTCCTGAAAAGGACATTGTGATGAAAACTCTCAGATCGCTGCCATCTAGATACGAGTCTAAGAAGCATGCCATCGTTGAAGGAAATAACCTAAATGATCTTTCCAGAAATACCTTGGTTGGAAAGCTCAAGATCTTTGACTATGAGCACACATCCAAAGTCGGAAAGGATGTTGCCTTTAAAGCATAGAAAAACACTAAATTAATTGATAAGGGTAAAAATGTTTATGCCTTTGAGGATGATCAGGTCGAAAATGATTTTTCAGATGAAGATCTTGACAAATCAGTCTCCTTGATCACAAGACAGTTTAGAGATCTTCTATTGAAGAGAAGTAAACGGTTTTCAAGAGACAAACCCAGGTCATCAGACAAACCTCACGGTCTCATACCTCCTAAAAACAGGGATGCGGACGAGGCAGATGACGAGGACATGCCTCAGTGCTTTAAGTGTAAGGGTTTTGGTCATTTCGCTAACGAATGCCCTAATCGTAGGAAATACACTGGGAACAAAGGTCTAGCTGTAACACTTGATGAGATGTCGGAGATCTATGATTCTGAAGAAGATAGGAAATCAAATGTCGGTCTTCTATGTGAGAATATTGATTTTGATAATTGTAGAAATACATATATCAACCTTGATAGTTTCAAGGAAGAAGAAGATCTAACCAAACTGGAAGATTCAATTGACCCTCTCCTTGGAAATTCTACCAGTAACAATTCAGGATTCAAAGTGTGCTTAGCAACGATTGCACTACAGATGCCTGATTATTACCAAAGTGTGACATGCTCATTCTGTTCTCAAAAGGGTCATGAACTTTAAAGATGTTACAAGTACAAGCATAAAATGAGGCACACCATCAAACTTCAATGGAGAGCAAATCAGTTAGCAAGGAAGCTCAAACTCGCTCGAAAGACCGCTGAGGTATGTAGAATTTTATCTTCGCCTAAGAAGTTGATTTCCAAGGATAAGATAAGACCATTAGAGAAAAATACATGGTAAAACCGCTTTGTTAGACAGAAAGCAGAGGATTCCTCTCAAGAGGAAAATGGTGGACAAATTGTTGTTCACCCCAGCACAAACTAATCGTGTTGGGTGTTGTATCTTGTCTCATATGCCTGATCAAAAGAGACAAGATCGTGTACGAACAGGCTTTGAAGAAAGTTTTTCTTAGGTTTGTTATTTTCTGTCTATCAAATAAAAGAAAGGGTCCTTATCGACAATTCTACTTTTCATAGGGTTTAGAGTTGACCGATTGCAAACCTATTTTTAGGTTGCGAACCCTACATTCCTTTTCCCTCCTTGACATTCTTTATATCTCAAGACTACTTTATGAGATTGTGAATTCCATCTACAAAAATCAGTTGGTTATAACTGTTCTCAAAGATTGTGTCTATGGAGAGAAAAGATGTCAATATGATTGTAAATCCTTCAATCAAGGAAAAAGGAAAATCTCCTAATTCTAGGCCTTTGAAAAGGAAAAGAACAAGAAAGGCAAAGGATGTTCCTTCTAATTCTCAGAAGTACTATGATGTTCTTGATGAATTTAAGGAGATAAGAAAGGAGATTCGTGAAGTAGAATCTTTTGTTTCAAGATCTTTGGAGATTCAGAGAGCCCTGGTTCGATATAATCAGCCAAGACAGTTCGTTGATAATAACTCCTATCTTCGCGAACCGTATGTTCCAATGGATGTTGATGATAAGGAGTTTGGGAATGATGCTGAATTTCTCGAAGACATTAAAACCTAGGAAGTCTTCTTTTTATTAGTTGGAAGAATAACTAGTGTTTGAATAGCGATGATTGTGATTCCACATAGCTATCTTTGTTTTTCATTCTCTTATTGTTTTTTTTTTTTAGGTTTATGGTATTAAATTCTAAAAATATTTTGAGGATGATGGTTTGCAATATTGTTAATGGTTTAATGTATTGCAATATTTTATGGGATATGTATTGTTTGCTCCCGTGAACTTGAAGGTCCCATATTTTGTCAAAAGTAAAGTCGTTCATGATCGATATTCACATATTGGTTTAAAGGATGAATAGACTTTTGACAAACACAAAAGTTAAGCCTATATTGTCAATTCTTTGATGGAAGATAGGTTAAAATTTTGTGAACAAGGATAAAGTCTATTATGTCATTTGTATGATAAAAAGATAGAATAGATCCTTGTATGTTATCCACGGTATTGATCTTTATTGATCCAATTTCTTGTATTACCGTGAAGGCTCCATTGTGTATCTTATGTTGAGCACGATACGACTAAGTCGATTTTTATTGACATAGTTGGTTGTTCCATAAGATGCTATTTGTCGAGCATTAGAAACTAAGTTAATCAACCTGTTTAGTTATTTAGTTAGTACTCCGTAATCTTTATCACTTATGTTGAGTACATGTTCGGTTAAGGATGTCATATTCTATGATAATCTTAATCGGTGTTCCATAATTCTCTTATGTCGAGCCCAAAAAATTATTAAATTGATTACTTCGGTGATTAGTTTGGTAATCTGTTACTTCGGTGATTAGTTCTTGTGAGCCATATGAACTAGTTATGGTGAAGGAGAAAATGGTTGGTATGAAACACTCATATGGTTAACCTTTGGTTACTATATTGAACCAACATACACGTACACGTTTGCGCATGGTTTTCACAAACCAAGTAAACGTGTATGGTATTGTGTATGACAAGCTAAAGATTTCGATCTAATGGTTGCGAGATATTAGCTTGAATCTAAATCAGGTTTTCATCTAACGGTGGATATGGTTTGCTTAGTACCTAAGGCAAAACCCTGATTTGAAGACTATATATAGGAGACATCTAGCAAGGGGAAAAGTAATCCCCACACGCGTGTGCTACTAGTGCTCTCGCTAGATTCGATCTCCATTAACTCTTGAGTTTCTTCTCTAAACTCGAGTTAACGACTTAAAGACTTCATTGGGATTGTGAAGCCAGACCGATACTACTTTATCGTAGTTGTGTGATCTGATCTTGCATCTTCTATCGTACGAGTACAATCTTTGATTGGCTTGAGATCGTGAGAGTTCTCCGATAGGCAAGACAAAGTAATCACAAACATCTTCGTCTCTCTGTTTTTGATTCCTCGACAAACCGCCTGTGTAGTCAGGAAGGATTGTTTGAGTAGGTGATTGATTAATTTAGGTTGTTCTTAGGGAATATAAGACTGGATTATAAATTGGTTTCTGATTCACCTAGATTTTATAATCAAAAGACGAAACAGAATTAGGGTTTATCTGTGGGAGACAGATTTATCCTCTTTGATAGAATTTTCAGTGGGAAACAGATTTGTTTATTGTTAAGCCTGCGATTGTGTTCGTAGCAACTCTTAGTTGTGGGTGAGATCAGCTAAGGGATTCAAGTGCGCAACATCCTGCTGGGATCATAGGCGTAGGATCATAACTGTACCTTGTATCAGTGAGAGATTGATAGGGGTTCAACTATAGGCCAGCCCGAAGTTAGTTTGTAGCTAGTGTCTGTAGCGGCTTAATACAGTGTGTGTTTAATCTGGACTAGGTTCCGGGGTTTTTCTGCATTTGCGGTTTCCTCGTTAACAAAATCTCTGGTGTGTGTATTTCTTTTCCGCATTATATTTGTTTATATAATAGAAATAATACAGGTTGTGCGTTAGATCTAATCAATTGGAAATCCAACCTTTGGTTGTTGATTGATATTGATTGATCCTTGGACATTGGTCTTTGGTACCGTCCAAGTTTATCTCTCTCTAATCAAGACGCAGTTTGCTTGAGTAAGAATTAGATTGAGAGATAGAGATATTAACTCCTTGAGACACTATATTCTAGATTGAGTCTGACTGTCTAGTTGATTCTCTAGTAGAGTGTTTCGGAGATTGTCCATACAGATTCTAAACGAAATATTGGGTGGTGTTGTTAGACCCCCGCTTTTTCAATTGGTATCAGAGCAGGCAAACACGTTCAAGACCTAATCAGTTTGTGTTTGTAGCGATCTGACTCTATGGACAGAGGTGCTATCTCTATTAACGTACCACCAGTCTTCGATGGCTCTAATTACTTATGGTGGAAAATTGCTATGCGAGCTTTTCTCCAAGCACGTGATTTTCAATCATGGGTATTAGTTGTTAATGGCTATGATGTTCCCGTTGTGGCAGTTGGAGATGCAAACGTTCCCAAACCTATTGGTGAATATAGCCTGCCGAGATACTTGCTGCTAAGAAAAATTCCGACGGTTTGAATGCATCATACATGCCATTACCCCAAACCTCCAGCATCATGTGTGTAATTGCACAAAGTCAAAGGAGGCGTGGGATATCTTAGAAACCGTATTTGAAGGAAACTCCAGTGAAAAGGAAGCAAGGCTTCAAAACCTTAATTCTGATTGGGAGAACCTTCGTATGGCAGATGAAGATTCATTTGATGAGTTTAATCACAAAGTGTCTGAAATTGTTAATGCATCTTTTGCGTTGGGTAAGACTATTCCTGAAAAGGACATTGTGATGAAAATTCTCAGATCGCTGCCATCTAGATACGAGTCTAAGAAGCATGCCATCGTTGAAGGAAATAACCTAAATGATCTTTCCAGAAATACCTTGGTTGGAAAGCTCAAGATCTTTGACCATGACACACATCCAAAGTCGGAAAGGATGTTGCCTTTAAAGCACAGAAAAACACTAAATTACTTGATAAGAGTAAAAGTGTTTATGTCTCTGAGGATGATCAGGTCGAAGATTTTTCAGATGAAATCTTGACAAATCAGTCTCCTTGATCACAAGACAGTTTAGGGATCTTCTATTGAAGAGAAGTAAACGGTTTTCAAGAGACAAACCCAGGTCATCAGACAAACCTCACGGTCGCATACCTCCTAAAAACAGGGATGCGGACGAGGCTGATGACGAGGACATGCCTCAGTGCTTTAAGTGTAAGGGTTTTGGTCATTTCGCTAACGAATGCCCTAATCGTAGGAAATACACTGGGAACAAAGGTCTAGCTGTAACACTTGATGAGATGTCTGAGATCTATGATTCTGAAGAAGATAGGAAATCAATGTCGGTCTTCTATGTGAGAATATTGATTTTGATAATTGTAGCAATACATATATCAACCTTGATGGTTTCAGGGAAGAAGAGACCAAAGCTGGAAGAATCAATTGACCCTCTCCTTGGAAATTCTACCAGTAACAATTCAGGATTCAACGTGTGCTTAGCAGATTGCACCACAGATGCCTGATTATTACCAAAGTGTGACATGCTCATTCTGTTATCAAAAGGGTCATGAACTTTAAAGATGTTACAAGTACAAGCATAAAATGAGGCACACCATCAAACTTCAATGGAGAGCAAATCAGTTAGCAAGGAAGCTCAAACTCGCTCGAAAGACCGCTGAGGTATGTAGAATTTTATCTTCGCCTAAGAAGTTGATTTCCAAGGATAAGATAAGACCATTAGAGAAAAATACATGGTAAAACCGCTTTGTTAGACAGAAAGCAGAGGATTCCTCTCAAGAGGAAAATGGTGGACAAATTGTTGTTCACCCCAGCACAAACTAATCGTGTTGGGTGTTGTATCTTGTCTCATATGCCTGATCAAAAGAGACAAGATCGTGTACGAACAGGCTTTGAAGAAAGTTTTTCTTAGGTTTGTTATTTTCTGTCTATCAAATAAAAGAAAGGGTCCTTATCGACAATTCTACTTTTCATAGGGTTTAGAGTTGACCGATTGCAAACCTATTTTTAGGTTGCGAACCCTACATTCCTTTTCCCTCCTTGACATTCTTTATATCTCAAGACTACTTTATGAGATTGTGAATTCCATCTACAAAAATCAGTTGGTTATAACTGTTCTCAAAGATTGTGTCTATGGAGAGAAAAGATGTCAATATGATTGTAAATCCTTCAATCAAGGAAAAAGGAAAATCTCCTAATTCTAGGCCTTTGAAAAGGAAAAGAACAAGAAAGGCAAAGGATGTTCCTTCTAATTCTCAGAAGTACTATGATGTTCTTGATGAATTTAAGGAGATAAGAAAGGAGATTCGTGAAGTAGAATCTTTTGTTTCAAGATCTTTGGAGATTCAGAGAGCCCTGGTTCGATATAATCAGCCAAGACAGTTCGTTGATAATAACTCCTATCTTCGCGAACCGTATGTTCCAATGGATGTTGATGATAAGGAGTTTGGGAATGATGCTGAATTTCTCGAAGACATTAAAACCTAGGAAGTCTTCTTTTTTATTAGTTGGAAGAATAACTAGTGTTTGAATAGCGATGATTGTGATTCCACATAGCTATCTTTGTTTTTCATTCTCTTATTGTTTTTTTTTTTTAGGTTTATGGTATTAAATTCTAAAAATATTTTGAGGATGATGGTTTGCAATATTGTTAATGGTTTAATGTATTGCAATATTTTATGGGATATGTATTGTTTGCTCCCGTGAACTTGAAGGTCCCATATTTTGTCAAAAGTAAAGTCGTTCATGATCGATATTCACATATTGGTTTAAAGGATGAATAGACTTTTGACAAACACAAAAGTTAAGCCTATATTGTCAATTCTTTGATGGAAGATAGGTTAAAATCTTTTGTGAACAAGGATAAAGTCTATTATGTCATTTGTATGATAAAAAGATAGAATAGATCCTTGTATGTTATCCACGGTATTGATCTTTATTGATCCAATTTCTTGTATTACCGTGAAGGCTCCATTGTGTATCTTATGTTGAGCACGATACGACTAAGTCGATTTTTATTGACATAGTTGGTTGTTCCATAAGATGCTATTTGTCGAGCATTAGAAACTAAGTTAATCAACCTGTTTAGTTATTTAGTTAGTACTCCGTAATCTTTATCACTTATGTTGAGTACATGTTCGGTTAAGGATGTCATATTCTATGATAATCTTAATCGGTGTTCCATAATTCTCTTATGTCGAGCCCAAAAAATTATTAAATTGATTACTTCGGTGATTAGTTTGGTAATCTGTTATCCAATTAGATTAACTATAGGTTCTCTAGTAATTAATCTAGTTGAAGGTTTCATATATTCCACAAGTTCTTGTGTTGAGTATATGAACGGGTACACTATCATGTTCTATTGGTTAATGTAGTCATATATTCCGTAAGGTTTCCCTTATGTTGAGTATATTAATATTCCGTAAGGTTTACCTTATGTCGAGTATTTGAACGATTAAGTTGTCACTTCCATATGACCAATTTAGTCGTAGCTCCGTAAGTTTACTTATGTTGAGCATCTTTCGATTAAATTAATCATGGGTATATTTCTGATTAATTTCGTTGAGTTGTGGATATCATAATCACTAATCATGGTTTTTGGTATTCATTCAAATCCTTGTTTCTTTTGAAATTGAGGTCGCCTATGTTGTTCCTTTTTGGGAATGACATCTAATGGGGGAGAGTTCTTTTGAACTTGTGCTTAATGGTCATATCTTTGTGGGGAGTGCGGCTGTGGAATTTTTTAGGGGTTATGTTGTATCTTTAAACTCCTTAGTGAATGTTGTTAGCTTCGGCTATATGATTGCATCTAAATTAAGTTGATATGTGTATTTCTTTTAGTCATGAAATATTTCTCGCGGAAATTTCATTATGAACCCGTTCTTGTACCTTTGCCAATTTTATTGACAAAAAGGGAGAGAAATATTGTAGGTCACACTACAAATACATATGGTTCTCGGATCATTGTGTAAGAGGGAGTGGTTTCCATGATCGAGATGGAGTATCGACTAAGGGGGAGTGATACATATCACCATAGTATTATTGTTGAAGTCGTGATACGATTGGACTTTGATATAACATAATAGTACTATGTCACTGTATAACATTGATCGAGAATTTCGAGTTCTCTCAGTGTTATAACGCTACGTATCTTCAACAACGGTGATGGTAAACTTACAACCTTTGGGATCACTAGAGTACTTGGAAAGGACGAAGATTTCAATGAACGTTGAAGAATTGGACTTATGGAATAGGAGGTTTTTAGTTTCATTATCTTTTTTGTATTCCATATGTATTGATAGTTTTGTCACTAAAATTGACAAAGCGGGATATTGTTAGATCATATCTCGGTCAACCTCGCATGCGTTGCTATCTCAAGCATGTTTGTCAATGTTAGTGATCAAAACTATAAGTCTTGATTTCTAGTCTATTATAGCTAAGTCTCGGACTAGGTTAGAAGGTGTAGTTGAGCCCAAGGACTTCATGGAGATTCATCAGACAAGAAGAAGAACTACTCAAGAAACCGGTGGAACTTCTCGACAAAAAGGTATGTGAAGACTTGAACTCATCTGTCACTCCAAAGTATATCTATTCTATCTCCTACTTCTAGAGACAAAATTCGTATGCTATATATATATATACTATGATCATACACAGTAGATATTTCGATCTCAATATATCTCTCTTATCTATATCTCGAAATGTGTGTTGGTAAAGCGTTTCGCTTCGACCATAGTTTTCTTTACCTAGTGACGAAAGTCATGAATGTTTCAATGCTTTGAAAATTTCTTTGACGAGAAATAGTGTAACAACTATATAACGTCCTCAAAGAATGTTTCAATGATTGGAATAAGAGTTTAGATTACATAACCATGGATTCCTTGAACCGAAGTTGTCCAACTTTGTTGATCAAGAGAAATCGGTAGGATCGTGGAATTGGCTTGCCAAGTCCGCGAACTGGCGGAAGTTCTCATCCCGAGAATTTCTGCTGGGATTTCCAAAAACTCGTTTGCTGACTAAGTCCGCGAACTGGCGGAAGTTCTCAACCGATGTATTTAAGTCCGCGAACTTGTTTGTGAGCTTAAGTGGTTATGATCTAAAGATGATTTCTGAACATAGATATTAAATTATCAAGGAATGCTTTATGCAAATCGTGGCTATAATGTTCATGAACCGATTCAGTCGAATCGAATCATCTTTGTTTCAATTGTGTCTTGTGTACTTACATAAGATCTCATAGCAATTGAACGACTCTTTAACTAGTTAGTGTGAGCCATATGAACTAGTTATGGTGAAGGATGAAATGGTTGGTATGAAACACTCATATGGTTAACCTTTGGTTACTGTATTGAACCAACATACACGTACACGTTTGGGCATGGTTTTCACAAACCCAGTAAACGTGTATGGTATTGTGTATGACAAGCTAAAGATTTCAATCTAACGGTTGAGAGATATTAGCTTGAATCTAAATCAGGTTTTCATCTAACGGTGGATATGGTTTTCTTAGTACCTAAGGCAAAACCATGATTTGAAGACTATATATAGGACACATCTAGCAAGGGGAAAAAGTAATCCCCACACGTTCGTGTGCTACTAGTTCTCTCGCTAGAGTCGATCTCCATTAACTCTTGAGTTTCTTCTCTAAACTCGAGTTAACGACTTAAAGACTTCATTGGGATTGTGAAGCCAGACCGATACTACTTTATCGTAGTTGTGTGATCTGATCTTGCATCTTCAATCGTACGAGTACAATCTTTGATTGGCTTGATATCGTGAGAGTTCTTCGATAGGAAAGATAAAGTAATCACAAACATCTTCGTCTCTCTGTTTGTGATTCCTCGACAAACCGCCTGTGTAGTCAGGAAGGATTTTTCTGAGTAGGTGATTGATTAATCTAGGCTGTTCTTCGGGAATATAAGACCGGATTATCAATTGGTTTCTGATTCACCTAGATTATTTATAATCAAAGACGAAACAGATTTAGGGTTTATCTGTGGGAGACAAATTTATCCTCTTTGATAGACTTTTATGTGGGAGACAGATTTGTTTATTGTTAAGCCCGCGATTTCTTAGCAACTCTTAGTTGTGGGTGAGATCAGCTAATGGATTCAAGTGCACAACATCTTGCTGGGATCAGAGGCGTAGAAGCATAATTTTACCTTGTATCAGTGGGAGATTGATGGGGGTTCAACTATAGATCAGTCCGAAGTTATTTGTAGTAGGTTAGTGTCTGTAGCGGCTTAATACAGTGTGTGTTCAATCTGGACTATGTCCCGGGGGTTTTCTGCATTTGCGGTTTCCTCGTTAACAAAATCTCTGGTGTATGTGTTATTTCTTTTTCGCATTATATTTGTTTATATAATAGAAATAATACAGGTTGTGCGTTAGATCTAATCAATTGGAAATCCAACTTTTGGTTGTTGATTGATCCTTGGACGTTGGACTTTGGTACCGTCCAAGTTTATCTCTTTCTAATCAAGACTCGCAGTTTGCTTGAGTAAGAATTAGATTGAGGGATATGGATATTAACTCCTTGAGACACTATATATATTCTAGATTGAGTCTGATTGTCTAGTTGATTCTCTAGTAGAGTGTTTCGGAGATTGTCCATACAGATTGCTAAGCGAAATATTAGGTGGTGTTGTTAGACCCCCGCTTTTCACCAACAAAGACAAATGCTATCCCACACGACTTCGCGGGATGGATTCCGGAAAAGGCGGCTTCTTTACCCTTGGATGATTAAATCAACGGTTAGATTCAAATTCAGGAAACGACCCATAACTTTCACGAAAGGACCCACCACATCCCCTAAAGGGTTCAAGGATGTTAGATCTGAGTTTTAACATGATCTAACGGTAAAGAAGCCACCTTTGCGGGTAGGAAGATTAATTTGCGTTGGAGAAAAATATAGAAGATTAATAAAATATTATAAGATAGTCAAAACTGTAAATTTTAAAAATTACATGCCTCGATAATCAAATAGGCTAATCTTGTTTTAGGCTTCTCAAGAAAACATCTAAACGTGTCCAAAATCACCCCAAACAGGACTAACTAAGGTCAAAAATACTTCAATTAAGCTACAATCCTGTCTAGATTTTGTATAAACTAGCATTAAGTAAATTATTATAAAAGAAGATGCATGCCTGCTTAAAAGATACATTGAATTTGTACTCTAATCGGTATTTCATCCTTGTCTGACTAAGAAAATGAACTTAAGTTTACTACCGACTCACTGAGTACTGAATAAAAGAATTTTGGGACTCTTCAAATATTGGGCCTACACTACAAGAAACTTAATATATTGCAGCACCTTATAGTTGTGGCATAAACCCTTATTAGTGTCGCAATAACCTATGCAACAAGAAGTCTTTTTTGCAGCACCAATTTTATTGCTGCCGCAAGAGATTATATTTTTATGACACACTCTTTTTATATTGTTGCCACAGTTGTGTGGCAAAAGATTCATTTTGCAGCACTAAATTATATCTTTTAGCTGCAACTGAAAAGTACTGTGACTAGAAATTTGCTCTTGCAACACCTATATTGAAGGTGTGGCAACATATGGTGTAGAAATAGCTATATTTTCTTGTAGTGCTAGGGCGGTCGACCATATCGCCCTGGTTGGAACTTGGAACCTGGAGTTGGAACTTGGAAGTTAGGGTGAGCATTTTATCCGTAATCCGCAGATTTAACCGGGACCAACCGTATTTGTGTGGATAGATACCCGGACTGTTCATTAATGGGTGGGACGCGGATGAAAATTTTAAAATCCAACAGATTACAGATTGGACCCAGATGCAAGCTTGAAAGTACGTTAGACATCCATATCCGTTAGATTAAAGGCAATCATATAGTTTCTAGAAAATATATGGATAGTTTTAGAATTTTTGGGTGTTTGCTTGGAGTGTTGTCCATGCACTTCTATATTCATATCCCTCCATATATAAACTGTGTATGGGTTCTATAAGAATTCATCTATATAGGGTAACAGTAACATAGGCCGAAATTCGAGACTAGAGTCATTACTCTTCATTACTTGTCTCTTGTTCTTGTGTTTTTTGTCATAAATGGTGCAATATCCATCTTCAAAGTGGACATGTGGGTCCCACCGTTTCGTGGTTAGCATGAGGCACTTTTGGGCCCCACCTCTATGCGAGTATGTGGTTTTCGTGTAGTTTCATTTCTCGGTTAGTGAAGCATTTTTGAAGATTTTTTGATACAGTATTATTGTTTTTTGTTGAACGGAAAACATTTGTCAATAAATTAAAGGCACACGGATTACAACTAAACAAGATCATAAAGCTCCAGAAAAAAGCAATAGAACAAGATTTTAAATAAAGACTTAATATTCTAAGCTAAGAAAAGCAACCACAGGAGAACAAGGAACATGCATATTAAAGAAAAGTTCATAGCCGGATGGAGAACGAATAGAGAATAACAGAAACAATCAGGGAGGAAACTCATCATCATCCTCAATGGTTAAGCCGACATGATTATCAATCAAGAAAGAAATTCCTTTTTTTTTTGTTTTGTTGTTGATGCCAGTCTCAAAACAACCCAAAAAAAAAACCCACCATATAACAACAGATTGAAGTGAAATCCAATTATATAGCTATTACCGGAACTCCTTTCACTTATCCATGCTTGTAGTTACACATTTTCTAGTTTCAAAAAGTTACCAGCAGAGAGGTCACCTTCGATGTTATCTGAGTTGCGATGTGGCATAACCTCATCCTCAACACCAACTAAATCTTTCATCATATTCCAGTCTTTGTAACTAAGCACATGTATAAAATGCTTGCACTGAACTTCCCCGCATTTTATTAAATTTGAATTTGGTGCATTTCAGTTCTACCCATGCTTACCAAAAAAGAAAGCGCAAATAAATTTTCTGCTCTCTGCCCAAACGAATTTCTGTTCAGAATAACATTTTCGAACTTAACCGATTTCTTCCTCGTCTTCAAAACCTCAAACATAGTATGAATATTCTTAATAGTTTCTGTCTTCTCCACTACTGCGCTTCCGTCAATATCTTCTGGATAGTCAAGTTCCATTATGGATCTCATACGTTTCTTCGAATCCATCTTCTTCTTATTTGGTTCAGCAACAATGGTAATAGAGCATAAAGACATGTGACCGAATATATCACATACATCTTTACCAATTCTTTCCACTTCAATGATCTGGATTGATTTGAGCTATTTTTTTCACCGTATTTGTGAAGCATACACGTTATGAAATCAGTAGGACTAGTTTTTTTCCTGAAAGTCTTGATAGATAAAGATAGTTTACAAAAAAAAATCCGACAGAACTTTAGCATCGATTACCTGTTGTCTTGGAGTCGTAGCTAACTGATGCAGTTGTTCCAGTTCCCCGAGAATTAGACTGAACTTATCAGAAATACCAATATTTTCACTCTCCTCTTGAATCAGGTTATGCAGACTATGAAAACTTGACCAAAAATCATCAGTCCTGGAACTCTGAAAAGAAAACTCTTTTTTGACCGTAACCATTGTACTTCAATCCTATCTATTTCGGATTCCTACGCAATTTGACTTAGATTTTGATTTAGATTTTCCCTATTACAATTTGATTTTTCACTTCTTATTAAACACACTGCTCCTCTTTTATACTACTACGTTTAGCCGTATTAGATTCTTCAAATAACTAACTAGAGTTTACACCTTATCAACTAGGGTCTACACCTTACTAGGATCATGCACGCGCGTTGCACGCTAGGTTCCTATGTCTCATTTTTATTCAAGGACCTAAAGATCTCATTTATTACGTAAAAGCCATCAGAGAGTCCTCTTCATATATTTTACATAAATTGCACCGAACTCCTTATCTGACGGCCTTCATTGATTCAAGACGTTGAAAGTCAGACTATCTGATAAATGTGATCAACAGTTCACACAGAAATCTTTTATCTTGGATCTAACGATTTAATTTTAAAATCAACCTATCCAACGGTTCCGCTTTAAATTGGTTAAGCGTTTTCCATCTGGGTTGCTCTCATTAAAGGGGGTAGAATGGGAGATACAAGTGCATAAGAAATTGATTATTGTTCTCTTATTCTATTAAAACTTTAATGTTATTCAACTCTCTCTTTTCCACCTCCCTTTTCCTCCATCAAATTTAAAATTCCCGAGTCTGCAAGGTTTTTATGTGGTCCATTTGGACGGTCCTTGCAGACTTTTTGGAATCTGAACCACATCTGGGTTTAGGTTCACATATTTGGGTTTGCCTCTGGGAGCTAAAGAAAATTCCAAAGATTTGTGGGATCCAATCCTTACAAAATTGGATGCAAGGATTACTCATTTGAGCACAGTTTCAAAAGGAGGTACACTTACAATGTTGATTACTGTTGTTTCTTCTCTTCCTCTTTACTAGTTCTCTCTTTTTAGAGCTCCAGTTTCAGTTATAAATCAAATTGAATAGAAAACGAGGAATTTCTTATGGGGTAATTCTAAAACACCACATTTGGTAAACTGGAGTTTGGTGCTTGCGGAAAAAAGTAGAGGAGGATTAGGTGTTTTAAATCTCAGACAAATGAACATAGATATTTGGGTGGTTTTATCGGTGGGGATAAACAAAAAGTCAAGAGGTGTCGTTTAGGATATTTTCAAAATTATGTGGGTGGTAAATATGATAAGTAGGGGTGGTTGGCAAATAGGAAAAGTGTGGGTTGCAAATAGAGAAAACCTTCTTTATATATTAGGTTTAGAAAACCTAATACTAGAGATAAGATTACACTACTTCAGGTGCAAAAGGGAAATATCATGAACTAGCATACTAGTTCATGTGAAGAATATAAACTGCACATCGTATTTGCTAACAATCTAAACCCTAGCAGTGAAATTAGAAAATGATAAAGAAAACAATAACTCTTGGTGTAGTTTGTATTGGAAAGGCGGTCTGTAAAGAAAATACTTAACTTGTGGGACACTGGCAGTACTCTCCAAACCTAGCAAGCTGGGGTAGGAAGAAACACTCGGCAATGATTTCGAATTTGAATCATTCTCTTCGGCTCCTAGGCTGGTTGGTTATTCTAGGTAAAGGTAAGAAATCCTAATGATGTTTAAGTTAAAATTCTAATACAATTAAGTTTAAGGGTTTTAATGACGTGTTGGATTGTAGTTATGAGCTAAAATTCTAATGAAATCTTCATATTAACAAGTCTAGTTCTAGGAACCACTGTCTTATCTTATAAAAAAAAGATTCAAAACTCGCAGTATAACGTAGACATCATAGTTTCTGGCTTTGTGTAGTGGTACAAAAAATATTTCAAAACAGTAGAACCACTGATCTCAAAAAATGTTTGGATAATTTAATATATAATCAGTGACTTCTGCAAATATGAAAACAGTATGCTAATGTTTTGTTGTAGGTATTTTCCATTAGAGAATGTGAAGTCACCGTCGTCTTTTACGATGTCGAAAGGTTCCTTTGTGACTTGATGCTCTTTCATTCTTTTAGCTTTCTTTTCACATCAAAGCTAACTATCTAAGTTTACTAATGACCCCAGCTATCAACATGGCCGTGATATTATTCCCTCGTCGAAAATATACACTGAACTAAACTTTTCTAAATGTAATTTATTCTCCTTATTCAAGGACTGGCTTGGTTTAGATTTTAGATTATAATTTTTTTTATGTTTCTTACTAATCCAGAGCATTAATTCAATTAAATTAATGCAGTGCTTGTTTGTGAGTCTTTTTTGTTCTATGGATGTTGCTTGTAAGCAATTTATTTTATTGATGATCAGAATATATCTCAAATATATAAACACCGGTATTGGTGGTGATGTATTTTTAATCAATCAAAATCACTAGTTTTGGTTTCTCCGATGTAGAAACAGAGGTTGCATGAACCAACCATGGAGAACTCATTTGATATGTTTACATAGGTATGCTAATGATTCAATCGTATCTCTATTCTTGATCAAGATCATCACAAGCTATTTTTCCGTTTTCATCACTCCGATAAAAAAATAAAATCACTTGACTACATTTAAACAGTTAAAAGGGCAAACATTTTACTACAATTTTCACTTTATAGCTAACTTCAACCTGCTACATATTTATCTTTGATTGAAAATATAAGATCAACTGAAATTCTCAAAATGAAATTCATATATTACAAAACCAATCAATTACACGTTGGGTTCAAATGTGTTGGAGAAACTATAAAATAGTCCCACATAGCTAACTCCTTAGCCTAGATCTTGATATATAAGGTGTGGAGCCACTCCACTCATTGCCAATTGGTTTTGAGTTGTAAGCCCACACACTTCTTACATGGTATCAAATCTAGGCCAGTATGAGAGTGGAATGAGTGGAGTGAATGAGAAGTAGACCCAAAGTGTGCCCA
Source organism: Papaver somniferum (assembly GCF_003573695.1). Taxonomy (NCBI): domain Eukaryota; kingdom Viridiplantae; phylum Streptophyta; class Magnoliopsida; order Ranunculales; family Papaveraceae; genus Papaver; species Papaver somniferum. The sequence continues at coordinate 113,120,933 of NC_039363.1, forward strand.
TGCACCCGTACATAGGTGCGCCTGTACACCCGTACAGAGGTCCACACTGTAGTGGCTTAATCTCCCCTACACGTGGAGGAGGAGCATGTTGGAGAAGGGGGAGCACCCACTTCTTACAAAACGTCAAAGCATTATGAAGTTAGATTTTGTTTTTGGGCTAAAAAATTTTTTTACTAAATCAAAAGGTGGGATTAAGATTTATAAAGAAGAAAGATTTTAAGAATGTAATTTTGAATGGAAATCAGAATGTCGGTCACGGTGGGGGAGGCGGCTTCCTTTTCCCTTTAAACAAAATTTCATACTCGTAGAGTTATATAGCTCGGACCTGCAAATATCACTTAAGAAAGATGCATGATATAACTTTGTATATATAAGATTCGTCCCTGTGTAGTTTTCACGGATTTTCCTCCTGCGAGTAATAGAAAATGTCACCCGCATGTACCTACCGGAATGAGCTTATAAGGTTGGTTCTGGTTAGTTTGAATCCAATATCAGTTGAATGAATATTTTAGATATGCAAGCAGGTAAGGAAAGTAGTGAAGAAATCTAGGATTCCAATGATTGAGATAGGTGATTGATTTGAGTTTGGGTTTGCAATGAAGAACACTACACTGCATATGGACTTAGTATAAAAAAGAAATAGATAATAGCATCTCCAATGATATAAGGCCACATAGGATTTTCAATTATTTAACCAAAAAATCATCTCCAACAGGAAATGTGAATAGAGAAAGTAATGATGATATGGCTGGTAGTTATGTAGATATCCTCAAGTTTCAAAGGTTCTTTAAGAGGATGTGAACATCCTACTCATATGGAAAAAAAAGGATGCAAACATAATTTTGTGGGAGCGAGTAGAATCTAGTTAATTTGCGCTTACAGAGGATGCAAACATGATTTTGTATGGAAAAAAATGAACGTATAATAATATAGTTTTTAGAGTGAAAAGATTCCTTTGCACGATGTTTCACGTGATTAATTATTCGTGCACCACAATACATAGTGTGATTAAGGTGCGACTACGGAGGGAAGAATGTGCGATTTAGGTGTGTCAACCACAACATCCATCCACCTTAACTTTTTTCGTTATGACATTAGAGTTGAGAAACCTTTGAAACACTCGACCTGAAATCCTAAAGGGGTTACACCATGAGATATAATTACTTAAACAAAGAAAGTGAAACAACACAAGCAATATTCTAGATTTCTTAATTTCAATTATGCCGCGCAGAGGAAGGTAAGAAAATGATGATGACGTATGCCCTCATTTCAAGAAACAGAGGTTTGAGTGACCGGTGAGATAATAAGTTGCGAAACAACATCATTTCTCTATGGAAAATATTATATCCATAAACAACGAGGATTGTAATTGTTTTTATTAGGACATCTACTCACATAGATGGTTTCCGTCAATTCTATAATATATATACGAATCAAGATGTGCCAAGTGTCTTTTCCTTAGCTACTGCTTCACAAAAGTCCAAGGAAAAACAAGGCAACAAAATGGAGATGAGGTGTGCCATCATTTCAAGCACCAGATATTTGAGCAATGGTTGAGAGAGTGTGGTGATGTCGTTGTGCGAATCCATAGCATTCCTTTCACTATTAAAAAAAAATCTACAAAGTGTGAGGTTTATAAATCACTTGCATTGTTGATATTATTAATGTTGACATTATTTAATTTCACCGTCATATTTCATCTGTTACCATCACTAATCTCCTTTGAAATTGACCAAGAAAAAGACTACCATCGAGGAAACCGATCTCCTAATCCATTTCTGTTGCAGTGCTGTATTTAGACCATCTTGCGACATGCATATCATAACATCAACGAGCTTCAGATTAGTACGAGAATCAGGTACATCTCTTTTATTAATTATTATGCATGTTGGTTTACGTTATTATGCCCCAGATTCTATACATTTTACTTGTTTAGTTTCACCATCGCCATTTTTCCATTATTACAACTGCTGCATTATTGTGTTCAAAATAAAAACAATTGTATCTCTGTCAGTCTTCGATTAACTAAAAACTTCGAAAACATACAAAGAGGAAAGAGAATTTTGATAAAGTACCCCTCTCTCAGAAAATCAAAAAATGCCCCCGTTTTTTTAAAATTTGTTAAAGTACCCTCACGTTAGTTTTTCCATCTAGTGTTGGTTAAGACTAATTTACTTTACATATTTGTCCTTTACTTAATGCCACATTGATGTTATACATCATTTTTTAGGTTCGTCGAGTCCGGTTCAGGATCATTACACTGCTTTCAGGTTTGTTACTTCATTTCCCAAAAAGGGTTCATCATTCAAGTGTTTTGGGGTTTTTGGTTGGATGAAAATCGACCTTCTACAACGTTTTTTTAGGTTCGTCGATCCCGGTTCAGGATCGTGACAACGGTTTCAGGTTCGTCGATCCCGGTTCAGGATCGTTACACCATTTTCAGGATCGTCGGATCATTTATCCTCCCCACCAAGGAGATGTAGTTCAGGGGTAAATATGACTTTTAAATAGAAAGATAACCTCCACCTAGCACTTAACTGGATGGAATTTTCTTTTTGAATAAAACAGGGTACTTTAACAAATTTATAAAAAAATGGGGCCACTTTTTTAGTGTAATGTGAAAAGCAGGGGTACTTTATAAAAAAGTCCAGGAGGAAAAAACGAGTCCCATTTTTACTGAATCTTGGGACATATGATGACATTATTCCGCTACAATGTTTACGCTGATAAATCTCTGAAACATTCTGATTTGAATGAACAGAAATGATTAACACACCTTGATTTTACACCACGGTGTGTACCAAAGCATTGCATGTGAGAGGGGCTGGTAGGGACCACTTCTGCCCGCACCTATCCCGATGCTAAGCACGCGCATCGGTACCGTCAATTTCCCTCGTTGTGCATTTCACGGTGTAAAACCGTTGTGTGTGTATCACAGCTGGATTTGAATTGATGAATGGTTATATTAAGACTTTATTAGTGGGGCCCACTTCTGCCACCCCTATCCCAATGCAGAGAAAGTGACATTTCTGTAGTCGGATCCCCTCTCGGTGTACACTTGAAGTGTATGTAGCAAAGATGTTGTTAAATTGCACTTAGATGGTTCCCTTCTACAGGATATGTTTCCACCCAACTGGCATTAAAGCTGTGAGGGTATAAATGCTGTCAGGTGCTAGAGAGACCACTGGCTCACTACATTGGCTTGGGAGAGATAAGAGAAGGAGGCGAGTACAAACATCGCTATGAGATTAGGAGATTGATTTATGGTCAGTTGAGAGGGTGGATGTGATCAGAGATTATCGGGGAAGGATTTGCTGGGAGCAGGTGAAATGAAGGTTTTGCAGAGGTTGGACCGTGGAGAGAAGCTGAGGTTGGACTGTGTTTGGTTTCTGCTTCATTAGGGGAGGAGACATGAGACTGGGTATTGGGAGGATGCTTCAGATGTTGATGTAAGGTATGGAGATGTCGTTGGATGTTGAGAAGCATCCGGGTGTTGAACGGTTGTAGATCTTGAGTCCTCTTGGAAAGGCTGGTGTGTCGACAATACTTCCATGCACCTTCTCACTTGCGGCTAGACATCTACCCCTTCTTTACACCATAATTTTACACCCCTATGTGTCAGCACTATCTATCCTAGATCTCATCCTCTCCCTACCCCACCTGGTAAATAAATGGGTCCGCTTTGAAAGTGAACCAATAAAACATTGATACATAGGGGTGTAAAATTTTTGGGGTATAAATGTGGGGGACTCCCTAGAAAAAAAAAGAAATGGGCCCACTAATGCCCTACCTTTACCCAATGCAGAGAGGGTGACATTTAGGCCGTCAAATTCCTCTCTGTACACATCACGGGACTGAATCTCAGTGTGTGTATCATTGCTATGTGAAAAATGGTGTATCCACTCAAAATACATTCATTTTCCTACACTAAGTCTTAGTGTGGTGGGCAGTGGTCGGTGGTCAGTGACCACGGTCACCCATGATTTCAAATTTAACCCCCTGACACGTCAACAAAATTAAATGTCCAAGCACAGTGGAAATTCAAGATTGACAGGGAAAACGCCAAAAAGAAAGTTTACGGAGCCAAAAAAAAAATTTGGGGGTGAACAAACTTGCTATAAACAATTTCTTTGTAAGGGTGCAAAATAGCAAGTTTAGGCTTGCCGGATATCGGATACGGATACTTATCAGATATTTCTTCCTTAACCTATCGGAATCGGATTAGGCTCTATCTGTTTGGTTAATATCCGATATCCGATAGAACATGGATTTATTTGTGATTTACCCTAATCATATTTATGATTTATTTGTGATTTACCCTAATATCTGATATCCGATATGAAATATTTGAAAAATTGAACTTTTCTTTATGAACATGTTTTAAAGGGTTTTTAACTTTTTTTTTTTCAGAACCATATATTATCGGATAAATATCCGATATCCGATAGCTTAGCCTATCAGAAACGATATCTGATTTTGATATCCTATATGATATTATCCGATAGTGCTTAACCCGTCGGATATCAGATTTCTGAATAGCCGACGGATATTCTTCCATTGACAGGCCTACTAGTATTCAAACCCTCTTTTTTTGAATTGGATTGATTTTTTTTGGGATATTTAATGTTTGGTACCCAGCAAATGACAAGTACCTAGCTTTGATACATAACATTTGAAATATTAATGGTTGGTACCTAAACCCAACGTTGACCATCAAAGACTAGGTTTGACCAAACATTTTTAATTGTTTCATTTTAATTTTATTAATTATTATTCGATTTTCCATATTTGCCCCTAATCTGTGTACCCAATTCTTTTTTATCAACTCTTTCCCCGTCTCCCACTTCCTCGTCGTCTCTCTCCCTCTTCCTCATCTCTCTTCCTAATCTCCGAACTCTGCACCTTAATCTCCCGTAACTAAAATTGATCAGTTAAGATATTAAAATATCCCCAAATCTCGCTGTCAAACCAGTCTGGTTCCAAAAATCTCATCCTCTATTATTTTTCTCAAACCCTAGTAAAATCTCCAAACTTCAATCCCCAAATTTCAGTCCTTACATCATCAAGAACAATAGGGGAAAAGACAACAACAAAGCAATAATTGATGTAAAGTGTTCATTAACAACAAAATTTTGTGTTTAATCTTGGTTTGGTAACTTCTCCGGCTATTTAATCCTATTCTATACGCGACCAGCAAAGGAGTGTTCCTCTTGTTATTCAACAGCATAAGCAGAAAAAATTGGAGAAGGGGTATAACGAAGTTGCAATAACTTGGAACAGATATTTGGAGGAATGACTTCCACAAAACTTCTGTGGAGACTTTGGGTTGTATTTATACTCAAAAGAGATTACATAATTTGTTACAACTCAAACTTATTCAAAACCTAAAGATAACTATTCCTCAGATTACGTAGGAGTTTGATTTGATTCTAAAGACTGAAACTGATTACTCGGTCTCTTGACTAACTCCGTTGAGAGTCTTAAGGAAGACTCTCAACTGTATGCTTAACACTTCCCTCAAGTTGTACTGGAGATGGCGAAGGTGCAACTTGATTCTAATGTACTGGAACCGTAATGAAGATAGTCCTTTTGTATGAGAAAAGTGGTGTTTCTCTTCAAATTCATAGTGTGAGATAGTCAAAATACCTCTTCAAATAGTTGTGTGAGATAGTCGAAATACCTCTTCAATTGGTAGTATTGATCTGTGTTGGTTAACAGATATAATTGGTAATGGTAATGATTTGTTTTGGTATTGTTGTTGAAAGGTATTGAAATTTGTTTAGAACTGGTTTTTAAGAATGCTTTTAGTACCAGATCTAAAATGTTGATAATCTAACAAAATACTCTGACAAGTTCCCTTACCACTAGCAGAGACATTCAAACAAACTTTTCAGCAGCAAACGAAGTTAATAGTGGCGATGAATGGTTATGATCTGGTGATATAAACCTCAGTTGTTGTTGGTGGTAGGATGTAGATGGTATGCAGGTGGATGGATTATGCAGGTGAGATGGTGTAACTGCGAACTGGAGGTTATACAGCTGGTAATGGAGATCATGGGTGTATGCTGGCTGACGATGAAGGAGGTATGCTGATGGATGCAGATGCAGGTGCATACCATCTTTCCAGAAGCAAATATCAACGCAGTTGTTTTGGGCTCCCTTATTCTCATAATCACGGCAACAAAACGCTTTGGATTATACGCAGCATTACGAGCTTTTAAAGCGATTTCTCTGAGGTCCAATTTGCAATCCAAGTTGACAGTAGATACAATGTTCTGTAGTGTAGGCACGATTCCAGAAGGATGCTTGGCAAGATCTACCGGTTGGCTTCCTTCTAAGAGAAGGAAGAACGACGCAGGGAACAAGGAAGGGCGCCGCTACCTTAGGTTTTTTTTATTTATTTTTATTTTATATGGTGGTACAGATTCTGGTGGTGATAGATATGCAGGTGGTAAAGATTTGGAGAGGAGCAGAGAGATCCTTTCTGTTGAAGATGCGGCAGTGATGAGAGGTATGAGATGAAAGTGGTTTTGATGATGGTGATCTACTGTTGGTTGTGATGGCGGCGGCTGTTACACGGTTGCTGCCATCGGTTTTGAAATTATTATTTGTTTTAAAGATTTTTTTTGAAAGGGAAGCGTGGTTTGGATCTCTGGATGATACCAACTTGGAACAGATATTTGGAGGAATGACTTCCACAAAACTTCTGTGGAGACTTTGGGTTGTATTTATACTCAAAAGAGATTACATAATTTGTTACAACTCAAACTTATTCAAAACCCAAAGATAGCTACTCCTCAGATTACGTAGGAGTTTGATTTGATTCTAAAAACTGGAACTGATTACTCGGTCTCTTGACTAACTCCGTTGAGAGTCTTAAGGAAGTCTCTTGACTAACTCCGTTGAGAGTCTTAAGGAAGACTCTCAACTGAATGCTTAACACAATACAGCGGTGTTTGTACTCAATTTAGGAAAACTGAAAATAGAAGAGAAGAAAGCTGGCTGCTTTCATTACCATCAGAGATGTGCTGGATTTTGACGGATGTGATGAATGTTTATTTAAAGTATGGTGCAATGGGTTTTTAAATCAGTTAGAAGTCATGGGTGGTGAGTGATATTGAGTTTTCAAAACATGAAATCTATGGAGTCAGTGTTGATTGCTCTCGGTGCTTGAGTGGGGCTTCCGTTTCCATCAAGTATATAATCATGTTTTGTTTTACCAACTCATTTATTATATGCAATTGGATTCAAATTGTCTTTAGATGAACCATATCAATTCCTACACTTTCTATGGAATTTGGTGATCGACTTTTTACTGTCACATATCATTATGTGTTTGCAAATGCAAGATTTAGAAATTAGGATCATAAGTTTTGCCGGTTAAGTGTAAATGATAATAGATTTATGGGTATTATTGTAAATCTTAATATATTTATTATCAAATCTGAATTTAATACCTAGTCAAAGGTGGATTTTGACGGTCAACGTTGGGTCTAGGTAACAACCCTTAATATTTGAAATGTTAGGTACCAAAGCTAGGTACTGGTCATTTGCTGGGTACCAAACGTTAAATAGCCCTTTTAAAAAAAAAATTATAGAAAAGAAGAATTTACAGGTAAAACCTGGTGGTAGGAAAAAAAAACAACAAGGACTGATTCCCTATTATAAACTTACCAAGAGAAGCATAGGTGGATGCCCCTTTGTTATTAGTTAACGTATGTTGCAGATTACATTATCAGATTTGTTTCAAGATCCTTACATACAACATTGACATCGATAGTGAATGCATCACAATTATTTTTGCAGCAATGAATAGGTGATCAGAAATCCATCTAAAAGCATCACAATCAGTGCAGGTTAGGTAAGTGATGTTGAAGTTGTGCTCATTCTTACATAAATGCAGACTCATTATTGATTTGCAGTGAGTTTTGAAACACTTAAGATAGTGAAATGGGAAGGTGTTGAAGGAGTGAGCAGCTTCTCCACAAGCACATCAACATATCTCAAGTGGTAGCTTGATATCAGCACATTTGACTGCATCAATAGCTAAATCAAACCATTCAAAGTATGTGCAGGCAGGATTCGAGCACTTTAAGAACATTTTTCCATCGGTTTCAGTTTTACTTGATCTAAATAATTGTCTTATACCATTACAATGTATATGCTTACATCTAGAATGCAACCAAGGACAAATCTTTGATTCATGGTTTCCAAGATCACAAATTGAACATAGTTTTGGTTGTTTTCCCTCTCTGACCTTCTTGTTGTTCTACTATTACTACTACTTAGTATCACATTTTTGCTCATTGTTTTTAGTATCCAATTGAATTTTTAGTATCCAACTGAATTTTTAGGGAAAATGTAAATTTTAGGGTTTTATCACTGGTTTTTATACAGGTTTATACCGAAAATGCTAAGTGCACCTCGGATTTCTCCCCCAAGCTTTTCACCCACTCTCACATAACTAATAATGGTGGCCCCGTTTTTCCACCATGGGTGGGGGCAGAAACATATTTAGTCTTTTTGTGGTGGGTATTGCTGCAATAATGCTAGATTTACCGGGACTCAATCCCGTGAGAAATCCCGCCCCTCACATGACCTGGGACCCACTACAACCTTTCCTTATCCCAATGCAGAGATGCATTCCCCTCGTCCGTCCGATCCCCTCACGGAATTTCACCCAGTTTTTTTGGATGTAATTGTTAGAGCATAGATCGGTCAACCTCGCATGCGTTGCTATCTCAAGCATGTTTGTCAATGTTAGTGATCAAAACTATAAGTCTTGATTTCTAGTCTATTATAGCTAAGTCTTGGACTAGGTTAGAAGGTGTAGTTGAGCCCAAGGACTTCATGGCGATTCATCAGAAAAGAAGAAGAACTACTCGAGAAACCGGTGGAACTTCTCGTCAAAAAGGTATGTGAAAACTTGAACTCATCTGTCACTCCAAAGTCTATCTATTTTATCTCCTACTTCTAGAGACAAAAGTCGTATGCTATATATATAGAATATGATCATACATAGTAGATATTTCGAGCTGAGTATATCTCTCTTATCTATATCTCGAAATGTGTGTTGGTAAAGCGTTTCGCTTCGACCATAGTTTTCTTTACCTAGTGACGAAAGTCATGAATGTTTCAATCGCTTTGAAAATTGCTTTGACGAGAAATAGTGTAACAACTGTATAACGTCCTCTAAGAATGTATCAATGATTGGAATAAGAGTTTAGATTACATAACCATGGATTCCTTGAACCGAAGTTTTCCAACTTTGTTGATCAAGAGAAATCGGTAGGATTGTGGAATTGGCTTGCCAAGTCCGGGAACCTAGTTTGCGAACCCAGTCCGCGAACTGGCGGAAGTTCTCATCCCGAGAATTTCTGCTGGGATTTCCAAAAACTCGTTTGCTGACTAAGTCCGCGAACTGGCAGAAGTTCTCGACCGAGAATTTCTGCTGAGTTTGGAAAACTCAATCGATGTACTTAAGTCCGCGAACTTGTTTGTGAGCTTAAGTGGTTATGATCTAAAGATGATTTCTGAACATAGATATTAAATTATCAAAGAATGCTTTATGCAAACCGTGGCTATAATGTTCATGAACCGATTCAATCGAATCGAATCATCTTTGATTCAATCGTGTCTTGTGTAGTTACATAAGATCTCATAGCAACGAAACGACTCTTTAACTAGTTCGTGTGAGCCATATGAACTAGTTATGGTGAAGGAGAAAATGGTTGGTATGAAACACTCATATGGTTAACCTTTGGCTACTGTATTGAACCAACATACACGTACACGTTTGGGCATGGTTTTCACAAACCCAATAAACGTGCATGGTATTGTGTATGACAAGCTAAAGATTTTTATCTAACGGTTAAGAGATATTAGCTTGAATCTAAATCAGGTTTTCATCTAACGGTGGATATGGTTTGCTTAGTACCTGAGGCAAAACCCTGATTTGAAAACTATATATAGGAGACATCTATCAAGGGGAAAAAGTAATCCCCACACATCCGTGTGCTACTAGTGCTCTCGCTAGAGTTGTTCTCCATTAACTCTTGAGTTTCTTCACTAAACTCGAGTTAACGACTTAAAATCTTCATTGGGATTGTGAAGCCAGACCGATACTACTTTATCGTAGTTGTGTGATATGATCTTGCATCTTCTATCGTACGAGTACAATCTTTGATTGGCTTGAGATCGCGAGAGTTCTCCGATAGGCAAGATAAAGTAATCACAAACATCTTCGTCTCTCTGTTTGTGATTCCTCGACAAACCGCCTGTGTAGTCAGGAAGGATTGTCTGAGTAGGTGATTGATTTATCTAGGTTGTTCTTCGGGAATATAAGACCAGATTATCAATTGGTTTCTGATTCACCTAGATTATTTATAATCAAAGACGAAACATATTTAGGGTTTATCTGTGGGAGACAGATTTATCCTCTTTGATAGACTTTTCTGTGGGAGACAAATTTGTTTATTGTTAAGCCTGCGACTGTGTTCGTAACAACTCTTAGTTGTGGGTGACATCAGCTAATGGATTCAAGTGCGCAGCATCCTACTGGGATCAGAGGCGTAGGAGCATAATTGTACCTTGTATCAGTGGGAGGTTGAAAGGGGTTCAACTATAGATCAGTCTGAAGTTAATTGTAGTAGGCTAGTGTCTGTAGCGGCTTAATACAGTGTGTGTTCAATGTGGAATAGGTCCCAGGGTTTTTCTGCATTTGCGGTTTCCTCGTTAACAAAATCTCTGGTGTCTGTGATATTTCTTTTCTGCATTATATTTGTTTATATAATATAAATAATACAGGTTGTGCGTTAGATATAATCAATTGGAAATCCAACCTTTGGTTGTTGATTGATCCTTGGACATTGGTCTTTGGTGCCGTCCAAGTTTATCTCTCTCTAATCAAGACTCGCAGTTTGCTTGAGTAAGAATTAGATTGAGAGATAGAGATAATAACTCCTCGAGACACTATGTTCTAGATTGAGTCTAACTGTCTAGTTGATTCTCTAGTAGAGTGCTTCGGAGTTTGTCCATACAGATTAGTAAACGAAATATTGGGTGGTGTTGTTATACCCCCGCTTTTTCAATTGGTATCAGAGCAGGCAAACACGTTTAAGACCTAATCAGTCTGTATTTGTAGCGATATGACTCTATGGACAAGAGTACTAACTCTGATAACGCAACACCAATTCAGATCCACTCACGTAAGTCTCAACTGATTGAAACTTCTGAGAAGAACTCAAAAAACTTTCCATTAACTGATTCTTCTTTCGACTGGAAAAAATCCCTTGAGGATCAGTTGGATGATCTGTCAGATGATAGTGATTCAGAAAAAGGACATAGTATTGATGAGGAAGTCTCTTTGTATATCAAGTTGTTCAATCCTGCTCTGAAAGAAGAAAGGAAAACAGCTGCTCTAAGAAAATACATTGGTCATGTGGATGGGGGAAAACGAGTCGCCAGTTTTTTGGGAAAGTGGAGAGTCGAGCGCGCTGTCGAGACTCCTCAACCGGGCAAAATTTTAATCCTCACACAGATGCACCACTGCAAAGGGGGTGCTTAGATTCGGGAAATCAATCTGTATGACTCCGGCCTAAACCAAGACAATGGCCGTTCCAGAGTCAATTCGGTCGCAAAGAGGGAGATGGGTTGATCTGTAGGAGGGAAACTGAAAATTGTGTGGGATCAGTGATGATCGAGGATTGTGGGTGTATTGAAGGTTTCTGCAGTATTTGGTGAACTGTTGAGTTCTGATAAGTTCTGAGTGATTGATGAATTCTCGAGAGAGATTACTCGTAGAATCCTTGTTAGACGTGTATTCGGGTGTTCGAATGTTGTCTGTTTATCTTTGTTGTCTTATCTCAATCACGGATTCATAGACTTATTTATACTGTTAGAGTAATAACACCACTGATCCCTGTAAGTGTGACGGTTTCTTGAGTGAAAGAGTGGGAAAGTGGGAGATCGTGGTGAAGTCAGTTTCACGTCGTGTGGAGACTTCTGATCGTGCACCCACTACTTTGTTAACTCCTTCAACCGTCGACACGACTTACGCACATTTCTCGTTGTGGATGAATCCACGTGCCGTAGACCAAAACCTTACGTGATATCCCCCCATTTGTGACGTGATTTTCCACATCATGGACTCTACAGGGTAGACGTGTTTTGATTAGTCAATTGTTGACTGATTAGACAATGAGTCTAAGTTTTAGTGAATCAAGCATGAATGGTGAATGCTCAGAGATTCGTAGGTTGAACATGTAGTTCTCTGAAGGATGTCAGTATGATGGATTACCGACTAGTTGAGCAATTGAGCAATTATTGCTCAATTCTGTGAATTATGAGAATTTGGTGGGCAACTGAGCAAGTATTGCTCAATTCACCATATTATGGGAATTTGATGGGAAACTGAGCAAGTATTGCTCAAATTAGTGGGAATTTGATGGGAAACTGAGCAAGTATTTCTCAATTAACCAAATTAGTGATTTTGGTGGGCAATCGAGCAAGTATTGCTCAATTCACCAAATTAGTGATTTTGGTGGGCAAACGAGCAAGTATTGCTGAACTCACCAAATTAGTGAGTTTGGTGGGCAATCGAGCAAGTATTGCTCAATTCACCAAATTAGTGATTTTGGTGGGCAATCGAGCAAGTATTGCTCAATTCACCAAATTAGTGATTTTGGTGGGAAATCGAGCAAGTATTTCTCAATTCACAAAATTGGTGGTTTTGGTGGGCAATCGAGCAAGTATTGCTCAATTCACCAAATTTGATGAATTGTCCAAAATTGGTCAATATCGACAATCGAGCAAGTATTGCTCAATTCAGCGAATTATTTACTGGTGATGTGACCCAGTAAAATATTAATTAAAATAATGGTGGATCACCAAATATTGTACAATTAGTTTTTGATGTTGATTGGCGAATCAACATAAATTTGTTAGTGTTCAGAATTGCTCAAAATGATGTTTCATAGAGCGTTCATTCAAAACCCTAATTTTTGGTCAATCCTCCATCAGTTGGGGAATTGCTGAAAAATGACCATAAGTGATGAGGACCGATCACATGGGATGAGGAGTGTCCATGTGGTGCCCAGTGCTCGAGTGAGCACGCACCAGGGTTCTCAGTTTGAGAGTTGGTGAAAAATAATGAATAAATGGTGGATTCACCATTTACTGAAAAATACTGCTGGGTTCAGCATTAGGCGCGAAACCTAAGAGATGGGACTGACCAAGAAGGCATGGGACCGGCTCCTGGTGTTCATGTGACCAAGTGTTGGTCGTATAGAGGATTCTCCAGTTGGTTGGAGAGATCTCGGTCCCAGTATGAGCAGTTGAGGAAATTAGGTCAGAATTGCGAAAACGTGTGGGACCGGCTTCGTGCAAGACCTAGAAACAACATGTCCGGTCATGGAGATGTGCACGTGTTGTCGTGATGTCCGTGTCTCCATACTGAGAGTTTCAGTATTTTCTGATGCGCGCTCGAGTAATATTGTGAATTCTCAGAAGAGTTTCATCTTGGCTGAGAATTCTCGATTTTTTGGTGGGATGAGCATGTATGCTCAATTCATCAATATTTTAAAAATATTAAAATAAAAATATTTTAATGTTTAAAATTTCTGTGAGAGGCTAGCCGGTCGTGTGACCATATTGGCTTTTTGTTTTTCGTGATTCGAGCAATATTTGAGAAAATATGGAGAACTCACGAATTTTGCTCAAACCCAGGAGTTTCACACGTTGAGGGAAATAATAATTACAATAAATTAGGGTTTGCAAGGTGTGGGACCGACCATGGCTAGGGCATGGCCGGCCGGCCATGTTGCCTGGTACCGCGCACCTTTTCCTATTTTATTATTATTTTCCGTGAATCCTTGGAGTTATGGAGAGTCCTCCAAGATATGGAAAATCCTTGGAAATATGGAGAACTCACGAATATTTGATAAAATAATTATAAAAATCTAAGGATTGTGAGGCGTGGGGCCGACCACGGCTTGGGCATGGCCGGCCGGCTGGGTTACCCGGTCCCGCGCGTCTCTCCTTATTTTATAATTATTTGGTGAATCCTCCAAGTAATGGAGAACTCTATGAGTTTTGCACAAGTTAGGGAATTTTTGTCAAGATGGAGAATTCTCCATGGAAGTAATAAAAACGTGGAAAATTAATGGGGAAGCGTGGGACTGACCATGGCTAGGGCACGGCCGGCCGGTGGGCCCGTCCCATGGGCTCTTCCCATTATTTTATTATTATTATTTATCTCTCTTGTTTTGTGCAGAACTCCCCATTGTTTCATGTTTTTGGATGCTCGTTCGCGCATCCGGGTCTCAGTCGTGCATCATTGTCGAGTACACTTACACCATTTTGCGGGGCTTACTCAGTGATGGTTCAGATGCCCAGTTGTTGGGTATTTATTACTAATTTATGAAATTCGGTGGAGAATAATTCATGAAACTAAGTAATAAAATTGATAGATGTTTATTATTAATTCATAGGATCAGCTGAGGATTCGACTACGAATTCAGAATAATAAAACGAGCATTACCATACTATGGTATCGTAGATTCGACCACAGAATCAGAGTAATAAAGATTTACCTATTACCATTTCATGAGACCAGTGGATTCGATCATGAAATCGAAGTAATGAGATAATATGATGTTTTATTGCTATTCCATGAGATCAAGCCGTGGATTCGATCATAGAATCAGAACAATTGTTATTTCCATTCCATGGGATCAGGCCGTGGATTCGACCATGGGATATGAGCAATGGTTATTATCATTCCATGGGATCAGGCCGTGGATTCGACCATGGAATAGGAGCAATGATAGATTATTCTGGGAATTTAGTAGTGAATGTCATAACAGAAGTAATCGTCTTCAGAAAAGATATTAGCCAGTTAAAGCGCCACACCTATTCTGAGTGGTGCACAGTCAGGGAGTCACGATGTTGTTTACGACCTGAAGGCGTTAGTGTTCTCAATCTACGGAGAACCGCCTGAATCTATGCACTCTCTCCACATAATCAGGGAACAGTGAAGTGTCACCGACGTCCCGAAGGCGTACGCCACCCAAATATTCTTCTATGTAGAGGTGGATTACTCTCCTGCAGTCAGGGATAGTGAGTATCACCGACGGCCTGAAGGAGACAATGTTCTCAATCTACAGAGAACCGCCCAACTGCATAGAGGTCACGATGAAATTCCGGGTATCGAACGCTCAGCTAGTGGAGGCCTTTCGAAAACATATTCATCATGGCTTCGTAAAATATGAATCGGTGCATGCTTGAAAGCCGTGTCAAAACATGCCTCATGATTTTACGGTTTTTCCCCTTTGTTGAAAATCCACCATCTACAGGTTCTCCCTGTCAAGAAAACAGGAAGTTGAGAAAACTCTTTAAAAGTTATGATAGTGGATATAAGCTCTTACAAGCCACTGTTAAAGATCATAAAGAAGAGGCCCACTCAAAAAATTATGAATGTGATAATCTTCTTCGAAACCTTTCCTTGTTAAAAGGGAGACTTGCTGAAACAGATGCAAGATGTGAATCTCAACAGAAATGTTTTCATAACAAAGAACACAGCTTTCTTGCTAAAGAAAAATCCTTGGAAACTAAGCTCAATGCTTCCCTTAACAAGGTGGAATCACTGGAAAAAAATCTTAAGAGATTTGACACCAGCTCTACAAAGTTATCTTCTATGCTTGGAGCATGTAAATAACATCGTGACACACGTGGTCTGGGCTATAAAGGAATAGACGCTCCAAAAGGTAGTAAGACTAACTTTGTCAAAGCTGGTAATAATGCTCCAGGTGAAGGACCCCTAACAGCTAGTAATGCTTCTGGTAACAAGGATACTGCTTCTCCTAAATCAACTCAGAAGAAAACAAGTAAGAATAAGTCCTTTAATGGCTACTACTATGGAATCAAAGGACATTCTGAGCAGAGATGTCGACTTCGGCTGCGTAATGAAAAACTTCATAACATGCTTGTATGTATGTCCAAGGAAGTTTTTAAACCAATGCCACACATTGTCAAAGTTAACAATGATAGTTCTTATTTTGACTATGTGTTCAGTGCAAACAAAGGCAGTAGAAGGAGGAACGAGAGTGTTACTAATCCTATGGATTCTCCAGGAAAAAGGAAAAGTCACAGAAGAAAGAAAGAAGAATTAAGCATTCCAGCTATTCTAGAAAGGGACTCTAAGACTTCAAACTCCAATTGCTTACATGCCAACAATAGAGTTTCTGATTTAAAAATCAGTATAAACAAACTCAAACGGAATATCAAGAAAACATGGAATACGGTTAACCCAGGTACTCCTAAATCTCTTCTTGATGCTACTTCTTCATCTAACCCAGATTGTTTAATAAACACCGATGAAAAAGGGAAAGAAGAAGTAAAAATTGATGAGCAGAGTGCTCATCTTATTTCTCCTTGACACGTTCATATTGCATCTCGTTCTAATTATATCTAGTTAAAACGGGATGCTCATGTCTCTCAGGATTATTGTCTTGAGAAAGCTGTCAAGTTTACTTATTTTGGTATTACTTCTGGTTGTTTCCTCCCAGTTTGTCTTCTTTTGTCGTCTTCACCTTTTTGGGCCTCTTGGTCTTTCTTAGGCCCATTTTCTCCAGTTTTCACACCGACCTTCACGAACGTCTCTAGGTCATTGAACCTCTACTTATTTATTATGAAAAGAAAGGTTTTCTAAACATCCTTTTTGCGCATAATGAAGAGAAACTACAAGGTCGATGATGCTGAGTTATGTCCTGTTAATATCGGATCCTTTTTTATCATGAAAACGAAGACAAACTTCCTGTTCAGATCTCTTCACAGCTGGTGGGAAATCTTCTCCAAGATTTTAGGATAGTTCGTGAACAACTCGGGATCGCTTCAAGGAATCTGGATTATGTGAAGAATCTCTTGAGGAAGGCAACCGATGAACTTGATCTTGTTCGTTCTCTGGTTGCTAACAAGGCTTAGGATCCTTGATTTCCTTTTAGAAAACTAGGAAGTCTTCTTTTGGATTTAATAGAAGAATAACTAGTGTTTCAATAGCGATGATTGTAATTACACATATCTATCTTTGTTTTCTTTCTCTTATTGTTATTTTTCAGGTTTATGGTATTAAATTCTAAAAATATTTTGAGGATTATAGTTTGCAATATTGTTAATGGTTTAATGTATTGCAATATTTTTATGGGATATGTATTGTTTGCGTCCGTGAACTTGAAGGTCCCATATTTTGTCAAAAGTAAAGTCGTTCATGATCGATATTCACATATTGGTAAAAGGATGAATAGACTTTTGACAAACACAAAAGTTAAGCCTATATTATCAATTCTTTGATGGAAGATAGGTTAAAATCTTTTTGTGAACGAGGATAAAGTCTATTATGTCATTGGTATGATAAAAAGATAGAATAGATCCTTGTATGTTATCCACGGTATTGATCTTTATTGATCCAATTTCTTGTATTACCGTGAAGCCTCCATTGTGTATCTTATGTTGAGCACGATACGACTAAGTCGATTTTTATTGGCATAGTTGGTTGTTCCATAAGATGCTATTTGTCGAGCATTAGAAACTAAGTTAATCAACCTGTTTGGTTATTTAGTTGGTACTCCGTAAGCTTTATCACTTATGTTGAGTACATGTTCGGTTAAGGATGTCATATTCTATGATAATCTTAATCGGGGTTCCATAATTCTCTTATGTCGAGCCCAAAAAATTATTAAATTGATTACTTCGGTGATTAGTTTGGTAATCTGTTATCCAATTAGATTAACTATAAGTTCTATTGTAATTAATCTAGTTGAAGGTTTCATATATTCCACAAGTTCTTGTGTTGAGTATATGAACGACTGCACTATCATGTTCTATTGGTTAATGTAGTCATATATTCCGTAAGGTTCTCCTTATGTTGAGTATCATAATATTCCGTAAGGTTTCCCTTATGTTGAGTATATTAATACTCCGTAAGGTTTACCTTATGTCGAGTATTTGAACGGTTAAGTTGTCACTTCCATATGACCAATTTAGTCGTAGCTCCGTAAGTTTACTTATGTTGAGCATCTTTTGATTAAATTAATCACTGGTTTACTTGTGGATATCATAATCACTAATCATGGTTTTTGGTATTCATTCAAATCCTTGTAACTTTTGAAATTGAGGTCGCCTTTGTTGTTCCTTTTTGGGAATGACATCTAATGGGGGAGAGTTCTTTTGAACTTGTGCTTAATGGTCATATCTTTGTGGGGAGTGCGGTTGTGGAATTTTTTAAAGGTTATCTTGTATCTTTAAACTCCTTGATGAATGTTGTTAGCTTCGGCTATATGATTGCATCTAAATTAAGTTGATATGTGTCTTTCTTTTAGTCATGACATATTTCTCGTGGAAATTTCACTATGAACCCGTTCTTGTACCTTTGCCAATTTTATTGACAAAAAGGGGGAGAAATATTGTAGGTCACACTACAAATACATATAGATCTTGGATCATTGTGTAAGGGGGAGTGGTTTCCATGATCGAGATGGATTATTGACTAAGGGGGAGTGATACATATCACCATAGTATTATTGTTGAAGTCGTGATACAATTGGACTTTGATATAAAATAATAGTATTATGTCACTGTATAACATTGATCGAGAATTTCGAGTTCTCTCAGTGTTATATCGCTACGGATCTTCAACAACGGTGATGCTAAACTTACAACCTTTGGGATCACTGGAGTACTTGGAAAGGACGAAGATTTCAAGGAACGTTGAAGAATTGGACTTATGGAATAGGAGCTTTTTAGTTTCATTGTCTTTTTTTGTATTCCATATGTATTGATAGTTTTGTCACTAAAATTGACAAAGGGGGAGATTGTTAGAGCATAGCTCGGTCAACTTCGCATGCGTTGCTATCTCAAGCATGTTTGTCAATGTTAGTGATCAAAACTATAAGTCTTGATTTCTA
Source organism: Papaver somniferum (assembly GCF_003573695.1). Lineage (NCBI taxonomy): Eukaryota > Viridiplantae > Streptophyta > Magnoliopsida > Ranunculales > Papaveraceae > Papaver > Papaver somniferum. The sequence continues at coordinate 113,139,892 of NC_039363.1, forward strand.
GTCTATTATAGCTAACTCTCGGACATAGTTATAAGGTGTAGTTGAGCCCAAGGACTTCATGGAGATTTATCAGAAAAGAAGAAGAACTACTCAAGAAACCGGTGGAACTTCTCGACAAAAAGGTATGTGAAAACTTGAACTCATCTGTCACTCCAAAGCCAATCTATTCTATCTCCTACTTCTAGAAACAAAAGTCGTATGCTATATATATAGACTATGATCATACACATTAGATATTTCGAGCTGAGTATATCTCTCTTATCTATATCTCGAAATGTGTGTTGGTAAAGCGTTTCGCTTCGACCATAGTTTTTTTTACCTAGTGACGAAAGTCATGAATGTTATAATCGCTTTGAAAATTTCTTTGACGAGAAATAGTGTAACAACTATATAACATCCTCTAAGAATGTTTCAATGATTGGAATAAGAGTTTAGATTACAAAACCATGGATTCCTTGAACCGAAGTTGTCCAACTTTTTTGATCAAGAGAAATTGGTAGGATTGTGGAATTGGCTTGTCAAGTCCGTGAACTGGCGGAAGTTCTCATCCCGAGAATTTCTGCTGGGATTTCCAAAAACTCGTTTGCTGACTAAGTCCGCGAACTGGCGTAAGTTCTCGACCGAGAATTTCTCCCGAGTTTGGAAAACTCAACCGATGTACTTAAGTCAGCGAACTTGTTTGTGAGCTTAAGTGGTTATGATCTAAAGACGATTTCTGAACATAGATATTAAATTATCAAGGAATGCTTGATGCAAACCGTGGCTATAATGTTCATGAACCGATTCAATCGAATCGAATCATCTTTATTTCAATTGTGTCTTGTGTAGTTACATAAGATCTCATAGCAATTGAACGACTCTTTAACTAGTTCGTGTGAGCCATATGAACTAGTTATGGTGAAGGAGAAAATGGTTGGTATGAAACACTCATATGGTTAACCTTTGGTTACTGTATTGAACCAACATACACGTACACGTTTGGGCACGGTTTTCACAAACCCAGTAAATGTGTATGATATTGTGTATGACAATCTAAAGATTTCGATCTAACGGTTGAGAGATATTAGCTTAAATCTAAATCAGGTTTTTATTTAACGGTGGATATGGTTTGCTTAGTACCTACGGAAAAACCCTGATTTGGAGACTATATATAGGAGACATCTAGCAAGGGGAAAAAGTAATCCCCACACGTCCGTGTGCTACTAGTGCTCTCGCTAGAGTCGATCTCCATTAACTCTTGAGTTTCTTCTCTAAACTCGAGTTAACGACTTAAAGACTTCATTGGGATTGTGAAGCCAGACCGATACTACTTTATCGTAGTTGTGTGATGTGATCTTGCATATTCTATCGTACGAGTACAATATTTGATTGGCTTGAGATCGTGAGAGTTCTCCGATAGGTAAGATAAAGTAATCACAAACATCTTCGTCTCTCTATTTGTGATTCCTCGACAAACCGCCTGTGTAGTCAGGAAGGATGTCTGAGTAGGTGATTGATTAATCTAGGCTGTTCTTCGGGAATATAAGACCGGATTATCAATTGGTTTCTGATTCACCTAGATTATTTATAATCAAAGACGAAACAAATTTAGGGTTTATCTGTGGGAGACAGATTTATCCTCTTTGATAGACTTTTCTGTGGGAGACAGATTTGTTTATTGTTAAGCCTGCGATTGTGTTCGTAGCAACTCTTAGTTGTGGGTGAGATCAGCTAAGGGATTCAAGTGCGCAGCATCCTACTGGGATCAGAGGCATAGGAGCATAACTGTACCTTGTATCAGTGGGAGATTGATAGGGGTTCAACTATAGATCAGTCCGAAGTTAGTTGTAGTAGGCTAGTGTCTGTAGCGGCTTAATACAGTGTGTGTTCAATGTGGACTAGGTCCCGAGGTTTTTCTGCATTTGCGATTTCCTCGTTAACAAAATCTCTGGTGTATGTGTTATTTCTTTTCCGCATTATATTTGTTTATATAATAGAAATAATAAGGTTGTGCGTTAGATCTAATCAATTGGAAATCCAACCTTTGGTTGTTGATTGATATTGATTGATCCTTGGACATTGGTCTTTGGTACCGTCCAAGTTTATCTCTCTCTAATAAAGACTCGCAGTTTGCTTGAGTAAGAATTAGATTGAGAGATAGAGATAATAACTCCTCGAGACACTATATTCTAGATTGAGTCTAACTGTCTAGTTGATTCTCTAGTAGAGTGCTTCAGAGTTTGTCCATACATATTGCTAAACGAAATATTGGGTGGTGTTGTTAGACCCCCGCTTTTTCAGTAAGTGTAGCATCAGGCACTAAGCATTTTCGGGGCATGTGTTTTTATTAGTGGTTATAAACGAACCGCGAAAACTGACCACATCAAAACCGCTTCCAATTTTTCTCTCACAGTTTTTTTTTCTTGTGGACCCCGCGGAGGATAGCATGGGGCCAGTATTGGAGACCATAATAAAAACTGTGAGATGGTAGTTTTCATGTGGTTTGGTAGGGCGGTTTGCTAAGACTTTTTGGTTTTTTATATGGACAACCAAAAACTAATTCTCATATGAATGGTTCTGTACAGACCGCCACACCAGACCACACCAAAACCGAATTCAGATTTTTTTCTCACAGACTTTTGGGTGTGGCCCCGGTAGGGACCGCAGAGGAATACAAGAGGTCCCATTTTATGGGAGTTGTTGTGTCTTGGCAGTTTTCATGTGGTTCAAACACACGGTCATCAAGAGTTTTCGTTCTCAGAAGATGATTTGGAGAAGCCAGCCTCTGGGCTAAATAAATTGAACAACTCGTACATAAACTCAGAAGATGGGAGAGGAGGATTTCTAGGAAGTGAAGAAGGATATGAACCTACTCTGCAGGAAGTGGCTGTTATTTTCGGAATGCAAGGAAAAGACTGAATAGAGATACGAGTAGTTTATCCAGGCAATAATGACTTGTTCCAGCCAATGTAATTTTGTAGTACAGTGTTCAAGTCACTGGGTGATGATATGGGTGACCTGACCTGAGTTAGAAACTTGCCGCCATCAAAAAATTTACTGTGGAAAATGTAGTGTTTTTTTTTCTCAAGGAAAGTGATGAATTCTATTTCACTGGTATTCTCTGTATGAAAGCTCGTGTTTTCTGATTATGCCATTAAGAATTGTACAAGTTTCTGCCAACATTTGTCTAGTACAGTGGTTAGGGGCCTTAAGGCACCCCCTTTAGTCCATTGTGTGGGTATTGGAAGGAGGGAGGTAAGGGGAACGATTCTCACTGGAAGGTTGGATCCCCACCTCTCTGTGTACCAGTTTTGTCTCTGTGTGTAGCAATTTCCTCTCCTTTCTCTCTCTGTACCAGTTTCCTGTCCTCTCTCTGTGTACCAAACTACCAATTTCTTCAATTTGTAGCAATTTTCATTATGTGTGGAGGGTCGCGATTGTATCTTGTTGATGGGATGGCTAATTGGTTTAGCACTCTCTGTGTACCAATTTCTTCTATGTGTAGCAATTCGTAGCTATTTCCTTGGAAAACACTTAACGAGATGAAGGATTTATTTAATTTGAGTCTTGCTAGACACACCGAAGAATTTGCACCGTGCACCGAGGAAAATTGCACAGACCCATGGCAGGGTTCGCTGCATTGGGATATGGGTGGGGAAGAAGTGGCCCCCACCCATCCTATCCCATCTTCTCACCACGCCATGGAAAATGATTAATGCACTGAAGAATTGCAACCGAAATCTACATCGCGTGAGTCAAGTGGTTCAAGCGAAATCTACATGTTTTAAGTGCTTGGGACCACTTAAAACATGACCATCCAAACTAAACTCATAATATTTCAAGTAAATATACTTTTTTTTCATATAAATGATTCAAGTGCAAACCTTTTATTTCACCAATTCTTGGGTTGTGTTTTATGATAATGATGTCTTGGACTATTTAATGTTGCGTTGTATGATGTCTTGGATTATTTGATATTTATTTTTTATTGAGAGTAAATTGGTTTATATTTAAAAAGAAACGGCTAAACGACTTGGAATAGCTGATTAAAGGTTACCCTAGGCAGAGATATGGACGACTGGCGCATATTCCCAAAAACTAGAATCCTCGGGCATATCGCCAATTTTCCCTTCTTACTACAACTGGTTCAAACAAGAGTAACAAACACAAACGAATTTGATAGCAATAATACTTGTAACAAACACAAATAACGAGGCATTCAAGATGTTTGTATGTTTGAGGTTCTTTCCTCTTTCAGCTGGTCATCCCCGTTTCCCAAAGTTTCATGCGCTCCAGGAGGTCCGAGGTACGAGCCCCCAATGGCTTAATGTTGCAGGAATTAACATGGAAGGTAGTATTACCTTTTCCCCCTTGTGACACAATCTCATCCCTCCCATCCGCTTCGGCTCCCTTGGCTAGGTTACTCTTGAGGCTCGCTGGTAGGTAGCACGACAACCTGTTCAATTAACGTAGTACATTAAAACCTTAAAATAATACTCGTTAAAATAATAATCTTTCTAAAATAGTAAAATTATTTAGTGCCAACTAGGCTTGCACATATTAAATATTTTCTTGCAAAAATAATAATTATTCTCGGTCCCAAAGCTATTATTTTATAGAAGTTTTACTGTAGTATGTCGTTGGAGCTTAGCTTGTTAAGCTTCCAACTAGTTTTTTTTTTTCTTTTTCTTTTTTCTTTTTCTTTTTTCTTTTGAAATTGAAGAAAGATATATTAAGGATAAGTTAAACAGGTACATTGTTTGTATCCTCCGCTAGTTGTAACAAGATTGAACTAGGTGGATCAGAAAACCAGATTTTGTTTAACTTGCTTACTCTAGCTAACTTAGAGAGGATATCAACTAATTTATTTTTTTTCCTTTGGCACATAACAACATTGCCAGAAACTAAAAACTTGAAATAATCCCTTAATATCTCGATACAACTTAGAAGTTGGTAGTGACTGAAATAGTAAGGAGCGTCCACAATGGTACAACTAAAACCAAAACCAGACGAAGTTACGCCAAATACGGATTTAGTCCACTTTTTACTTGTCCATGGGCGCTCTAAGGAAGATAATAGGGAAGTTAAATCCCCTACTGACAACTACACTAGTCTTGTCCTTATAACAGATTCAAGTTTACTAATGTACCTTGTATCTAAGGTGTTTCTCCTACGGATAGTTTAATCGCAACTAACGTATCTCTTAAAAGCATTAACTGTGTAGTTAATGCTTTAAAAGTATCAATAACAGTCTGGTTAAGCTTGAGTTGCAGCACAATCAACACAGTGGTATTCTAACTACAATGGATACATGACATACATTGTGAAAGCAAAATGTTGAAGTACTACGATTATAATTATTTCTTAAACAGAAATTCTCGGCAGACCGAGATTTAGACAATGCAAAAAAAAAAACCCGCCCCTCACAGCCCTCCCCCTGCACGTCTCCCGAGGGGAGGGACCCACAGATTAAAATAAAATAAAAAAATTGGTTCTGTCGGTTTTTACCTGGTTTGCAAACCTCGGTCTGTGAAAAAGCACTGTTTCTTAAAACAGTTTCAGCATTCAATAACAACACACAAAGTATGGATAACACAGTAGAAGGCTAGGGCTTCATGTTACAGTAATGATACACACATCGAAGGTGTGTACCACCATCTGCACAACAAAATAATCCAAGGGCTGTTAGGGCATCTCTGGGGGAGATTTGCAGGGAGGTGGGGTCCACCACCAAATATCCCCTAACACCAAAATCTCGGTGCAGATCACAGTGTGGGATTTCGGTACACCAAACATTTCCGTTCATGTATACCCTAGCTCTGAAATTAGAACATGATAAAGAAAATACTGAAAATAAAATCTACTGCTTGGTGCACCGGCTAATCCGGGCATGATTTTCTCTCTCCATTTTTGCCCCTGATATTTTTTTATTTTATTTTATCATGTTTATTTTGATAGTGGGAGAATACCAACTCACCCACAACGTGTTTTCCGGCAAACCTCTTATGTAATTAAACTTTTTACAGCTCCTTGAATTGATGTTCTACAGCTGTGAAGAAACCCTAGTCTTATCTCTCTCAAGTCTCAATCATAGCTTCTAGGGTTACAATATTTGATAAGGGAGAAGATAAGATGGAGAGAGATAGAAACTAGAGGATTGATTGAAGGAGGCTGATAAGGTGGCTATGCTCAGAGGTGGTCGGGGATGGAAGGAGGTGAAGTGATGATGACATATTCCCCAATGAATGCATCATTTCGGTTGATGATGACATATGCCCTAACCAGATTATTGTGCGATAACTGAGAGATGGAGGTGCGGCTACTTGGTGAAACCAATGCCTTATTTTGTTTTAAAAAAATATATCCCCAAAGTATGAGGTTTTTATCATTATATAATCGTTATGAAAAAGATTATATTATATATCCACCGCAAACGAGGAGGACTATTATTTCTTTTGAAATATCCTTTCTCATAAGTGGTTTGCGTCACTTCAAAATGCATGTACAATAAATATGTATCTCTTCCATATCTCCAAGACCATAAGGTTAATTTGATAACCATCCAGACTCTTTTTCCTTTTAAAACGAAAGAGGTCTGCAACCATTGAGGTAAATGATCCGCTCTCCATACCCTCACTGACCTACTAATCATATTATTAGTTACCTTTCATGTATGCGTGGATGCAGGTAGTTGATGTTGAACCACGTTACGTACTTGTCTAATCTTTTATTTACTATCTCTACACTTTATTTTCCTCTATGTTCAATTCATTTGGTTGTACTGCTAGATTAAATGGTAGTTCCAATATTCGTATATTGAATTGCATCTCCCACACCCAATACATTAACCTAAATCATTAGTAGAGATAAAAAAAACATCAGCAAAAGCATAAAACCCTTAACTTTCCGAATGCTCAATACTAATGCTTGATACCCAATGTATTCTTCTTAATCAATGGAGTTAGAAATTACACAAAACTTCCAACTCTGCGGATGCCTAAGAATCGTTCAATCTTTTATCTTAATGCTTGTTAATAATGGTTAAAAACTTCAGTATACTTATCTTTCTTCCTCGCATCTCCAGCAACAGTATATTGCTTCCAGTGGAAGGTAAATACATTTCTTCTTTTGTCTTTTTCTTTTCCAAGCATGTTGTTTTAATGAAGAAATTGTTTTATTAATTTCTTCAATAGGCATGCAGTTAACCTCGACCACAACCTCACTTTCACCTTATAGTTTCACATGGAGGATTGAGAAAGTTTCTGATTGGTTGGAATTTTGTTTCACACATTGTTAACAATTTTGTTGAATTTATGAAAGTATCCGACATTTATCACTTTTACATTGTTGTTTGATTTAGGCTAAAAATACAAATACCAAGTATTACTATAAGAGTTCTGTTTGACCATTTTGCGGTGTTGCAAGCGACTCGAAGAAGTTAATGACGGATGAACATTTAAAACCCTGGATAAATTTCCATTTGATCTTTCGGATTCTTGAATTCTCTGTAAACCATAGAGGAATCTATGGCAAACCGTTATAACAAGGCAGTCGAGTATACAATGGAGCTGTTCATAGTAATCTTTGGTTTGCAGCTAGTCAAGAAACTGAAAGATCAAAACAACATCGTCCATCAATACAAAAAATGGGTACAAAGAATTTGTCTGAAAAACACCATCAAGTCGACATGTATGCTGCATCTGAGGCTTGGAAGAATGAAGGTGGATTAATGATTTAAGTTATGTTATATCAGTCGATACTGAAATCTGTTATCATCTGAGACAAGTCCTGCAAAGTTCATGAGTGCTGAATTGACAGGATGTAAATATATTCAAGTCTGGCCTCTATCATCCGAAGTAACCCCTTTATTTGTTTGTTTGTGCAGCTCTGACCTGAATGAGGGTATATGGCATTTTGGATATGCAAGTATTATGTCGATTAACTCAACTCTGGCTTTTCCCATGGTTAGTTTGCCATGTCTTTTTTTTTTTAAATGCAACCACACCTTTTGTAGAAGAAGAAAATCCTTGTCGAAATTCTATTGATCGTGTTCTGGTCATTTAAAGATGCAAAAATTCTGTTAAATAAAAATGCAAGATTGCTTGATTGGCTGCTTGGTTTGGCTTTTAGATTTTTTTCTTGGGATTGCTTCCCGTACTCTTTAGTTTATCCTATCAAAATTCACCTAATTTGATATGATTCCTCAAATTCTTTCATAGTTATACAGGCCTAGCTTCGCAGGACTCGAAGTATCTATTCTATTATATAAAGGGAACTACCCTTACTGTAGCTATGTGAAGCTGCAATTTTCATCTTCCTATTTTACCCTAGCTTCATTTCATTTTCAAATACATTAGATAAATATAAAGGGGGTATTGATATAAATTGACTTTTTAAAGACCATTATTCCCTACTGAATCTTTGAATTGTTCTTTGGTCCTTATGATTAGTTCTTCGGTTCTTCTGATTAATACTAATATCACCTTTTTTGATCAGATTACATCATTGAACGTTTGCTATATTTCAATTAATTAAATCAATGAACAATCAATCAGTACATAAATTCTTAGATGCATCAAATGATGGGTACTTGCTGATAGAACAAAAATATAATCTATGGTTATGTTATCATAAACCGATTCCTTAACAAAGATAAGAAGGGGATAAAATGCCATCACATAGATCGAAAGAGAAAGAACGATCACGACCAAAGCAAAGGGAGAAAGGAAAAAATAAAGAGAAAGAAGGTAGTGGAGGCATGTAGCCAAGGTATTGAAAGCGTGAAGCATTTTTCATTTTTAGGAAGCGATGCGTATGTCGAAGCGTGAAGCATCGCTTCATGGTTGATGTTTGAAACGGATGTTTTCTTATAAATAAATTAGTTGTAACTAGTAATTATAAATTAATTAGGAAGATAATATATATACAAATTTTATATAAGTAATTTTTATTAAAGACAAAGTGTGTGTACACCAGTTCAACCTACTTCAGACGAGTGGGAGGTGGGGAATTCAATTCCCCCTTGAACATTCATACTTTTCTTTTAAAATCTTTAAAAAATTAGGCAAAATTTTAAAGTTTCATGAAAGATGCGCTTCCCATGACCGTTTCGGAGCAAAATGCTGAAATTTGAAGTGAAGCGTGAAGCGTACGCTTCATGAAAGATGCACTTCACATGACCGCTTCGGAGCGAAATGCTAAAATTTTAAGCGACACGTACGCTTTTAGAAACATGCATGTAGCAGATGGAGAAGAAACATGACTAATAAATTGGGTTTACCTACTTCACATTTTCACGCCCAAATGGGCTCTAGCACGTGCGGGTGATCTTGTCTAGCGAAAAAGGTAACGAAAACACCAAAAAGTTGCAGAAAATATGGAATGAGACTACGAAATAAAACAGCCAAGACTCTTAATCAAATGTTTGCTAACAGTGAAGGAACAATATATAACTAATACACGCGATACAATAAAACAAACAAACTAAAGATCAAACTCCACTTAATTGGTATCATCGAACGCCATGGATCACTTCCATATATCCATTAAAACGGACCTAAATTTGTCCAACAGTCTGCTCGGATGTTCCTTCCTATCCATTTTAGACTTCAGCGTAGTAAGTTCTGATTGCAGAGTAATAAGCTGAGTTTTCGACGACTCCATCTCTTTCTCTAATTCAGTCAGAAATGCGAGATTGAATGACTCCTCCTAGTTGAACCACAAGTTCAACTAACAAATCAAATATTTTTCTTAATTTCTTAACATCATACCCCATTTCTACCAGATTCACCATTTGTCCTCTAATATAATCTTCATCTTCAGGAGATAGAGTTTCACCTAAATTCTGAGTTTGTTGAGTCAATTTCTCAAAAATTACATCGGATCCTTCCTCCATTTCTTCTTGTTAGATTTTTGGTTGAATTAATGTGATAATTTAGGAAGGATTTAATAATGGATAAGTGGGAAACTATAATCTGTAAACAGGATCGTGAACCACACAAAAACAAATTTAGAGCAAATCTTATTAATTTTTATAGTGAAACAAATGCTTCAAAAGTGAGTCAAGGTTTGGTGATACAAGAAAGAATGAGTGAATAAACAAATGCTTCGGGAAAAAATGAGTGAATCCGAATGAAAATGATGGACGGACCACGTTTCGTTTGATCCACTCATACAGATTGAGAAAAGATCTTGACGGATGAGATTGTATTTAAGAGATTGTTATATAAAAAAAAATCCAAAAAATGTACATGAATGAATCGGGAAAATGAAAAATAAATTCGATAATTGGTATTTTTCTTTGTGGTTTTGTGCTTTCTCTTTGTGCTTCCGGTTTGAATTTTGACTAGTCATACAAGTCATGAACTTCAAATGTGGTATAACGGCGTACAAACTATGTACCAACAAACTTAGCATGATATATCATCGAAATCGATAAATATGAAGCAGAGTGTCGATCCGAACTTCAAAATTTGGTATAACGACATACAAACTATGAACCAAGAAGCTCCATGAGGGTTCAGACTTCAAACTTAGCATGATACATCATCGCAATCGATAAATATGAAGCTCAGTGTCGATTCGAACTTCAAATGTGGTATAACAACATTCAAAATATGAACCAAGAAGCTCTGGGAGGGGTTCGGACTTAAAACTTAGCATGATACATCATCGCAATCGATAAATATGAAGCAAAGTGTCGATTCGAACTTCAAAAGTGGTATAACGACATTCAAAATATAAACCACAAAGCTTCGGGAGGGTTCGAACTTCAAACTTAGCATGATACATCATAACAATCGATAAATATGAAGCTCAATATAGATTCCAACTTCAAAAGTGGTATAAAGACTTACAAAATATGAACCAGGAAGATCCGGGAGGGTTCTTACTTCAAACTTAGCATGATACATCATCGCAATCGATAAATATGAAGCTCAGTGCCGATTCGAACTTCAAAAGTGGTATAACGACATACAAAATATGAACCTAGAAGCTCCGGGAGGGTTCGGACTTAAAACTTAGAATGATACATCATCGCAAACGATAGCCAAACAATAAATATATAGAATCGTGTCTATTCGAACTTCAAAAGTGGTATAATGACACACAAAATATGAACCATGAAGCTCCGGAGGGTTCAGACTTCAAACTTATCATGATACATCAACGCAATCGATAAATATGAAGCTCAGTGTCGATTCAAACTTCAATTGTGGTATAGAGACATACAAAATATGAACCAAGAATCTCTGGGAGGGTTCTGGTATGGAACTCGGCTTACATGATCACTAGATTTAGACCCCACGTTCTCATTCGCATGGATACAACATTAGCAGCTTTGGAACTCAAAATGATTTCTATATTCTTCGACAGTAGTCATTATTCCCAAGACTGAGGTTTTACGAATATGGATAAAACTACACCAATTAAGTTAATTGCAGTTGATGAGTTCCAAATATTGCATATTTCTACATCTTTTTATTGGCAATTAACTCATCCTTTGCGCTTTAAAATCAAATATCATCCCATATTTCTACATCTTTTTGAAAAGAGCTTAAATAAAGACTTAATATTCTGAATTGTTGACTTTATAATAAAGTTACAAGAAGAAAGGGTTAAGAAGATAAGGTTAATGACGTACGCCCTCATTTCATGCAATGCCGCAATGGAGCGACCACTGAGAGAATGCGTGTGGTGTTCGTCGTGTGAGTAGCATTTAGTAAATTAATCTCAAAAGATGACAGAAATGAGATTTCGTAGGTAATTGTTTTGCTTAGGATAACCTCAACATTTAAGCCTATCTATATACATACACTTTGAGAGTAAAATAGGAAGAAAATGTCAAGTTTCTTCTGCGTGGTCGTTGAATGTATTAAGAACCGACATATAAAAACAATTACAATGGATGCAAACATGATTTTGTATGGTCAAAAAGGACTAAATAATAGTACAGGTTGCAAAGTGAAAACTGTTGTGTGCACTGTATTTCACGTGATTAATTTACTCGTATACCAGATTATACAATGTGTAAAAGTCATAATTATGGTGCGACACAAGAAGAACGTTTGCGCGATGAAGGTGTGATGCACTTTTTTGTTATGACATTATATTTGAGAAGCCTTTGAAATATATCGAACTGAAATCCTGAATGGTTACACCATCAGTTACTGCTAACGAAACAAAGAAAGTGAGACACATGCAATATTCTAGATTGCTTAATTTCAAATCATGCAGCGAAGAGGAAGGTGAGAAAATGATGATGACGTATGCCCTCATTTCAATAAATAGATGTTTTTAATTAGTATTATGCAAGTTGGTTACGTTGATATCCCCGAGATTTTAAAAGCCTACTAATTTTGTTACACCATCATCATTATTTCATTATCACGACCTCTAGATAATTGTATGCTAAAGAAAATCAGTTGAATCTCTGTCAGTCTCCGATTGACTAAAAACAAAAACATCGGAAGAGGAAATCACCGAGTCTCATTCGCACTGAAATGCTTAATATTGATCATCTTAGAACATATGATGACATCATCCCACTTGAAATTATTCCGCTACAACATTTACAGTGAGAAATCTTTGGAACATTTTGACCTGAGTTGCTGGATGGTTATATATTCTGTCTCCATTAGTGACAAATAACAAACCAGCCAAAGAGAAACACATGAACATATTGTGAATTGTTTAATTTCTAATCAAGATCCTAGACGAAGAAGGTAAGAAAAGGTTGATAATGTATGCCATCATTTAAGGCAATAGATGTTTAAGCGATCATTGAGAGAATGAGTGTGGTGTTTTTTGTGGGAGTAGAATCTAGTAAATTTGCATTTACAGAGGATGCAAACATGATTCTGTATGGGAAAAAAAAGGACCGATGTTTTACTAGAGTGAAAAGTTTCCTTTGCACGATGTTTCACGTGATTAATTATTCGTGCACCACAATACATAGTGTGATTAAGGTGCGACTCTTGAGGGATGATTGTGCGATTTACGTGTGTCAACCACAACATCATCCCACCTAAACTTTTTTCGCTATGACATTAGAGTTGAGAAACCTTTTAAACAATCGACCTGAAATCCTAAAGGGGTTACACCATAAGATACAATTACCTAAACAAAGAAAGTGAAACACAAGCAGTATTCTAGATTGCTTAATTTCAAATGATGCCGACGTATGCCTCATTTCAGGAAACAGAGGTTTGAGCGACCGGTGAGAGAATAAGTTGCGAAACAATATCATTTCTCTATGGAAAAGATTATATCCATAAACAACGAGGATCGTAATTGTTTTTATTAGAACATCTACTCACATAGATGGTTTCCGTCATTCTAAAGTATATATATGAATCAAGATGTGCCAAGTGTCTTTTCTGGAGCTGCTTCTTCACAAAATTCCAAGGAAAAAGAAGGTAACAAAATGGAGATAAGGTGTGCCCTCATTTCAAGCACCAAATATTTGTGCGATGGTTGATAGAGTGTGATGATGTCACTGTACGAATCCAAAGCATTCATTTCAGTATTAAAAAAATATCTACAAAGTGTGAGGTTAAGAAATCACTTGCATTGCTCATATTATTCAGGTTGACATTATTTAGTTTCACCGTCATAATTCATCCGTTACCATCACTAATCTTCTTTGCAATTGACCAAGAAAAAGACTACCATCGAGGAAAACTCCTAGTCCATTTCTACTGAAGTGCTATATTTTGATCATCTAGGGACATTTACGGTGAGAAATCTTTGGAACATTTTGACTAGAGTTGTTGGATGGTTATATATTCTGTCACCATCAGTGACAAATAACAAACCAGCCAAAGCGAAACATATGAACATATTCTGAACCTTAGTTTCTAATCAAGATCCTAGAAGAAGAAGGTAAGAAAAGGTTGATAACATATGCCCTCATTTAAGGCAATAAATGTTTAAGCGATCATTGAGAGAATGAGTACGGTGTTTGTTGTAGGAGTGGAGTCTAGTTAATTTTCATTTACAGAGGATGCAAACATGATTTTGTATGGGAAAAAAGGACCATATAATAATATAGTGTTTAGAGTGAAAAGTTCCCTTTGCACGGTGTTTCACGTGATTAATTATTCGTGCACCACAATACATAGTGTGATTAAAGTGCGACTCTGGAGGGACGATTGTGCGATATACGTTTGTCAACCACAATATTATCCCACCTTAACTTTTTTCGTTATGACATTAGAGTTGAGAAACCTTTGAAACACTCGACCTGAAATCCTAAAGGGGTTACACCATGAGGTACAATTACCTAAACAAAGAATGTGAAACAACACAAGCAACATTCTAGATTGCTTAATATCAATTCATGCCACGCTGAGGAAAGTAAGAAAATGACGATGATGTATGCCCTCATTTCAAGAAACAGAGGTTTGAGTGACCGATGAGAGAATAACTTGCGAAACAACATCATTTCTCTATGGAAAATATTATATCCCTAAACAACGAGGATTGTAATTGTTTTTTTTGCGAACAACTACTCATATAGGTGGTTTCCGTCAATTCTATAATATATATACATATATATACGAATCACGATGTGCCAAGTGTCTTTTCCTTAGCTGCAACTTCACAAAAGTCCAAGGAAAAATAAGGAAACAAAATTTGATGAGGTGTGCCATCATTTCAAGCACTAGATACTTGTGCGATGGTTGAGAGAATTCGGTGTTGTCACTGTGCGAATCCATATCATTTGTTTCACTATTAAAAAAAATATCTACAAAGTGCGAGGTTTATAAATCACTTGCATTGCTCATATTATTCATGTTGACATTATTTAATTTCACCGACATATTTCATCCGTTACCATCACTAATCTCCTTTGCAATTGACCAAGCAAAAGACTACCATCGATGAAACCGGCCTCCTAATCCATTTCAGCTGCAGTGCTATATTTTGACCATCTTGGGACATATCATAACATCAACGAGCTTCATCTTAGTACGGGAATCAGGTAAATTTCTTTTATTAATTGCTATGCATGTTGGTTTACGTTATTATGCCCGAGATTCTATACAGTTTACTAATTGATTTTCACCATCGTCATTCTTCCATTATTACAGCTGCTGCATAATTGTGTTCAAAATAAAAACATTTTTGTCTCTGTCAGTCTTGGATTAACTAAAAACATCAAAAACATCCAAAGAGGAAAACACCGAGTCCCATTTTTACTGAAATGCTGAATATTAATCATCTTGTGATGACATTATTCCGCTACAACATTTTACGCTGAGAAATCTCTGAAACATTTTGAATTGCTGACTTTATAATCAAGTTCCAAGAAGAAAAGGTTAAGAAGATAAGGTTAATGACGTATGCCCTCATTTCAGGCAATGGAGGTTGTAGCGACCACTGAGAGAATGCGTGTGGTGTTCATTGTGTGAGTAGCATTTAGTAAATTAATTTCAAAAGATGACATAAATGAGCTTTCGTAGGTAATTGTTTTTCTTAGGATAACCTCAACATTTAAACCTATGTATATACATACACTTTGAGACTAAAATAGGAAGAAAATGTCGAGTTTCTTCTGCGTGGTCGTTGAATATATTAAGAACCGATATATAAAAACAATTACAATGGATGCAAACATGATTTTGTATGGTCAAAAAGGACTAAATAATAGTACAGGTTGCAAAGGAAAACTGTCGTGTGCACTATATCTCACGTGATTAATTTACTCGTATACCAGATTATACAATGTGTAAAAGTCATAATTATGGTGCGACACAAGAAGAACGTTTGCACGAAGAAGGTGTGATGCACGTTTTTGTTAAGACATTATATTTGAGAAACCTTTAAAACATATCGAACTGAAATCCTGAATGGTTACACCATCAGTTACTGTTAACGAAACAAAGAAAGTGAGACACATGCAATATTCTAGATTGCTTAATTTCAAATCATGCAGCGAAGAGGAAGGTGAGAAAATGATGATGATGTATTCCCTCATTTCAAGAAATAGATGTTTTTTAATTAGTATTATGCAAGTTGGTTTACGTTGATATCCCCGAGATTCTAAAAGCCTACTAATTTTGTTACACCATCATCATTATTTTATTATCACAACCTCTAGATAATTGTATGCTAAAGAAAATCGGCTGAATCTCTGAAAGTCTCCGATTGACTAAAAAATAAAAACATCGGAAGAGGAAAACACCGAGTCCCATTCGCACTGAAATGCTTAATATTGATCATCTTAGAACATATGATGACATCATCCCGCTTGACATTATTCTGCTGCAACATTTACGGTGAGAAATCTTTGGAACATTTTGACCTGAGTTGCTGGAAGGTTATATATTCTGTCTCCATTAGTGACAAATAACAAACCAGCCAAAGCGAAACACATGAAATATTCTGAATTGCTTAATTTCTAATCAAGAATATCCTAGAAAAAGAAGGTAAGAAAAGTGAAAAATCGGGGGTCTAACAACACCACCCAATATTTCATTTAGCAATCTGTATGGAAAAACCCGAATACACTTTTAAGAGAATCAAGAAGACTCAATCAATTAAAAGTATATCGACGAGTTTATATCTCTATCCTTATTTGATTTCCTCAAACAGAAACTGTGAGTACTAATCAAATACAAGGAAGACTTGGACGGTACCAAAGACCAATGTCCAAGGATCAATCAATATCAATCAACAACCAAAGGTTGGATTTCCAATTGATTAGATCAAACGCACAACCTGTATTATTTCAATTATAAAGATAAAAAATATAATGCGGAAATTGAAATAACACAGACACCAGATATTTTGTTAACGAGGAAACCGCAAATGCAGAAAAACCCCGGGACCTGGTCCAGATTGAACACATATTGTATTAAGCCGCTACAGACACTAGCCTACTACAACTAACTTCGGACTGGCCTATAGTTGAACCCCTATCAATCTCCCACTGATACAAGGTACAGTTATGCTCTTACGCCTCTGATCCCAGCAGGATGCTGCGCACTTGATTCCCTTAGCTGATCTCACCCACAACTAAGAGTTTCTACGAACACAATCACATGCTTAACAATAAACAAATATGTCTCCCACAAAAAAGTCTATCAAAGAGGATAAATATGTCTCCCACAGATAAACCCTAAATCTGTTTCGGCTTTCGATTATAAAATCTAGGTGAATCAGAAACCAGTTGATAATCCGGACTTATATTCTTGAAGAACATCCTAGATTAATCAATCACCTACTCAACTGTCCTTCCTGAATACACAGGCGGTTTGTTGAGAAATCACAAACAGAGAGACGAAGATGTTTGTGATTACTTTATCTTGCCTATCGGAGAACTCTCACGATCTCAAGCCAATCAAACATTATACTCGTACGATAGAAGACGCAAGATCAGATCACACAACTACGATAAAGTAGTATCGGTCTGGCTTACAATCCCAATGAAGTCTTTAAGTCGTTAACTCGAGGTTAGAGAAGAAACTCAAGAGTTAATGGAGATCACCTCTAGCGAGCGCACTAGTAGCACACGGACGTGTGGGGATTAGTTTTGCCCATTGCTAGATGTCCCCTATATATAGTCTTCAAATCAAGGTTTTGCCTTAGTTACTAAGCAAACCATATCCACCGTTAGATGAAAACCTGATTTAGATTCAAGATAATATCTCTCAACCGTTAGATCGAAATCTTAGCTTGTCATACACAATACCATACACGTTCACTGGGTTTGTGAAAACCGTGCCCAAACGTGTACGCCTATGTTGGTTCAATATAGTAACCAAAGGTTAACCATATGAGTGTTTTATACCAACCATTTTATTCTTCACTGTAACTAGTTCACATGGCTCACATGAACTAGTTAAAGAGTCGTTCAATTGCTATGAGATCTTATGTAACTACACAAGTGAAAAAGCAGGGGTCTAACAACACCACCCAATATTTCATTTAGCAATCTGTATGGACAAACCCGAATATACTTTTAAGAGAATCAACAAGACTCAATCAATTAAAATTATATCAATGAGTTTATATCTCTATCCTTATTCGATTTCCTCAAACAGAAACTGTGAGTACTAATCAAATACAAGGAGAACTTGAACGGTACCAAAGATCAATGTCCAAGGATTAATCAATATCAATCAACAACCAAAGGTTGTATTTCCAATTGATAAGATCTAACGCACAACCTGTATTATTTCAATTATAAAGATAAAACAATATAATGCGGAAATTGAAATAACATAGACACCAGAAATTTTGTTAACGAGGAAACCGCAAATGCAGAAAAACCTCGGGACCTAGTCCAGATTGAACGCACACTGTATTAAGCCACTACATACACTATCCTACTACAACTAACTTCAGACTGATCTGTAGTTGAACCCCTATCAATCTCCCACTGATACAAGGTACAATTATGCTCATACGCCTCTGATCCCAGCAGGATGCTGCGCACTTGAATCCCTTAGCTGATCTCACCCACAACTAAGAGTTTCTACGAACACAATCGCAGGCTTAACAATAAACAAATATGTCTCCCACAGAAAAGTCTATCAAAGAGGATAAATCTGTCTCCCACAGATAAACCCTAAATCTGTTTCGTCTTTGATTATAAATAATCTAGGTGAATCAGAAACCAATTGATAACTTGGTCTTATATTCCCGAAGAACAGCCTAGATTAATCAATCACCTATTCAAACAATCCATCCTAACTACACAGGCGGTTTGTTGAGGAATCACAAAAAGAGAGACAAGTATGTTTGTGATTACTTTATCTTGCCTATCGGAGAACTCTCACGATATCAAGCCAATCAAAGATTGTACTCGTACGATAGAAGATGCAAGATCAGATCACACAACTACGATAAAGTAGTATCGGTCTGGCTTCAAAATCCCAATGAAGTCTTTAAGTCGTTAACTCAAGTTTAGAGAAGAAACTCAAGAGTTAATGGAGATCGACTCTAGCGAGAGCACTAGTAGCACACGGACGTGTGGGGATTACTTTTACCCCTTGCTAGATGTCTCCTATATATAGTCTTCAAATCAGGGTTTTGCCTTAGGTACTAAGCAAACCATATCCACCGTTAGATGAAAACTTGATTTAGATTCAAGCTAATATCTCTCAACTGTTAGATCGAAATATTTAGCTTGTCATACACAATACCATACACGTTTACTGGGTTTGTGATAACCGTGCCAAAACGTGTACGTGTATGTTGGTTCAATACAGTAACCAAAGGTTAACCATATGAGTGTTCCAGACCAACCATTTTATCCTTCACCATAACTAGTTCATATGGATCACACGAACTAGTTAAAGAGTCGTTCAATTGCTATGTGATCTTATGTATCTACACAAGACACAATTGCAACAAAGATGATTCGATTCGATTGAATCGATTAATGAACATTATAGCCACGGTTTGCATAAAGCATTCCTTGATAATTTAATATCTATGTTCAGAAATCATATTTAGATCATAACCACTTAAGCTCACAAACAAGTTCGCGGACTTAAGTACATCGGTTGAGTTTTCCATACTCAGCAGAAATTCTCGGTCGAGAACTTCCGCCAGTTCGCGGACTGAGTTCGCGGACTTAATCAACAAACGAATTTTTGGAAATCCCAGCAGAAATTCTCGGGATGATAACTTCCGCCAGTTCGCGGACTTGGCAAGCCAATTCCACAATCCTACCGATTTCTCTTGATCAACAAAGTTTGACAACTTAGGTTCAAGGAATCCATGGTTATGTAATCTAAACTCTTATTCCAATCATTGAAACATTCTTAGAGGACGTTATATAGTTGTTACACTATTTCTCGTGAAAGCGATTTTCAAAGCGATTGAAACATTCATGACTTTCGTTACTAGGTAAAGAAAACTATGGTCGAAGCGAAACGCTTTACCAACACACATTTCGAGATATAGATAAGAGACATATACTCAGCTCGAAATATCTACTGTGTATTATCATAGTATATATATATAGCATACGACTTTTGTCTCTAGAAGTAGGAGATAGAATAGATAGACTTTGGAGTGACATATGAGTTCAAGTCTTCACATACCTTTTTGTCGAGAAGTTCCACCGGTTTCTTGAGTAGTTCTTCTTCTTGTCTGATGAATCGCCATGAAGTCCTTGGTCTCAACTACACCTTCTAACCTAGTCCGAGACTTAGCTATAATAGACTAGAAATCAAGACTTATAGTTTTGATCACTAACATTGACAAACAGGCTTGACATAGCAATGATGTATTTTCAAAGTTGTTGTAGTAATAAATAGAGTTCGTTCAAGACTTGTGAAGGTTGTGGTTTAGATTTAAATTTTAAAACTAAAGAAAATAAGGCAAATTAAAACTGATTATATTAGAGAGACCGGGGTTCAGGATTTCACCATTCACCAAAATTCATGTAATTTAATGTTAATTTTTATCATGCAATTCTAGACAATATAACTCCAATCAAAAGAAATTGTGATTCTAATCATTGCCTAAATTAGATTTTCAAAACATCAATTGTTAATCGCAAGAATGAAGTATCAAAAGCCCTAAACTAAGCATACTTCATCAAGAGAAAACACAACTAATTAATAAAAATCACTACTCAATTTTCATTCGGTGCAAATAATCATAAAAGGATTGCAAATTCAAATAAATTTTACCACATAACTTTTGGAAGAATGGCTTCCTCCATCGCCCCGGAATATTGGGTTTAGCTCATCATGTTGGAAACACACTCAAAATATGTATTCATGGCTCAAAAAGTGTTTACAAGAAGAGAAAATAGTGAAACAGGAAATCTGCAACAGCACATGCGCGTTGCAGACCGATTGTTTCAACTCTCAACTGTTATGATGAAGATAACCATTACAAATATGAAGATAAATGTTGTAGAAGAGGATGAAGAAACTGTTACAATGAAGATAAATGTTGCAAACCAGTTGAAGAAACTGTGACAAGCATTTGAAGAAACCGTTACGACGGATGAAGAAACCGTCGTTGTTTCCCTGTTCTTCACGAGAAGCAGCAACAGAGTTCTGAAAACTCTTGATTCACGCTTCCTGAGCTCTCCTCTCGACCCCAAACTCTCCCCAATCCTTCTATGGATCCTAGGAACCTTCTTCACGCTCCAGAATATCGATCAACTCTTCCATGCACGTGCAGTACACGTTTAAATTCCTCACAACTCATGCAAGCTCATGTTTTTCCTCCAACTCCCTGATTGGATTAAACCAAGTTATCCAGCCAAATTTGATCGAAACAAACACCCATACTAGCTCTTATGGGGTGCAAATTGTAATTTTTGGGTGTTAATAGTAATTTTTTTGGGGTTTCTCCGGCACATTTTTGGGGTGCTTCCGGTGCATTTCTGGGGTGCCTTTAATACTTTATCCTGGGGTGTAAAACACCACTTTTCGAGCCAATTTTGCTGCAAGAGCTTATTTCTCTATAAATACCTACAAAGACATAAAATAACAAAATAAATACAAAATCGAGCACTAACAATACATACAATTGAGACATATCAGACACATAAATGCGTCTACCAACACCCCCAAACTTATTATTTGTTAGTCCTCGAGAAAATCAAAACTACAAAATAAAAATGACTACACTTAGCACGTGCAGCAAGCCGTTAAACCGCTAGGTGGCCCTAGCGGCGGAGTGTTTTCTCCGGAGGGTTTACATGAGGTGTACCCACAAAACCTTTACTCCAGACCCTAGCTATGTACGCAGAACCTTGGAAGGCACTAAAAAATCTCCTTGGTTGGCATACTCTCATTGACTACAGGAGGAAGTACCCTGATGTGAAATTCCAATTGTTGTACACGAGTTTGCACTTATCATACTAAAATTCATATATAAGTGACAGAGCTCTACTCAGATAGTTTTTGTACATCATAACCAGAGTCAACCAATCACATGGAAAGATTAAGAAGATGGATAAAGAGAAAAATAGATGGTTTAAAGTGAACGGTGTTTCCCATATCTGTCTGAAGGCCTCTGCCAAGGTGAACCTATCTTAATGGACTGAGATACCGGTCTGACTAATATCAACACATCTGGCATATACAAGGGGACCAGTGGTCGATAAACCTAACTCTAGGTCAACATAACTGGCATATACAAGGGGACCAGTGGTCGAATTTATTGAATTTATTCCGGTTGGTCTAATGGTCTGGTCTCTTCTTTTTTTTGGTATCTCAATCACTCTATTCCACCCTAGCAAAGGTAACAACTTGAATCGTGTGCCCCACCAAATCACTTAAAAAATAAAAACAGAAGGATTAGGATTCAACGAGATATGGCGAAACTACCATGTTTTTTTTTTAATTCTAACACCTGAGCTCTGTGCTTTTATGAATAGACTCTTTAGATGTTTTCATCTAATCAGATTGGTTCCTCAACTCCTA
This sequence comes from Papaver somniferum, assembly GCF_003573695.1. Taxonomy (NCBI): domain Eukaryota; kingdom Viridiplantae; phylum Streptophyta; class Magnoliopsida; order Ranunculales; family Papaveraceae; genus Papaver; species Papaver somniferum. Next base: position 113,162,277 of record NC_039363.1, read on the forward strand.
CAACCAAGATGTTCCCATCCACTTAGATTGGTTAGTGCCAACCTTAATAAGCATAAATTTCTAGGCTCTAGAGTTTATTTGTTGCAGCTAAGAGCTAACAAAAAGTTTCTTACCCACCCCCAAACTTAAATCTAACATTGTCCTCAATGTTCTAAAGATGAAATTAAAAGCATGAACAATAAGAAACTGTCACCACTTGATGGATGGAAAAAGAAATAAGGAAGGATATTACCGTAAGCATGAGTACCTCCCAGGAAATGCTAAATTTAAAGTCTTTACCTAGACATCAAATACCTCAAAAAGGATTGTCACCTTCCAAAGTCATATATCAATAGTGGAAACAATTGTGGGTCCATAAGACCAAATAGAGCTGACACCAGTATGAGACAACTGCACTGATTCAGAAAAATGAAAAGAATGAGCACGTCCTCATCTAAGGTTTCTGTCAAGACAACTGGGTTTATCTGCGGCGTGTAATTGAACTTCATATGTGTGTCTCGATAAATAGATTCATCCGAAAGAAGGGTCTCTAATACCTGGGTTACCTCCTGGACAGTATCAAGAGGATCGGGTTGCGGAGTCTGAAAAGACTCAAGTAATATCTCAGATATACAAGGCTCGAGTCCCAAGTTAGGGACTCTAATTATGGATACGATACAATCACAAGAACCATCACTACCCCCGAACTTAGGGTTTACAGACAAACCTCTAACTATTTCTTGAATTTCCGGATCTTCAGAGTCCTTAAAATACTCAAGAGATTCTTCTAGTTCTCTACCCCCAAACTTAGGGTCGTCATTATTCTCAGAAAAACCTAAAACTATTGCCTGAATTTCTAGGTCCATAGAATCTTTAAAATACTCAACAGATTATTCTAAATATTGATCATATATCTGATCTAAGAGAATGGTTTCCTCAAAATCATCTAAAGAATCTACCAGTAAAGTGTCAAGCCAATTATCCTGAACCAAATCCTAAACTAAAGTGATAATCATATTCACTTCTTCTAAATCATCGTTCTCAGAAGGTTGTCTAGTAACATTAAAGACATTTAGTTCAGTGGTCATATTACCAAAGGATATGTTCATAAGACCAGTCCCTACAGTTGATGACAGCGTTAGCTGTGGCTAAAAATGGGAGACCTAAAATCACTGGGATTTGACGACTTAGGTCCTGAACAGGTTTGGTGTCTAGAACAACGAAATCCACAGGATAAATAAACTTATCAACCTCAATCAGAACATCCTCTATGACACCACGAGGGACTTTGATAGACCTATCATCTAATTGTAGTGTCATTTTAGTCGGTTTCAACTTACCAAGACCTAGCTGGGTGTACACATGATACGGGAGTAAGTTAACACTAGCTCCTAAGTCAAGTAAAGCTTTATCGACCATGTGATTACCAATCGCACAAGATATGGTGGGGAATCCAGGATCCTTATAATTAGGGGGTGTTTGGTTCAGAATAATGGAACTTACCTGACCAGCTAAAAAAGCTTTCTTATGGACATTAAGCTTACGCTTTCTTGTACAAAGATCTTTAAGGAACTTGGCATAAGCAGGCATCTGCCTAATTTCTTCTAATAGCGAAATGTTGATGTTCACCTGCTTAAATGTTTCCATTATCTCGTTGAAAGTCGACTCCTTCTTTGTTGGGGCTAACAAATGTGGATATGGGGCTCTAGGAACAAAGGTAGACCTATCAGGAATTTCTTGGGAATACTTAGAGACTGTTTCACTTTCCTCGTCTAAGGGATCCTCTTGGGAAGTAGAAGGTGGAACTACAGTATGTCCACTAGGCATGGCTACCTTATTGTCTACCGTTTTACCACTCCTAAGCGTTGTTATCGAGTTCACATGGTTTGATGATTTATCACCAGCTAAAGCTATTTGATGGACTCCCCTAGGGTTGGGTTGTGGTTGACTAGGAAACTTTCCTTTTTCTCTCAATGTCTCATTTATCTGACTAACCTGGGTTTTCAACTCGGAAATAGCCTGAGAGTTAGCCTGACATATTCTCTTATTTTCTTCTAAACCTTGAGCAACAGATTGCTGAAAATGCACAGTGTTACGAGTTAACAAAGCAAGAGACTCTTCTAAACTCATAATCTTCTTATCCGAAGGGTTCTGAAACTGTGCCGGAGCTGAAGGATTCTTAGTATAGCCAAAACCTGGGGGAACCTGAGCATTACTAGACTGACCTTGATTCTGGCCCTTGGACCAAGAAAGGTTTGGATGGTTTCTCTAGCCAGGGTTATAGGTTTCTGAATATGGGTCAAACTTCTGTTGGTTATCAAACCTAGTGTTGTTATAAAGAGCATTGGCTTGCTCTTCAACAACATGGCCTTCCCAAAAAGGCTCATTTCTTCCACTACTACCACTAGAATGACCTAATTTTAAGGCTTCTAACCTTTTGGCTATAGCTGATATTTTGTCATATGACTCATAAGATCCTTCTACCCTATTAACATTTTCTCTACTTAGAAGAATTGTTTTCTGGGGTTCCCTACTATTTTCCCATTGTTGGGTCTTATCGGCGATTTCATTCAAAAATGTCATCGCTTCATCAACAGTTTTATTTTCAAACCCACCTGTGCATAAGGACTCAACCATGGTTGTTGTTGAATAATCTAAACTCTCGTAGAGGATCTGAACTAACCTAACCTTCTCCAAACCATGATGAGGACATTGAGATATCAAGTCATTGAACCTTTCTAAGTACCTATATAAAGATTCTCCCTCTTTTTGGGCAAAAGTACATATTTGTGTCCTAATAGACGGTGTTTTATGCCTTGGGAAAAACTTATGTATAAAGGCAGAAGTAAGTTGGTCATATGTTTCAATTGACTCAGAGTCCAAACTATACAACCAAGATTTGGCTTTATCTTTTAAGGAAAAGGGGAATAACCTAAGTTTCAACGCATCATCACTTAGGTTCTTAATTTTCAGAGTACTACAAACTTCCTCAAATTCCCTAACATGAAAATAGGGGTTCTCATTCTCCTTCCCTAAAAACATTGGGAGGATCTGTAAAGTCTCAGGTTTCAGTTCATAATTTGCCTCGGTTTCAGCTAACTTGATACAAGACGGACGAGAGGTCCTAGTTGGGTTTAGCAAAGCTTTCAAAGTTGCCATTTCTGGCACTACCAAAGGACTAGGGGTACTTTCCTCACAAAGAGACAGATTCTCAAAACTGAAGTTTCCAAAAACGGGGCTCTCAAAAGAAGAGTCTTCGAGCTCCCCGCCTTCACAAGAAGAACTACTAGGTTTGTCACTAATCAAACGACCTAGAGTGTTTCTTTTCCAAGCCCGTTTAAAAACTTCGGGCATACACTAGAAAAACAAAATCAAAAAGAAAAGTCCTAAAACGGAAGGGATGTTCTATGCAAACACAAACAAGGCTGACTCCACCACAGCAAACCTACTGATTTCTAGCAAACAAAAAGCATGATGGCTCCACTTAGATTGTTTCTAGACCAGCTTCTAATCCTTCGAACGGGAATTCGTTACAATTTAAGCAAACCCCTCTGGAATCAATCTGAGTCAAAGTAAGTTGAATAGAGGCGAGGGAAGCTCGGTGGATCTTTGATACCCAAGGCCTCACCGGTATTACAAGGCGGCGCAGTCACGCGTTCAACTTACAGAAACCGTCAAGAACTTCGAAGTATGCTTAAAAGAGTAACCAATATTTTTCGAATGACTTTCCTGTTAAGCTCGTTACCCTATCGGTCTCGTTCTAGTCAAAATTTTAGGCTTAGGTTCGCGTTTGGTGTCGTTTTCCTAAGGCGGGCAAGAAGAGAACGGTGATGAAATCCGAACCCTTATCTTGTATGGCCAGTCCTTGCCCTTTACTAGGAAATTAAAGCAGTCGTTTTCAAGTCCTCAAAATATATGCATACGAAGGAAGACAGTAACTCGCTGACAGGGGATTCGCGAGTGTTTCGACAAACTTACCTCCCGTACCAGACGGGGGATGAACCTTTGTAGTCGACTCGGGCCACGACTCCTATGTCATATACGAACCCGAGGGGCCGAGGTGATATCGTAATCACCGTCCTTCTCTGCAAACAGTTTATATATAAACCACCCTTATGAAGGGTTTAAAAAATAATGTCCCAAAATTTAAAGTCCAAAATCCAAAAATATAAAGTGCAAAAGAAAAAGAAAGTCTAAAAAAAATAAAAATCTACAAAAATAAAAATGTATCTCTTTTTTTTTCCTCTCTTTTTTTATAAAAAAAAAATCTTCTTATTTCGCTCCTTTCGCTTTGCCTTTTACTCCAGTCTTTAAGTATTCACCAAAAGCTTTGGAAAAATTTTCTTTCGCTCCAAATTCCAAAATCTGAAAGAAAAAGACAAAAACCCAACAACGTAAAGAAGAACAAATAAAAATAAAAACCTAAAAAATAAAAATCTAAAAACTCTAGCCTAAAGACAAGTCCGCGTGGGCGGTTCCAAAAATTTGATGTATTTTCAAAGTTGTTGTAGTAATAAATAGAGTTCGTTCAAGACTTGTGAAGGTTGTGCTTTTAGATTTAAATTTTAAAACTAAAGAAAATAAGGCAAATTAAAACTGATTATATTAGAGAGACCGGGGTTCAGGATTTCACCATTCACCAAAATTCATGTAATTTAATGTTAATTTTTATCATGCAATTCTAGACAATATAACTCCAATCAGTAGAAATTGTGATTCTAATCATTGCCTAAATTAGATTTTCAAAACATCAATTGTTAATCGCAAGAATGAAGTATCAAAAGCCCTAAACTAAGCATACTTCATCAAGAGAAAACACAACTAATTAATAAAAATCATTACTCAATTTTCATTCGGTGCAAATAATCATAAAAGAATTGCATAAATAAATTCAAATAAATTTTATCACATAACTTTTGGAAGAATGGCTTCCTCCATCGCCCCAGAAGATTGGGTTTAGCTCATCATGTTGGAAACACACTCAAAATATGTATTCATGGCTCAAAAAGTGTTTACAAGAAGAGAAAATAGTGAAACAGGAACTCTGCAACAGCACATGCGCGTTGCAGACCGATTGTTTCAACTCTCAACTGTTATGATGAAAATAACCATTACAAATATGAAGATAAATGTTGCAGAAGAGGATGAAGAAACTGTTACAATGAAGATAAATGTTGCAAACCAGTTGAAGAAACTGTGACAAGCATTTGAAGAAACCGTTACGACGGATGAAGAAACCGTCATTGTTTCCCTGTTCTTCACGAGCAGCAGCAACAGAGTTCTGAAAACTCTTGATTCACGCTTCCTGAGCTCTCCTCTTGACCCCAAACTCTCCCCAATCCTTCTATGTGATCCTGGGAACCTTCTTCACGCTCCAGAATATCGATCAAATCTTCCAAGCACGTGCAGTACACGTTTAAATTCCTCACAACTCATGCAAGCTCATGTGTTTTCCTCCAACTCCCTGTTTGGATTAAACCAAGTTATCCAGCCAAATTTGATCGAAACAAACACCCATACTAGCTCTTATGGGGTGCAAATAGTAATTTTTGGACGTAAATAGTAATTTTTCCGGGGTTTCTCCGACACATTTTTGGGGTGCTTCCGGTGCATTTATGGGGTGCCTTTAGTACTTTATCCTGGGGTGTAAAACAGCACTTTTCGAGCCAATTTTGCTGCAAGAGCTTATTTCTCTATAAATACCTACAAAGACATAAAATAACAAAATAAATACAAAATCGAGCACTAACAATACATACAATTGAGACATATTAGACACATAAATGAGTCTATCAAGCAACGCATGCGAGGTTGACCGAGCTATGCTCTAACAATCTCCCCCTTTGTCAATTTTAGTGACAAAAATATCAATACATATGGAATACAAAAAAGATAATGAAACTAAAAAGCTCTTATTCCATAAGTCCAATTCTTCAACGTTCCTTGAAATCTTCGTCCTTTCCAAGTACTCCAGTGATCCCAAAGGTTGTAAGTTTATCATCACCGTTGTTGAAGATCCGTAGCGCTATAACACTGAGAGAACTCAAAATTCTCGATCAATGTTATACAGTGACATAGTACTATTATGTTATATCAAAGTCCAATTGTATCACGACTTCAACAATAATACTATGGTGATATGTATCACTCCCCCTTAGTCAATACTCCATCTCGATCATGGAAACCACTTCCCCTTACACAATGATCTGAGAACCATATGTATTTGTAGTGTGACCTACAATATTTCTCCCCTTTTTTGTCACTAAAATTGGCAAACGGGTTCATAATGAAATTTCCACGAGAAATATTTCATGACTAAAAGAAAGACACATATCAACTTAATTTAGATGCAATCATATAGCCGAAGCTAACAACATTCATCAAGGAGTTTAAAGATACAAGATAACCCCTAAAAAATTCCACAGCCGCACTCCCCACAAAGATATGACCATCAAGCATAAGTTCAAAAGAACTCTCCCCCATTAGATGTCATTCCCAAAAAGGAACAACAAAGGCGACCTTAATTTCGAAAGAAACAGGGATTTGAATGAATATCAATAACCATGATTAGTGATTATGATATCCACAACTCAACTAAATTAATCACAAGTAAACCCATGATTAATTTAATTGAAATATGCTCCACATAAGTAAACTTACGGAGCTACGACTAAATTGGTCATATGGAGGCGACAACTTAATCGTTCAAATACTCGACATAAGGAAGACCTTACGGAATATTAAGATACTCAACATAAGGAGAACCTTACGGTATATATGACTACAGTAACCAATAGAACATGATAGTGTAGTCGTTCATATACTCAACACAAGAACTTGTGGAATATATGAAACCTTCAACTATATTAATTATAAGAGAACTTACAGTTAATCTAATTGGATAACATATTACTAAACTAATCCCTAAGTAATCAATTTAATAATTTTTGGGCTCAACATAAGAGAATTATGGAACCCCGATTAAGATTATCATAGAATATGACATCCTTAACCGTACATGTACTCAACATAAGTGATAAAGCTTACGGAGTACTAACTAAATAACCAAACAAGTTGATTAACTTAGTTTCTAATGCTCGACAAATAACATCTTATGGAACAACCAACTATGCCAATAAAAATCGACTTAGTCATATCGTGCTCAACAGAAGATACACAATGGAGCCTTCACGGTAATACAAGAAATTGGATCAAAAAAAATCAATACCGTGGATAACATACAAGGATATATTCTATCTTTTTATCATACCAATGACATAATAGACTTTATCCTTGTTCACAAAAGATTTTAACCTATCTTCCGTCAAAGAATTGACAATATAGGCTTAATTTTTGTGTTTGTCAAAAGTCTATTCATCCTTTAAACCAATATGTGAATATCGATCATGAACGACTTTACTTTTGACAAAATATGGGACCTTCAAGTTCACGGACGCAAACAATACATATCCCATAAAAATATTGCAATACATTAAACCATTAACAATATTGCAAACCATAATCCTCAAAATATTTTTAGAATTTAATACCATAAACCTAAAAAATAACAATAAGAGAATGAAAAACAAAAATAGATATGTGTAGTCACAATCATTGTTATTCAAACACTAGTTCTTCCAACATAATCAAAAAGAAGGCTTCCTAGTTATCAAGAGGAATACATTACTCACCAAGCATTATTGACAGCTTCTTCTTTTCATAGATGGTCATCTGACTTGAGCCACTGTAGGAATACTTCTCATATTTCTCAAGTTAGATATGAGAAGACCAACATCATCCTTTTAGTTGGTGTGTCAACAGGACAGAGATTCATGTCCTTTGTTTTTCCTTGGTTTATCACCATTTGTCGTTCTGACCAATTTCTTTCCTCTTCTGAAGTTCTTTTTCGGAATCTCTTTATTTAAACTCATACGTTGCAGGTTCTTTTGAAGCTTGATGATCCTTTTGTTGTTCCTCGTGAACCTCCAACACGTATCTTTTTCATGATTTGGATGACCAAAAAAAGAACAAGACACTTTAGATTTTCTGTTATCATGCATTTTTTTCCTTTTTGATTTTCCCATCAACCGTTGTTTCTTGATTTGCGGAAACCATTACTTTAGTTGATTTGATGTTGAATCCTAAGCCATGAATGTTACCAGAAGATCTCTGACCAAACAACATTGCTGCAGTTTTATCAGAACTTCCAGATAATCGTTGTAGATCATCTCTGAGAGAATTTATCTTGTCTTCCTTGAGTGACATGGCATTAATGAACTTAATATTAAGTTGCTCAATATCAATATTCTTCGCCTGAAGTAAAGATTCAACATTTCTCAAGGAGGCTCTAAGACTAAGGTTCTCGCAAAGAACCTCTTTATCTAGGCGATTAATGACCTCTGTGTCAAAATCAAATTCAGAATCGGAACTTGAAGTTGAAAAATGATCTACAATAAGAGCAGTAAATCCATTACACGAACTAGACTCATCTGAATTTTTCGGAGAATAGTTGTCTTTTGAGATATTCTCAGCATACAGCGTAGAAGAACGACCTGCAACCCTTTTTCTTTTCTTCATTAAATTCTTGACTTCTGCGACCATTAGTGAATGTTCACATTCATCAGCCCAAGAGGATGATATCACAGACTTGTTCACAGCATTGAGAGCAAATGCTCTTCCTGTCTCTTGGTCAAGAATTCTTAACTTTCCAATCAGAGAGTCTTTGGAAAGAGTGCCTGGGTTATTTCCCTCAATGACGGCATGCTTCTTAGACTCGTATCTAGATGTCAGCGATCTTAGAATTTTCATCACAATGTCCTTTTCAGGAATAGTCTTACCCAGCGCAAAAGATGCATTAACAATTTCAGACACTTTGTGATTAAACTCATCAAATGAATCTTCATCTGCCATATGAAGGTTCTCCCAATCAGAATTAAGGTTTTCAAGCCTTGCTTCATTTTCACTGGAGTTTCCTTCAAATACGGTTTCTAAGATATCCCACGCCTCCTTTGACTTTGTGCAATTACACACATGATGCTGGAGGTTTGGGGTAATGGCATGTATGATGGCATTCAAACCGTAGGAATTTTTCTTAGCAACAAGTATCTCGGCAGGGCTATATTCACCAATAGGTTTGGGAACGTTTGCATATCCAACTGCACAACGGGAACATCATATCCATTAACAACTAATACCCATGATTGAAAATCACGTGCTTGGAGAAAAGCTCGCATAGCGATTTTCCACCATAAGTAATTAGAGCCATCGAAGACTGGTAGTACGTTAATAGAGACAGCACCTCTGTCCATAGAGTCAGATCGCTACAAACACAGACTGATTAGGTCTTGAACGTGTTTGCCTGCTCTGATACCAATTGAAAAAGCGGGGGTCTAACAACACCACCCAATATTTCGTTTAGCAATCTGTATGGACAAACCCGAATATACTTTTAAGAGAATCAACAAGACTCAATCAATTAAAAGTATATCAACGAGTTTATATCTCTATCCTTATTTGATTTCCTCAAACAGAAACTATGAGTACTAATCAAATACAAGGAGAACTTGGAAGGTACCAAAGACCAATGTCCAAGGATCAATCAATATCAATCAACAACCAAAGGTTGGATTTCCAATTGATTAGATCTAACGGAAAACCTGTGTTATTTCAATTATAAAGATAAAACAATATAATGTGGAAATTGAAATAACACAAACACCAGAAATTTTGTTAACGAGGAAACCGCAAATGCAGAAAAACCTCGGGACCTAGTCCAGATTGAACACACATTGTATTAAGCCGCTACAGACACTAGCCTACTACAACTAACTTCAGACTGATCTATAGTTGAACCCCTATCAATCTCCCACTGATACAAGGTACAGTTATGCTCCTACGCCTCTGATCCAAGCAGGATGCTGCGCACTTGAATCCCTTAGCTGATCTCACCCACAACTAAGATTTTCTACGAACACAACGCAGGCTTAACAATAAACAAATCTGTCTCCAAGAGAAAAGTCTATCAAAGAGGATAAATTTGTCTCTCAAAGATAAACCATAAATCTGTTTCGTCTTTGATTATAAATAATCTAGGTGAATCAGAAACCAATTGATAATACGGTCTTATATTCCCGAAGAACAGCCTAGATTAATCAATCACCTACTCAAACAATCCTTCCTGACTACACAGGCGGTTTGTTGAGGAATCACAAAAAAAGAGACGAGGATGTTTGTGATTACTTTATCTTGCCTATCGGAGAACTCTCACGATCTCAAGCTAATCAAAGATTGTACTCGTACGATAGAAGATGCAAGATCAGATCACACAACTACGATAAAGTAGTATCGGTCTGGCTTCACAATCTCAATGAAGTCTTTAAGTCGTTAACTCGAGTTTAGAGAAGAAACTCAAGAGTTAATGTTGATCGACTCTAGCGAGAGCACTAGTAGCACACGGACGTGTGGGGATTACTTTTACCCCTTGCTAGATGTCTCCTATATATAGTCTTCAAATCAGGGTTTTGCCTTAGGTACTAAGCAAACCATATCCACCGTTAGATGAAAAACTGATTTAGATTCAAGCTAATATCTCTCAACCGTTAGATCGAAATCTTTAGCTTGTCATACACAATACCATACACGTTTACTGGGCTTGTGAAAACCGTGCCCAAACATGTACGTGTATGTTGGTTCAATACAGTAACCAAAGGTTAACCATATGAGTGTTCCAAACCAACCATTTTCTCCTTCACCATAACTAGATCATATGGCTCAGACGAACTAGTTAAAGAGTCGTTCAATTGCTATGAGATCTTATGTAACTACACAAGACACAATTGAAACAAAGCTGATTTTATTCGATTGAATCGGTTCATGAACATTATAACCACGGTTTGCATAAAGCATACCTTGATAATTTAATATCTATGTTCAGAAATCATCTTTATATCATAACCACTTAAGCTCACAAACAAGTTCGCGGACTTAAGTACATCGGTTGAGTTTTCCAAACTCAGCAGAAATTCTCGGTCGAGAACTTCCGCCAGTTCGCGGACTTAATCAGCAAACGAGTTTTTGGAAATCCCAGCAGAAATTCTCGGGATGAGAACTTCCGCCAGTTCGTGGAATGGATTCGCGAACTAGGTTCGCGGACCTGGCAAGCAAATTCCACAATCCTACCGATTTCTCTTGATCAACAAAGTTGGACAACTTCGGTTCAAGAAATCCATGGTTATGTAATCTAAACTCTTATTCCAATCATTGAAACATTCTTAGAGGACGTTATATAGTTGTTACACTATTTCTCGTCAAAGCAATTTTCAAAGCGATTGAAACATTCATGACTTTCGTCACTAGGTAAAGAAAACTATGATCGAAGCGAAACGCTTTACCAACACACATTTCGAGATATAGATGATAGAGATATACTCAGCTCGAAATATCTACTGTGTATGATCATAGTCTATATATATAGCATACGACTTTTGTCTCTAGAAGTAGGAGATAGAATATATAGACTTTGGAGTGACAGATGAGTTCAAGTCTTCACATACCTTTTTGTCGAGAAGGTCCACCGGTTTCTTGAGTAGTTCTTCTTCTTGTTTGATGAATCTCCTTGAAGTCCTTGGGCTCAACTACACCTTCTAACCTAGTTTGAGACTTAGCTATAATAGACTAGAAATCAAGACTTATAGTTTTGATCGCTAACATTGACAAACATGCTTGAGATAGCAATGCATGCGAGGTTGACCGAGCTATGCTCTAATAACAAGACACAATTGAAACAAAGATGATTCGGTTCGATTGAATCGGTTCATGAACATTGTATCCACGGTTTGCATAAAGCATTCCTTGATAATTTAATATCTATGTTCAGAATTCATCTTTAGATTATAACCACTTAAGTTCACAAACAAGTACGTGGACTTAAATTCAATCGGTTGAGTTTTCCAAACTCAGAAGAAATTCTCGGTCGAGAACTTCCGCCAGTTCGCGGACTTGGTCACACAAACGAGTTTTGGAAAATCCCAGCAGAAATTCTCGGGATGAGAACTTCCGTCAGTTCGTGGACTGGGTTCGCGAACCGGGTTCGCTGACTTGGCAAGCCAATTCCACAATCCTACCGATTTCTCTTGATCAACAAAGTTGGACAACTTTGGTTCAAGGAATCCATGGTTATGTAATCTAAACTCTTATTCCAATCATTGAAACATTCTTAGAGGACGTTATATAGTTGTTACACTATTTCTCGTCAAAGCAATTTTCAAAGTGATTGAAACATTCATGAATTTCGTCACTAGGTGAAGAAAACTATGATCGAAGCGAAACGCTTTACCAACACACATTTCGAGATATAGATAAGCGAGATATGCTCAGCTCGAAATATCTAATGTGTATCATCATTGTATATATATATAGCATACGAATTTTGCCTCAAGAAGTAGGAGATAGTATAGATAGACTTTGGAGTGACAGATGAGTTCACGTCTTCACATACCTTTTTGTCGAGAAGTTCCACCGGTTTCTTGAGTAGTTCTTCTTCTTGTCTGATGAATTTCCATGAAGACCTTGAGCTCAACTGCACCTTCTAACCTAATCCGAGACTTATCTATAATAGACTAGAAATCAAGACTTATAGTTTTGATCACTAACATTGACAAACATGCTTGAGATAGAAACGCATGCGAGGTTGACCGAGATATGCTCTAACAATCTCCCCCTTTGTCAATTTTAGTGACAAAACTATCAATACATATGGAATACAAAAAAGATAATGAAAATTAAACAACTCCTATTCCATAAGTCCAATTCTTCAACGTTCCTTGAAATCTTCGTCCTTTTCAAGTACTCCAATGATCCCAAAGGTTGTAAGTTTAGTATCACCGTTGTTGAAGATCCGTAGCTATAACAATGAGAGAACTCGAGATTCTCGATCAATGTTATACAGTGACATAGTACTATTATGTAATATCAAAGTCCAATTGTATCACGATTTCAACAATAATAATATAGTGATATGTATCACTCCCACTTAGTCAATACTCCATTTCGATCATGGAAACCACTCCCCCTTACACAATGATCCGAGAACCATATGTATTTGTCGTGTGACCTACAATATATCTCCCCCTTTTTGTCAATAAAATTGAAAAAGGTACAAGAACGGGTTCATAATGAAATTTCCAAGAGAAATATTTCATGACTAAAAGAAAGACACATATCAACTTAATTTAGATGCAATCATATAGCTGAAGCTAATAGCATTCATCAAGGAGTTTAAAGATACAAGATAACCCCCAAACAATTCCACAGTCGCACTCCCCACAAAGATATGACCATTAAGCACAAGTTCAAAAGAACTCTCCCCCATTTGATGTCATTCCCGAAGAGGAACAACAAGAGCGACCTTAATTTCGAAAGAAACAAAGGATTTTTACGAACAAACTAAAAAGAACTAAAGAGAGTTTCAGACTCAATTGCCCAAAAGAAGAGACAAGCATAGGGGAAAGAGTCACAGGGTCTCTTCTTAATGAACCAACACAACACCAATAGACTGCCGCAAGTGTTGAAAAGTGGCAGTATCTAATGGTTTGGTGAGAATATCAGCCAATTGTTGTTCAGAAGGTACAAATTCCATACTGATGATTCCATTCTCATATAGATCACGAATAAAATGATACCTGATGTCAATGTGCTTTGTTCGTGAGTGCTCAACAGGATTCTCAGTGATACATATCGCGCTTGAGTTATCGCAAAATATCTTTATTACTCCGGTATCAACTCCATAATCTGCTAGCATTTGTTTCATCCAAAGGAGTTGTGTACAACATGATCCAACAACAATGTATTCTGCTTCACATGTAGATAGGGATTGAGAATTATGTTTCTTGATATGCCAGGCAACAAGATTCAGTCCTACATAGTAGAAACCCCCTAAAGTACTCTTCCTGTCTTCCACACACCCTTCCCAATATGCATCAGAATAAGCAGATAGATTAGTTTTAGTACTATCAAAAGTGTAGGATAGACCATACCCTGCAGTGTGATTAATATATATCGAATGATTCTTTTTGCAGCTGCTAGATGAGATTCTCTTGGATCTGCCTGAAACATGGCACAACAACCAACACTGAAGGAAATATCAGGTCTAGTAGCTGTAAGATACAAAAGGATTCCTATAATAGATCGATATAGCTTTTGATCAACTTTTGCTCCTTTCTCATCCCTGTGCAATGTACCAATAGTAGGCATTGAAGTCAACTTTGGAGAGGACTTATCTAATCTAAACTTATTTACAAGATCTCGAGCATATTTTTCTTGAGATAAATAAATTCCATCCTTATGTTGTTGAATTTGTAACCCTAAAAAGAATCTTAATTCTCCAACATTGCTCAATTCGAATTCCTTAGCAAGAGAAACTTGAAAATCCTTAGCGAATGTTACAGAGGTTGACCCATAGATGATATCATCTACATAGATTTGAGAAATAACCACATCTTTTCCACTCCACTTGGTGAACAATGTTTTATCTGCTCCGCCTCTTAAAAAACCTTTTCTAATAAGAGCAGTGGTGAGTTTTTCAAACCAGGCTCTAGGTGCTTGTTTCAACCCATATAGTGCCTTTTTAAGTTTTAGCACGTGATCTGGGTAGTCAGGATCTTCAAATCCCTTTGGTTTTGCAACATAGACTTCTTCCTTTAGTATCCCGTTTAGGAATGCGGATTTTATGTCCATTTGAAACAGCTTAACTTTGAGAAAGCAAGCGTGAGCTAATAATAAACGAATAAACTTAAAGCGTGCCACTGGTGCAAAGGTCTCATCAAATTCAACACCTTCAATCTGTGAATATCCTTGAGCGACAAGTCTGGATTTGTTTCTGATACTTGTGCCAAATTCATCAGACTTTTTCTTGAATATCCATTTTGTACCAACAATATTAACATTCGGAGGACAAGGTACAAGTTTCCACACATCTTGTCTTTGAAATTGATTTAACTCTTCATGCATTGTATTTACCCAGAAGGGATCGTTCAGAGATTCATAAATATTCCTTGGTTCCACTTGTGAGAGATAACACCCAAAATTGCACATATTTTGAAGTTGTCCTCTTGTTTTGGCAGTAGAATCTCTTCCTCCAATGATATTGTTTGGATCATGATTCCTTTGTACCCAAAGATGTCGTGAAGGTACACGTTCTTGTTCATCATGAATGGCTTGATCAGTGCTCTTTTCCCCGTCACTAGAAATGTCAGGATCAGTAACAGTTGGGACAACTTCAACTGATTCTGGAATTTCTTTGACTTTCTCAATTGTCTCAGTTGGAGGCAATTCAGCAGGAGGATTATTCTGACCAAAGCTACTAATGTCGTCAATAATAACATTAGCAGATTCCATCATGACTTGTGTTCTGAGATTAAATACTCGAAAACCACGACTATCAGAAGCATGGCCTAGAAAGATACCTTCATCACTTTTGGTGTCGAATTTCCCTTTCTGTTCTCGATCTTTCAGAATATATCACTTACTTCCAAATACCCTGAGATAGTGCAGGTTGGGTTTTCTTCCATACCACAACTCATATGGAGTGTTAAGGGTTTTAGACCGTAAATACACACGGTTTATCAAATAGCATGCTGTAAAGACAGCTTCTCCCCAAAATCTTAATGGTAAGTTTTTGTTATGGAGCATTACCCTGGCCATTTCCTGAATATTCCTATTCTTTATTTCTGCAACTCCATTAGCTTGAGGATTAATAGGTGGTGAGTACTGTTGAATGATCCCCAGTTCGTCACAGAATTCAAAGACCTTGGTGTCTTTAAATTATGTACCATGATCTCTTCTAATTTTCTTTAGTTTGCGACCTTGTTCGTTCTGTATCCTTTTAAAAATAATCTTGAATTCACTAAGAGTTTCATTCTTGTGAGCTAAAAATGCAACCCATGTGAATCTGGTGTAATCATCTACGATGACTAAAGCATACTTCTTTCCAGCAACAGTGGGTTGTTGAATTGGTCTGAAGAGATCCATATGAATTAAATCAAGTGGAGCTTTAGTGAGAATATCTCGAGATGATTTTTGGTAAACTTTCGTTTGCTTCCCCTTTTGACAGGCACCACATACACCTTCGATCTTTGCATTGATTTTGGGAATGCCTCTAACAAGTTCGTTGTTAATGATCTTAGTTAGAAGACGATAATTGATGTGACCAAAACGCTCATGCCAAAGATGTGTAGATTCCACCTTAGTCAAATTGCAACGGTTACTAAACTGAATATCAAGTAGAGAACAGTTGTTCTTTCCACGAGTTCCTTGAAAAATTACTTTCCCGTATTTGTCTACAATGTCACATCAATTTGCATTGAAGACAACTCGATGGCCTTTGTCACAAATTTGACTAATAGAAAAAATATTAGCAGTCATACCTTTCACGTATACCACATCATGAATTTCTGGAACGCCAGGTAGTTTGATCGTTCCCTTTTGCTAATATAGCAACAACTCCCATCTTCGAACGTTACAGGGCCTCTTTCATAATCAACTGTTGAGACAAACCATGTGAGATCGCCTGTCATATATATACTGCACCCACTATCAAGGAACCATTGAAACGGAGATGTGGATCTTAAATCAAAGGCACCCATACTATTAGTACTCCTCTGTTTAGAGTTTTCTGATAGTGTTGAATGACCTTTTAGAGTACCCAGTTGTTGTTTAGTTTTCTTACAAAGATCACAAGCAATGTTTAGACTCTTTTGAAAGGTCATGCATACATGTTGAAGGTAGTTGGAGGAATCAAAACATCGACATGTGCCTGAGCCTAGAAGTTTGTCTGAATAGTTCCAAGTCTTATCAGTTTTCCAAATGTTAGAACATTGATTACAATCTGATTTATGACTGTTCATTAAAGCGGAACAACTGGAGTTTCTTAGACTCATAGGGGAACTATTACAAGATATCAAATCCTTAAGAAATGAAATTTCTGCAATGAGATCAGTGTTGATCCGGATTTGTTCATCCAACCCCGTTTGAGGAGAAACCAGTTATCAGACTTTCTCCTATAATTGTTTTTTAATCCTGGTGAAGCGTCTATTGAGACTTTATAGTTCATAGTCAGACCACTACAAACACATACTTATTAGGTCTTGAACGTGTTTGCCTTCTCTGATACCAATTGAAAAAGCGGGGGTCTAACAACACCACCCAATATTTCATTTAGCAATCTGTATGTACAAACCCGATTATACTTTTAAGAGAATCAACAAGACTCAATCAATTAAAAGTATATCGACGAGTTTATATATCTATTCTTATTTGATTTCCTCAAACAGAAACTGTGAGTACTAATCAAATACAAGGAATACTTGAACGGTACCAAAGACCAATGTCCAAGGATCAATCAATATCAATCAAAAACCAAAGGTTGGATTTCCAATTGATTAGATCAAACGCACAACCTGTATTATTTCAATTATAAAGATAAACAATATAATGAGGAAATTGAAATAACACAGACACCAGAGATTTTGTTAACGAGGAAACCGCAAATGCAGAAAAACCACGGGACCTGGTCCAGATTGAACACACACTGTATTAAGCCGCTACAGACACTAGCCTACT
Source organism: Papaver somniferum (assembly GCF_003573695.1). Classification (NCBI taxonomy): domain Eukaryota; kingdom Viridiplantae; phylum Streptophyta; class Magnoliopsida; order Ranunculales; family Papaveraceae; genus Papaver; species Papaver somniferum. The sequence goes on from NC_039363.1 coordinate 113,179,872, forward strand.
ACAACTAACTTCGGACTGGCCTATAGTTGAACCCCTATCAATCTCCCACTGATACAAGGTACAGTTATGATCCTACGCCTCTGATCCCAGAAGGATGTTGCGCACTTGATTCCCTTAGTTGATCTCACCCACAACTAAGAGTTGCTACAAACACAATCGCAGGCTTAACAATAAACAAATCTGTCTCCCACAGAAAAGTCTATCAAAGAGGATAAATCTGTCTCCCACAGATAAACCTTAAATCTGTTTCGGCTTTCGATTATAAAATCTAGGTGAATCAGAAACCAATTGATAATCCGGACTTATATTCCCGAAGAACAGCCTAGATTAATCAGTCACCTACTCAACTGTCCTTCCTAAATATATAGGCGGTTTGTCGAGGAATCACAAACAGAGAGACGAAGATGTTTGTGATTAATTTATCTTGCCTATCGGAGAACTCTCACGATCTCAAGCCAATCAAAGATTTTACTCGTACGATAGAAGATGCAAGATCAGATCACACAACTACGATAAAGTAGTATCAGTCTGGCTTCACAATCCCAATGAAGTCTTTAATTCGTTAACTCGAGTTTCGAGAAGAAACTCAAGAGTTAATGGAGATCGACTCTAGCGAGCGCACTAGCAACACACAGACGTGTGGGGATTAGTTTTGCCCATTGCTAGATGTCCCCCATATATAGTCTTCAAATCAGGGTCTTGCCTTAGTTACCAATTCCACAATCCTACCAAAGGTTAACCATATGAGTGTTTCATACCAACCATTTTCTTCTTCACCATAACTAGTTCACATGGCTCACGTGAACTAGTTAAAGAGTCGTTCAATTGCTATGAGATCTTATGTAACTACACAAAACACAATTGAAACAAATATTATTCGATTCGATTGAATCGGTTCATGAACATTGTAGCCACGGTTTGCATAAAGCATTCCTTGATAATTTAATATTTATGTTCAGAATTCATCTTTAGATTATAACCACTTAAGTTTACAAACAAGTTCGCGGACTTAGGTTCAATCGGTTGAGTTTTCCAAACTCAGCATAAATTCTCGGTCGAGAACTTGCGCCAGTTCGGGGACTGGTTAGAGGACTTGGTCACACAAACGAGTTTTGGAAAATCCCAGCAGAAATTCTCGGGTTGAGAACTTCCATCAGTTCGCGGACTGGGTTCGCCAACGGGGTTCGCGGACTTGTCTGTAGGATTTTGGAATTGGCTTGCCAAGTCCATACAGATTGCTAAACGAAATATTGGGTGGTGTTGTTAGACCCCGCTTTTTCAATTGGTATCAGAGCAGGCAAACACGTTCAAGACCTAATCAGTCTGTGTTTGTAGCGATCTGACTCTATGGACAAGAGTACTATCTCTGATAAACGCGTCATCAGTAATAAAGATTCTCTCTCGTGTAAGTCTATTTAAGAGAAAAGCTATTCTATCTTGAATATAGAAAAACCTTGTGGTTTGACGAGAGAGACTAACAATGACATGTGTGTTCTTGACCACCCTTCGAAAGAGACCTTCTCTTCTAATAAATGGGATACAGCTGAAGAGAGTAATTTAATTCAAGTTGTTAGGTTGAACCAGTTAAAGCACCATGTCAATGTTCTTCTTGGTACTATAAGAGATTGCAAAATACATAGCATCGCGGAAGATCAATCTTCTTGCTTAACTCTCGAGACCATCCTCGAAAAGGATGCCTTGGAAATTGAACACCTCTTGAATAAACTCTCTATTCAGGGTTGTTCAAAGAAATATGATTTACCAAGAACTTCTGATATCCCCCTTTCAGAAGTAAATACAGATGCTCCCAATATTTCCACCAAACTTGGAACAGTCTGTAAAAAGGGCAAATCCTCTAATGATGGAATTAAGAAAACACCCTCAAATCATTCCGATGATCAAAAGGTATGTCTTGTTTGTGAGAGCAGGAGTTATGTCAAACAAAGGAGAAACTCTAAGTTGAATAAGAAATCTTTTGTTCAACTTCAACACACCCTAAATTTGATTCTCAAAGGTGTCACTGACATTCGTATGATTGAGCCAATTGGTTTTCGTACCTATCCTGTGTACCACACCAGGAAAGTCAATACTATGAGTTCCTCCAATGTTCCAAGACAGAATAGACGTCTTAATAAACATTATCTCAAGGAGGTTCAACGCCCTGTCTCTAAAAGCAACCTTGTTCCTGTTGAGAAATTCATCCCAGAAGAAAGGAAAATCGATGAGATAAGAAAAGAGATTAAAGAGATAATTATAAGGTACAAATAGCTTGTCAACAGATTATCCTCTACCTCATGTCAAGGCACTTCTGGTAAGAACCCTAACTATGTCTCTTATTTTGATGACATTAAATTTTATGACAATTTCTCATGTAAAACAGGATACCTCTCTAAAACTAAGAGGAAAAACAAGCTTAACCAAAAACATAATTCTCTTAACGAGCCTGTGGCTCGTACTTGTGCTAATTAATCACAAGGTTCGAGAACTTACTCATAAAAAGTCTTGTTGAGTAAGTTGTGTTAAAACAGGTATACTTGCTGCTTGTATCTGTTAAAGTTAAGTTATCTTCTTATCGTCCATAGCTAAACCTGTGTTGACAGAATTGCTAAGATCAAGTATTGGTTAAGATAAAAGAAAATGTTGCATATCTTTTTAAAGTTTTGTTCACAAGTCCTATTTTTTTTATTTTAAGGACCTCTTTTCTTTGGGTAATGGTTGTATTCGAACGGATCTCGTTCTGGCCCGAGTCAACATTTTTGAAACCCTAAATTGTTATCCCCAAGGACAAATATTCAACCTCTTAGGGTTACTAGTCACGTACGTATACTCCTGGTGGTTTTTGGATTGTCAAGAATGTCTTCCTCCTCTTCTTGCTATGGTGGTTTCGCAATGGAATTTCTTGACAAAGGTGTTGAGATTAGTTTAAATAGGAAGAGAACACTCGTAGATGAAGATCATCCCAAATCTTCTTGTTTCCTTGCTTATTCTCATGAAGATATTGAGAAGGATGAAATGATCTCTGCTGAAGTTGTTCGTGACTTTCTTAAGTACTTTGGGGAAGCAAAACAAAAGCTTGTTGATACTCTTAAAGGTCTTGATAAGGTAAAAACTGAGTTGGAAAAGGTTGTATCTGACCTTGATCTCTTAAAAGCTCAAATCAGTGATCTTCGTAAAGAGAATCATCTCTCTAATGTTGCAGAAAAGGCTGCTGATCACAAGCCAAAAGACTCCATGTCATGTGAGGACCCTGTTCCGCTCATATCCTTGTTTGGTGTCGAAGAAACAATGGAGTCTGACTCCTTTTAGGCTGTGATCGTTTTAGATATCCAGTAAGTCTTCTTTTTGATTAGTTGGAAGAATAACTAGTGTTTGAATAGCGATGATTGTGGCTACACATAGCTATCTTTGTTTTCATCTTCTTTTGTTATTTTTTAGGTTTATGGGTATTAAATTCTAAAATTATTTGGAGGATGATGGTTTGCAATATTGTTAATGGTTTAATGTATTGCAATATTTTTATGGGATATGTATTGTTTGTGTCCGTGAACTTGAAGGTCCCATATTTAGTCAAAAGTAAAGTCGTTCATGATCGATATTGACATATTGGTTTAAAGGATGAATAGACTTTTAACAAACAAAAAAGTTAAGACTATATTGTCAATTCTTTGATGGAAGATAAGTTAAAATCTTTTGTGAACAAGGATAAAGTCTATTGTGTCATTGTTATGATAAAAAGATAGAATAGATCCTTGTATGTTATCCACAGTATTGATCTTCATTGATTCAATTTCTTGTATTACCGTGAAGGCTCCTTTGTGTATCTTATGTTGAGCACGATACAACTAAGTCGATTCTTTTATTGGAATGGTTGGTTGTTCCATAAGATGTTATTTGTTGAGCATTAGAAACTGAGTTAATCAACTTGTTTGGTTATTTAGTTTGTACTCCGTAATCTTTATCTCTTATGTTGAATACATGTACGGTTAAGGATGTCATATTCTATGATAATCTTAATCGGGGTTCCATAACTTCTTATGTTGAGCCCAAATATAATTAAATTGATTGCTTCGGTGATTAGTTTGGTTATTTGTAATCCTATTAGATTAATTATAGGTTCTCTTGTAATTAATCTAGTAGAGTTTTCATATATTCCACAAGTTCTTGTGTTGAGTATATGATCGGCTACACTGTCATGTTCTATTGGTTAATGTAGTCATATATTCCGTAAGGTTTTCCTTATGTTGAGTATACTAATATTCCGTAAGGTCTTCCTTATGTCGAGTATTTGAACGGTTAAGTTGTCACCTCCATATGACCAATTTAGTCGTAGCTCCGTAAGTTTACTTATGTTGAGCACCTCAATTAAATTAATCATGGGATTACTTCTGATTAATTTGGTTGAATTTTTGATATCATAATCACTAATCATGGTTTTTGGTATTCATTCAAATCCTTGTTTCTTTCGAAATTGAGGTCGCTCTTGTTGTTCCTCTTTGGGAATGACATCAAATGGGGGAGAGTTCTTTTGAACTTGTGCTTAATGGTCATATCTTTGTAGGGAGTGCGGTTGTGGAAGTTTTTAGGGGTTATCTTGTATCTTTAAACTCCTTGATGAATGCTATTATATTCGGCTATATAATTGCATCTAAATTAAGTTGATATGTGTCTTTCTTTTAGTCATGAAATATTTCTCGTGGAAATTTCATTATGAACCCGTTCTTGTATCTTTGCCAATTTTATTGACAAAAAGGGGGAGAAATATATTGTAGGTCACACTACAAATACATATGGTTCTCGGATCATTGTGTAAGGGGGAGTGGTTTCCATGATCGAGATGGAGTATTGACTAAGGGGGAGTGATACATATCACCATAGTATTATTGTTGAAGTCGTGATACAATTGGACATTAATGTAACATAATAGTACTATGTCACTGTATAACATTGATCGAGAATTTCGAGTTCTCTCATTGTTATAGCGCTACGGATCTTCAACAACGGTGATACTAAACTTACAACCTTTGGGATCATTGGAGTACTTGGAAAGGACGAAGATTTCAAGGAACGTTGAAGAATTGGAAAAATGGAATGGGAGTTGTTTAAGTTTCATTATCTTTTTTGTATTCCATATGTATTGATCGTTTTATCACTAAAATTTACAAAGGGGGAGATTGTTAGAGCATTGCTCGGTCAATCTCGCATGCATTGCTATCTCAAGCATGTTTGTCAATGTTAGTGATCAAAACTATAAGTCTTGATTTCTAGTCTATTATAGCTAAGTCTCGGACTAGGTTAGAAGGTGTAGTTGAGCTCAAGGACTTCATGGAAATTCATCATACAAGAAGAAGAACTACTCAAGAAACCGGTGGAACTTATCGACAAAAAGGTATGTGAAGACTTGAACTCATCTGTCACTCCAAAGTTTATCTATTATATCTCCTACTTCTTGAGACGAAAGTCATATGCTATATATATAGACTATGATCATACACATTAGATATTTTGAGCTGAGTATATCTCGCTTATCTATATACTCAATTTGCGAACTGACGGATCTCATCCCGAGAATTTCTGCTGGGATTTCCAATATAACTCGTTTGCTGATAAGTCCGCGAACCCAGTTCGCGAACTGGCGGAAGTTCTCGACCGAAAATTTCTGCTGAGTTTGGAAAACTTAACCGATTGTACTTAAGTCCGCGAACTTGTTTGTGAGCTTAAGTGGTTATGATCTAAAGATGATTTCTGAACATAGATGTTAAATTATCAAGGAATGCTTTATGCAAACCGTGGCTATAATGTTCATGAGCCGATTCAATCGAATCGAATCATCTTTGTTTCATTTGTGTCTTGTGTAGTTACATAAGATCTCATAGCAATTGAACGACTCTTTAACTAGTTCATGTGAGCCATATGAACTAGTTATGGTGAAGAAGAAAATGGTTGGTATGAAACACTCATATGGTTAACCTTTGGTTACTGTATTGAACCAACATACACATACAAGTTTGGACACGGTTTTCACAAACCCAGTAAACGTGTATGGTATTGTATATGACAAGCTAAAGATTTCGATCTAACGGTTGAGAGATATTAGCTTGAATCTAAATCAGGTTTTCGTCTAACGGTGGATATGGTTTGCTTAGTAACTAAGGAAAAACCCTGACTTGAAGACTATATGTAGGGGACATCTAGAAATGGGAAAAATGAATCCCCACACGTCTGTGTGCTACTAGTGCGCTCGCTAGAGTCGATCTCCATTAACTCTTGAGTTTCTTCTTTAAACTCGAGTTAACGACTTAAAGACTTCATTGGGATTGTGAAGCCAGACCGATACTACTTTATCGTAGTTGTGTGATCTGATCTTGCATCTTCTATCGTACGAGTACAATCTTTGATTGGCTTGAGATCGTGAGAGTTCTCCGATAGGCAAGATAAAGTAATCACAAAAATCCTCGTCTATTTGTTTGTGATTCCTCGAAAAACCGCCTGTGTAGTCAGGAAGGATTGTTGAGTAGGTGATTGATTAATCTAGGTTGTTCTTCGGGAATATAAGACCGGATTATCAATTGGTTTCTGATTCACCTAGATTTTATAATCGAAATCCGAAACAGAATTAGGGTTTATCTGTGGGAGACAGATTTATCCTCTTTGATAGACTTTTCTGTGGGAGACAGATTTTTTTATTGTTAAGCATGCGATTTTGTTCGTAGCAACTCTTAGTTGTGGGTGGGATCAGCTAAGGGAATCAAGTGCGCAGCATCCTGCTGGGATCAGAGGCATAGGAGCATAACTGTACCTTGTATCAGTGGAAGATTGATAGGGGTTCAACTATAGGCCAGACCGAAGTTAGTTGTAGTAGGCTAGTGTCTGTAGCTGCTTAATACAGTGTGTGTTTAATCTGGACTAGGTTCCGGGGTTTTTCTGCATTTGCGGTTTCCTCGTTAACAAAATCTCTGGTGTATGTGTTATTTCAATTTCCGCGTTATATTGTTTTATGTTTATAATTGAAATAATACAGGTTGTGCGTTTGATCCAATCAATTGGAAATCCAACCTTTGGTTGTTGATTGATATTAATTGATCCTTGGACATTGGTCTTTGGTACCGTCCGAGTTTATCTCTCTTTAATCAAAGACTCGCAGTTTGCTTGAGTAAGAGTAAATTGAAAGATAGAGATATTACCTCCTTGAGATACTTTTATCTAGATTTAGTCTGACTGTCTATTTGATTCTCTAGGAGTTTGTCCATACAGATTGCTGAACGAAATATTGGGCGGTGTTGTTAGACCCCCGCTTTTTCAGGAGTGATAGATGAGTTCAAGTCTTCACATACCTTTTTTCGAGAAGTTACACCGGTTTCTTGAGTAGTTCTTCTTCTTGTCTGATGAATCGCCATGAAGTCCTTGAGCTCAACTACACCTTCTAACCTGGTCCGAGACTTAGCTATAATAGACTAGAAATCAAGACTTATAGTTTTGATCACTAACATTGACAAACATGCTTGAGATAGCAACCGCATGCGAGGTTGACCGAGCTATGCTCTAACAAAAAGGTTGATAATGTATGCCCTCATTTAAGGCAATAGATGTTTAAGCGATCATTGAGAGAATGAGTGTGGTGTTTGTTGTGGGAGTAGAATCTAGTTAATTTGAATTTACAGAGGATGCAAACATGATTTTGTCGAGGAGAAAAGTATAATTATATAGTTTTTACTAGAGTGAAAAGTTTCCTTTGCACGATGTTTCACGTGATTAATTATTCGTGCACCACAATACATAGTGTGATTAAAGTGCGACTCTGGAGGGACGATTGTGCGATTTACGTTTGTCAACCTCAACATCATCCCACCTTAACTTTTTTCATTATGACATTAGAGTTGAGAAACCTTTGAAACACTCGACCTGAAATCCTAAAGGGGTTACACCATGAGGTACAATTACCTAAAGAAAGAATGTGAAACAACACAAGCAATATTCTAGATTGCTTAATTTCAATTCATGCCGCGCAGAGGAAGGTAAGAAAATTATGATGACGTATGCCCTCATTTCAAGAAACATAAGTTTGAGTGACCGGTGAGAGAATAAGTTGCGAAACAACATCATTTCTCTATGGAAAAGATTATATACATAAACAACGAGGATTGTAATTGTTTTTCGAACATCTACTCACATAGGTGGTTTCCGTCAATTCTATAATATATATACGTATAAAGATGTGCCAAGTGTCTTTTCCTTAGTTGATGCTTCACAAAAGTCCAAGGAAAAAAAAGGCAACAAAATGTGATGAGGTGTGCCATCATTTCAAGCACTAGATACTTGTGCGATCGCTGTGAGAATTCGGTGCTGTCCTGTGCGAATCCATATCATTCTCTAGCACTAGATACTAGGTATTCATTAACTCAAAATGTGATCGATGTCGTTTAAGTTCCATATGAATGGTCCTACTAATTTCATCGACAAGCTCTTCCGAGGCTCCATCATCTTCCAACTTATATAATTTCTGTGCAAGTTTTCTAACGTTCACACGCTTACCACCATTAGCTACAATAGGTTCTCTTTCCCATGACTCTTCCCTTTGAATGGGTGAATGATCATAACTATGATCCGGAGTCGGGTAAGAAAAAGTGTTGCAGAAATTGGTTTGTGCGACGTTCTTTCTATCATGGTCAAGTTGGTCTAGTCTTCGTTGCATGTCTTGCAATCCATTCATAATCTGCATACAACTCGAATGAAGCCAATTAGAAGTAGAATTATCCCACCTTGGTGCTTGACTTACATACCCACTACAAGGTTGTTGTTGGTATGTATGAAAATCACCATAAGGTTTTCTAGGATATGCATCATAACCAATAAATTGGTTTTGATTGTATCCCAAAGATGGTGGGCAATTGTCATAGTATTGAGGAGGTTGAAAACCGTATCGATTGCTCCAATATGCTCCTTCCATTGAAATTGGTACCTGAAACAAGATTCTCAACACTAGGTTAAAACCAGAAAATAAAAAAAATAAACCTAAAAACAAAAATAAGAAACCAAAAACAAGTGACAACCGCTGCCTCCCCGGCAGCGGCGCCAAAATTTGATCGCTGTCGTATGCGTCAAAAATAAATTACACTTTCTTACTACTCAAAATATATAATATAGCAAGGGTAAGAAAGGATCGTTCCCACGGAGAGGACTAAGGTTGTCAAATTGTTTCGGTTTCCTATAAATAACACGGGGGATTTTCTGATTTTTTGTAAAGTAAAATTAAATAACAAAAATAACAAAACAATAAGGCACACAAATCAAGGATATAAAGATATTGGTTAAGGATTTCGTTTTTTTTCACTAACATGCTTTCTAACAATAACTAGAATTGATATTTAATCTCTCTTTTATCAAAGGCCCTAGAATACCTTGATCGCAAGTATATCCCGCAAATCTCCTATTTTCATCAACAAACACATTAAAAGATGCGAGTATGAATTCTACCTTAGAGAACAACCTAACGTGTAAAAGCACTAATCAAGTTTAATTCCCTAGATGCATTAAGTTCTATGAAATCAGGCCAATCAAAGCAATCAAACGTGTAAAAGCACTAATCCGATTTAACAAAGGTTATGAATCACTTGTGACTACTAGGATGTATCACTACAAGCAATAATCACAATTATGCTACTTGTATTCAAGGTGTATCACGTTTACGTATAATAAACCCTAAACTAGCAATAGATATGATTACGAGTTCTACCAATTTGAAACTTGACAAAACTAACAATCAATCATACATGGCGATATTTCTAGTGAATCATAATCAATAAAATTGAGACAAAACTAATTAGTTGCATAAAAACTCATATTTGGAAATCCAACTTATTCCTTAAACCAATAATAAAACTAGGTAGTCATTGCATAGGAGTTCATCACAAGAATAAAGAGAAAACTCATCATATTTCTAAACCCTAGGCAAAAGTAGTGAAGAAAGGATATCAAAAGAGAGGTTATATAGCCTCCCAGTTGTGTGAATTGGTTTTCCAAAAGATATGAACCACCTCCAATTTACTTACTCACGTTCCAGCCCACTAGCAGCCACAACCCATTCAACACAGGCCCATGTAGAATTTACTAAGCCTGTCAGTCTTGTGGAACTGACAAGGCATCCAGCTCTAGCACCACCAGCTAACTGTAACCCATAATTCATCTTCTCTGCAGTTCTTGCAATCACTCAACACACACAACATTTAATCAATCATGCAACCTTCTTAATTCATCAAAGGCGAGTCTTCCCTGCACTGCCTTTTTATTCAGAGAACTCCCTGGTTCTGCCATAAACAAATCCATTCAAAGTCGACCATCTGTAGCTTTATCGTCCACTGCTGCTACAACGCAAACATTAGCAGTACCATGTTCATAGCATCAGCATCTTCATTATCTTCCAACTCAGCCATCGGATTCCTTGCAGCGAGCTCCACCACAGCACAATTCAGTTCATTAACTCTGTCATCTTCAGACACCAACATCATTATTTCGGCTTCAGCTGCAGCTTCAACTTGATGTACTCCATATCCTTTCCCAGTTCTTCTCTTAAAGCCGATCTCAGCGTCATCTCCCTCTCCATCATTACAACTTCAATCAGTTCAGTTCCATATGCTCATAACTGCCGTTAGCACCAACTCAGTCTGCACACTGCCATTGCAGCTTCATTCTCTCCCTGACTTCATCCAATCTCTGCACCATAAGTAGCCATCAGTTAGCACTTGCATTCTCATTCCATTCTCAGACCTGCAGTGACAACACAAGGCCTTCCCTGTAATACCAACTCTGACTCAATCCATTCTTTCCATAACTCACAAGACTTATGTGCATTTGCACCTTCAACCGTTCCAATAATTTCAGTTGCATTGCGACCACTCTGCATAGTTATTGCATAACCACCAGGAGACCTCGATTATCAGCACCAGAACTCATCTTCTACAGCTGCAGTATCACACACTCTCCCATCCAATAGCCACACAAGCCTGGAACAACACAGATTCGACACCTGCATCGAGTGCCATTGCATCCATCCCCAGCTCCATGCCTTTCTGCTAATCTCAATTCCATTACACCAATACCAGCACCATTTCCTGTAGAAGTTCACTCCATCCACCTTATTAACCAAAACCACCAGAAACTCAACAACATCACCAGCTTGCTTCTCGAATTCCTCTTCTCGGTCTCAGATAACTGAACCCCACATCAACAACATCTCAACTTCAAACGGCAGCAACAGCTCACCAGTTTCCAACTACAATTTCATCACCAGAACCCATGAATATCAGTTCTTCCTCATCTTCTTGGTTGAACCTTGACTACCAGAATCAAACCCATCTTGCCAATTTCATTAATTAATCACTCCCATCATCTACAGCTCCAAGCATCTCCTCAATCTCTATCAGTAGCACACATCTCGTTCATTATCTCGGCTTGAATCCACAGCAACCCTAACTCTAGCCTTCAACCATCATCTGATTCACTGACTCTCTCAATTTCTCTTGGTTCTTTTCATAACAACAGTAAATTTATAACCTATATTAGTCAGAAACCAATAACAATTCCTCCTTCTCGATCCCTGCATTTTACCTCAGCCTCATCAAATAACCACTTCTCTCAATCAACAGACCCATGCTTCAAACGATTCAACCACCGAAAAGCTTCTCGATCTGAAATACTCACTCCCTTCTCTCAATTTTTCCCTTCCATTGATCTTTATGTGCCGCCATGGATTTAGAAATAAAATCTAATGATGAGGAGAAATTCTTTCTCTCTCAATTTTAGGGCTGCTGTAGGAAATGAGAGGGGATACAGCCACTCAGGTAAGGAAGATAAGGGGTGACCAAGGTGACTTTAGGCACCACTCATCAGATAAGGTCCATGGTTGTTTTGGCCCCTTGCTTCTCTAGTCTAAGCTGTAGTGGCAGTCTCCTATTATTGGTTTGGCTCAGCTTCGCTCCCAATAATAGTTGCCTGTGAATTGACCTTTTTGCTCTTTACGCTTTAAATGGACGTTTTCTCCTTCTTTTGCTCATAATGACTCTGTTGCACCTGATAAACTCAAAAGCAATCATAAGATACATAATTTACAAGAAAAGTAGTGAATAAATCATAAATACTATATGTAAAATTAGGTGCTTTAAACACCTATCAAATTCCCCCGTACTTAGACTTTGCTAGTCCTCGAGCAAATCAAATAAAATAATTCTAAAACATACATACAACTCCGTGTCGCCGAGAATACGATTACTCTTAGCATGAATAACAGGCCTTTGAACCCCTAGGTGTCCCTAGTGGACGAGTTATAGTCTCGTGAGGGCTTACGAGAGATATACCCACAACACCTACTCCAACTTCAAAGCGTTCCAGCTTCTCAAGCATCCAAAGAGCTATGAGGACATAGAGTTTCTGCATGCTAGTAATAAGAAGTTAGAAATACCAAAGAACATATTCATTCTTAAATCTTGAGTAAGAAATAACCACACCATAATGAGAGAATGCGTGTTTGAGAACGATCAATAAGCATTTCGCCTCGACTTCTGCCTCACTTAAAAGGATTTTATGATAATTGCACTCAATAAGACGGCATTTTTATGGGTCTCACATGTGTGTAGGTAGGAATTAAGAGAGAATCCTATACACGTTCAATGGTGGGAAGGAAACCTTCCGAATTATTTCTGGAGACTCCACAAAATCGTGGAAAACAATAATATTTCTGATGATCTCTAAGAAAGGAAATCAACCACTATTGTTAAAAATAGAGGATGAGAGTACTTACCACCTTCACATCTGATTGCAATGACGAAAGCACCACTCTCACAGCATCATCCAATAGAAACGTAGTTTCCAGATCGTCTTCTCCATCTTGGTATTCGTCTTCGGTCTTCAACTATTGATGATAAACTCTTGAACTTCATAAAACTTCGACAATTTGTAACTCTTTCTCTTCAATTCCTTGTTGCTTGTAAACTTCTTCATAGATTTTTCTTGTTCTCCATGGATTTATTAAATGAATACAAAAAGAAATACAAACCAAAATAATTCAAAGAATTTCTCTTGTCTTTTTTTTTATATATATATATTTTTTTCTTTTCTTTTCTTTTCTTTCATTTCATTTTTTTTTTTTGACAAGAGAAATAACTACAAACTGAAAATAAAATAAACAATGAAATTCTTATAGCCATGGAATAAATACTTTACCGCTTGCTTCTTCACAACTTGTATTGTCTTCGTATCATAAACTTCAATATAATTCTCATCTTTTGATTTTCTTCACTCCTGTAAATAAGTCTTCAACTTGAATATATAATTCCGCTCTTTATGTGTAAGTCTTGAACATGTAAATAATCTACCCATTGTATGTTACCTTACTTGGATATGAAATTGCGCTCTTCCTTGTATTGTTGCTTGTAAACCTTAAACGTATTCAACTTTCCTTGTAGATTTTGATGTCTCTCCCTTGTTGATGATGGTTGTGTCTCTATGGACCTGTTGTTGGCGAGAGAGATAGTGATGCTAACTGCAAATCAAACTACAAGAAAGTGGTTTTCGTCTATAGACATCACCCTCATGATTGACAAAATTAGCACTCAAGAGATCAAAATAGTGCTTCTATTGGTGGGAGGTTGGGTAGCTCACCATTCTACCCGGAATTAACGTACGGTGACACACACTCAAAAGAAAGCTCTTTAGTCAACTACACAAAGAAAAAAAATTTGGTATGGTGCCTCAGTTGATATGAAATAGGTAGTCTCCATTAATGATTGATCAGCAACTCTAATAATGCATTTCTCCCTGCACCTCATTTGCATCACCGGCATGATTAAATCCATTATTTAACACTCCAATTCGTAAGAAATCAGAATGTAGTTCCCTAACACTTCCAAGTTCAGTTATGTCGGTCAGAATCTCTATGTAAACATACCTAGAAGTATGCTAGTGACTCTAAAATCTTTAAAATTTGGAGGTTTTATGCAAATAAATACAACATTTTGAAAAATCTAGGCAAAAATCTAAAAACTCTATATGCAAAATACTCCCCCACACTTAAACTTCACATTGTCCTCAATGTGCAAAACTGAAAATTCTGAATTCTGACGTAGCAGCAGATTAAATGCAAAACCTGTACAAATTGGTAAGGAATTTGGAAAAAGTCCATTTCACAAAAGTTGTTCATCTACGTGTTTTCTACAAAGTGTTAAAAGGGCACAGTGTTTAGACAAACGTTCTGTCAGTTATGGTCTTTGAACCGAACTACGTGCAGTCTGAATTTTTCTGACGAAAAGGTATCCGTCATAATTTTCTTCTAAAATAGATTCCGGACTCTACGAAATTAAACATGGGGATGCTGAAAAAATAAAAACAACAAATAAAAGGGATTAAGATACAAAACCTATGGGTTGCCTCCCATTCAGCGCTTGGTTTAAAGTCGTTAGCCCGACTTGCAAGACGAATTCTCCATACACCAATAATCGGAAAAGTTGAGGATCCTTCCATAGAACCTGTTTTGCAAACACTAGATTCGCACAAATATTAGTAATATTAAACATAAATGAATCTATTAACCGATAAAAGTTTCCCCACACTTATTCTTGTCCACACTTGGAAGTGGATATAAAATATAGAATTCGGGAACTTCCACGGTTTCTTGTTCACAAACCTGCATAGTATGAGAATCAAGTATCTCTAATGGCGGAAATCGAGAAACAAAGTCATTCAACAATATTCTCGAAGCACATACATTCAAACCAATAAGAGGTAAAGGAGAAGAAACAATATGCAAAGGGTTAGACAAACCTCGCACAATCTCTTGTAGCACGGAATCCTCTTCATCCTTGAAAAACTCAAGTGAACTAATCACCTCTTTTATATCATGGTCCTCTATCAAAATTTTCAACCATTCTTCATATGTTTGTGCCTTAACCAAAATCTCGGCATCAACATCTTCATTATAATCCTTTGCAAGCTCAATTGGGTCTTCCACAATATTGGTCATATCGCGTTCATTCTCAACATACTCCTCTTCATAAGACTCAAACCTTATTACAAAGTTGTGTAAAACACTAGTTTCATCATCCTCATATACCTTTTGAATAAATGCTTGATCATTATAAATATCAAGAGTTGAGTCAACTACACTAATGTCATCAAATATCTCCAAAGGTTGGTCCTTTTCAACATAATCATCTTCGTCTTCATTTTCAGACTCACCATAATAAGAATCGTCGTCAGTTTCTCAACCTTTATCATGACGTCGTTTAAGTTCCATATGCTCATAACTGCCATTAGCACCAACTCAGTCTGCACACTGGCATTGCAGCTTTATTCTCTCCCTGACTTCATCCAATCTCTGCACCATAAGTAGCCACCAGTTAGCACCTGCATTCTCATTCCATTCTCAGACCTGCAGTGACAACACAAGGCCTTCCCTGTAATGCCTACTCTGACTCAATCCATTCTTTCCATAACTCATAAGACTTATGTGCATTTGCACCTTCAACAGTTCCACCAATTTCAGTTGCATTGCGACCACTCTGCATAGTTATTGCATAACCACCAGGAGACCTCGATTATCAGCACCAGAACTCATCTTCTACAGCTGCAGTATCACACACTCTCCCATCCAATAGCCACACAATCCTGGACCAACACAGATTCGACACATGCATCGAGTGCCATTGCATCCATCCCCAGCTCCATGCCTTTCTGCTCAGCTCAATTCCATTACACCAATACCAGCACCATTTCCTGTAGAAGTTCACTCCATCCACCTTATTAACCAAAACCACCAGAAACTCAACAGCATCACCAGCTTGCTTCTCGAATTCCTCTTCTCTGTCTCATATAACTGAACCCCATATCAACAGCATCTCAACTTCAAACGGCAGCAGCAACTCACCAGTTTCCAATTACAATTTCATCACCAGAACCCATGAATATCAGTTCTTCCTCATCTTCTTGGTTGAACCTTGACTACCAGAATCAAACCCATCTTTCCGATTTCATTAATTCATCACTCCCATCATCTACAGCTCCAAGCATCTCCTCAATCTCTATCAGTAGCACACATCTCGTTCATTAGCTCGGCTTGAATCCACAGCAACCCTAACTCCAACCTTCAACCATCATCTGATTCACTGACTCTCTTAATTTCTCTTGGTTCTTTTCATAGAAGCAGAAAATTTATAACCTATATCAGTCAGAACCCAATAACAATTTCTCCTTCTCGATCCCTGCATTTTACCTCGGCCTCATCAAATAACCATTTCTCTCAATCAACAGACCCATGCTTCAAATGATTCAACCACCGAAAAGCTTCTCGATCTGAAATACTCACTCCCTTCTCTCAATTTTTCCCTTCCACTGATCTTTATGTGCCGCCATGGATTCAGAAATAAAAGCTAATGATGAGGAGAAATGCTTTCTCTCTCAATTTTAGGGATGTTGTAGGAAATGAGAGGGGATACAGCCACTCAGGTAAGGAAGATAAGGGGTGACCAAGGTGACTTTAGGCACCACTCATCAGATAAGGTCCATGGTTGTTTGGGCCCCTTGCTTTTCTAGTCTAAGCTGTAGTGGCAGTCTTCTATTATTGGTTTGGCTCAGCTTTGCTCTCAATGACAGTTGCCTGTGAATTGACCTTTTTACTCTTTACGCTTTAAATGGACGTTTTCTCCTTCTTTTTCTCATAATGACTCCGTTGCACCTGATAAACTCAAAAGCAATCATAAGATACATAATTTACAAGAAAAGTAGAGAATAAATCATAAATACTATATATAAAATTAGGTGTTTTAAACACCTATCAATCCATATCATTCGTTTCACTATTAAAAAAAAATCTACAAAGTGCGAGGTTTATAAATCACTTGCATTGCTCATATTATTCATGTTGACATTATTTAATTTCACCTACATATTTCATCCGTTACCATCACTAATCTCCTTTGCAATTTACCAAGAAAAAGACTACCATCGATGAAACCGGCCTCCTAATCCATTTTTGCTGCAGTGCTATATTTTGACCATCTTGGGACATATCATAACATCAACGAGATTCAGCTTAGTACGGGAATCAGGTAAATCTCTTTTATTAATTGAGTTTCACCATCGTTATTATGCCCAAGATTCTATACAATTTACTAATTGAGTTTCACCATCGTCATTCTTCCATTATTACAGCTGTTGCATAATTGTGTTCAAAATAAAAACATTTGTGTCTCTGTCAGTCTTGGATTAACTAAAAACATCAAAAACATCCAAAGAGGAAAACATCGAGTCCCATTTTTACTGAATGCTGAATATTGATCATCTTGTGATGACATTATTCCGCTACAACATTTTACGCTGAGAAATCTCCGAAACATTCTGAATTGCTGACTTTATAATCAACTTCCAAGAAGAAAAGGTTAAGAAGATAAGGCTAATGATGTATGCCCTCATTTTAGGCAATGGAGGTTGTAGCGACCACTCAGAGAATGCTTGTGGTGTTCGTTGTGTGAGTAGCATTTAGTAAATTAATTTCAAAGGATGACATAAATGAGCTTTCGTAGGTAATTGTTTTGCTTAGGATAACATCAACATTTAAACCTATGTATATACATACACTTTGAGAGTAAAATAGGAAGAAAATGTCAGGTTTCTTCTGCGTGGTCGTTGAATATATTAAGAACCGATATATAAAAACAATTACAATGGATGCAAACATAATTTTTTTTTGGTCAAAAAGGACTAAATAATAACAGTACAGGTTTCAAAGTAAAAACTGTCTTGTGCAATGTATTTCACGTGATTAATTTACTCGTATACCAGATTATACAATGTGTAAAAGTCATAATTATGGTGCGACATAAGAAGGACATTTGCGCGATGAAGGTATGATGCACGTTTTTGTTATGACATTATATTTGAGAAACCTTTAAAACATATCGACCTGAAACCCTGAATGGTTACACCATCAGTTACTGTTAACGAAACAAAGAAAGTGAGACACATGCAATATTTTAGATTGCTTAATTTCAAATCATCCAGCGAAGAGGAAGGTGAGAAAATGATGATGATGTATGCCATCATTTCAATAAATATATGTTTTTTAATTAGTATTATGCAAGTTGGTTTACGTTGATATCCTCGAGATTCTAAAAGCCTACTAATTTTGTTACACCATCATCATTATTTCATTATCACAACCTCTAGATAATTGTATGCTAAAGAAAATCAGTTGAATCTTTGTCAATCTCCGATTGACTAAAAACAAAAACATCGGAATAGGAAAACACCGAGTCTCATTCACACTAAAATGCTTAATATTGATCATCTTAGAACATATGATGACATCATCCCACTTGACCTTATTCCGCTACAACATTTACGGTGAGAAATCTTTGGAACATTTTGACCTGAGTTGCTGGATGGTTATATATTCTGTCTCCATTAGTGACAAATAACAAAACAGCCAAAGCAAAACACATGAACATATTCTGGATTTCTTAATTTCTAATCAAGATCCTAGAAGAAGAAGGTAAGAAAAGGTTGATAACGTATGCCCTCATTTAAGTAAATAGATGTTTAAGCGATCATTGAGAGAATGAGTGTGGTGTTTGTTGTGGGAGTAGAATCTAGTTCATTTACATTTACAGAGGTTGCAAACATGATTTTGTATGGGAAAAAAGGACCGTATAATTATATAGTTTTTATTAGAGAGGAAAGTTTCCTTTGCACGATGTTTTACGTGATTAATTATTCGTGCACCACAATACATAGTGTGATTAAGGTACGACTCTTGCGGGACGATTGTGCGATTTACGTGTGTCAACCACAACATCATCCCACCTTAACTTTTTTCGTTATGATATTGGAGTTGAGAAACCTATTAAACACTCGACCTGAAATCCTAAAGGGGTTACACCATGAGATACAATTACCTAAACAAAGAAAGTGAAACACAAGCAATATTCTATATTGCTGATGAGAATCGGAAGCTTATAATTGAACAAATTGAGATTGATAACTTGAAAAAGTTAAATAATCAACCAATTTAGTTTCTTCTACCCTTTGAATAAAGGAGGAACCTAAAAATGGAGATTCTTCTCAAATAACTTATAATTTCTACCCACTTAAATTGGAAACTATAAGACTATGAGAGGCATCTAGTTGATACTCTAGAATTAGATGATCTAATTCCCCCTAGAGGTAGCAATTAGGTCTGAAAGAAGAGACAACTCTCATCCTCACACAAATTTTCTAAAACTCCAACCTTTTTCCTTTAGCCTCATCTCTTCTAATTTATATTATCACCAAGGGCATACTTGTCATATTCAAAGTAATTCTAGGATGGACTATAAATTCTACTTCAATATCGATATGGGACATCCACAATACATCATGCTCCCCTTCTTTAAACACATTCGTCCTCGAATACTTCAAAGCGTATTCTTCATTTGTTCTCGAACTTCTTCCTTGTTTGAAGACAATTCTACCTCTACACCTTCCATTATAATTACTCACAAAATGTAGCAATTTGTAGTCATAGTAGAGAGCATCCTCAAGTAGAAACGACACACCAAGTATTTCTTCGTTTGTAAATACATCAATTGCTTAATTTCAAATCATGCCGACGTATGCCCTCATTTCAGGAAACATAGGTTTGAGCGACGGTGAGAGAATAAGTTGCCAAACAATAACATTTCTCTATGGAAAAATTATATCCATAAACAACGAGGATTGTAATTATTTCTATTAGAACATCTACTCACATAGGTGGTTTCCGTCATTCTAAAGTATATATACGAATCAAGATGTGCCAAGTGTCTTTTCCGGAGTTGCTTCTTCATAAAATTTCAAGGAAAAAGAAGGCAACAAAATGGAGACAAGATGTGCCCTCATTTCAAGCACCAAATATTTTTGCGATGGTTGATAAAGTGTGGTGATGTCATTGTGCGAATCCAAAGCATTTATTTCAGTATTAAAAAAATATCTACAAAGTGTGAGGTTTAGAAATCACTTGCATTGCTCATATTATTCAGGTTGAAATTAATTAGTTTCACCGTCATAATTCATCCGTAACCATCACTGTTACCATCACTAATCTCCTTTGCAATTGACCAAGAAAAAGACTACCATCGAGGAAAACTCCTAATCCATTTCTACTGAAGTGCTATATTTTGATCATCTTGGGACATTTACGGTGAGAAATCTTTAGAACATTTTGACCTGAGTTGTTAGATGGTTATATATTTTGTCTCCATCAGTGACAAATAACAAGCTAGCCAAAGTGAAACACATGAACATATTCTGAATTTCTTAATTTCTAATCAAGATCCTTGAAGAAGAAGGTAAGAAAAGGTTGATAACGTATGCCCTCATTTAAGGCAATAGATGTTTAAGCGATCATTGAGAGAATGAGTGCGGTGTTTGTTGTTGGAGTAGAATCTAGTTCATTTGCATTTACAGAGGATGCAAACATGATTTTGTGTGGGAAAAAAGGACCGTATAATAATATAGTGTCTAGATTGAAAAGTTCCCTTTGCACGATGTTTCATGTGATTAATTATTCGTGCACCACAATACATAGTGTGATTAAAGTGCAACTCTGGAGGGACGATTGTGCGATTTACGTTTGTCACCTCAACATCATCCCACTTAACTTTTTTCGTTATGACATTAGAGTTGAGAAACCTTTGAAACACTCGACCTTAAATCCTAAAGGGGTTACACCATGAGGTACAATTACCAAAACAAAGAATGTGAAACAACACAAGCAATATTCTAGATTGCTTAATTTCAATTCATGCCGCGCAGAGGAAGGTAAGAAAATGATGATGACGTATGCCCTCATTTCATGAAACAGAGGTTTGAGTGACCGGTGAGAGAATAAGTTGCGAAAAAATATCATTTCTATATGGAAAAGATTATATCCATAAACAACGAGGATTGTAATTGTTTTTATTCGAACATCTACTCACATAGGTGGTTCCCGTCAATTCTATAATATATATATACGAATGAAGATGTGCCAAGTGTCTTTTCCGGAGCTGCTTCTTCACAAAATTCCAAGGAAAAAGAAGGCAACAAAATGGAGATAAGGTGTGCCCTCATTTCAAGCACCAGATATTTGTGCGATGGTTGATAGAGTGTGTTGATGTCACTGTGCGAATCCTAAGCATTCATTTCCGTATTAAAAAAATATCTACAAACTGTGAGGTTTAGAAATCACTTGCATTGCTCATATTATTAAGGTTGACATTATTTAGTGTCACTGTCATAATTCATCCGTAACCATCACCGTTACCATCACTAATCTCCTTTGCAATTGACCAAGAAAAAGACTACCATCGAGGAAAACTCCTAGTCCATTTCTACTGAAGTGTTATATTTTGATCATCTTGGGACATTTACAGTGAGAAATCTTTGGAACATTTTGACCTGAATTGTTGGATGGTTATATATTTTGTCTCCATCAGTGACAAATAACAAACCAGCCAAAGCTAAACACATGAACATATTCTGAATTGCTTAATTTCTAATCAGGATCCTAGAAGAAGAAGGTAAGAAAAGGTTGATAACGTATGCCCTCATTTAAGGCAATAGATGTTTAAGCGATCATTGAGAGAATGAGTGCGGTGTTTGTTTTGGGAGTAGAATCTAGTTCATTTGCATTTACAGAGGATGCAAACATGATTTTGTATGAGAAAAAAGGACCGTATAATTATATAGTTTTTATTAGAGTGGAAAGTTTCCTTTGCACGATGTTTCACGTGATTAATTATTCTTGCACCACAATACATAGTGTGATTAAGGTGCGACTCTTGCGGGACGATTGTGCGATTTACGTGTGTCAACCAAAACATCATCCCACCTTAACTTTTTTCGTTATGATATTGGAGTTGAGAAACCTTTTAAACACTCAACCTGAAATCCTAAAGGGGTTACACCATGAGATACAATTACCTAAACAAAGAAAGTGAAACACAAGCAATATTCTATATTGCTGATGAGAAGCGGATGCTTATACTTGAACTAATTGAGATTGATAACTTGAAAAAGTTAAATAATCAACCAATTTAGTTTCTTCTACCCTTTGAATAAAGGAAGAACCTAAAAATGGAGATTCTTCTCAAATAACTTATAATTTCTACCCAATTAAATTAGAAACTATAAGACTATGAGAGGTATCTAGTTGATACTCTAGAATTAGATGATCTAATTCCCCCTAGAGATAGCAATTAGGTTTGAAAGAAGAGACAACTCTCATCCTAACACAAATGTTATAAAACTCCAACCTTTTTCCTTTAGCCTTATCTTTTCTAATTTATATTATCACCAAGGGCATACTTGGCATATTCAAAGTAATTCTAGGATGGACTATAAATTGTACTTCAGTATCGATATGGGACATCCACAATACATCAACCTCCCCTTCTTTAAACAAATTCGTCCTCGAATTCTTCAAAACGTATTCTCCATTTATTCTCGAACTTCTTCCTTGTTTGAAGACAATTCTACCTCTACATCTTCCATTATAATTACTCACCAAATGTAGCAATTTGTAGTCATAGTAGAGAGCATCCTCAAGTAGTAACGACACACCAAGTATTTATTCGTTTGTAAATACATCAATTGCTTAATTTCAAATCATGCCGACGTATGCCCTCATTTCAGGAAACATAGGTTTGAGCGACGGTGAGAGAATAAGTTGCGAAACAATATCATTTCTCTATGGAAAAAATTATATCCATAAACAACGAGGATTGTAATTGTTTTTATTAGAACATATACTCACATAGGTGGTTTCCGTCATTCTAAAGTATATATACGAATCAAGATGTGCCAAGTGTCTTTTCCAGAGCTGCTTCTTCACAAAATTCCAAGGAAAAAGAAGGCAACAAAATGGAGATAAGGTGTGCCCTCATTTCAAGCACCAGATATTTGTGCGATGGTTGTAGAGTGTGGCGATGTCTCTGTGCGAATCCTAAACATTCATTTCAGTATTAAAAAAATATCTACAAACTGTGAGGTTTAGAAATCACTTGCATTTCTCATATTATTAAGGTTGACATTATTTAGTTTCACCGTCATAATTCATCCGTAACCATCACCGTTACCATCACTAATCTCCTTTTCAATTGACCAAGAAAAAGACTACCATCGAGGAAAACTTCTAGTCCATTTCTACTGAAGTGCTATATTTTGATCATCTTGGGACATTTACGGTGAGAAATCTTTGGAACATTTGACCTGAGTTGTTGGATGGTTATATATTCTGTCTCCATCTGTGACAAATAACAAACCAGCCAAAGCGAAACACATGAACATATTCTGAATTGCTTAATTTCTAATCAGGATCCTAGAAGAAGAAGGTAAGAAAAGGTTGATAACGTATGCCCTCATTTAAGGCAATAGATGTTTAAGCGATCATTGAGAGAATGAGTGCGGTGTTTGTTGTGGGAGTAGAATCTAGTTCATTTGCATTTACAGAGGATGCAAACATGATTTTGTATGGGAAAAAAGGACCGTATAATTATATAGTTTTTATTAGAGTGGAAAGTTTCCTTTGCACGATGTTTCACGTGATTAATTATTCTTGCACCACAATACATAGTGTGATTAAAGTGCGACTCTGGAGGGACGATTGTGCGATTTACGTTTGTCAACCTCAACGTCATCCCACCTTAACTTTTTTCGTTATGACATTAGAGTTGAGAAACCTTTGAAACACTCGACCTGAAATCCTAAAGGGGTTACACCATGAGGTACAATTACCTAAACAAATAATGTGAAACAACACAAGCAATATTCTAGATTGCTTAATTTCAATTCATGCCGTGCAGAGGAAGGTAAGAAAATGACGATGACGTATGCCCTCATTTCATGAAACAGAGGTTTGAGTGACCGGTGAGAGAATAAATTGCGAAATAATATCATTTCTATATGTAAAAGATTATATCCATAAATAACGAGGATTGTAATTGTTTTTATTCGAACATCTACTCACATAGGTGGTTTCCGTCAATTATATAATATATATACGAATGAAGATGTGCCAAGAGTCTTTTCCGGAGCTGCTTCTTCACAAAAATCCAAGGAAAAAGAAGGCAACAAAATGGAGATAAGGTGTGCCCTCATTTCAAGTACCAGATATTTGTGCGATGGTTGATAGAGTGTGGCGATGTCACTGTGCGAATCCTAAACATTCATTTCAGTATTAAAAAAATATCTACAAACTGTGAGGTTTAGAAATCACTTGCATTTCTCATATTATTAAGGTTGACATTATTTAGTTTCACCGTCATAATTCATCCGTAACCATCACCGTTACCATCACTAATCTCCTTTTCAATTGACCAAGAAAAAGACTACCATCGAGGAAAACTTCTAGTCCATTTCTACTGAAGTGCTATATTTTGATCATCTTGGGACATTTACGGTGAGAAATCTTTGGAACATTTGACCTGAGTTGTTGGATGGTTATATATTCTGTCTCCATCTGTGACAAATAACAAACCAGCCAAAGCGAAACACATGAACATATTTTGAATTTCTTAATTTCTAATCAGGATCCTAGAAGAAGAAGGTAAGAAAAGGTTGATAACGTATGCCCTCATTTAAGGCAATAGATGTTTAAGTGATCATTGAGAGAATGAGTGTGGTGTTTGTTGTGGGAGTAGAATCTAGTTCATTTGCATTTACAGAGGATGCAAACATGATTTTGTATGGGAAAAAGGACCGCATAATAATATAGTGTTTAGAGTGAAAAGTTCCCTTTGCACGATGTTTCACTTGATTAATTATTTGTGCACCACAATACATAGTGTGATTAAAGTGCGACTCTGGAGGGACGATTGTGCGATTTACGTTTGTCAACCTCAACATCATCCCACCTTAACTTTTTTCGTTATGACATTAAAGTTGAGAAACCTTTGAAACACTCGACCTGAAATCCTAAAGGGGTTACACCATGAGGTACAATTACCTAAACAAAGAATGTGAAACAAGACAAGAAATATTCTAGATTGCTTAATTTCAATTCATTCCGCGCAGAGGAAGGTAAGAAAATGATGATGACGTATGCCCTCATTTCATGAAACAAAGGTTTGAGTGACCGGTGAGAGAATAAGTTGCGAAATAATATCATTTCTATATGTAAAAGATTATATCCATAAATAACGAGGATTGTAATTGTTTTTATTCGAACATCTACTCACATAGGTGGTTCCCGTCAATTCTATAATATATATACGAATGAAGATGTGCCAAGTGTCTTTTCCGGAGCTGCTTCTTCACAAAATTCCAAGGAAAAAGAAGGCAACAAATTGGAGATAAGGTGTGCCCTCATTTCAAGCACCAGATATTTGTGCGATGGTTGATAGAGTGTGTTGATGTCACTGTGCGAATCCTAAGCATTCATTTCCGTATTAAAAAAATATCTACAAACTGTGAGGTTTAGAAATCACTTGCATTGCTCATATTATTAAGGTTGACATTATTTAGTGTCACTGTCATAATTCATCCGTAACCATCACCGTTACCATCACTA
This sequence comes from Papaver somniferum, assembly GCF_003573695.1. Taxonomy (NCBI): domain Eukaryota; kingdom Viridiplantae; phylum Streptophyta; class Magnoliopsida; order Ranunculales; family Papaveraceae; genus Papaver; species Papaver somniferum. Next base: position 113,205,418 of record NC_039363.1, read on the forward strand.
ATCTCCTTTGCAATTGACCAAGAAAAAGACTACCATCGAGGAAAACTCCTAGTCCATTTCTACTGAAGTGTTATATTTTGATCATCTTGGGACATTTATGGTGAGAAATCTTTGGAACATTTTGACCTGAGTTGTTGGATGGTTATATATTTTGTCTCCATCAGTGACAAATAACAAACCAGCCAAAGCTAAACACATGAACATATTCTGAATTGCTTAATTTCTAATCAGGATCCTAGAAGAAGAAGGTAAGAAAAGGTTGATAACGCATGCCCTCATTTAAGGCAATAGATGTTTAAGCGATCATTGAGAGAATGAGTGCGGTGTTTGTTGTGGGAGTAGAATCTAGTTCATTTGCATTTACAGAGGATGAAAACATGATTTTGTATGAGAAAAAAGGACCGTATAATTATATAGTTTTTATTAGAGTGGAAAGTTTCCTTTGCACGATGTTTCACGTGATTAATTATTCTTGCACCACAATACATAGTGTGATTAAGGTGCGACTCTTGCGGGACGATTGTGCGATTTACGTGTGTCAACCAAAACATCATCCCACCTTAACTTTTTTCGTTATGATATTGGAGTTGAGAAACCTTTTAAACACTCAACCTGAAATCCTAAAGGGGTTACACCATGAGATACAATTACCTAAACAAAGAAAGTGAAACACAAGCAATATTCTATATTGTTGATGAGAAGCGGATGCTTATACTTGAACAAATTGAGATTGATAACTTGAAAAAGTTAAATAATCAACCAATTTAGTTTCTTCTACCCTTTGAATAAAGGAAGAACCTAAAAATGGAGATTCTTCTCAAATAACTTATAATTTCTACCCAATTAAATTAGAAACTATAAGACTATGAGAGGTATCTAGTTGATACTCTAGAATTAGATGATCTAATTCCCCATAGAGATAGCAATTAGGTTTGAAAGAAGAGACAACTCTCATCCTAACACAAATGTTATAAAACTCCAACCTTTTTCCTTTAGCCTTATCTTTTCTAATTTATATTATCACCAAGGGCATACTTGGCATATTCAAAGTAATTATAGGATGGACTATAAATTGTACTTCAATATCGATATGGGACATCCACAATACATCAACCTCCCCTTCTTCAAATTCGTCCTCGAATTCTTCAAAACGTATTCTCCATTTATTCTCGAACTTCTTCCTTGTTTGAAGACAATTCTACCTCTACATCTTCCATTATAATTACTCACCAAATGTAGCAATTTGTAGTCATAGTAGAGAGCATCCTCAAGTAGTAACGACACATCAAGTATTTCTTCGTTTGTAAATACATCAATTGCTTAATTTCAAATCATGCCGACGTATGCCCTCATTTCAGGAAACATAGGTTTGAGCGACGGTGAGAGAATAAGTTGCGAAACAATATCATTTCTCTATGTAAAAATTATATCCATAAACAACGAGGATTGTAATTGTTTTTATTAGAACATCTACTCACATAGGTGGTTTCCGTCATTCTAAAGTATATATACGAATCAAGATGTGCCAAGTGTCTTTTCCAGAGCTGCTTCTTCACAAAATTCCAAGGAAAAAGAAGGCAACAAAATGGAGATAAGGTGTGCCCTCATTTCAAGCACCAGATATTTGTGCGATGGTTGATAGAGTGTGTTGATGTCACTGTGCGAATCCTAAGCATTCATTTCAATATTAAAAAAATATCTACAAACTGTGAGGTTTAGAAATCACTTGCTTTTCTCATATTATTAAGGTTGACATTATTTAGTTTCACCGTCATACTTCATCCGTAACCATCACCGTTACCATCACTAATCTCCTTTTCAATTGACCAAGAAAAAGACTACCATCGAGGAAAACTTCTAGTCCATTTCTACTGAAGTGTTATATTTTGATCATCTTGGGACATTTACGGTGAGAAATCTTTGGAACATTTGACCTGAGTTTGTTGGATGGTTATATATTCTCTCTCCATCTGTGACAAATAACAAACCAGCCAAAGCGAAACACATGAACATATTCTGAATTGCTTAATTTCTAATCAGGATCCTAGAAGAAGAAGGTAAGAAAAGGTTGATAACGTATGCCCTCATTTAAGGCAATAGATATTTAAGCGATCATTGAGAGAATGAGTGCGGTGTTTGTTGTGGGAGTAGAATCTAGTTCATTTGAATTTACAGAGGATGCAAACATGATTTTGTATGGGAAAAAAGGACCGTATAATTATATAGTTTTTATTAGAGTGGAAAGTTTCCTTTGCACGATGTTTCACGTGATTAATTATTCTTGCACCACAATACATAGTGTGATTAAAGTGCGACTCTGGAGGGACGATTGTGTGATTTACGTTTGTCAACCTCAACGTCATCCCACCTTAACTTTTTTCGTTATGACATTAGAGTTGAGAAACCTTTGAAACACTCGACCTGAAATCCTAAAGGGGTTACACCATGAGGTACAATTACCTAAACAAATAATGTGAAACAACACAAGCAATATTCTAGATTGCTTAATTTCAATTCATGCCGCGCAGAGGAAGGTAAGAAAATGAGGATGATGTATGCCCTCATTTCATGAAACAGAGGTTTGAGTGACCGGTGAGAGAATAAGTTGCGAAACAATATCATTTCTATATGGAAAAGATTATATCCATAAACAACGAGGATTGTAATTTTTTTTATTCGAACATCTACTCACATAGGTGGTTTCCGTCAATTCTATAATATATATACGAATGAAGATGTGCCAATTGTCTTTTCCGGAGCTGCTTCTTCACAAAATTCCAAGGAAAAAGAACGAAACAAAATGGAGATAAGGTGTTCCCTCATTTCAAGCACCAGATATTTGTGCAATGGTTGATAGACTGTGTTGATGTCACTGTGCGAATCCTAAGCATTCATTTCAGTATTAAAAAAATATCTACAAACTGTGAGGTTTAGAAATCAGTTGCATTGCTCATCTTATTAAGGTTGACATTATTTAGTTTCACTCTCATAATTCATTCGTAACCATCATCGTTACCATCACTAATCTCCTTTGCAATTGACCAAGAAAAAGACTACCATCGAGGAAAACTCCTAATCCATTTCTACTGAAGTGCTATATTTTGATCATCTTGGGACATTTACGGTGAGGTATCTTTGGAACATTTTGACCTGAGTTGTTGGATGCTTATATATTCTGTCTCCATCAGTGACAAATAACAAACCAGCCAAAGCGAAACACATGAACATATTCTGAATTTCTTAATTTCTAATCAGGATCCTAGAAGAAGAAGGTAAGAAAAGGTTGATAACGTATTCCCTCATTTAAGGCAATAGATGTTTAAGCGATCATTGAGAGAATGAGTGCGGTGTTTGTTGTGGGAGTAGAATCTAGTTCATTTGCATCACTAATCTCCTTTGCAATTGACCAAGAAAAAGACTACCATCGAGGAAAACTCGTTAGAGCATAGCTCGGTCAACCTCGCATGCGTTGCTATCTCAAGCATGTTTGTCAATGTTAGTGATCAAAACTATAAGTCTTGATTTCTAGTCTATTATAGCTAAGTCTCGGACTAGGTTAGAAGGTGTAGTTGAGCTCAAGGACTTCATGGCAATTCATCAGACAAGAAGAAGAACTACTCAAGAAACCGGTGGAACTTCTCGACAAAAAGGTATGTGAAGACTTGAACTCATCTGTCACTCCTAAGTCTATTTATTCTATCTCCTACTTCTAGAGACAAAAGTCGTATGCTATATATATAGACTATGATCATACACAGTAGATATTTCGAGCTGAGTATATCTCTCTTATCTATATCTCGAAATGTGTGTTGGTAAAGCGTTTCGCTTAGACAATAGTTTTCTTTACCTAGTGACGAAAATCATGAATGTTTCAATCACTTTGAAAATTTCTTTGACGAGAAATAGTGTAACAACTATATAACGTCCTCTAAGAATGTGTCAATGATTGGAATAAGAGTTTAGATTACATAACCATGGATTCCTTGAACCGAAGTTGTCCAACTTTGTTGATCAAGAGAAATCGGTAGGATTGTGGAATTGGCTTGCCAAGTCCGCGAACTGGTGGAAGTTCTCATCCCGAGAATTTCTGCTGGGATTCCCAATAACTCATTTGCTGATTAAGTCCGCGAACTCAGTCCGCGAACCCAGTCCGCGAACTGGCGGAAGTTTTCAACCGAGAATTTCTGCTGAGTTTGGAAAACTCAACCGATGTACTTAAGTCCGCGAACTTGTTTGTGAGCTTAAGTGATTATGATTTAAAGATGATTTGTGAACATAGATATTAAATTATCAAGGAATGCTTTATGCAAACCGTGGCTATAATGTTCATGAACCGATTCAATCGAATCGAATCATCTTTGTTTCAATTGTGTCTTGTGTAGTTACATAAGATCTCATAGCAATAGAATGACTCTTTAACTAGTTCGTGTGAGCCATATGAACTAGTTATGGTGAAGGATAAAATGGTTGGTATGAAACACTGATATGGTTAACCTTTGGTTACTGTATTCAACCAACATACACGTACACGTTCGGGCAAGGTTTTCACAAACCCAATAAACATGTATGGTATTGTGTATGACAAGCTAAATATTTTGATCTAACGGTTGAGAGATATTAGCTTTAATTTAAATCAGGTTTTCATCTAACGGTGGATATGGTTTGCTTAGTACCTAAGGAAAAAACCTGATTTGAAGACTATATATAGGAGACATCTAGCAAGGGGAAAACCTAATCCCCACACGTCCATGTGCTACTAGTGCTCTTGCTAGAGTCTATCTCCATTAACTCTTGATTTTCTTCTCTAAACTCGAGTTAACGACTTAAAGACTTCATTGGGATTGTGAAGCCAGACCGATACTACTTTATCATAATTGTGTGATCTGATCTTGCATCTTCTATCGTACGAGTACAATCTTTGATTGCCTTGAGATCTGAGAGTTCTCCGATAGGCAAGATAAAGTAATCACAAACTTCTTCGTCTCTCTGTTTGTGATTCCTCGACAAACCGCCTGTGTATTCAGGAAGGATTGTCTGAGTAGGTGATTGATTAATCTAGGCTGTTCTTCGGGAATATAAGACCGGATTATCAATTGGTTTCTGATTCACCTAGATTGTAAAATCAAAAGACGAAACAGAATTAGGGTTTATCTATGGGAGACATATTTATCCTCTTTGATAGACTTTTTTGTGGGAGACAGATTTGTTTTTTGTTTAGCCTGCGATTGTGTTCGTAGCAACTCTTAGTTGTGGGTGAGATCAGCTAAGGGATTCAAGTACGCAGCATCCTGCTGGATCAGAGGCGTAGGATCATAACTGTACCTTGTATCAGTGGGAGATTGATAGGGGTTCAACTATAGGCCAGTCCTAAGTTAGTTTGTAGTAGGCTAGTGTATGTAGCGGCTTAATACAGTGTGTGTTCAATCTGGACTAGGTCCCGGGGTTTTTCTGCATTTGTGGTTTCCTCGTTAACAAAATTTCTGGTGTCTGTGTTATTTCAATTTCCGCATTATATTGTTTTATTTTTATAATTGAAATAATATAGGTTGTGCGTTTGATCTAATCAATTGGAAATCCAACCTTTGGTTATTGACTGATATTGATTGATCCTTGGACATTGGTCTTTGGTACCGTCCAAGTTCTCCTTGTATTTGATTAATACTCACAGTTTCTGTTTGAGGAAATCAAATAAGGATACAGATATAAACTCGTTGATATACTTTTAATTGATTGAGTCTTGTTGATTCTCTTAAAAGTATATTCGGGTTTGTCCATACAAATTGCAAAAAGAAATATTAGGTGGTGTTGTTAGACCCCCGCTTTTTCAATTGGTATCAGAGCAGGCAAACACATTCAAGACCTAATCAGTTTGTGTTTGTAGCGATCTGACTCTATGGACAAGAGTACTATCTTTGATAAACGCATCACCAATAATAAAGATTCTCTCTCGTCTAAGTCTATTAAAGATAAAAGCTACTCTATCTCAAATATAGAAAAACCTTGTGGTTTGACGAGAGAGACTAACAGTGACGTGTGTGTTCTTGACCACCCTTCGAAAGAGACTTTCTCTTCTAATGAATGGGATACAGCTGAAGAGAGTAATTTAATTCTAAATCTTGTTAGAATTCAAGCTGTTAGGTTGAATCAGTTAAAGCACCATGTTAATGTTCTTCTTGGTACTATAAGAGATTGCAAAACACATAGCATCGCGGAAGATCAATCTTCTTGCTTAACTCTCGAGACCAGCCTCGAAAAGGATGCCTTGGAATTGAACATCTCTTGAATAAAATCTCTATTCAGGATTGTTCAAAGCAATCTGATTTACCAAGAACTTCTGATGTCCCTCTTTCAGAAGTAAATACAGATGATCCCAATGTTTCCACCAAACTTGGAACAGTCTGTAAAAAGGGCAAATCCTCTGATGATAGAATTAAGACAACACCCTCAAATCATTCCGATGATCAAAAGGTATGTCTTGTTTGTGAAAGCAAGAGTTTTGTCAAACAAAGGAGAAACTCTAAGTTGAATAAGAATTCTTTTGTTCAACTTTAACACACCCTAGATTTAATTCTCAAAGGTATGACTGACATTCATATGATTGAGCCAATTGGTTTTCGTACCTATCCTGTGTACCACACCAGGAAAGTCAGTACTATGAGTTCCTCCAATGTTCAAAGACAGAATAGAAGTCTTAATAAACATTGTCTCAAGGAGGTTCAACGCCCTGTCTCTAAAAGCAACCTTGTTCCTGTTGAGAAAGTCATTCCAGAAGAAATAAAAATCGATGAGATAAGAAAATACATTAAAGAGATAATTGCGAAATACAAAGAGCTGGTCGACAGATTATCTTCTCCCTCATGTCAAGAAACTTCTGGTGAGAATTCATTTATGTCTCTTACTTTGATGATAGTAAGTTTTATGACAATTTCTCATGTCAAACAGGATTCCTCTCCAAGACTAAGAGGAAAAATAAACTTAGCCAAAAACACAAGACTCTTAATGAGCCTGTGGCTCGTACTTGTGCTAATTAATCACAAGGTAGAGAACTTACTCATGAAAATTTCTGCTGAGTAAGCTGTGTTAAAAACAGGAGTACTTGCTGGTCTTTATCTGCAAAAGTTAAGCTATTTTCTTATCGTCCATAGCTGAACTTGTATGACAGAATTACTAAAAGCAAGTATTGGTTAAGTAAAATTGTTGCTTATTTTTCTTTTGGGTTTAAAGTCCGGTTTTATTTTATCTTAAGGGCTTTTGTTTGTTCTTGGGTATTGGTTGTACTCGAACGGATCCCGTTCTGGTCCGAGTCAACATCTTTGAAACCCTATATTGTGTCCCCAAGGATAAATATCCAACCTCTTAGGGTTACTAGTCACGTACGTGTACTCCTGGTGGTTTTTGGATTTTGAAAAATGTCTTTCTCCTCTTCTTGCTATAGTGGTTTTGGAAAAGGATTCCTTTAAAAAAGTGTTGAGGTTGATTCAAGGAGGAAGAGAACACTCGTAGATGAAGATCATCCAAATGCGTCATGTCTCTTTGCATTTACTCATGAAGACATCGAAAAGGATGATATGGTGTCTGCTGAAGTTGTTCATGATTTTCTTAAATACTTTGGGGAAGAAAAACAACAGCTGGTGGATACTCTCAAAGGTCTTGATTCTGTGAAAACTGAGTTGGAAAAGGTTGTGTCTGACCTTGATCTCTTAAAAGCTCAAATCAATGATCTTCGTAAAGAGAATCATCTCTCTGATGTTGCAGAGAAGGTTTCTGATCACATGCCTGAAGACTCCATGTCATTAGAGGATCATGTGCCACTCATATCCTTGGTTGGTGTTGAAGAAACAATAGAGTTTGATTGCTTTTAGGCTGTGAATCATCTAGTATGTCTTCTTTTTGATTAGTTGGAAGAATAACTAGTGTTGGAATAGCGATGATTGCGACTACACATAGCTATCTTTGTTTTCATCTTCTTATTGTTATTTTTTAGGTTTATTGGTATTAAATTCTAAAAATATTTTGAGGATGATGGTTTGCAATATTGTTAATGGTTTAATGTATTGCAATATTTTTATGGGATATGTATTGTTTGCGGCCGTGAACTTGAAGGTCCCATATTTTGTCAAAAGTAAAGTCGTCCATGATCGATATTCACATATTGGTTTAAAGGATGAACATACTTTTGACAAACACAAAAGTTAAGCCTATATTGTCAATTCTTTGATGGAAGATAGGTTAAAATCTTTTGTAAACAACGATAAAGTCTATTATGTCATTGTTATGATAAAAAGATAGAATAAATCCTTGTATGTTATCCACGGTATTGATCATTAATTGATCCAATTTCTTGTATTACCGTGAAGGCTCCATTGTGTATCTTATGTTGAGCACGATACGACTAAGTCGATTTTTATTGGCATAGTTGTTCCATAAAATGTTATTTGTCGAGCATTAGAAACTAAGTTAATCAACTTGTTTGGTTATTTAGTTTGTACTCCGTAAGCTTTATCACTTATGTTGAGTACATGTACGGTTAAGGATGTCATATTTTATGATAATCTTAATCGGGGTTCCATAATTCTTTTGTGTTGAGCCAAAAAATTTTTATAAAATTGATTACTTCGGTGATTAGTTTGGTAATCTGTTATCCAATTAGATTAACTATAGGTTCTCTTGTAATTAATCTAGTTGAAGGTTTCATATATTCCACAAGTTCTTGTGTTGAGTATGTGAACGGCTACACTATCATGTTCTATTGGTTAATGTAGTCATATATTCCATGAGGTTTTCCTTATGTTGAGTATACTAATATTCCGTAAGGTCTTCCTTATGTCGAGTATTTGAACGGTTAAGTTGTCACCTCCATATGACCAATTTAGTCTTAGCTCCGTAAGTTTACTTATGTTGAGCACCTTTCAATTAAATTAATCATGGATTTACTTGTGATTAATTTAGTTGAGTTGTGGATATCATAATCACTAATCATGGTTTTTGGTATTCATTCAAATCCTTGTTTCTTTCGAAATTAAGGTCGCCTTTGTTGTTTCTTTCTGGGAATGACATCAAATGGGGGAGAGTTCGTTTGAACTTGTGCTTAATGGTCATATCTTTGTGGGGAGTGCGGCTTTGGAATTTTTAGGGGTTATCTTGTATCTTTAAACTCCTTGATGAATGTTGTTAGTTTCGGCTATATGATTGCATCTAAATTAAGCTGATATGTGTCTTTCTTTTAGTCATGAAATATTTCTCGTGGAAATTTCATTATGAACCCGTTCGTGTACCTTTGCCAATTTTATTGACAAAAAGGGGGAGAAATATTGTAGGTCACACTACAAATACATATGGTTCTTGGATCATTGTGTAAGGGGGAGTGGTTTCCATGATCGAGGTGGAGTATTGACTAAGGGGGAGTGATACATATCACATAGTATTATTATTGAAGTCGTGATACAATTGGACTTTGATATAACATAATAGTACTATGTCACTGTATAACATTGATCGAGAATTTCGAGTTCTTACAGTGTTATAGCGCTACGGATCTTCAACAACGGTGATGCTAAACTTACAACCTTTGGGATCACCGGAGTACTTGGAAAGGACGAAGATTTCAAGGAACGTTGAAGAATTGGACTTATGGAATAAGAGATTTTTAGTTTCATTATCTTTTTTGTATTCCATATGTATTGATAGTTTTGTCACTACAATTTACAAATGGGGAGATTGTTAGAGCATAGCTCGGTCAACCTCGCATGCGTTGCTATCTCAAGCATGTTTGTCAATGTTAGTGATCAAAACTATAAGTCTTGATTTCTAGTCTATTATAGCTAAGTCTCGGACTAGGTTAGAAGGTGTAGTTGAGCTCAAGGACTTTATGGCAATTCATCAGACAAGAAGAAGAACTACTCAAGAAACCGGTGGAACTTCTCGACAAAAAGGTATGTGAAAACTTGAACTCATCTGTCACTCCAAAGTCTATCTATTTTATCTCCTACTTCTAGAGACAAAAGTCGTATGCTATATATATATACTATGATCATAAACATTAGATATTTCGAGTTGAGTATATCTCTCTTATCTATATCTCGAAATGTGTGTTGGTAAAGCGTTTCGCTTCGACCATAGTTTTCTTTACCTAGTGACGAAAGTCATGAATGTTTCAATCACCTTGAAAATTGCTTTGACGAGAAATAGTGTAATAACTATATAACGTCCTTTAAGAATGTTTCAATGATTGGAATAAGAGTTTAGATTACATTACCATGGATTCCTTGAACCAAAGTTGTCCAACTTTGTTGATCAAGAAAAATCGGTAGGATTGTGGAATTGGCTTGCCAAGTCCGCGAACTGGCGGAAGTTCTCATCCCGAGAATTTCTGCTGGGATTTCCAATAACTCGTTTGATGATTAAGTCCGCGAACCCAGTCCGTGAACTGGCGGAAGTTCTCGACCGAGAATTTCTGCTGAGTTTGGAAAACTCAACCGATGTACTTAAGTCCGCGAACTTGTTTGTGAGCTTAAGTGGTTATGATCTAAATATGATTTGTGAACATAGATATTAAATTATCAAGGAATGCTTTATGAAAACCGTGGCTATAATGTTCATGAACCGATTCAATCGAATCGAATCATCTTTGTTTCAATTGTGTCTTGTGTAGTTACATAATATCTCATAGCAATTGAACGACTCTTTAACTAGTTCGTGTGAGCCATATGAACTAGTTATGGTGAAGGAGAAAATGGTTGGTATGAAACACTCATATGGTTAACCTTTGGTTACTGTATTGAACCAACATACACGTACATGTTTGGGCACGGTTTTCACAAACCCAGTAAACGTGTATGGTATTGTGTATGACAAGCTAAAGATTTCGATATAACGGTTGAGAGATATTAGCTTGAATCTAAATCAGGTTTTCAACTAACGGTGGATATGGTTTGCTTAGTACCTAAGGAAAAACCCTGATTTGAAGACTATATATCGGAGACATCTAACAAGGGGAAAACCTAATCCCCACACGTTTGTGTGCTACTAGTGCTCTCGCTAGAGTCGGTCTTCATTAACTCTTAAGTTTCTTCTCTAAACTCGAGTTAACGACTTAAATACTTCATTGGGATTGTGAAGCCAGACCGATACTACTTTATCGTAGTTGTGTGATCTGATCTTGCATCTTCTATCGTACGAGTACAATCTTTGATTGGCTTGAGATCATGAGAGTTCTCCGATAGGCAAGATAAAGTAATCACAAACATCTTCGTCTCTCTGTTTGTGATTCCTCGACAAACCTCCTGTGTAGTCAGGAAGGATTGTCTGAGTAGGTGATTGATTAATCTAGGTTGTTCTTCGGGGATATAAGACCGGATTATCAATTGGTTTCTGATTCACTTAGATTGTAAAATCAAAAGACGAAACAGAATTAGGATTTATCTGTGGGAGACAGATTTATCCTCTTTGATAGACTTTTCTGTGGGAGACAGATTTGTTTATTGTTAAGCCTGCGATTGTGTTCGTAGCAACTCTTAGTTGTGGGTGAGATCAGCTAAGGGATTCAAGTGCGCAGCATCCTGCTGGGATCAGAGGCGTAGGAGCATAACTGTACCTTGTATCAGTGGGAGATTGATAGAGGTTCAACTATAGGCCAGTCCGAAGTTAGGTTGTAGTCGGCTAGTGTTTGTAGCGGCTTAATACAATGTGTGTTCAATCTGGACTAGGTCCCGGGGTTTTTCTGCAGTTGCGGTTTCCTCGTTAACAAAATTTCTGGTGTCTATGTTATTTCAATTTCCGCATTATATTGTTTTATCTTTACAATTGAAATAATACAGGTTGTGCGTTTGATCTAATCAATTGGAAATCCAACCTTTGATTGTTGATTGATATTGATTGATTCTTGGACATTGGTTCTTTGGTACCGTCCAAGCTCTCCTCGTATTTGATTAATACTCACAGTTTCTGTTTGAGGAAATCAAATAAGGATAGAAATATAAACTCGTTGATATAATTTTAATTGATTGAGTCTTGTTGATTCACTTAAAAGTATATTCGCGTTTGTTCATACAGATTGCTAAACAAAATATTGGGTGGTGTTTTTAGACCCCCTCTGTCTCCATCAGTGACAAATAACAAACCAGCCAAAGCGAAACACATGAACATATTCAAAATTGCTTAATTTTTAATCAAGATCCTAGATGAAGAAGGTAAGAAAAGGTTGATAATGTATGCCCCCATTTAAGGAATAGATATTTAAGCGATCATTGAGAGAATGAGTGCGGTGTTTGTTGTGGGAGTAGCATCTAGTTAATTTGCATTTACAGAGGATGCAAATATGATTTTGTATGGGAAAAAAGGACCGTATAATAATATAGTGTCTAGAGTGAAAAGTTCCCTTTGCACGATGTTTCACGTGATTAATTATTCGTGCACCACAATACATAGTGTGATTAAAGTGCGACTCTGAAGGGACGATTGTGTGATTTACGTTTGTCAACCAACATCATCCCACCTTGACTTTTTTCCTTATGACATTAGAGTTGAGAAACCTTTGAAACACTCGACTTGAAATCCTAAAGGGGTTACACCATGAGGTACAATTACCTAAACAAAGAATGTGAAACAACACAAACAATATTCTAGATTGCTTAATTTTAATTCATGCCGCGCGGAGGAAGGTAAGAAAATGATGATGACGTATGCCCTCATTTCAATAAACAGAGGTTTGAGTGACCGGTGAGAGAATAAGATGCGAAACAACATCATTTCTCTATGGAAAAGATTATATCCCTAAACAACGAGGATTGTAATTGTTTTTATTCAAACATCTACTCACATAGATTCTATAATATATATACGAATCAAGATGTTCCAAGTGTCTTTTCCTTAGATGCTGCTTCACAAAAGTCCAAGGAAAAAGAAGGCAACAAAATGTGATGAGGTGTGCCATCATTTCAAGAACTAGATATTTGTGCGACTGTTGAGAGAATTCGGTGCTGTCGCTGTGCGAATCCATATCATTTGTTTCACTATTAAAAAAAATATCTACAAAGTGCGAGGTTTATAAATCACTTGTATTGCTCATATTATTCATGTTGACAAACTCCCTTTGCTCATGGTATTAAAAATTGAGCAAACTACAACTATCTCATCTAATTTGGGACGGAGGGAGTAAACTAGGTAGGATCAAGTTCGCTCCATATTCTCTCAACAGACGCATAATAATCTGGTTAGGGCACCACATCATCATTTGTTGCCTTCTTATCCATGGACAATGTGAGTGAATTTTACAATAATATAGTAATTACACACATCGTATGTTATGGCTATAACCATCATTGCGAAACCAAAATGTTGTTTTACACAGAAACCGCAACGTGTTCAATCATGTGTCGCACAAACGTCTATTTCTTTAAATGAGGGCATATGTCATCATCATTTTTTGCCTCCTTCGAAGCATGAGTAGAAATTAATTAAGCAATCTAGAATATTGCTTGTGTTTCAGATTAGCTAATAGTTATATTGGAATATGCTCAAACAAGATGATGTAGTGTTTACAAACTACAATCTCACTTTAATATCTCTTTGGTCGCACTGGTATTACGTCTTTTACACTTTAGAATATGGTGTACAAACAATTGATCACGTGAAATGTGGTGCATAATACAAATTTCACCTGATAGAATTTTGTGTGTATAATAACATAGATTCACTGCTGGTATCATTCCACAAAAAGTAAATTCTAAATGTTTGTAATTTATTTATTTTTGATCATCTTTCATCAGTAATAGCGATGGATATGTTTCCAGAAATAACTACCGAGATACTACAGCGCATCCAAACTGCAGAAAGTGTTTTAATATGCAAATGTATATGCAAAGAGTGGAATATTGTCCTTGGGGACAAAATAATTGGACTCCTTTTTGGTGTCGCACAAAGAATGGGGAATGATGCTCAACTCTTCTATACAGAACAAATTAACGAGGAATATTTACGCTTGATCCTAACAGCCAACAATAACGGGGCTCCGTTTGACGGAACCTATGATTGGAATAAGTTACACCCAATAGTTGGATCTTGCAAGGGTCTGGTATGTTTTTATGTTTCACACCACGACATACAACATCCTGTACGTATTATGAATCCAGCAACGGGTGAGCACCTACATCTGCCACAACTATCCATCCCAATTGCACAAGATCAAGGGTGGTGTGCACGATACAACGTAATTGGGGGGTTTTGGATACTGTGAACGTACCAATGAGTACAAAGTAGTTCGCATTCACATGGATGGTAAAGTTCAAGTACACATCTAGGAGACGAGAGGGGATGGAGGAACATAATAAAGGAGATTACTTATACTTTTCAAAGTTCAGGTGTATATGCACATGGTTGTATTTTATGGAAGGATTGTCGTCCGCAGGATACATGCATAGTATCTTTCAATTTGGACACCGAAACGTTCCATGAACATTCTTTACCCCCGCATCATATTCCTGGGAGTGAATTTTGGGTAGATTCTTATCCATTACTCGGGATGGTCATGTTCGGAGTTCGCCTTTTTTTTACTACATCCATCTGGTGTCTGATGAGCCTCGGATATATTTTTGGACACCCATTTCCGAAAAGAATATTCATATATGGGCGCCTGGACGGGAATGGGATTGGAATCATAAGATGAGCATTTTCTTAGAAGAGGATAGGGATGAATGGTGGCCGACGTATATACCGATAGCCTATGGAAATAACAAGGACCTCCTATTTTGGCAGAATAGGCGTTTGTTGCGTTACAAAAAAAAAGCACCAGAACTTGGACGGAAATTTGGGGGAAACTACCGTGGGAAACATGGGTTGCAATTATTCCTCACATGAGGAGCGTTGTCTCGTTGAAGAATTTTGGTGGACAATAGGGAACGTGTACTCATGATGTCCATGCCATTAACACATTCCTTAGGTTATCTATGTAGCTTTATTTTATTTTTTTCCTGTTGTTTAGTGTCCCTTGCACGATATTTCACGTGATTAATTATTCGTGCACCAGAATATTTCGTTATTCTTTTTATATGTTGATTTGAATCAAGAAAGATCCAACTTGAACGAGTGGAAGAAATTGCTCTAATTTTTCAAATGCTTTCCAAACTAATAATCATTCTAATGAGTAATTAAAAATAAACACATCTTTTAATGCGATGGAGCAGTAGATTAATTCCAACAAGAAACCCCCAGGAAGATTAATTCTACAAGAAAATATAGCTATTGCTACACCATATATTGGCACACCTTCAATATAGGTGTTGCAAAAGAAAATTTCTAGCCACGGTACTTTTCAGCTGCAGCTAAAAGATATAATTTGGTGCTGCAAAATGAAACTTTTGCCACACAACTGCGACAACAATATAAAAAGAGTGTGGCGAAAAAGTATAATATCTTGCTGCAGCAATAAAATTGGTGCTGCAAAAAGGACTTCTTGCTACATAGGTTATCGCGACACTAATAGGGGTTTATGCCACAACTATAGGGTGCTGCAATATATTAAGTTTCTTGTAGCTATTAAATCATCATGAAGAGAGAACTTATCAACACCAAGGTAGATCTTTCCAAAGATTATACTCCCTTTGCCCCAAATTAGATGAGCTATCCCAAAATAGATGAGTTATTTCACTAATCAAGGGGATATTTGTAAAACTACCATTTTAATTGATTATTGTTATTATAAGAAATATGTATTGTTTGATACCCATGTTTATATTCGTTGCGGAGGTGTTTTAAAATGATTTTCAACGGTATGAAGTTTACGAAAAACCGTGGTATAGTTTAAGAGATAAATCACTTCTAAATTTTACTAGTTATTTTCCGTAAGGGTATAATTATAAAAAAACACTTAAATATACTCCCTTTGCTCATTGTCTTAAAAATTGAGCAAACTACAACTAGCTCATCTAATTTGATACAGAGGGAGTACACTAGGTAGGATCAAATCCCTAGTGTACACTAGGTAGAATCTTCAATAAAATAAAATCATAATCAAATCCCTACACTAGGTCGGATCTGAATCTCCCCAAAATCCTCAGAATGACTAAACTTCATATATCTCTTATAGATCAAATTCAGAATCTTTTGAAAAATAATATAAGATCAAAATGAAGTATCAGTGAACCATACCCAATACCAAAAATAAACCAGTCCTCTCCAATATCACTTCTGATTTATGAATCTCACCTGAAACTCCAGTAGCTCATGACCTAAAATGAAAAAAACAAAAATTTACAAACAAAACAAATCAGTTAGAGGATTAAAGGTAGATTGAAAAAGCCAAACTATCTGATAAGGGAAAAAATCATTTTGTAGACTTCTTCTCCCTGGACTTTTGTCAAGCGACAGCCCTGAAAAAGATATTTCTTGATTGGTACATACATTTTACAGTGACTTAAACTACTTAAGTGAGTGGAAATTTCAAAAGAAAATGGATACACTCCTACCACATAGTATTATGTTTTTTTTTTTTGAAGCATACATAGCAATTATGTAATCATAAACTTAATACTATGTGGATAAAAAAAATTTAAGGCGAAATGATACATTGGTCTCGCAGTGTAACCGGACCTCGTACTCCCAGCTGTAGCACGATAATCTTGTGAGATATCACGTCATCATCATTTTGTCTCCTTCGTCGCACTTGTGTTACGTCTTTTATACTTTAATATATGGTTCATAAACAATTGATCACGTGAAATGTGGTGCAATAAGATGAGCATTTTCTTGGAAGAGGATAGGGATGAATGGTGGTCGCCGTCGTATACACCGATAGCCTATGGAAATAACAAGGACCTCCTATTTTGGCAGAATAGGCGTTTTTTGTGTTACAATAAACGTACTGGAACTTGGACGGAAATTTGGGGGAAACTACCGTGGGAAACATGGGTTGCAATTATTCCTCACATGAGGAGCGCTGTCTCGTTGAAGAATTTTGGTGGACAATAGGGAACGTGTACTCATGATGTCCATGCCAACTTGAACGAGTGCAAAAAATTTCTCTAATTTGTCAAATGCTTTCCAAACTATTATGTATTTAACATTTAGTATTTATCCGAATACTTGTGTTACGTCTTTTATACTTTAAAATATGGTGCACAAACAATTGATCACGTGAAATGTGGTGCAAAATAGAATTTTAACCTTATGTAATTTTGAGTATAGTAACTTAAATTAACATGAATAATAACATAGATATACCTGATTCATATACTAAGCAGAGGAACGATGACGTAATCATGAAGCTCATACTTTGTCGATATATATTTTTAAAGCAAAATGATGCATTGGTGTCACAGTGTAACCGCACCTAGTACTCGCACATCATCATTTTGTAGCTCGGTGGACTTTTCAAGCAACATATTTGGAAGAGACCCATCTTGATTGGTATATGCGGGTCGAAATGTG
The DNA here is from genome assembly GCF_003573695.1 of Papaver somniferum. Classification (NCBI taxonomy): domain Eukaryota; kingdom Viridiplantae; phylum Streptophyta; class Magnoliopsida; order Ranunculales; family Papaveraceae; genus Papaver; species Papaver somniferum. Next base: position 113,222,839 of record NC_039363.1, read on the forward strand.
GATTCAAATTCGGATTATGGGGAGGAAGAAACTGATTTGAATTCCTGCTTGAGTAGTAGTTTCCAAGTGTTTGTTGTTGCCTCGTTTTGGCCAATAAGCTTGAGTAGCGTATAATAGGGCCTTGCATGCATCCAGTAGGCATGTGCCTCCACAAGATCTTAATAACCCAATATCTATGATGTTTAATTGATGGTTGAGATGCGATAACTGTTGGTCTTCCCATCCATAAAACCTTCTGGAGAGAGAGCATTTCCATTTTCCAGCCCTGAAAATTCCAAGCAGTTCTTTGCCCATTGATTCGATGTCGAAGAGGAGCCAAATTTCTTATCAAAACTTGACTAATCTTGCAGCTATGTCTATAAATAAATATCCCAGTGGTGTTCCAGGAGTGCAGAAGTCCAAGATTGATGTGCATGATAAGCAGGTACTGATTTTTGTCATTCATAGACGAATAGCTGAGGTCTAGTTGTTGATATTGGTGTTCATAGTTGTATTCAGCAATGTTTGGTGTAATTAAGAGTCTGATAACCGATAATTTCCATTTCCTCCACTATGACAGGTGATAGAAATAAGTAGCAGCAGTGAATCTCCAGATGCAGACATGCAAGAGGTTACAAGTGGTGTTGGTGATGGTAATGAAGAGAAGGTTGCAGCTCATGGTAGTTTCAAAGCTTCTGGTGGTGTTGGGAGGCGAAATCCTCAACAGGTATCGCATCCTCGGCTCCTTGGAGTGCAGGAAGGGTGGGTGTTATATGTTGTTCATCCTGACAAAGGGAAGTTTTTGATCAATGAAGGGGTAATTATTGTTGGAGATCAGCAGGTGGTGTGTGGTGGAGCTACGCAAGGATTCTTTTCTGCACCAGTTCCAGTAGAATACAAGGTTAGAGTCTGTGAGAATGATTCTCTTGGACTCCCCAATGACATTGTGGTCTTCCCCAATATCTTCATGATGGCACTAGTGATGCAGCAATTGGAAGATGATGCTTATGATATAGCAATATTTGGTCCTGGGGAAATTACTGATCCTCATGAGATTCCAGAGGATAAGGTGCTTCCCATGTCCCCGACAGAGGATGGAGGGAGATATTCCGTGCCAAGGAGGAGAGCCGCACCAACAGAACATGATGCTGACAAGAAAGTTGCGGGAGGTGGTGTAGGGGGGTCTGGAGTTGCACCAGGAGCTTGACCAGGAGCAACAATCCCCATCATGTTGGTGAAGTAAGTAGTCCAGTTTTTTGTGTTTTGCTGAATTTTTCTTATACTTTCCAGACAAGAAAACTTGAAACTAGTGGTGTTGAATTTGATTTTATGAGAGTTGGGTTTGAAAACAATGTGGCAATGTAAATAAGAATGGGTGTGTTTATGAATTGTTATATTGTGCACTAAATTTGAAATTGTGTGTTTAAGTTTGTTATTGACCAAGGTTTGAGCTATGGCATAAGAGGTGAGGTTAACATGAGTAAGAAGATGAATGGCAGGGGGGGTGTTATGGAATGGTTTTTATGCATGATTCTAAGGGTTTCTGTGTTTGGTAAGTTTATTAGAGGTTTTATAAGAATTGACCCAAAAAATTGCATAATTGTAGTTACTGAATTATAGACAATTAAGCATATAGTGGCTGTAAGATAGGAGAGAGTAGTGAAGATACATACCAGTATAGTAAGTAGGCATTAGAGACGTAATGAGGCCAGCACAAAGGACTAAGAGGGCATATCTGCTTAGAAAAGCATTTAGAAAGGTTCTAGGATAGATTTTAAACTTCAATTTCAACTCAACTCCTTTGAGAATTAGGTTATAGGTATTGAGACATTGCATAGGTTCAGATTTTGGGTGTTCATATTTGGTGATTTAAGAGATAGAACTAAAACTAGCAATAAATTGAAAATCAGAATTGATACCAGTGAAGGAGGTGATGAATAAGTTGAAATGGATGTTTAATGAGACTAACAAGGTAACTTAATCTCTGTAGATAGTGTTGAAGGTAGATTCAATCAGGAGAGAATTTAATTTTGCAGGAAGTTATAGCATTGCAGCGGAAAAAAAACTTGGGAGAACATGCAGAAAATGCATACAATTTTCAGTATTTAATATAGTTTGAAGGTAGTTACAAACAATTTTCTTCGGTCAACCAATCAAAATCGAGGGTTTTTTCCACCTACATATTTACTCTTCTTACAATATACCATTGGATACGCGTCACATGTGCGACTCATATGCGAAACGGGTGTAATTTTCCTAGCAAAAAGTAACACTGAATACGGGACCCCAGTGAAATTGATTAATGACACTATAAATAATGTGCGACCCCGAGCCGAATGGATCTTAACTTAATAGCACAGTTTTTGCGATTCTTATTTGATGAATGTGCTACACATAAGCGATGTGGGGCCCAACTCTGTCTAAGCCGAGTAAACGCTGGCAGGCTCTTAACTTAATAGCACCATATTTGCTTTACCCCAGGGATGGGTGTATGACATATCTGCGACGAATTTTAATGGCTTGATTAAAGAAAATTAATAGCTAATGGTTACTGTTTCTGGTTCGCATTAGTGATTCCTGTTTGAATAAGAAGTAAAACCAATTGAAACAACATCCTATTGAAATCTCAAGAATAGAGATTTGAAATCAGTTACAGTTAATCATCATAACTAATCAATTTTAAACTTCCTTATACCATACAGTTAATCGGCTGCAACACAAGCCTGATAATGATAGCTGATCCACCATGAATGGGAATCCTAAGGGTATATTCAACAAACGAACCCCACATGAACGATGTAAATTCTGATCAGAATCTTGAAGGAGTATTTTTCATCACGAGTCTAATTAAAACTCGTGATGGAAACCTAATTAAAACTCTTTTACTGGAAACCTAATTAAAACTCTTTTACTGAATTCCCTGAATCACAAACTTACCAACCAATCAATACTCTTTCCTTACAACAACATTCTATTTTATCGATCAATCATGCACCAGATCCCATTTTTCAAAACGTGCGACCCCGAGTCCGAGGATATGTTAGGTAAATTATGTTTTGTTGGGGGCGAGTTAGTCAAACAACAAAATGGAATGCTATTATGTTAAGTAGTGTTATTTTGTGTTTCCTTAATTTTTATTGTGGTACCAAACGTCATTGGCCCATATATAAGGGACATCTAGCTTTGAGCAAAACTAATCCCCACACGTCTTGTGTGAAACTAGTGCGCTCGCTAGAGTCGATCTCCATTAACCTTTGATTTTCTTCTCTAAAATCAGGTTAACGACTTAAAGACTTCATTGGGATTATGAAGCAAGACCGATAATACTTTATCGTAGTTGTGTGATCTGATCTTGCATCTTCTATTCTACGAGTACAATCTTTGATTGGCTTGATATCGTGAGATTTCTCCGATAGGCAAGATAAAGAAGTCACAAACATCTTCGTCTCTTTGTTTGTGATTCCTCGACAAACCTCCTGTGTAGTCAGGAAGGATTATTGAGAGGTGATTGATTAATCTAGGCTGTTCTTCGGGAATATAAGCCTGGATTATCAATTGGTTTTTGTTCACCTTGATTTCATATCAAAAGACGAAACAAAATTTAGGGTTTATCTGTGGGAGACAGATTTATCCTTTGATAGACTTTTTTGTGGGAGACAGATTTGTTTATTGTTAAAGCCCGCGATTTTGGTGTTATAACAAATCTTAGTTGTGGGTGAGATCGCTAAGGGAATCAAGTGCGCAGCATCCTGCTGGGATCAGAGGCGTAGGAGCGTAACTGTACCTTGGATTAGTGGGAGACTGATTGAGGTTCAACTATAGGCCAGTCCGAAGTTAGCTTGGAGTATGCTGGTGTCTGTAGCGGCTTAATACAGTGTGTGTTCAATCTGGACTAGGCCCCGGGGTTTTTCTGCATTTGCGGTTTTATCATTAACAAAACTTGTGGTGTCTGTTTTATTTCCTTTCCGCATTATATTTGATTATATAATAGAAACAATACAGGTTGTGCGTTTGACCTAATCAATTGGAAATCCAACCTTTGGTGGTAGATTGATATTGATTGATCCTTGGATATTGGTCTTTGGTACCATCCAAGTTTATCTCTCTTTAATCGAGACTCGCAGTTTGCTTGAGTAAGATTAAATCGAGAGATGAGATATTAACTCCTTGAGATACTTTTATCTAGATTGAGTCTGACTGTCTAGTTGATTCTCTAGAAAGTGTTTTGGAGTTAGTTCATACAGATTGCTAAGCGAACCCCCCCCCCCCCCCCCCCCCCCCCCCCCCCCCCCCCCCCCCCCGCTTTTTCAATTGGTATCAGAGCAGACAAACACGTTTAAAGACCTCAAAAGTCTGTGTTTGTAGCGATCTGATTATGGACGAGTCTATCTCTGATAACGTACCAGTTCAGAAATTACCAGATGATTCTAAAAGCTTGGATTCACCTGAGAGAACTGTCACATCTAAGTCAATATCTAAACATTCTCTTGATGTAAAAACTATTGATTGGGAAACTCTCCTAGAAGAACAGTTGGATGAACTTTCTGATGAAGGTGATTCAGATATTGATAGAGATGTTGATGAGGAAGTCTCAGAGTATGTTAAGTTTTTGGATTCGTGGAATATTAAGAAGATTACAACTTCTCATGTCATACCTCTTCTGACTCCTCTCTGTCAAGAAAACAAGAAATTGAGAAGATGTTACGCAAGTGTTTATTTTTCGAATCGTTCTACCGAATCGATCCTCAAGGATTATGAGGAAAACCTACGTATGAAGTCACTTGAATGTGATAATCTTTATGAAAATTACTTTTTGTTGGAAGAGAAACTTTCAGAATCTGAAGCAAGGTTTAACTCCCAGCAAACAAGTTTTGACGATAGAGAAAGCGCTTATCTCACTCGAGAAAAACGCCTTGAGGCTGATTTTGCTGCTGCTCTTGATAAAGTCAAGATGTTGGAAGATGACTTGAAAAATTTCAATACTAGTTCAAGCAAATTAACCACTATGTTAGGAGTAAGTAAAAATCATCGTGATACACGAGGATTGGGCTATAAGGGAATAGATGTTCCAAGTACTAGCAAAGAGGTAAATTTTTTCAAGGCTAGTGATTCTTCTCAACAAAAGGTTCCCACTGATGGAAAAGTGAAATAACTTCACCGACAATTAATGTTCAAAAGAGCAAAGTTTATCAACCTCCATAGTTAGCGCACACGGATCGAGGTAAGAACATTCCTCATGTTTGCCACTATTGCGGAAATAAAGGTCACCTGGAAAGGAGATGTCGTTTCTGTATAAGGAATGAAAAACTTCATGATGTTCTTGTTTGGGCGTCACAAGAATTTGTGAGACCAAGATCATACGTTAAGACGGATACTCTTAACATTACAGGTTGTAATTGTCCAACCTTTAGGCAAAGGAATCAGTGGTATGATAGACCTAGATTTTCCTAGAAACATCGTACGAATCCTTTCACAATCATAATGGTTATCAAAAGGATAACTTCGTAAAGACGAAGACAAGATCCGATATTCTCAGTTGGAGAAAGACTAACTTGCAAAAGAGTACTAAATCCAATCCTCTTTCGAGAAATATTAAAGAGAGTAACGGGAAGAAGGTTTCGATTGTTTCTAAACACTCATAAGTGGGTTCCAAATAAAGTCAATGACACTTTGAGTGTGAAAAGTAATGATCTCCCAGAAAATTCCATGACTATGGAGAAGGCAGTATCCATGATGTCGGAACTTAAAGAGTTCTTTGGAAAGATGGATGTGGATGTGAAAGGTTCTGAAAGTGATATCTTTCATGATAATCCAAAAGTCACTTGTGGTGATCAAGACATTGTTCACCTCAACACAACTTGATTGTGTTGTAAGTTCTTCCTCACGAAGGAATGCCCTGTTATGTATACGGTGAGGGAAGCACAAGAATTGGGGCACACAGATTATGTTCGGTAAGGCTGTAGAATTCAACTGGATTCTTATAAAGAGGTATGTCTACAAACTTGAGCAATATTTGTGTAATGATACATGTACCTTGCTTATTGTTCACTTCTACCTAACTTGATTTGTGTTTAAGGTTCTTAAGTGTTTAGGTTTGAAAATAGTAGTTCGGTATGTTTGGACTTCATGGTACACCTATAAGGTATGCATAACATCTTTTAAAAACCAAAATCCAGGGGTTTAAGTTCGCGGACTTGAAAATTCGTTTGCTAACCCGTAAGTTCGCGGACTTGCCTGTAGACGTCGATATTCGGTGAACATGTTTTGGACGTAACTTCTTCGTCCGAATTCGGAATGACCTCATTCTTTTTTCATTCTCTTCCTATTTAAATTCTCTTCAAAATGGAGATGATAAACCTTGAATTTGGATGAGTTAAGATTGGTATTTGTCCTGCATCTTGTTTTTAAGTGTTTTGCTCCGTATCGTCGCACTTGTTCCACTTCTCTTGGACTCGGGCACTTGGATTCTTGGAGAACTACTCTTCTAAGATAATTGTAGCTTTTACAAGAATGTTTTTGGTGAATCACAAATAAGGAAGTTAAAGAGTGAAAAGTAGTACGCAGTTCAATGGAATTCTTGAATGTTCACAATCATCTTTTGTGAACTATGGTGCATGGTCGTTATTGACTTGGTATGTTCTTATTTGTTAAGAAAATATTTCTATACGACTTTGGTAGCTATTATTGGTGTAATTCCGGTCGGAAAAGATTGAGTCTACCCTCTAAGGACAAATCATCTTATATGTGCATTACGAGTTTGTCTTGATGCCTAGGAAACTTCTTATGATAATTTATTCTTGTTTGAGAAGGGTTACTAGAGTTCAGAATAGCCATGATTGTGATTACACATAGCTATGTCCAACGTTTTCATCTTCATGTTTTTAGATTTATTGGTTTAAATCCTAAAAATATTTGGAGGATAATATTATTGCAGCATTAATCTGTTTTGAAGTATTACAATATTTTTATGGGATATGTATTGTTTGCATCCGTGAACTTGAAGGTCCCATATTTTGTCAAAAGTAAAAGTCGTTCATAAATTGATATTCGTATTGATGAAAGGATGAATGGACTTTTGACATATACAAAAGTTATGCCTATGCAGTCATTTATTTGATGGAAAATAGGATGAAAAGTAGAATAGAATAGAATAGATCCTTGTATGTTATCCACGGTATTGATCTTTATTGATCCATTTTATTATGTATTACCGTGAAGGCTCCATTGTGTGTCTTATGTTGAGCATGATACGACTAAGTCGATTATTCTTATTGGCTTGGTTGGTTGTTCCATAAGATGATATATATTGAGCATTAGGAATTAAATTAATCAACTAGTTTTGTTATTTAGTTTGTACTCCATAAGTTTTTTTTCTTATGTTGAGTACATGTACGGTTAAGGTTGTCATGTTCTATGATAAACTTAGTCGGGGTTCCATAAGTTCTCTTATGTTGAGCCCAAAATAATTAAATTGATTACTTCGGTGAGTAGTTTGGTTATTGGTATTCCAATTGGATTAATTATAGGTTCTCTTGTAATCAATCTAGTTGAGTTTTCATATATTCCACAATTTCTTGTGTTGATTATATGAACGACTATACTAATCATGTTCTATTGGTTAATGTAGTATACTCCGTAAGGTTTTCCTTATGTTGAGTATTTGAACGGTTAAGTTAGTCACCTCCATATGATTAACTCAGTCGTTGCTCCGTAGGTTTACTTATGTTAAGCACCTTCAATTAAATTGATCACTTTTGTGGTTTGATTTACCTGCGTATTCCAATTAAGTTGATCATGAGTTTACTTGTGATTAACTTGGTTGAGTTTTGGATATAGAAAATCATTCTCATGGTTTTTGATGTCCAATTAAAAATCCTTCTTTTCTTTCGAAATTAAGGTCGCTCTTATTGTTCCTTTTGGAATGACATCAAATGGGGGAGAGTTCTTTTGAACTTGTGCTTAATGGTCGTAACTTTATGGGGAGTGCGGATGTGGAATTTTATAGGGGTTATCTTGTATCTTTAAGCTCCTTGATGAATGCTATTAGCTTCGGTTATATGATTGCATCCAAATTAAGATGATGTGTGTCTTTTCTTTTAGTCATGAAATGTTTCTTGTGGAAATTTCATTATGATCCCTCTCTTGTATCTTTGCCAATTTTATTGACAAAAAGGGGGAGAAATATTGTAGGTCACATTACAAATACATATGGTTTTCGTATCATTGTATAAGGGGGAGTGGTTTCCATGATCGAGATGGAGTATTGACTAAGGGGGAGTGATACATATCACCATAGTATTATTGTTAAAGTCGTGATAAATTGGACTTTTATGTTACATAATAGTATTATGCCACTGTATAACAATGATCGAGAATCTCGAGTTTTCTCATTGTTATAGCTACGGATCTTCAACAACAGTGATGGTAAACTTACAACCTCTAGGATCATTGGAGTACTTGGAAGGACGAAGATTTCAAGGAAGAGTTAGACTTATGGAATATGAGGTTTTAAAATTTCATTATAATTTTTTGTATTCCATATGTATTGATAGTTTTGTCCCTAAAATTGACAAAGGGGGACATTGTTAGAGCACTTCTCGGTCAACCTCGCATGCGTTGATATATCAAGCATGTTTGTCAATGTTAGTGATAAAAATTATAAGTCTTGATTTATAGTCTATTATAGCTAAATCTCGAACTAGGATAGTAAGTTTAGTTGAGCTCAAGGACTTCATGGCTATTCATCATACAAGAAGAAGAACTACTCAAGGAACCGGTGGAACTTCTCGACAAAAAGGTATGTGAAGACTTGAACTTATCTGTCACTCAAAAGTCTATTTATTTTATCTCCTACTTCTTGAGACAAAAGTCGTATGCTACATATATAGACTAAGATCATACACATTTGATATTTCGAGTCGAGTATATATCGCCTATCTATATCTCGAAATATGTGTTGGTAAGCGTTTCGCTTCAACCATGTTTTTCTTTACCTAGTGACGCGAGTCATGTATGTTTCGATCATCTTGAAAATTCCTTTGACAAGAAATAGTGTAACAACTATATAACGTCCTCTAAGAATGTTTCAATAATTGGAATAAGAGTTTAGATTACATAACCATGTATTCCTTGAACCGAAGTTGTCTAACTTTGTTGATCAAGAGAAATCGGTAGGATTGTGGAATTGGCTTGCCAAGTCCGCGAACCCAGTCCGCGAATTGACGGAAGTTCTCGACCGAAAAATTCTGTGGGGAATTCCAAAAACTCGTTTGCGTGTTTAGTCCGCGTACCTATTCCGCGAACTGGCAGAAGTTCTCTTTCCGAGAATTTCTACTGAGTTTGCAAAACTCAACCGATTGAACTTAAGTCCACGAACTTGTTTGTGAGCTTAAGTGTTTATGATCTAAAGATGTGCTTTGAACATGAATATTAAATTACTAAGGAATGCTTTATACAAACCGTGGATATAATGTTCATGAGCCGATATTGAATCGAATCATCTTTGCTTCAATTGTGTCTTGTGTAGTACATGAGATTTCCTTGCAATTGAACAACTTATTAACTAGTTCATTTGAAGTCAATTGAACTATTTATGGTGAAGACGAACAAGGTCAATATGAAATGCTCATATGGTTAACCTTTTAGTTACTATGTTGAACCAACATACGCGTACACGTTTGGGCACGGTTTCACAAACCCAGTAAACGTGTATGTCAATTGTGTATGACAAGCTAAGTTTTTGATCTAACGGTTGAGAAATATTATCCTGAATCTAAATCAGGTTTTCATCTAACGGTGAATATGGATTGCTTTGTAACTAAGGAAAAACTATGATTTGAAGACTATATAAGGGACATCTAGCTTTGAGCAAAACTAATCACCACTCGTCTGTGTGGTACTAGTGCGCTCGCTAGAGTCGATCTCCATTAACCTTTGATTTTCTTCTCTAAAATCAAGTTAACGACTTAAAGACTTCATTGGGATTGTGAATCCAGACCGATACTACTTTATCGTAGATGTTTGATCTGATCTTGCATCTTCTATCGTACGAGTACAATCTTTTATTGGATTGAGATCGTGAGATTTCTTCGATAGGCAAGATAAAGAAGTCACAAACATCTTTGTCTCTCTATTTGTGATTCCTTGACAAACCACCTGTGTAGTCAGGAAGGATTGTTGAGAGGTGATTGATTAATCTAGCCTGTTCTTCGGAAATATAAGTCCGGATTATCAATTGGTTTCTGTTCACCTTGATTTCATATCAAAAGACGAAACAAACTTTAGGGTTTGTCTGTGGGAGACAGATTTATCCTTTGATAGACTTTTCTGTTGGGGACAGATTTGTTTATTGTTAAAGCCTGCGATTTTGGTGTCGTAGAAACTCTTAGTTGTGGGTGAGATCAGCTAAGGGAATCAAGTGTGCAGCATCCTGCTAGGATCAGAGGCGTAGGAGCATAACTGTACCTTGGATTAGTGGGAGACTGATTGGGGTTCAACTATAGGCCAGTCTGAAGTTAGCTTGGAGTAGGCTAGTGTCTGTAGCGGCTTAATACATTGTGTGTTCAATCTGGACTAGGTACCGGGGTTTTTCTGCATTTTCGGTTTCCTGGTTAACAAAACTTCTGGTGTCTGTGTTATTTCCTTTCCGCATTAGTTATATTTGATTATATAATAGAAATAATACAGGTTGTGCGTTTGATCTAATCAATTGGAAATCCAACCTTTGGTTGTTGATTGATATTGATTGATCCTTGGATATTGGTCTTTGGTACCATCCAAGTTTATCTCTCTTTAATCGAGACTCGCAGTTTGCTTGAGTAAGATTAAATCGAGAGATTGAGATATTAACTCCTTGAGATACTTTTATCTAGATTGAGTCTGACTGTCTAGTTGATTATCTAGAAAGTGTTTCGGAGTTATTCCATACAGATTGCTAAGCGAAATATTGGGTGGTGTTGTTAGACCCCCGCTTTTTCATTTTCCGGGATATTTCGATCGTTATTTTTGGACAGAGCATTTCCAAGAATTATGGAAACCGAATTTTTGCTTTAATGAATATCTTGAGAATATTTTCGGTTTTTGAAATTCCTTGGTGTCCAAACTTCCTTGTCTATAAATACTTGAAGTTTGCCTTTCTAGCAAACTAATCCTTCATAACAACAGACTTCCTCTTTTGTTGTTGTTACTGGTGTAGCCGCCTATTCGGAGAGGAGAGTAACCTAATTAGGAGAAATCTCTTATGGCCGCTCAGTTTAAAGTCTTCTTTGGGATTGAGAAGCTCTAGTGTGTACCGTTGGTGGGAAAATAGATAATTGTGGTTTATCTTTGGTTTTCGATTGATTTGATTGACTAACGGTGGTTGAAATATGATTTCACCTAGTTTGTTTATGCTTGAGGATCTTCACTCAAACTAGTTCAGAATTTCAACCGGGATCTTTAGATTGTTGTTAGTTCTAAAGACGATCTTGTGATAATCCATTGTTAACAGACTCCGTTCTGTGCGTGATTGATCACAAGAGATTCAAGTGATTGTGTGCAGGTTTTTATTGAAGATTTAAGAAGATATGAAGACAAAGAAGATATTAAAGGTCTGACTTGGGTTTATAATCTTTGGTGTTCACAATACTTGTTTCGGTAAAAGAGGATCCAATTAATAATCGGTTTATCCTTGTGCTAGATTGGATTGATTAATTGAGTAGATCGGCATTAACACAATTCTTTGGATTAAGAGTGTTGTTGGCTTAATCTTAAACGATTACTTCGGTAATTGAACATAAGATAGATCCAAGGACCCGACGAAGGAGTTTATGTTAAGATAAACGGAAGAGCCTTTGTCCGACTGATATCAATTGGTTGAAGAGAGTTGATACCAAACAGATTTGTTGTTCCTTTACTGTTTGGAATACGAACCAAAGGAATTGTTCCAAGTACGTGACTTATTTATAAGTTGGAGGTGCGGGAATACAGACGGAACTAGGTGAACTATAGGTTTAGTTGCTTGGTCTCAACTATACGAAATTAGGTGTAATTTTGTGTAGCAGCTTAATCCTAAGAGTATCCAATTCTGGACAAGGTCCCGGTTTTTTTTTACATTTGTGGTTTCCTCTTTAACAAAATTTTGTGGTGTCATTTACTTTATATTTCCGCATTATAGTTGTTTTATTATAATTAAAGTAAATTACACAAACGTTAATACTATTTACTTGATAAGTGAATCATATTGTGTTTGGTTAAGTTCGAACCTTTTTATCAAGTAACATACTTCATTGTTGTATTATCTCGATCTCGTATCCATAGACGATCACATTAGTGTGAACTGGTTAGTTTTATTGTCTCGACTTAGTCCATTAACAATCACTTTCGTAGAAACGAATTATAAGTAGGAAAAGCTTTAGCTTGAGGTTTAATTGGGTACCCTCGCCTTTTCAGTTTGATCTTGATTCATTTTGCAGTTTGAGTGTTTCACATTACACTTTATCTTGTTTTTCTTCTTGTTGTTACAAACAATTCTATTAGATACCAGATCTACTATGTCTTTTTTAATGAGAGTTATCAATTCTCCGGGCAAGGTTTAATTTTATCAAACACTACTTTGCATCCATATTTCCAGACATGCCAAAGAATAACAACAATCATATCTCTATTATCTTTATCTCTTAGCCATTGAATACACAAATTCTTATAACTAATGTTAGCAGCTTTATAAAAAAAAATGGTGAGAGATAGGCCTCTCCAAATAGCTTCAGAAAAAACACATTTGGTGAACAAGTGATCAATACTTTCTGTACTAGAAGAATTGCAGATAGGACAAGTAATATCTATTGGAACATGTCTACCTAGGATTTCTCTAACAGGCAAATAATTAAGGCTTTTCTAGAGGAAAATTTTAACTCTAGGCAAAACACTAAGAAACCGGATTGATTTCCATTCTAATTTTTCATGATTGTTGTTTTTATTGGTAATGTATATAGTTGTAGGCAGATTTAACAGAAACACAACCATTCTAAGTACCTAACCATTTAATATTATCTTTACCATCAATGCTAGAGAAAGGTTCTATGGATTTTAATTCTTCAGCTGTATTTTTGTCAAATAGATTTTCGATAAGATTATTACTCCATTTACCGGAATTCTCAATGATGTCTGCAACTTTAACAAATCGGGTATTAATATTGTTTCCTTTAGGTTTAGGTTTATCTCCATTTAGTAGCCATCTATCAGTCCATAGATTAATGTTTTAACTGTTACCTATTTCCCAACTATGGACCATAGTCTATGGTTCTCCTTTATAACTTCTAAACCTTTGCAATACTTGTCCAAACCCAAAATTTAATTGTTTTCTTCTTATGTTTTAAATGGCTAGTTTTTGGAAAGTACTTACATTTAAGGATAATACTTCATAATTTGTTTGAAATTTCGATTAGTCTCCAAACTAGTTTAGTTAACAAAGCTAGATTAAACTTATGAGGATATTTAATTCACAAGCCTCCATATTCCTTACTAAGGCAGACTGAGTCCCAAGCTTTCATAAAATTCCTTTATTTTTCTTATTTTTTTCCATCAGAAATCCCTTTGTAAAGAATTAAGCCTATCTATGGTCTTATTTGGTAAGACAAAACACATCTTTTGATATTGACATAACACTAGTGACAAAGCTAACTAGAGTAGCTCTACCTGTTTGTGAGAGTAATTTTGCCTTCCATCTCTAGATTCTGCTGTAGACTTTATCTAGCATGTTTTGGTAATTAAAGGTTTTGGATATATTAAAAAACAAGGGGTACCTAAGTAAGTATCTGTTTTAGTGATTCTACCTACCGTAAGGATTCTAGCTTGAAGTTTACAATGTTTATTTTCAGCTTTTTTACTAAATTATATTCTTGGTTTTTGGTAATTTATGAGTGATAGGTAGGGGCGGAGCCAACCCATTGCATGGGGTTGCAATTGTACCCCTGCCCAGCTGGCTCCAAAGCCTAATTTAGGCCCAACAAGAATTTTTTTTTGCATATACAAACCTATTTTTGCTTCTTTCCATCCCCCAAAAATATTTTTTTGCACCCCCATCTCGTAATTCCTAGCTCCACCTCTGATGATAGGTGCCTAAATTATATCATTTGAGTATCAATTTCGTATGCTTTTTCTAGCTCTTTATTTATTTTTTGTATATTACGCTTCCTTTGCATTTTATAGGTGTTTTGGAGTATCAAATACAAAAAATACTAAAGGCAGTCGCACAATTCGCTCAATGGGCCACCAGCTCTCATTTTATACTTGTATAGGCAGAACTAGGTCGTGTCTGGTGCACATAATGCTACACAAGGCGCAGCTGCTTCTTTACTTTCTCAAGACAAGTTCAAGTCTCTTTCTGCACCATCAGCTAGACGGCTGAACCATGGCCCTGGTATGAGTGTTTGCCAAGAGTTTGGTCAGTTTTCAAAGCCGAAATGAAGGAAACTCAAGTTAAGAAACAGAGGCGAATGAAGTCAGTTTCATGCCGAGAAAACAAGTTAGAGCTGTGAGTTTCGAACATGAGATTCGGAGAATGAAGTTGCCAGCGAGGGAAGGAGTTACAGGAAAGTTTTCGGTGGTATTCGAACTCCCGATATCAGCAAGAAAGTAAAGTTCAAGAACTGCTACTTCTGCCACTGAAAACCTGTAATGGTTGGAGGAGGAATTAATGAGGTTAATTATGATTTGAAATCCTGAATGAATGTGGGTTTGTGTGATTGAACTTGGACTGTGCAGGGACGGAGCTGTGCAATCACCAATTTTCAGCAAGTACCTAGCCAAGGCCAGTTTGCTACACGGACAGCAAGTGTTTGGTAGAAGACCTGAACCAGTTCTGCTGCCAAGTTATGTCACCGAACCAATGCTCCAACCAAGTCTACCAGCGGCTAGTTACGGTCCTTGTGGTCGTGCTTGAAGAGGAAAGGCGTGATTCAGAGATTGAGACCGAGAAACCAGTGGAGAAAGACTTGTTGTCTGCCATTGATTCAGTAAAGGAAATGGTGATGCATGAGGAGTTTACAAAATCTATGGTAATGGAGTTTACACAGGGTTGAGGAGTTCAGGTGAGGGTTACATTACATTCTTATTGAATTTTTTCAATGATGGTTGCAAATTATTATTGATAAAAAATTAAAGTGAAATGGGCTTTTTCTGTATACAAATTTGGTTGTTCTATTCATTTTCTTTTAAGAAGTAGTGGGCAATTTTGAATTAAGTGTTGGAATTTCAGACATGGGATTCCGATTAAGTTTTTTCATTTGTTTTACTTTCCAATCAGTTTCTTACCGTCTCAAAATGACTGACTAGGAAATTGGCGAGATCATGTCGAGATGGAAAAGCACTTGCATGGCGGGTGATGATTACTAAACTCTCTGACCATAGCAGGTAAATTGTAAGTTCTAGAGGTGCAAATGCACACAATACAATGCATATAGTAGGCTTTTGAGTTTGCAGGTATGAAAGATGACATTTTTTTTTGTTCAATACTACGAAGAATTTTTATAATAGTGAAAGAGAATTACAGAAAAATGAGATGTCTGTATGAAAAATGAGATGCCTGGATGAAAAACTTTGTCAGTTATTGCGAGGACCAAGCTGAAGAAGTATATATTGCGCCCCTGTCTGTTTCTCTCGTGTAACTTTTTTGGGTCAAGTTGCAGCTGTGGTGAGGACGACCGTCCATTAAATGAGTTACTCATCTTGCAGCTCGGATCCGAGCACCCCAACGGCCGTTACAGCATTTCTTTATGTAAGATTTTTGGTAGTCATTGGAACCATGAGAAAAGAAGGTTTCCACAAGGAGCAGAGACTGAATTGGTATGCTATGCTGTTAATGAAACTAGATTTATTCAACTTTTCTTTTGCATTCTCCAGAAAACTTCTATGTGAATAAAAGAGAGCAACATAAGAGAGCTAGTGAAACAAAACCAAAGCAAGCTGTGTTGTGCGACTCAGGTTCGTTCTCTTGATTATTTAACATTGCATAAAACTGATTTTGCAACCTTTCCTAAATATTCTTCAGATGCTGTACACGCAAAGAATCGGAAAACAAGTGATTCTAAGCCATGAAGTGGAATCCGAACAAGAAGAATACTCCCTTTCATTGTCGCAGCATTCATCTCCTTCCCAATCTGACCAAGTGCAGACACCGATTAAAGCAACACCTCGTCCATTATGTTTGTTGAAGCAACGTTTTCAGAATCCAAATGTAAACAACGTCGTAGAGACTCAACCGATCAGATTAATAGCATTCAAAGAAGCCCACAAGATTTTCATTTTGTGTCTGGAGAAAATCCTAGACACCCCCCAAAGCAAGAACAGTTTCCACATATGAACACAGGATCGCAAACCAATTGAAGCTATGCCAGTGCATTCCTTGGTAAAATTTCATTTTCCGTACATTTATCAAGTTCGCTTTATTATCGCTTTAGTCTTTTTTAATTGAACCATCCTTTATTTGTGTGTGTAAACTTTATTGAACCATCCACATCTGTTTTATGTTATAGATTGGAGCTGATGTTCGAGGTAAAGTGGATGGAGCGTTCGATTAGGGATTCCTAATGTCTGCAAATGTTAATGGCAAGATCCTTAGAGGAATCTTATTTGCTCCTGCAAGTATTATCATTAACTCAAAGGTTTCCTTGCGTAATGTATTAAAAACATTAATTAACGATCGTGGCCTAATTCTTTTTAGGGAAACGGGTTTGTACCAAGGGGTGTCGTTCTTCCTGACTTCCTCCAAGTTCACCAGCTTTAGGTAGTTTTGCGTCAATTTTTTTGGTCGGTTCTCCCACCATGGCATATGTGAGGATATTAAGGTAATCTATTTTTAAGCTCGATTCGATCTGCGACGTCGAACTAAGATGCGACAGTTGATTTTATTTACCTCGAGATGTCCCTTCTCTATTGCAGGAAATTAACTTTGACCAATCATCTGGCCCGCCAAACAATCAAAGTACCATTGGAGTTGCTCTAAGTAGATCAATTTTTTTTATTTTTTTTTCGGAAAGAAAAATGGATGCCATGCTATACCACATCGGCCATAGGAAAAGGCCCAGGAAGTGCCAGAGAAACCAGTGCGGCCATAGGAAAAGGCCCAGGAAATGCCAGAGAAACCAGTGCGAAGAGCTATTAAAATGAAGTTTACTTTCCCGACCTCCCCAAATCTGCTGGTAAACATCACGATGATCAAGAAAAAGTAAACAGTGAATCTCTTCAACTCCACAAGGATCTTCTTCACCAGCAAAAGCTTCGAAAAGAAAACTCAGTGATTGGCTTATGGTCGTAGTTAGCAATGGTGGTACTTTGCCTCCACTGATAGCTGCCCAACCCAATTACCTCATCAGTCACTCTCCATTCTCTGTCAAAGTAAGTAATTAAACCTTAAAAAGCTAATTTTTTTCATAACTTTGATCTTTTCAGTATCTTAACCATCGGAAACCCTATATCGTATTCCATTTTTTGTAAGTTTTTTTTTTTTTTTTTTAGAGCTTAATACTTCAACTGGTTTTGACATCTTGCAGGTTGATCGAATATGGTCTGGTTGTAAAAACCCATCGGTTTACTCTTCTCATACCACTCTGCCTAGATTCAAATGTCAATTATCTCAATTGTACCTGATCCTGTTGATCTTTTATATTCTGAGGTTTGATGAATGTCAATTAATTTGTTACAGGGGATGTTATATACAATGCACACTACCCATTAGCGGCTCCCAATATTATATTTGCTGCTGAAGATGAAAGACTTTTTATCCATTTTTTGTTGCTGGTGATGGGGAAACACCTAAAAGTAGCTTATGTTATTGGAATATCATGGATCCTTCCAAGCTCTTGGCACTAATTCATGAACTAAGGTCGTTTATGTTTGAATCGAACTATTTTCTATTCTTCTGCTTATATATGTGGGATATGTTTATATCACACATTGGCACTTCAAATGGTTTGTTTTGTAGGGATATTTACGTACTGTATCAGAGGAAAAGAATTGCAGAACTTGACGACAAGATATTGAAATTCGAAATTAGCACCATTCTTTCTAGGGAGGTAAGTTAAGATTCTAAATGAAATTAGTGTTGTCTTATCTTAGAGATTGTAATTGTTGAGCTATGCTTACAACCATTCAGTTTTAATCTATTAACTACATTTAGTTTGTATGCATTCTTCATGGTCTTAAATCCTATTCAAAAAGAATCTGTTTTGTTCGATTCAGTATAGAACTTGTCCAAAACTTAACTGCATGTAACCTATCTTTTCTAATTGACTGTCTACATTTTGCTAGTACTTTTGTGACTTGAGACTTGAGCAATCGATGTCAGTATTAATTTATATGTTCATGGAACAAGGAATTGAAGTCTGTATGATTTCGGGGACCTGACAAGGTAAAGATATGCTAGATGATATTTATTGCTTCTTGGTGGCTTGGTGCCATAGTTCTCCATGATTACATTACTATATTCACATTTAGTCTTGGTTAATTTGTTTTTCCTTGAATTTTAGTGTAGCCAGAAGAAGTTAGATTCACTGTACCTTTGCTGGACATGGATATAAATAAAGATGCTTAATCTTTCCTTATATCCCAAAGTTTTAAATAGGATGACTATAGTTTGAAGTTTTTGTAGAAGCAAAATGGTTAGTAGGACAATTTGGTCTTCAATTCTCTCATGGTCTTGTTAAAGTTCCAAACAGCAACTGTTGCTGAGGTTTCTCTCTTATGGCAAATAGGCAGAGAAGACAGGTGGAGACTGTAGTTGTTTCTCAGTTTGATTGCTCCTAGAATGTAGTGATCTAGCTTACAAGTTAACCTTTTACGGTATACTTTTTATTAATCAAAGTTGATTAAATATCTAAACATATGATCAAAATAATATATCACGAAAAACTACAAAATATGGATCAAAATAACTTGAGATTTGATAATTCAAGAATGATTCTTGTTATTTTCCTTCTTGGATGATGTAATATTAGATTAGATTAGTGCAGGTCGTATTTCCCATTAGGAGAAGATATGCTCCGGCGCTTTCTGCTCCTAAAATGAAACTAGTCTCTTCCTCAGAACTGAAAGCACTATTCTGTGTTAAAGTGTGAAGCTTCTTCCATGGTTAGAAGGAACGTAAGTACCACATCCTAACATTATGGTTGCACCGGCTTTCCAACAGATCACAGCTGTTTTCGTTAATATTTCTTATTGTCTTGTTTTGATCTATCAAAGGTGCATGACTGAATATCTGCCTAATTTAGAGGAAACTCTCAAGCTTCGGGTATTATTATATGCTGTTAAAAGATCATTATCTACATTAGATGATATAGTTTCTTCTTACGAGTTTATAACAGTTTGTCACTGCTGGTAGGTCTAAAATCCTCCATGATACTTCGTTTGTAGATTGTTGATGCTGTTGCATCAGTTAGTGCTAGAAGACGCTTTATAGAGGCTTTAGCTCCAATATGTGGTGGAAGCCCCATAGAGCAGATCCAGTATGCATAATAAAAATATGTTGATTTTTCTTACTATCTGATCAGTTACCGATTATTATTTGTTTTGGGTGGGTGATTGTTCTCTACCATCAGGTCTTTTGCAGAAAGTCCACACTTCTTGCTGCAACTGGGGTGTTTATGTTTCTGGAATGATAGAGCTGTGACTTATGCTTGTTTAGTTATGTGTATGGTTACTGATGGAAGTAGGGAATTATTTCCAGAAGTGTTTTATCTAAGTGAGAGATTTTGTGCCTGAAAACACTAGTATGTTTCCCTAATTCTTTCAGATAACATTAACACTGCTTGTTTTTCTTTGTAAACGAATTTATAAGTTACAAATCAGAGTTTATAGTTGACCTGTTTGGGAACAAACCAACAAAGCATCAGATTTTCTCTTATATAAGCACCGACTCGTAACTTCTTCTACACCGGAGAGAGATTTTAGAACTCTATAGGAATTAGAGAGGCTCTACATGTACAAGGGAGGACATTGTGGGAATCAAATCGGAGCAAAATTCTGGGAAGTGATATGTGATGAAGGTTTAAAGGAGGGAGTATCAGATCTACAATTAGAAAGGAATAATGTGTACTATAGTGAAGCACCGGGTGGAAGATATGTACCAACAGCTGTACTTATGGATCTTGAACCTGGTACTATGGATGCTATTAGATCTGGTCAATTTGGTCAGATCTATCATCCTGATAATTTTGTATTTGGACAATCTAGTGCTGGTAATAATTGGGCTAAAGGTCATTATACTGAAGGTGCTGAGTTGAATGATTCAGTTCTTGATGTTGTTAGAAAAGAGGCTGAGAATTGTGTTTGTCTTCAAGGTAATTTGCATCTCCCTTCTCTTCTCACTATTTATTCTTATTTTTGAGTTTTTTCCCCCCTGTAATTTAATGTCAGTGGTTTCATATTTTCGTTAATGATTTTTGTTTTTCAATATTGTTTGTGGTGAATCGCATTGTTTGATTGTGATATATGATTCTCTTAGTGTGAATTTCTCTTTAGTTTATTTTTTCTGTCTGCTAAATATTAGATTTGCAATTTAGTAGATGAAAAATGAATTAGTTGGGATTTCTCCCGTTTACATGAACTGTATGAGAAATTGGTTGAATGAACTGATACTTCAATTATCATGTGAATGAATTCTTACGCATGAATTATTCTTATTTGTTATGTTCTTCTGTATTTTTGTTGCTTATTTGTAGTTTTTCTGCGTACAGTATTAAGTTGATTTAGCGAGATCTGCGCTTTTTAGTGAATGTTGCAAGTGTAACTAGCTTTGATCTGTCATGGAAATTCGGATGCATTTTGTTTTTGAGACTTTTGGTGGTTTTTCTTATGCATTTCGTTGCTAATTTATTGTTGAACTCCATGTTTTCTTGATTGGTGTAACTGTTGTTGGATAGTGATTCGGATCAATTTAATTACTAGATCTGGATTAAAACTTCCGTTACATTTTTTGCCGTTCCTTTGTATTATGTCGCTGCTTAGAAAAGATGTTGATATATTCCATATCTAGAAGCTGCAAATGATGAAAGGACATGATGCAGTCTGCAATATTCTTAATGAAGCAAAAATTGCTATATAAATGTGTTGATACTGTCTTACTGGTAATAAAACCCTTTTAAATCCTCTATTATACTGCTCAAAAACGACTGATGAGTCCTGATTGTTACTACTTGAAATTGGATTGTGGTTTTTTATCTTCTAATCGGATTTGACAGAATTTATTGATTGAAAGTTATATACCTATCTTGTCATCCCTTTCACAAAACTCATTTTCGGATTTTTCTTCTTCTTTTTGCTGCAAACGTTCCATTATTGCTACTGTGTAGTGAGAAGGATCAATTGCTTAATCATTTCATGGGATGCTGATCTTGTTTGTTACTTATTATTGATTTGCGCCAGCTTTTTCTTCTCTTAGTTATCTTCTTTTCTACAAAAACATGTCATTGCATGGTGCAAAAGTCACGATCTTTAAGTATTTCATGGTTCTTGATCTTTTTGGTTTGTTACCCTTGGATGATACTCTGTTATTAGGTTTTCGAGTATGTCCCTCCCTTGGAGGTGGAACTGGGTCTGGTATGGGAACCCTTCTAATATCAAAGATGAGAGAAGAATACCCAGATAGAATGATGCTGACATTCTCAGTTTTTCCCTCTCCTAAGGTGTTAAACACTGTTGTGGAGCCATACAATGCCACTCTACCAGTCCACCAACTTGTGGAGAACGCGGATGAATGGATGGTCCTGGATAATGAGGCTCTGTACGACATCTGCTTCAGAACCTTAAAGCTGAGCACTCCCAGCTGTAAGTATTTGATTAGTCACTTAAGCTTAACGTGGTCGTCATCGAGTATATGTCTGATATCTATGAATAGCGAAAAGCTTGGCATAAACCACATCTTTTTGTATAAATACCGTTGGAGATCTTGACCAACTCATCTGAGCAACCATGAGTGGTGTCACTTGCTGCCTATGTTTCCCAGGACAGCTGAACTCTGATCTTAGAAAGTTGGCTGTGAACCTTATCCCATTTCCTCGTCTCCATTTTTTCATGGTGGGATTTGCTCCACTCACCTCCCATGGATCTCAGCGATACATCTCTCTTACTGTTCCTGAGCTGACTCAGCAGATGTGGGATTCCAAAAACATGATGTGTGCTGCAGATCCTCGTCATGGTCGTTATCTCACAGCCTCTGCCATGTTCAGAGGAAAGATGAGCACTAAGGAGGTCGATGAACAGATGATAAACGTGCAGAATAAGAACTCATCCTACTTTGTTGAGTGGATCCCAAACAATATGAAGTCGAGTGTATGTGGTATCCCTCCCACTGGACTGCAGATGGCTTCAGCTTTTATCGGAAACTCAACGTCGATCCAGGAGTTGTTAAGAAGAGTGAGTGAGCAGTTCACAGCCATGTTCAGGCACAAAGCTTTCTTGCATTGGTACACGGGTGAAGGAATGGATGAAATGGAATCTACAGAGGCTGAAACCAACATGAATGATCTTGTGTCAGAGTACCAACAGTACCAGGATGCCACTGTTGAGGAGGACGAGGAGGGTGAATATGAGGAGGGAGTTGAAGACAACTATGAGAACTGTAGTTGCAAGTGTTTAGTAGTACACCAACCATTTCCTATTTCAGAACCAGTAGAAATTATATTCATGCGAGTGAGAAGGCAAGGTATTACTTCTGTGTTTACCATGTTCCTTTCAACGTATTATTTTCCCTTTCGTTGTTGTTCATTATTTCATTTTCTGTTCTGTTTTTTACTCTTGTAAGTGAATTCGTATGCTGTTGGTCTTCGCGAAAGTGACTAACAGATGATTGGTTGTATCCTTTAAATTCTATATTCTGCTATGATATATTCTGCTATGATAGTGGAGTATCATCTGCTTGATACAATAATCGCCTGTTTGTTAGTTTGCAGTCGGTTTTTGCTTGTTATGGCTTTTGATAGTTTTCTTTCTGAAGTTGTTAAAATTTTATTAAAAGAAAAATCAACAAAAGCAACAATTAGTGTTGGTGAGTCCACACCCCTTTTTGTTGAGATTGTCCACCGTGGGGATTGCATTTTGGACTGCTGAACAAATGAACCCTTTCACTAATGTCCTTAATGTAGTCTCATAGTTGCAACACGACCTATCATCATGGTAGACAGAGACAGATAATATATGGTGTAATCATTTTATCAATCTCAAGTTCGAAACTACTCTTTTAAAGAAGGGCAACTCTTAACACCAAGAGTTGGGGTAGTTAAAACTTCTGAGATATTGATTCATCTTGTTGACATTATTCTTAGTTTCATACGAACAATCATGTCAGGGTTTTGGATCTCCATATGGTTCAAACACAGATAAAATTCTCATATTTAAAACCAAGTGCACACAAACACAATATCTAAGGCAGGCTACACTGCAGGTTTCTAATGGGGTTAAGATATCAGATAGTATGAACGGAGTCTTTGAAACAATAACTAGTGCTTCGAGTTATAACTCGTAGGAAAATGTAACGGACCCCTTGAACTACATAGACATTATGATAACACAAAAAGATTGATATTGCTACTATAAAGCTAAGACGGAGCACATTTGACTTGAATGAGCAGAATACCTGTGGTTTAAGATGAAAGTCCAGGCAGGTACATCACGAGGAACTCAAACCAGGTGCAGGCCACCCTTTTTTTTCTTTCGAAGGCCACCCTGTAATAGTAAAAAGCAATATTAAGTTATACATAAAAATTAAACATAACAAAAATCACGTAATTATTTAAACAAAGGTAAGTCAGTAATGATAGTAAACAAAAACTAACATGTCTCTCAAAATGTGCTGGGAAAAGACCCGGAGAAATCTGCTTGACCAGCTTTCCCAAATAATCTGGAGTCTTTATATCAGATCTTGCTTAATATGTTCGGTAAGGTCTCTAGTACATGTTACATAGCCCTGAACAGTTACACAATTTGGGTATCCATACCCTTTTTCCTTGATAACCTTTTCCACTTGATCTGTGACAAATTTGCTGATGTTTCCCTTGAACAAATTTAGCCAGTCGCCAGAAAAATCAACAGGTGATAACTCTTCAAGTGGGACTTCCATCTTGTGATACTGACCTTTGCCTCTTAGACCGTCGCGCATTCTGTAACTCTTTATAATCAAGAAACACGGGGTGGTATAGTAATTCAACCGATTCCCCAGCTTTCATCTTCTCTCCGATCCAAGAATCAACACTAAAATAGAAACACAAGAAAAGAAAAAAACTAATGGTTGGAAAAACTTTATATTCAAGGCATCCTAAAAGTTTGTCCTAGAACTGGTATTATCAGAGAGGATAAAAATCAAACAACTCAACGAGAACAAAAGCAAAGCCTGCATAATTAGCAATCATTATTTCTGCCCCAACTAACAAGTGCTTTCACAACCTAATATAAATTAGTACGCATACCAATAGAGTTCTTCACAATTCCAGCACATTAAGAGCCTTAGACCATTTCCACTCACCAATTTCAGAATAAGACTTGTGTTTGTCTTGCCGAACCATCGCACGCATATGGGTGCTGAGAGACCGCATACAGTTTATACACAAATTAGAAGGCAAGACGGACACCCAACACCTCTCCTACCAGTGAAAGCTCCCAAAATCCATGCAGAAAGCTTCTCCACGGATTGGTGGGAGCTGGACCAGTGTTGTGAGGGGTTTAGCAATTAAGTATTTGACCAACAGTCGCAAGACAAAATAAAATAACAATTGGCTTTGAACTGATTTCTTCATGTCTCAAGTATTTAAGAACTTAAATCAGTTTGAGAAAGAGAATTGTGGTATATAATCTAATTATCTTCATATTTATTGATTCTAATTACAAATTGGCAGACTCTACATTTAGACCTAGTGAGAGTCTATCCAATAACAATTTAATGGATTTCCATCGAAGTTATTGTCAAATTCTGCACAAGTATAAAATTGTCGTACGGCCATTTCACCCTTATAGGTACATCTTACCCAGTTTATCAAAACCTAGACTAAACTCGTTTATCAAAAAAATATAATTATAGGTACATCTTACCCAGTTTCATTTCGCAGGCACCTAAGAAAAGACCGTACGCTTGGACTCAAAAGCTCCTCCCTCAAATTAGAAGGTTTACAGTGCATAATTAGATCGGCCAACGACCGGAATCCAGTGCCATTATCTAAAATCATTATTAGTGTTGTCAGATATGTTTTTCTTCTTTTTAATATTAGAAGAAAATGAAGTAGTAAAAAACAATAAAAAAAAATCAAAATCAGATTGTACTGAAAATTCTTACTTGACCCTAAAATTTGACAGTCGACAAGTTTGGGGTTTCCTGGGTCCTTAATGCTTCCCATAAATACGACATTCTGCGAAGTTATTTCTTCAATGTCACGACCATCTCGTGCAAAACCTACAAGCTTTACAAGTACTTGTCTGCATTACATATTAAACGTAAAATTAGTATTCTTATCTACTAGATGTAATAATAAAACAAGTAAAATTGTAATAATAAAGGAAGAAACACAGTTACATACTTACTTCACAATATCAGTAAGTAGAGGACCCATATCATACAAGTCTACTGGTTTGGGGCCACCACATCGAAATGGAACCCACAAAGTATCCCTACCCTTTGATATGATTAAATCTTCAAAAGAAAATTCGTACCCTTCATCTACACAGTGACGATGTACACCATCACTTGGAATTAAACATTTCAAAAGATTTCCTTCAACAGCGTGTGGACATTGATTCATATTAAAAAGTGCTACATGGTTGCTCAAATATTCTGCGTCCCCCCTCGGTTTCATGTAGTAGCTATTCTTTTTAAGATCCTTTGGAGTGAATTCAATTTCCAGTAACTAAACAAGATCATCAAAGGGAAATGAAGTGTTAACATCAGATCTTAATATTATTCAATTTGATTCAAAGTCCAAAGAACATGCAAGTAATAACAGAAAAAACAAATCAAATCCAACTAAACTAGCACATGTGCTCCAGCAATACTTCTAAGAAAAATAATTGCTAAAAAGAACAATGTAAAAAGCATTCCCACAAAAAGTTGGGCATTTCTTTGTTGACGAACGCTATCCTCGCGCATATTCTTACTAGTATCTAGTGATTCAATAATCTCCGGAACCATTCTATAAAAAAACACAATGGAGAAACTGGAGGAAGGTATGAAAACTACGAAGAAAGATATGGCTGCTGGCTGCTATGATGAAGATTCTAAAAGAAATACACTAACACAACAAGAATCAAAAGACAGTTCGATAGAATCTCCAGACTTTGCAGTTTAGTACCTATGGGCATGGGGAAAACTAAAGATTACAAGAAAATACTAGTAAGAAAACATACTGTATGTTATAATGCCCTTGTCCCCCTTTTCCGAGAGATGTCTGAGTGTCGGTGCCGAGATTCTCGAGAATCTACGGTGAGGGGAGGATATCAAAAGCAACCCCGGGAATATCGGTAAGAGTAATACATCCTATTTTTTGCATCCACTTTATACATGTAACAGTTGACCTTGTTTTGATTACATACATAAACAACACTTATTATCTCAGCCCCCGCCCTGTTTATATAAACTTTGTTCTTTGGGGTGGTTCTCAATCTGCAATTGGACTTAACTGATTCACCCAAAACAACGATTAATAAACCTGTTGGAAGAATTATTGATTGGAAGCTGATGGGTTCCAAGGCATTTAAGTATTTATGAAGGGGTTCCCACCTTCTTTGTTGAACATGCAATTCTTGATTGCAACTAGTCATGGTAGACCATACATATATAATATTCTTCGTTGAATGGAAAACAAATGATTTAATTTGATTTACACAACTCTGATTTATATTACCTTCAGATTTGAAGTCTTCATTGACATTGATAATCTCCCCAAAATTAGGACCCCCACCACCCAAAACACAAATGTTGCTGTAATTAGAGGTGCTGAGGGAAACATGTCTTGATCTAGGACCACTGAGCTTTTTGGGCAGAGACTCCCCACCACTTCTACCCAGTACACAATCTCATCACACGAACTTCCATTTTTCTTTCTCCCTCCTAAACAATACAGAATTCCCTTCTTCACATACACAGTTGATATATTTGATTTGTTTATGTCTTCAAATCCTGGGATTTTTTTGATCAAAAGATTGTTATCAGAAAGAGAAAGAGAAACCTTCCACCATTCCCTCACACCATCTAAGAAACTAGAAATAATGAGAATATCATATCATTCTTTTGCCTATGGTTAAGATTTTTTCATCTTGAGAAGTGGAGGCTATGGGGTTTGTGGACGAGGAGTTAGGGTTTTTGATTAATTTGTCTTTTGTCTGAGATGTAGAGGAGTTGCGGTTTGCGGAGGAATTAGGGTTATCCGAGAAGTGGAGGGGTTTGGGGAAGAGAAATCTTTTGATTTTTTTTCACGAGCAAGGATCTCCGCAAATGTTGGAACCTTCTTACGATTGGAATCAGATGATTCCCTCATCTTGAATCACCCAAAGGATGTGATCAATATCGGAGAAAAGTAGAAGGAAACCGTGAATTTTTTTTCTAAAACCCTAAAAAAATCGCAGAGAAAAAATCTGTTAATTCATTCCGTCAATCAGTTCTTAACAATCAAATATGGCTTAAAGATTGTTTAAAAGAACCAAAAGTTGAGATTAAACCCAAGCAACAACAAGTTTGCTGCTGGAAGTATGCGAGAACTGGTGGTGTAAGAAATCTGAATTCTGCTTTTTCTTCACGCTTATATAATACCAACTCCAAAGATTAATCAACGGCGTAGCTCCTCATAGCTGTTTTATTGGCTTGAAGACAAGCTTTTTTTTTTTTTCTATTGGCCTGAAGACAAGCTCGTTACCGCCAACACACTCAAGCCAACTCATCTCTGCCGTGAACCAATGGCCAACTAGCAACAGCGGTTCAGTTATACCGTCCAACACTCGAAACAAACTCCATACACCTGAGCCACACTGCTTGCCAATTCCAAATCAAATGCCTTATCAGCCGTAGACTTGTAAACAAACTCCATAGACCGTCTCATCTCAGCTTCTAAATCACATCAGAGTTCCCCAAACATGACCACTCAGACCCTTGATAACAATGGCAATAAATCTCCTGTGATGGCTGTCTTAAACTGCCATCAACCTTGGCAGACTAATCCTTTGAACACAGCTCACAAAATGAACAGCAACAGCTCCAGTTCTTCATTAGAACCCTGTGAGTCTCAACTTCCCCAAACCATCTCTCAATCTTTCGGACACAGACCACCTGACTCTTGGCAGAAACATCACCTAAGCTGCTGATTTTCAGCTGCAAACTTGACCTGAAACCACCACAAGTTTCTGCATATAAAATTATGCTCCGGATACAACCAAGATACACCTGAACCGAAACAGCCCCAATCTTGAGTCAATTCCTTCGCCTGAAATCTTCAACTTATTAGGATCAAAAATATTGATTAGGAAACAACAAGATCAAAACAAAGAGTAAAAGAGAATATATGGAAGATTTTATTAATGATGGTTTTTCTCTCAGAGAATTTTACAAAACATAGATCCATAGAGTTAAGAGTGGTGACAACTATTTATATTTTCTTCCGCATAACTAGAAGACGTTCTCCTCCAAACTCCTATTAATTCTCAACCACTTAGGAAATGGTTTACCAAGTTAACCAACGAGAATTATACACATAAGCCCCGTACCTATCCACCACTGAGCTAGCCGCTAGGCATTACATGAATGGGTTTTAAGTGCCGTCAGAAACAAAACGACTCATTCTTCCCACACCTATCAAGTACCCATGTCTACTAGAATATCAGCATCATGGTCAAATCCCGACCATTCAAATTATACATAATTGTAACTGACACTGTACCACTATAGTTATGTGCACATGCCAAATTTATTTAGTGAATATAAAATATTGCGTATATAATATAGTAGTAGAAAATAATACAATGCAAAGAAGGCTCAACAATTATTTGTGGTAGTTTACCCAATGGTGTAAGGCTTGACATTATCATCCCTAATTTTAGGCCGATTGGCAAAGGAAGGATCCCATTCATTTCAAAACTTCCACGACCTCTTCCCGAAGTAAACATGAATCTTTCGATTCATTTGGATCTCACGCTCGGTTACTTATAAGGGATTTTATTTATTTTTATGTAACGAACCTATCCTCTCTTCTCTATTCGTATTCCAAATTATCAAAACGAATAGTATTTTGAGGACTCCGATCAGATAAAAATTTGTAATTATAGGCGAAGTTGCTTTTTTTTCTTAAAATCCAAAAAATACTTCTTTCTTTAATACATAGGTCATCGATTCGGCACTGAAAAAATGAATTCTTCCTTTTTCCAGTAACATGTCCAAATTGAACTCAATGATGATACAACACAGCATGATCTAACCCCTGGATGAAAATTCTTGGTGTTTGTTAGGTAAACAAGTCCAGATACTGCTTGGCTATCCACTTTCCAAGCATCATTCAAGAGTTTGAAATCGACTTTACTAAGGAACACAAAATAATGGATACTTCATGCACGCCAGATCTACATGATTATCCATCTATTTATTTTGTAAAATTTAACAGGATTTCCGGGTTGAAATATAAACAATATATAGAACTTCTAAGGATTTTCTTCATGATCAAACTCAAAATTTGTAATATCAGTGAATTACTAGACTGTGACACGTCAACTAAGAAGAAATCTGAAGTTAGCTGCAAATTTTGTCCTTATCAAGTAATTGCCAAGGTTGGAGCAGTGGCATACCAGTTGAAGCTACCAATGGGCTCAAGAATACATTATACCTTTCATGTATCACAGCTTAAGCAAAAATTAGGGAATGGGGTGGTAGCTCAGACACTCCTGCCTACAACTGACAACAATGTACAATTACAAATGATTCTAAAGGAACTTTTGGCTACCATAAGTATTATGAAAAAACAGCAAGTCATAGCTCAAGTATTGGTGAAATGGGAAGGCTTGACTGATTCAGAAGCCACATGGGAGGACAAACACCTTATGAAGACACAATTTCCAAAGTTGATTCTTGAGGACAAGGATCTTGTGGAGTAGAGAGTATTTGTCATGTCCCGGTTATGGGTTATCCATCTTAATGGGTGCCTTAATAAACTTGTCAATTGTTGGTCTGTAATTGTTTCATTTTACCGTTAGTTTGTCGAGTCATGCTTCACACATTGGCCAGGTGAATGATATACATATAACCTCTTGTGGTTGTGATTGGAAGGCATGAGTTGTTTTGTAGTGAATTATCAATTTATTTCTCTTTTGTCTGCTTCTTCTCTCTTCCTTCTTCTATCAAACCCTATCTTCCTTCTTGTCCCCCTTCCCTTAATCATGTCGTCTTTATTCTTGTTCTAAGAGTTGTTTCTGCATATCCATTGTAGTAGTAATCACTAAAAAGATGAAGAAGTATAAATTTTAGTTCACGCTTTGTCACTTAACATATCCCCAAGCACAATCAAGATACATGGCATGACTCAGAATAAGCATCCCATTACTATACTGGTAAATAGTGGCAGCACACATAACTTTGTAGACCCTGAATTAGCCAAATTAAGTGGTTTTTATATTGAACCTACTGCCTCCTTCCAAGAAGTTGTTGTTGATGGAAACAAGTTAGTAAGTTCTGCTAAGTGTCTTATTTTTCAGTGGGGAATGCAGAGTGATAAGTTTCATTTTGACATGAGAATACTAGCTCTTGGAGGCTATGACGTGGTAATTTGAGTGGATTGGATGAAAGGAATTAGTTTCATGCAGTTTGACTTCAAGAAATTAACAATATCTTTCCACAAAAATGGGCAGAATGTGGTGCTACAAGGCATTACTGAGTCTACTGGTATATCATTGATGACAGGTGAGGAGTGTGACAAGTATATTAAGAAGCACAAGCATGGGCTTGTATGGAATTTTCTTTCCGTTACTGGTGAAGAGAAAAAAACCATAACCCCTCCTGACCTTCAACCACTCTTGGATTCTTTTCAGTCCATGTTTAAAGAACCTACTACCCTTCCTCCCACTAGGAGTCATGATCACCACATTCAATCACAACCACAAGAGTTTATATGGATATAGCATTCACCTGGCCAATGTACGAAGCACACGACTCGACAAATTAACGGTAAAATGAAACAATTACAGACCAATAATTGACAAGTTTATAAAGGCACCCATTAAGATGGATAGCCCATAACTGGGACATGACATCGTCTTTTGACTTATTATTTAGTTTCCAACTAAATTCGTCAAGAATAATGATGAACGTAGATAAGACAAAAAGCTACAAACACGTATATCGAGAAATAGATAACAAATGTGTATGATACAAAAGATTATATCGTATAAGGACTTTTGTCTCAATAAGAGATAGAAGAATATAATAGACATTCTGTGTGATAGAAAAGTTTTAGTCTCCACGTACCTTTTGTTGATGAAGTTCCTCCGAGTTCTTCAGTAGATCGTCGTATTCAGTTGTAAGCGTTGTGAAGTCTAAAGCTCAACTATACAATCTATCCTAGTCTAAAACTCCTATAGATAGACTAGAAATCAAGATTGTAGTTTTGATCAACTAAATTTGACAAACAAGCTTGAGATAGCAACGCTTGCGAGTTCGACCGAGCAACGCTCTAACAGTTGTGTATTCTGATCTTACTTGTTCTATCGTATTGAGTACTATATTCTCTAAGATTTGCTCGAGATTTATATCCGAAAGGTAAGATATAA
The DNA here is from genome assembly GCF_003573695.1 of Papaver somniferum. Classification (NCBI taxonomy): domain Eukaryota; kingdom Viridiplantae; phylum Streptophyta; class Magnoliopsida; order Ranunculales; family Papaveraceae; genus Papaver; species Papaver somniferum. Next base: position 113,254,570 of record NC_039363.1, read on the forward strand.
AAAGTAATCTCAAATCTCTTCGTCTCATTCTTTGTGATTCCACAATAACTTCTTCTACTACAATATAGTTAAGTTATTGTGAGGTGATTGATATTTCTAGGCTGTCCTTCAGGAATATAAGACTGGATTATCAATTGGTTCTTGTTCATCCTGATTTATCATAAAATGGAAAAAAACTTCATAGGTACTTCTGTGGGATATAAATTTATCTATCAGAATAGACTTATATGTGGGAGACGGATTTGTTTATAATTTTCGACTTTGGGTCGTAGAAACTCTTAGTTGTGGGTGAGATCATCTAAGGGAATCAAGTGTGTGGAGTCCTTCTGGGATTCAGAGGCATAAGGAACACGAGTGTACCTTAATCGGTGTGAGACTTGGTTAGGTCTCAACGACATTCCAGTCCGAAGTTAACTTGTAGTAGGTGTTAAAGAATATCTTGGTCAACCTCGCATGCGTTGCTATATCAAGCATGTTTGTCAATGTTAGTGATCAAAACTATAAGTCTTGATTTCTAGTCTATTATAGCTAAGTCTCGGAATAGGTTAGAAGGTGTAGTTGAGATCAAGGACTTCATGGCGATTCATCAGACAAGAAGAAGAACTACTCAAGAAACCGGTGGAACTTCTCGACAAAAAGGTATGTGAAGACTTGAACTCATCTGTCACTCCAAAGTCTATCTATTCTATCTCCTACTTCTAGAGACAAAAGTCGTATGCTATATATATAGACTATGATCATACACAGTAGATATTTCGAGCTGAGTATATCTCTCTTATCTATATCTCGAAATGTGTGTTGGTAAAGCATTTCGCTTCGACCATAGTTTTCTTTACCTAGTGACGGAAGTCATGAATGTTTCAATCACTTTGAAAATTGTTTTGACGAGAAATAGTGTAACAACTATATAACGTCCTCTAAGAATGCTTTAATGATTGGAATAAGAGTTTAGATTACATAACCATGGATCCGTTGAACCGAAGTTGTCCAACTTTGTTGATCAAGAGAAATCGGTAGGATTGTGGAATTGGCTTGCCAAGTCCGCGAACTGGCGGAAGTTCTCATCCCGAGAATTTCTGTTGGGATTTCCAATAACTCGTTTGCTGATTAAGTCCACGAACTCAGTCCGCGAACTGGCGGAATTTCTCGACCGAGAATTTCTGCTGAGTTTGGAAAATTCAACCGATGTACTTAAGTCCGCGAACTTGTTTGTGAGCTTAAGCGGTTATGATCTAAAGATAATTTGTGAACATAGATATTAAATTATCAAGGAATGCTTTATGCAAACCGTGGATATAATGTTCATGAACCGATTCAATCGAATGGAATCATCTTTATTTCAATTGTGTCTTGTGTAGTTATATAAGATCTCATAGCAATTGAACGACTCTTTAACTAGTTCGTGTGAGCCATATGAACTAGTTATGGTGAAGGAGAAAATGGTTGGTATGAAACACTCATATGGTTAACCTTTGGTTACTGTATTGAACCAACATACACGTACACGTTTAGGCACGGTTTTCACAAACCCAGTAAACATGTATGGTATTGTGTATGACAAGCTAAAGATTTCGATCTAACGGTTGAGAGATATTAGCTTGAATCTAAATCAGGTTTTCATCTAACGGTGGATATGGTTTGCTTAGTACCTAAGGAGAAACCCTGATTTGAAGACTATATATAGGAGACATCTAGCAAGGGGAAAAATTAATCTCCAATGTCCGTGTGCTACTAGTGCTCTCGCTAGAGTGGATCTCCATTAACTCTTGAGTTTCTTCTCTAAACTCGAATTAATGACTTAAAGACTTCATTGGGATTGTGAAGTCAGACCGATACTACTTTATCGTAGTTGTGTGATCTGATCTTGCATCTTCTATCATACGAGTACAATCTTTGATTGTCTTGAGATCGTGAGAGTTCTCCGATAGGCAAGATAAAGTAATCACAAACATCTTCGTCTCTCTGTTTGTGATTCCTCGACAAACCGCCTGTGTAGTCAGGAAGGATTGTCTGAGTAGGTGATTGATTAATCTAGGTTTTTCTTCGGGAATATAAGATCGGATTATCAATTGGTTTCTGATTCACCTAGATTGTAAAATCAAAAGACGAAAAAGAATTAGGGTTTATCTGTGGGAGACAGGTTTATCCTCTTTGATAGACTTTTCTGTGGGAGACAGATTTGTTTATTGTTAAGCCTGCGATTATGTTCGTAGCAACTCTTAGTTGTGGGTGAGATCAGCTAAGGGATTCAAGTGTGCAGCATCATGATGGGTTCAGAGGCGTAGGATCATAATTGTACCTTGTATCAGTGGGAGATTGATAGGGGTTCAACTATAGGCCAGTCCGAAGTTAGTTTGTAGTAGGCTAGTGTCTGTAGCGGCTTAATACAATGTGTGTTCAATCTGGACTGGGTCCCGGGATTTTTCTGCATTTGCGGTTTCCTCGTTAACAAAATCTCTGGTGTCTGTGTTATTTATTTTCCGCATTATATTCGTTTATATAATAGAAATAATATAGGTTGTGCATTAGATCTAATCAATTGGAAATCCAAACTTTGGTTGTTGATTGATATTGATTGATCCTTGGACATTGGTCTTTGGTACCGTCCAAGTTCTCCTTGTATTTGATTAGTACTCACAGTTTCTGTTTGAGGAAATCAAATAAGGATAGAGATATAAACTCATTGATATACTTTTAATTGATTGAGTCTTGTTGATTCTCTTAAAAGTATATTCGGGTTTGTCCATACAGATTGCTAAACGAAATATTGGGTGGTGTTGTTAGACCCCCGCTTTTTCAGTAGGTTAGTGTCTGTAGCGGCTTAATACATCGTGGTGTTCAAATCTGGATTAGGTCCCGAGGATTTTCTGCATTTGCGGTTTCTTCGTTAAATTTTTTTTTGGTGTTTGTATTATTTATTTTCAGCACAGGTTGTTCGTAGTTCAGTCAATTGAGAAATCCTACCTTGTTTGTTGGATAGAAATTGATTGACACTTGAACATCGGTTTTTGATACCGTTCAAGTTGTTCTCATAATTAATCAGTTCAAATATTCCATCATGTTGAGTTACTGATTGATTTGTGAAAGAGATATAACTCTTGGATATATTTCCTTGATTGAGTCTGACTGTCAAGTTGATTCTCTTGGAATTATATTGGAGTTAGTCCATACAGATTGCCGAACAAAATATTCGGTGTGGTTGTTAGACCCCTGCTTTTTCAGCCAGTATTCCAAGACTACTATGTGATTGGTTATACAAAATCATAACGGTTAGTTGTGATTATCCTTCCAAGTCACATACATGGTTTCGGATCGGTTATACCAATCACTAGGATCGTTTATACATAAGTATGGTATTTGTTTGTGATCGGTCACACCAGTCACTAGTATCGGTTACACCAATTACAAGGATCGGTCAAACAACACTTATGATCGGTCCCACCAATTACTAGGATCGGTCACACCAATTACAATGATCGATCATACTATCACATGGTGATTACTTATGATCGGTTACACCAATTACCAGGACCGGTCATACCAAATCATAAGTCTAGGCATTGTGATCGGTTATACCAAGATACATAACCTAGGTTAAAATCGATTCTACTAACTCACACATATTGGTCATCCAAAAGATATGCAATGAATAGCAAGACCAATAATCCTATTGATTTCCCTTTCGGTTCATAAAACAAGTTCATGAATGTAGTTCCTTTAAACAAATGTAAAAAATTGTTTCCTAGGATGAAATCTTCACCATAACCCATACACATAATCTTAACGCTATATACAAGATTATGTCGATGTCATATCTACGAAGTTAAAAAGAAAATTGTTATACTTCGTAGTCTAATTCCTTAATAATATGATCATATTATTATGATCATGTCACATCGCTAGAGTATAATATACAATATATACAGTATCTACACCTTCGCAGTTTTGTTTTCAATATATCACGACTTGAAACATACGTTAGAAATGAAACAAGTTCAAGTCAATATTACTAACCTCAAGTGAAAGGATGATGTCGTCGTTGTAGTTTATTACTTCTTCACATTCTCCAGGTCATCGGATTAATACTTGTATGTCTCAATATTCTTAGACTTTCTAGTCTAACCTACACGAATTTGACTATAGTATTTAATCAAGCGACTCTAAATGAGTTTTGATACTAAAATATGACATCCAAACTTGACATACCAACGCTTGGTGAGTTCAACCGAGCAATGCTCTAACAGTTTCAGGCATAACCACAAAGAAATTAACTACTTGATAGTCTATCTTGCGAGAAAAAAAACTTCAGTTGGTAGAGGTAATGTCTTAAGGTTCAATTACCAGTTTTCTTTCTCTACTAAGTTTGAGATTCAGATGTTTTTTTAATTTAGATTTATTTGATTTTTGGTTATAATTTTTATCCTCTGATACTATTTTAGCTAAGTTTCTTTTTGAGTCACGATACTTTTTGGCTCAGTTTAGTTTATAATCTTAATTTTTTGCTTGAGTTAGTATAATCATTTGCCGAGAAAAAACCTTGCTACATGTTTTTGTAATTGCAGTGCACATGTGACTGATTTATATTTATTCTTCGGTTTCTCATATATCAACCAATTTAGTTCGTATTCTCTACAATAAATTTGCTTATCTCCCAATCATACTAGATATGCAATCTTGATTAACTATCCATGTACTCCATGATAAACACGCATTAATATCCATTGTATTATAGTCATTTAAGAAACACATTTATCAAGGTATGTACTCCATGATAAACACGCATTAATATCCATTGTATTATAGTCATTTAAGAAACACATTTATCAAGGTATCTTACGATGGATAATCTTATCCCATGTTTACTATTGAACATCATTCATTATTCCCTCTTACCACCCATTCTCAGCCAACGTTTCAGACATCTCGGCTAACAACTATGTAAGCCGTTATGGATTTTAACATTCACTTCAATACTTTTTCCATGACATAAAAACTACCATGAGTTTCCCCTTTGCTGTCTCTTCTTCCACATTTCATAATTTATGTTATTTGTGATACACATATCGAGACAAAGAAGAGAATGAAGAAAGTTTATTTATGTTTGAATAAACATAATGAAAAGGGATTATATACACTAAATTTAGGGGTTTTTTTTTATTAAAATTAGTTATAATTACTATATTGTGCTGGTATCACGACACCATGACTCAACCACCTTGACGTGAAGAAAATATTCTTTGCTTATACAGACAGTTACTCCAGGTAATGCACATGCCTTTTTTTGTTATCTGTCAAGAGAAGTGAACAATTATACCGACCTTGTAAAATTTGTTAACTCTTGTAAGAATATCTCTTCCCAAAGCCAAAAACCGTGATGTATTAGCTCTCTTCTTGCGGATAATATCTACTTGTTAGGAATACCAGCAGGAAGAATTAGTCAACGTGTAATGGTTATTCGTTTTCAAAAATTAGTCTAATGATTTTATGCAGTTACATAACCATCTAACTATAAGTATTTCTTCCATTTTTTCAATACTTCACCAGACAGGGAACATAAGTCGAAAATCTTACGTACTTGGATAGTTTTTAGGAGACGGATAGCCATTCTCCGATTTTACCAAAAAACGTATCATAGTTTTCCATTTATTTTTCCTTTGTAATTAGATAATGGTTATTCGTCCACACTAATAGTAGGGAACATGGATTGAGGGTTGCAAAGAAATTGGGAATCTTTACCAGACCTCATATAATATCCGTGAATCTTACGGAAAGAAATGCAAACATATTTCACATTTAAGATTTTCCTGCTTATTTACTAGCGCATTTCATTTATGTAAACTTCCATTACATTATATATCAAATCAAAATAATACGAAATAATAACTTTGCTAGTTTGAGGCTTATGAATTTTATTTCAGGCTTATGGATTTCTTCATACTACCCAATAGAGAAGGATAAGGGGTGTCTAAATTTCCAGAAACTACCAATTTCCCCTCTATCAAATAGTAATACTACCAATTAACCTATTAAATCTTAAGAATAAAACCTAAAAATTTAATCTTTTAATTTCTATTTAATCTATGCTTTTTCATCAACCGATTCTTCCCATCTTCTTCTCCCTGTTTTTTTCTTAATTTTCAAACGAAAACGTCGTCGATTATTAATGATTAATCGTTTTTCCTTTTTTTATATAATGTTGTTACCAACAAGCCTAACAAGATTCAAGTGTCCCACTTGAAGTACTTATCCAAGTGAGAGTATTCCCTAAATTGTTCAAGCGATTTGAAACAAACAGAAGAAGAAAACGATTAAGGAAGACGAACCATCTTTGATCTCACTACAAGCAGAGGAAATGAACTGAATCATGTACTTTCGGTCCACACAATCCTATAATAAGGTTTTAATAACATGTAATCGCTCAATATTTGAAAACTTTAAAATTAAAGTTTTCAGGGCTTATTATAATCGGTTTACGTCAATGTACTTGTGAACTAATTTCATTTAAAAACGGTTGTTGTTCATACCCAAAAAGATCGATTGTCCTGGATATGTATCATGTTTAGCAAAAATTTCAACTAGAATCGGTCCATATTTATTCCCACATATGTCGATTCTATATGGAAGAGAAAACCTTTTTTCTGTAAGTTTTTTTTTTTTATGTTAGAATCATATTACATGAGTGTCCACAAAAACCGATTATAGCCTTTGATTTCTTAAATGCTTAGCCCATAATTGGTTTATTTAAGTTTCTGTATAAACCATTTCTTGGTGGCAAAATGCCCAAATTTTTTTATTTTGTTTTTGTTAGAATCGGATTACATGAGCGCTTATATAAATTGATTCTTGTTTAGAATGTTAGGAATCGGTCTTTATGTGTGTATGTGTAAACCGATTTTATACGTGAAATTCATAAATATACTTTGGTTTCCATTGTTGTTTATCAGTTATACCCATACTTTCCTGGAAAAACAAAGGAAAACTAAAGAAAGCCGAAAAGAAATATAAGAAGAAACATGACATTGTTTCTCCTCAGAGTTTGGAACCTCGTCGAAAGGACGATAAAAATTTGGGTGCTTCCCACTGAAAGGGCTCGGTGACTAAACCCAAAGGGATCCACATCAATGAACCACCACCTTTAACGGAGCTACAAATACAAAAAGAATCTGATTTTGCTACACATACTAAATAAGAAAGTAATGAAGAATAAAGCGGTGACCAAGAAGTTGATGAAGAAGAAAGTGACAAGGAAGTTGATGACGAAGGAGCATAAGGATAAGAAGTTCGATAATAAGTTCAAAAACAAGTGCAAGAACAAGGTAAGAAAGACGCTAAGAAAGATGGTCCAAAGAAGAAGAAAGGGGACCACATGCCCGACCCTACGAGGACGTTCCATCGCGGCCCTACTGATCTCGATCATGGGTTACCAGGTGATAAAGGACAATTATTATGGGGGTATAGTAAATATATCAACCTTATCATCAGGGACCGAGACTCTATATTTCGGTGAATAGCAGTAAAATTTTGGCGAATATTGGCATCTCGGGTAAACACCGCAACCGATATTATTGGCGGTCAACGACGGAACCAGGAATTAAAGCTTGGTTTTTTTTGTTTTTGTTTTTTTTTGTTTTTGTTTTTTTTTTGCGAACTGTAAATTTCATACAAATCAAAGATAAATACATTAAGGGAGGAAGCGCACAACATGATGTTATTTTCTTGAATTACGACGTACTGAATCAAATATGAATTATTTCAAACAACAAGTCTAATATGAATTAGTCCTATAATATATTATTCTTCTGGATTGGTTAAAACAATATGCTTCTGAATTATTTTTTTCTTAGAAATGCAACTTGATTGCCAAGTGTGAGACACATTTTTGTGTCCGATTTGTCTCGATTCTATATATTGTTAGGGCTCAGTTTTGTACTTATTATGGTGTTTTATTTATTTGTAGGTATTTTTGGCTAATAAACATTTTTGAAAAAATTGGCTCGAAAAGTTGTCGGAAAGCACCGGAGGACATTTGCTATTCAGACTCTCACTTTGGATAAGGGGTAACCTAATTACTAAGGGGCATCCCATTTCCAGACAGTTGTTAATCGCACCCCTACTATGGATAAGGGGCAACCATATTCAACATTCAAAAAAGAGGATTTTGGCGGGAAAAGGTGTAGTTAAAGAGCAGTTTTGGCAATCGTGATTTGGAGGAGTTTGAGGTCGATTAAACCTCTGATTTTCATAGCAGAGACTCCTTATGGGTCTAGGAATCTGATATGGGTGTTTAAATCGATTAGATTGAGCTCAATCGACGGATTTTTCTCACAATAAGAAAATATGGAAAGTCACGTGTGTGACCTGTTTTAGGGAATTTTAGAGAGATTAAAACGTTGTAAACCTTCCTTAAGATTTGTATCTATCTAAGGAAGAGTTTAGAATAAAAAGGAAAGCTCAGAAATGCGTAGAAATCCTAAAACAAGAAATTGTCGCAACTTGGCCGTGAAGAGAAGGAAAGAGATTTGGGAGAGATTTAATCGGTACTTTTGATATAAATAGATGTCTTGGGTCATATAGAAGAGGTGTCGAGAGTTTGGGAACCTAAGGAGAGCCAAAGAAGAAGAAATCATAGCTTTACCAAACTCTGTTTCTGCTGCTGCCGCTGTTGAAGAAGAAGAACGCGAAGAACATTGACCTCGGTACAGTCGCAACAGAAAAGTGTCGTTTAACAGCTGAAGAACATTAAGCTGTTCAGGGCAGTCTTATTTAGGGTCTTAAAATCAGCGACAAAGCAACAGTTTTTCTGTAACAGTTCCATTGTAACAGCTGTTTTGCAACACCAATACACTGTTGCAAACAGTCTGTGTTATTACTTTTCACTCTTTTAATCATCTTTTGAGCAACAAACACATATTTTGAGATCATGATTAATATGAGGAGCTAAACCCCATTGCTGAGGCGATAGAGGAAGCTATTTTTCCAACAAAAAGTGGTATATTCTATTTTATCTTTTTATTTGCAATAATTATATGATTATTTGCCTTGAACTATTATTGAATATGATTTTTATTTGAGTGATTGTGATCTATTTTGATGGAGTATGCTTAGTTTTAAGACTTTTGATGCTTCATACTTGGTATTTACAATTATTACTTTTGAAAATCTACTTGTTGCAATATTTTAGAATCAAATTAAACAAGAAAATTGCATAAATATAAGTATTGGTTTAATCACTTTGAACTTGGAAAATAGTGGAATCTTAGCCTCAGTGTTTCTTTTAGTATTGATATCATCTTTGATTGAGTTTGCTATAATTTTTAGTGAGTTTTCTATTTTAATATTAGAATTTAAGTCTAATTAATATCCTTCACAAGTCTGAGAATCGAACCACTTTTACCACTATCTACAAATCACATCAATTTTTGGCGCCGCCGACGCGGACTTGTTTTTAGGGTTTTAGATTTTTTTTTTTATTTTTATTTTTTTTTTTTATTTTTGTTTTTATGTTTTTGGGTATTTATCTTGTGTCTACAGGTTCTGGATCATAAAGAAAATTGAGCCAAGGAGTTTGGTGATTTCATAAAGACTTGGAGCTAAAGATTAAAGCAAAAAGAACAGAAAAGAAGAAATTTTATTTTAGACAATTTTAGTTTAGGGTTTGTTTATTTTATTTTAAAAAAAAAACTGTATTAGGGTTTATTATTTTTGTAATTTTTCTTTATTTTTTTGGACTTTGGGACATTATTTTTTTTATTACCCTACGGAAGGGTACTTTAAATATAAACTGTTTGCAGAGAAGGAGGACAATTACGATATTGTCTCTGCACCTTGGGTTCGTACACTAGACATCGGAGTCAGTGGCCCGAGTCGACTACAACCGATTCATCCCCCGTCTGGAACGGGAGGTAAGATTCTAAACACTCGCGAATCCCCTGTCAGCGAGTTACTGGACTCCTTCGTATGCATATATGTTGAGGACTGAATACGGACATTTATTTTTCTAGTAAAGGGCAAGGCCTGGCCATACAAGATAAGGGTTCGGATTTCATCACCGTTCTCTTCTTGCCCGCTTTAGGAACACGTAACCTACGCGAACCTAAGCCTAAAATTTTGACTAGAACGAGACCGATAGGGTAACGAGCTTAACAGGAAAGTCATTCGAAAAATATTGGTTACTCTTTTAAGCATACTTCGAAGTTCTTGACGGTTTCTGTAAGTTGAATGCTGCTGCGCCGCCTTGTAATACCGGTGAGGCCTTGGGTATCAAAGCTCCACCGAGCTTCCCTCGCCTCTATTCAACTTACGTTAACTCGGATTGATTCCAGAGGGGTTTGCTTAAATTGTAACGAATTCCCGTTCGAAGGATTAGAAGCTGGTCTAGAAACAATCTAAGTGGAGCCATCATGCTTTTTGTTTGCTAGAAATCAATAGGTTTGATTTGGTTGAGTCGGCCTTGATCTGTGTTTGCTTACCCTTCCAATTTAGAAAATTCTATTGTATGCCTGAACGTAAAAGAGACGCACTAGGTAGATTTGTTAAAGAGAAACCTAGTAGTTCGAAGCGTCTCGATTACCTTAATCTAGAACGTCCGGATTTGAAGAGTCTGTTTTTGAACGTTCTTTGACTGAGGAGAGAATCCGTTGCTCCGATAGCGCCAGAAATGGCAACTTTGAAAGCTTTGTTGAATCCAACTAGGACTACCCGTCCTTCGTGTATTAAGTTAGCTGAAACGGAGGCACCCTATGAACTGAAACCTGGGACCTTACAGATGCTCCCAATCTTTTTAGGGAAAGAAAATGAAAACCCTTATTACCATGTTAGGGATTTTGAGGAAATTTGTAGTACTCTAAGAATTAGAGGCTTAGATGATGATGCTTTGAAACTTAGGTTATTCCCATTTTCCCTGAAAGATAAGGCCAAGTCGTGGCTGTATAGTTTGGACTCCGAGTCAATTGAGACATATGAACAACTTACATCTGCCTTTTTCAATAAGTTTTTCCCTAGGCACAAAACATCGTCTATTAGGACGCAAATATGCACATTTTCACAACAAGAGGAGAATCTTTATATAGGTATTTGGAAAGGTTCAATGATTTATTATCCCAGTGTCCTCATCATGGTTTAGAAAAGGTTAGGCTAGTTCAGATCCTTTATGAGGGTTTAGATTATTCCACAACGACCATGGTTGAGTCTCTATGCACTGGTGGATTTGAAAACCAAACTGTTGATGCGGCGATGGAATTTTTTAATGAAATCGCCGAAAAAACCCAGCAATGGGAAAATAGTAGGGCACCCCAGAAAACAATTCTTTTAAGTAGAGGAAACGTTAATAGGGTAGAAGGAGGCTATGAATCAGATGCCAAAATTGCTGCTATAGCAAAAAGGTTAGAAGCCTTAGAAGTGGGCCAGACTAGTGGTAGAGTGGAGCCTTTTTGGGAAGGCCAGAATATTGAAGAGCAGGCCAATGCTCTTTATAATAACACTAGATTTGATAACCGTCAAAAGATTGACCCATATTCAGAAACCTATAATCCTGGTTGGAGAAACCATCCGAACCTTTCGTGGTCTAAGGGCCAAAGTCAAGGTCAGTTTAGTAATTCTAATGCTCCCCCAGGTTTTGGCTATACTAAGAATCCTTCAGGACTAGCTCAGTTTCAGAATCAGTCAGATAAGAAAATCCTAAGTTTAGAGGAATCTCTCGCCTTGTTAACTCAGCAAACTGCAAAATTCCAGTTATCCGTAGAACAGAGTCTACAAGCTAGTAACAGGATAGGACAAGAAAATAGTCAGGCTATTTCCGAGTTAAAAACCCAGGTTGGTCTGATAAGTGATTCTTTGAGAGAAAAAGGTAAGTTTCCTAGTCAAACACAACCCAACCCTAGAGGAGTTCATGAATTAGGTGCAAAACCATCGAATCAATTGAATGTTGTTAGAACCCTTAGAAGTGGTAGAGTTGTAGACAATAAGGTAACCATGCCCGATAGTGAACATACTGTAGTTCACCCCTCAGGATCTCACCTCTCAGGACCAGTAGCTGAAGAGACTGATAAAGTTTCTGATGATGTGAATTCGGTTCCTGAAAGGTCTGATTTTAGGCCTAGAGCCCCATTTCCTCAGCTATTAGTACCAACAAAGAAGGAATCGAACTTTAATGACATAGTGGAGGTTTTTAAGCAAGTTACCATAAACCTTCCCTTATTAGATGCAATTAGGCAAATTCCTGCTTATGCCAAGTTCCTTAAGGATATGTGTACGCGAAAGCGAAAACTTAGCGTCCATAAGAAAGCCTTTTTAGCTAGTCACGTAAGTTCAATCATTCAGAACACCACAACTCCAAAGTACAAAGACCCAGGTTCTCCTACCATTGCTTGCACAATAGGTAACTTCCGGGTAGAAAAAGCTTTACTTGACTTAGGAGCCAGTGTGAACTTACTGCCATTCATTCCATGTATACTTACAGCTAGGACTTGGTGAAATGAAACCTACTCAGATGACACTGCAGTTAGCTGATAGGTCTGTTAAAATCCCTCGAGGTGTTATCGAGGATGTTCTTATTGAGGTCGACAAGTTTATTTATCCAGTGGATTTCGTGGTCCTAGATACCCAACCTGTCCCTGACCCAGAGAACCAGATACCTGTGATTTTAGGTCGCCCATTTTTAGCTACGTCTAATGCGATCATTAACTGTCGAAATGGTGTGATGAGTTTATCTTTTGGTAATATGACTATGGAGATGAACATTTTTAATATCAGTAAGCAACCTCATGAGCTAGATGACACATGTGTTGAGGAGGTGAACATGATAGAAGCCTTAGTTCAGGAGTCATTACCAAACATCTTGTCTGAAGACCCATTAGAAAGTTGTCTATCCCATTTTGGTTTAGATTTTGACGACGATAGCACTATTGAACAGGTGAATGCTCTATTAGATTCTACCCCTGTGTTAGACACTGATAGATGGAAAGCTAGGTTCGAACCGTTACCAGTTTCTGAGACTACCCTAATTCCTTCTTTAGAAGAGCCCCCAAAGTTGGACCTTAAACCACTACCCGATACTCTAAAGTATGTGTTTTTAGGCCCATCTGAGACTTTACCTGTGATTGTAGCTTCCAATTTGGATAGTGATCAGGAAAGTAGGCTAGTAAATGTACTTCAAGACAATAAGGAAGCTTTAGGGTGGACTATAGCAGACATTAAGGGTATAAGTCCTACTGTGTGTATGCATCAGATTCATTTAGAGGAAGACTCCAAACCTTCTAGGGAGATGCAACGTCGACTGAACCCTAACATGAAAGAGGTAGTTCGAAAAGAGGTGCTTAAGTTGTTAGATGCGGGTATTATTTACCCAATTTCAGACAGTAAGTGGGTCAGCCCTGTTCAGGTTGTCCCCAAGAAATCAGGTATCACTGTAGTCCAGAATGATAATAATGAATTAATCCCAACCCGAGTGACCACGGGATGGCGTGTGTGTATTGACTATAGGAAATTGAACAAGGTCACAAGGAAGGATCACTTTCCCCTTCCTTTTATCGACCAAATGCTAGAGCGATTAGCTGGACATAGTCACTATTGCTTCTTAGATGGCTACTCCGGTTATAATCAGATCGTTATTGCCCCAGAAGACCAAGAGAAAACCACTTTTACCTGTCCCTTTGGTACCTTTGCGTATAGACGCATGCCTTTCGGGCTATGTAATGCCCCTGCAACTTTTCAGCGTTGTATGAGCATATTTTCTGATATGGTAGAACGGTTCTTAGAGGTCTTTATGGATGATTTTTCAGTGTTTGGTTCATCTTTCGATGAGTGCTTGCATCATTTGACATTAGTGTTGACTAGGTGTAAGGAAAAAAATTTAGTGCTTAATTGGGAAAAATGCCATTTCATGGTTAAATCAGGAATTGTATTAGGGCACATCGTCTCTTCAAAGGGTATAGAGGTAGACAAAGCCAAAGTTGACCTTATTAAGACTTTACAGGTCCCAAAAACCGTAAAAGATATTAGGTCATTCCTAGGGCATGCAGGTTTTTACCGTCGATTCATTAAGGATTTTAGCTTGATTTCTAGACCTCTTTGCAATTTGCTTGCAAAAGATGTTAAGTTTGTCTTTGATGATGCTTGTTTAGAGGCTTTTGAGAAGCTTAAAACTTTACTCACTACTGCCCCGCCTAGTCCAGGCACCTAACTGGAACCTACCCTTTGAGATTATGTGTGATTCTTCAGATTATGCTATAGGCGTCGTTTTAGGACAACGAGAAAACAAATTACTTCATGTGATTTATTATGCTAGCAAAACTCTGAATGATGCCCAAATGAACTACACAACTACCGAGAAGGAACTTTTAGCCATCGTGTTTGCCTTGGATAAGTTTAGGTCCTACCTATTAGGTTCTAAGATCATAATCTATACAGATCATGCTGCTTTGAAATACCTTTTATCTAAGAAGGATACCAAACCTAGATTGATTAGATGGATCCTATTGTTACAAATTTTCCCCAGACATTAGAGACAAAAAGGGTGCAGAAGTAGTAGCAGATCACTTGTCTAGGCTAGTTGTTAGTTCCCCTAGTGATTCCCTTCCTATAAGGGATAGCTTTCCTGATGAACAATTGTTCTCTGTTTCCCAATCACCTTGGTATGCAAATATAGTGAATTATCTTGTTACTGGTCGAACCCCTCAACATTGGGGTAAGCAAGATCGTTCTAGGTTTTTAGCCGAGGTTAAGCATTTCTTTTGGGACGATCCTTATCTGTTTAAGTATTGTCCGGACCAGATTATTAGGAGATGTGTATCTGAGAGTGACCAGTCTAGTATTATCTCCTTTTGTCATGAACATGCATGTGGGGGTCATTTTAGTGCTAAGAAGACTGCTGCTAAGATTTTGCAGTGTGGATTTTACTGGCCTTCGTTGTTTAAAGATTCCCATAGTCATTGTGTTTCTTGTGAGCGTTGCCAGAAGTTAGGAACCATTTCCCGTAGAAATATGATGCCTTTGAACCCTATTTTAGTGATTGAGGTCTTTGATGTGTGGGGCATTGATTTTATGGGTCCATTTCCTATTTCGTTTGGTTATCTTTACATACTTGTCGCTGTAGACTATGTGTCTAAGTGGGTTGAGGCGGTTCCGTGTAGAACGAATGACCACAGGGTCGTAGTCCAGTTTTTGAAAGAGAATATACTTACACGTTTTGGTACGCCGCGAGCTATAATTAGTGATGGAGGTTCACACTTTTGTAATAGACCGTTTTCTCTTTTAATGAAACAATACGGTATTACCCATAAAGTAGCAACCCCATATCACCCTCAGACTAGTGGTCAGGTAGAGGTTTCCAATAGGGAAATTAAACGTATTCTAGAGAAAACAGTTAATCCAAATAGGAAAGACTGGTCGTCGAGGCTTACTGATGCCTTATGGGCTTACCGTACTGCGTTTAAGACACCCATTGGAATGTCACCTTATCGTTTAGTGTTTGGCAAGGCATGTCACCTGCCTGTTGAGTTAGAGCATCGAGCCTATTGGGCTATTAAGAACTTAAACTTTTCACTTGACAAGGCAGGAGCTCAAAGAAAGCTCCAGCTCAATGAGTTGGACGAGATTCGTAGAGATGCATACGATAGTGCTAAGGAGTATAAGAACAAAATGAAACTTGTGCATGATAGGAATATTTTACGAAAGTCATTTTCTCCAGGTCAAAAAGTTCTTCTGTATGACACTCGTTTGCATCTATTCCCCGGGAAGTTGCGCTCTCGGTGGACCGGTCCTTTTGTGGTCCGTACTGTTTTTCCTCATGGCGCTGTTGAGATTGAGACACCAGATGGTAGTAGTTCTTCGAAGGTTAACGGTCAGCGATTGAAGCCCTTTTTAGAGCCTTTTCCTACAGGTGATGTTGAGGAGGTCCCTCTGGAGGACCCTGTTTACCTTGATTGACCATCGAGGCGATTTTGTATGTTGTATAATATTTTTGTAGGTTTTTGGTTACACTTCACCCAGGTACTATCTTTCCGACTTCTCTCTTTACTATTTCCTCATGTTACTTATATTTTTGGTACTGTTCTTTGATTAGAAACATTGAGGACAATGTTAGATTTAAGTTTGGGGGTGGGGTAGAACTTTTTGTTACCTTTTCGTTGCAATAATAAACTCCAGAGCCTAGAAATTTATCCCTATTAAGGATGGCACTAACCAATCTAAGTGGATGGAAGCATTTTGGTTGTAGGAGTTGAGGAACCAATCTGACTAGATGGCAACATCTAAAGAGTCTATTCATAAAAGCACAGAGCTCAGGTGTTAGAAATAACATGATAGTTTCACCATATCTCGTTGAGTCCTTTTCACTTCTGTTTTTATTTTGTTTTGTTTTTAAACTATGTTTCTCTAAGTGATTAGGTGGGGCTCACGATTCAAGTTGTTACCAATGCTAGGGTGAATTAGAGTGATTGAGAGCAAAAAAAAAAAAAAAGACCAGACCATCAGACCAACTGGAATAAATTCAATAAAGTCGACCACTGGAACCCTTGTATATGCCAGTTGTGTTGACCTAGAGTTAGGATTATCAATCACTGGTTCCCTTGTATATGCCAGTGTGTTGATATTAGTCAGACTAGTATCTCAGTCCATTAGGATAGGTTCATTTTGGCGGAGGCCTTCAGACAGATATGAGAAACACCGTTCACCTAGTAAACATCAAAACCATCTATGTTTTTCTATATCCATCTTCTTGATCTATCCATGTGATTAGTTTTGACTCCGGATATTGATGTCCATAGTGCGACTATCTGAGTAGAGCTCTGTCACTTCATATGAATTTTAGTATGCTTGAGTGCAAACTCGTGTACAACAATTGGAATTTCGCATCAGGGTACTTCCTCCTGTAGTCAATAAGTATGCCAACCAAGGAGATTCTTTAGTGCCTTCCAAGGTTCTGTGTAGATAGCTAGGGTCTGGAGTAAAAGGTTTTGTGGGTATACCTCTGGTAAGCCCTCCGGAGACAACACTCCGCCACTAGGGACACCTAGGGGTTTAAAGGCTTATTGCATACGCTAAATGCAATCGACGATGCCTGCGACAGTGAGTTAGGATTTTATTTCTATTTTATTTTTGCTCGAGGACTAGCAAATAATAGGTTTGGGGGTATTTGATAGACACATTTTTGTGTCCGATTTGTCTCGATTCTATATATTGTTAGGGCTCATTTTTGTACTTATTATGGTGTTTTATTTATTTGTAGGTATTTTTGGCTAATAAACATTTTTGGAAAAAATTGGCTCGAAAAGTTGTCGGAAAGCACCCGGAGGACATTTGCTATTCGGACTCTCACTTTGGATAAGGGGTAACCTAATTACTAAGGGGCATCCCATTTCCAGGCAGTTGCTAATCGCACCCCTACTCTGGATAAGGGGCAACCATCTTCAACATTCAAAAAAGGGATTTTGGCGGGAAAAAGTGCAGTTAGAACAGTTTTGGCAATCGTGATTTGGAGGAGTTTGAGGTCGATTAAACCTCTGATTTTCATAAGATAGACTCCTTATGGGTCTAGGAATCTGATATGGGTGTTTAAATCGATTAGATTGGGCTCAATCGACGGATTTTTCTCACAATAAGAAAATATGGAAAGTCACGTGTGTGACCTGTTTTAGGGAATTTTAAAGAGATTAAAACGCTGTAAACCTTCCCAAAGATTTGTATCTATCTAAGGAAGAGTTTAGAATAAAAAGGAAAGCTCAGAAACGCGTAGAAATCCTAAAACAAGAAATTGTCGCAACTTGGCCGTGAAGAGAAGGAAAGAGATTTTGGAAGATTTGGGAGAGATTTAATCGGTATTTTTGATATAAATAGATGTCTTGGGTCATATAGAAGAGGTGTCGAGAGTTTGGGAACCTAAGGAGAGCCAGAGAAGAAGAAATCAGAGCTTTACCAAACTCTGTTTCTGCTGATGATGATGATGAAGAAGAAGAACAGCTGAAGAACATTGACCCTCGGTAGACAGTCGCAGAAAAGTGTCATTGTTTAACAGCTGAAGAACATTAAGCTGTTCAGGGCAGTCTTATTTTAGGGCAGTCTTAATTCAGCGACAAAGCAACAGTTTTTCTGTAACAGTTCCATTGTAACAGTTGTTTTGCAACACCAATACAGTGTTGCAAACAGTCTGTGTTATTAATTTTCACTCTTTTAATCATCTTTTGAGCAACAAACACATATTTTGAGATCATGATTAATATGAGGAGCTAAACCACATTGCTGAGGCGATAGAGGAAGCTATTTTTCCAACAAAAAAGTGGTATATTCTATTTTATCTTTTTATTTGCAATAATTATATGATTATTTGCCTTGAACTATTATTGAATATGATTTTTATTTGAGTGATTGTGATCTATTTTGATGGAGTATGCTTAGTTTTAATACTTTTGATGCTTCATACTTGGTATTTACAATTATTACTTTTGAAAATCTACTTGTTGCAATATTTTAGAATCAAATTAAACAAGAAAATTGCATAAATATAAGTATTGGTTTAATCACTTTGAACTTGGAAAATAGTGGAACCTTAGCCTCAGTGTTTCTTTTAGTATTGATATCATCTTTGATTGAGTTTGCTATAATTTTTAGTGAGTTTTCTATTTTAATATTAGGATTTAAGTCTAATTAATATCCTTCACAAGTCTGAGAATCGAACCACTTTTACCACTATCTACAAATCACATCAAAGTGCTATCCTTTTCTATAAATGCTGATATAAAAACGGGATTTATATGGTTAGACACCATCCAAATTTGACAATATGCCCCAGCACCACCCGTTTATACAAGGATCAAGGGAAAAAAGTTTTACTTTGACTTACCATAAAAATGGTACGAAACGTGGTTGCATTTGAAGTTGAAACATGACCTCATTTTACTCTAATGCATCAAACGTAAATTATAATATATATACTCCAGGTGTCGCAAATGAGAGAGACTCTCTACAACCGTCATCATGACGTCAAAAACCGTTTTGTGATATGCATTGCAAATCATAAACCCTTTCAACAACCTTTATCATATAACCCTTTCAAACCTAAAAATCATCTTAGTAGCATGAGCTAATTTCTCTGACCTGATTTCCCCGGCAGCAGCCATCACCGGAGTGAACTTGAAGGTATTGTTCTTATTGTTTTTCAGTTAATTTTCTTCTAAGTTTTCTCTGGTGTTTTTCAGGTATTACTATTGGCACCATGTCCCCTTCTTTGGTATTTGATTTGGGCCTCCTAGCCCTTATCTTCTCTCATTTACTACCCTTCTTAAACTCCCCTCTGTTTCTCTGTACCCTGCCTATATCCCTCTCCTTTCCTTCGCCGTGTCGCTCTCCCACATCTGTTATTCCCTTCAATTTCTTATCCTTTCCCCGCAGCCCCGCAATTCACGCGCCCTATCTTGGTTATCATGAACCATAGTAAAAAATCTTATCTAAGTTTAATGTCTTCAACAACCGTCTTTACTGTGATCAAAGTAGTTAGAAAAATTAAAAGATGGTTAGTAAGACTTTGGTTATTTGAACAAATGGCTAATTTGTGCGCCAAACTCTTCAACATGATCAAAAAAGTTTCTCATAACTCCATTAACCTGGACAACTCCGATATGAATAGTTTTCCACCGGCAATCTCAAACACCTCTCGTGAAACAGAAATCATTGACAGAATGAATACCCAACTTTCTCTCACCCGCTCTCTGACCCTTAACTCAGCAACAATTGCAAGATGCAGAAACAACACGGACTGTATGGTGGTTGCAAAGATTTTCTGCCCCTTCAAACTGAATATCATAAAGATGATGGAAATGTTGCAGTTCTTATGGGTCCTTGCTTACCATCCCATTGCAACACTTGTGAGTGGATCCACATAAGCAAATAAGTTCACTATTGAGCTCCAATCTCGTACGGATGCTCAAAGATCCATTCGTTATTCTACAACAAAGTATAATGCATGGTTACTTGTAGTCAAGGAATATCAGTTTACAATCCCCCCAGCGACGATCAATATGACTCTGGTCGATATTTGGGTTAGCTACTTAAACCTACCGGTAGATTTCTTCGGATAAGGAATACCAGAAATGATAGCAAACAAGATAGGAACTTTCATCAAAAAGGAACTTCCACAGGACTGTAATCATGCACGTCCTTTCATTATATGTCTTGTTCAAATGGATCTTAACGAACGGTTTGATCCAACTTTCCATCTTATCCTTGGATAAAATGATTGTTTCTAAGTCATGCTCTACTATGATCCATTTCCAAGGTCTCTCTGCAAAATTTGTAGAATAATAAATCATCCAAAAGGAAAATGCAAACCACCGAGTAGCGAAGACTACCCAAATATTCTTCTCGACCCAGAACAGGAGGAGGTGGATCTCGACTTAGTTACTGACCAGAGGCATATCTTTGATTTTGGAGCTTCGGGACCGACATCATCTCAAAACGTTCCACATAGAGTGTATGAAGCAAAGGATCTGATAAATACTGATCTCATCCCTCCTTAGAATTTGGTTGCACCTTTAGTGCCGCCGGGATTCAGTATGTCTATCTCAGATGCTGACTTGAATGGAGCTTATATAAGCCCACAAATGAGTATAGCGTCTATGAGCAGTTCTCATTCATCAAAACGTATTTGGGAGGAAAACACAGACAACTCATCGAACAAATATCAGAGGTGGGACACTCCTTTTGAAGGGAGCGATGCCACAAATGGTTCCTTCAAATTTCTTCATGGACCATCGACGGACCAAAATATGATGTGGGCACCGGAGGAAATACTTGCAGAACCATTTGACTTGAGCAGCATAGAAAATACCCAGATGGTCTTACCTGATGTTCTTGGGTCACCTCAAATGGCGCCTATATCATAATGCTTAGCTATAAGAGATGATCCACCGGCTGGGATAGATCCACAGTCCCACAAAGGAAAAGAAATAATGACTCCTGAGGAGGAATATGAAGATTTCAAGAAGAAGTTCCAAAATGTGAATCAACCGCAAAAATCAAAAGGGATCCTTAATATGCAAAATCTTATGAAGCCTCTGGAAGGAGGTGTGAAACTGACATTAAACAAAGGGAAAAAATTTCAAATGCTGAGGGAGGAAGAACAACAAGCTCCCCTCCTAGTCTCGGAAGAAATCAATAATCAGATCTCGGTAATCAATTCTAGAGGAGTGGTGATTAACCATATGGAGAAACCTCCTAAAGCTCAAAAAGGGAAATCAAAATCAAACTTTCCAAAGGCTAGAAAGAATCGATTGGAGGCCATTATCTTGAGGAAGAACATACAAAGCTTAATGGGAACCCAAAAACAGCAGAAGAAAAAGACTATTGGAAAGGGGAAATCAAAATCAAAACTGAACCAGCAACAACAAGATGATTGTTTAGTCCCCCCTCACCAATATTATGGTAAACCTCCGGTGAAATTCTGTCAAAGTGTCCCCATATCTCAACCCCAACAGTTCACTTTCAATACCCAGAAAATCTCAGATAATAGTGTTGTTTCAACCTTCAATGGCACATCCATGAACCAGAAAGAAATTTTTGTACCACCCTTTCACATCTCTGCTCCTTTAAATGTTGTTCCCTGGCCGTACCGTAACCCACCTCCGTACCATAAACCCTATCCGGCTCCTGGGATCTCAGTGGTGCCACCAATTGGTGATACCGTCAATCTCGCGGGAGGAAATGGTAAAGGAAATGAAGCTGCTGCTCAGGTTCACAGGGCCATCCAAGATACCCAAAACATTGGTGATGGTGCTGACTCTAAGGGGGGAAATCAGGTACTCCAAATATCCCATACTATTACAAAAATCTTCAATACTGAACTTTGCATAAATTGCCAGCCCCATACACATGTTATAATTGGTTTGCATCTTCTTGTTCATGACCGGTGCATCAATATTGTTTTTAAACTTCTTGTTGCAAATGTAAATGATCTTGCTTGGTACCTCTCCGGGAAGAATCCCTTGGTTTGCAGTGGCATCTCTGTCCCCTCTAGGATCCTTTTTAACCTGATAAACTATTGGTTAGGCCTTGAATGTTTTATATTGCTGGATGATTTGTCTAGGGAGGTCATGTCTCTTAACATACTATCTTGGAACCTTCAGGGTCTAGGGAAACCTTTCACAAAAATGGAACTTTCCAATCTGGTGAAGGAATACCACCCAGATATTCTCTTAATCTCTAAAACCAAACAGTGTAGCACTAGAGTCCATAAGAAACTAGATAGTCTGAACTTCCCCAATGTTAAGATTGTGAACCCCATAGGTACTCTCAGGACTGCCGGGGGTCTGGCCCTTGCTTGGAATGATAACATTAAACTTGATATTCTTAGAGCCAATGTTAATCAAATTGATTCTATAGTCCATGAGAAAGCCACTGCTAACCAATGGATGCTCTCATGTGTTTATGGAAATCCAAATAGGAAAAATAAAACCAAATCTTGGGAACCTTTCCAAGAATTTTCCAAGAAGGTTGATATCCCTTAGATCGTGCTAGGAGACTTAAATTTTGTTCTAAAATCGGAGGAGAAAAGAGGAAGTTGCCAAATAAATCAAAATGAGAGTTTTTTCTTCAACAATCTCATAAACTCTTCAAACCTTATAGACATAGGATTTGTGGGTTATACCTTTACTTGGTCTACTAAAAGAGCTAGAAATAAATTTGTGGAAGCAAGACTAGATAGAGCTCTGGAAAAATGATCTTTGGCTTAATTGCTTCCCCTATGCTAATCTGCATCACCTCCCTCCTATAGCCTCCCATCACAACCCTATTTTTCTTAAAACTTCTCCCATTTGGAAAGATGGTTCTAAACCATTCAAGTTTTTTGGTTTCTTTCTAGAAGACCCTTCGTGTTTTGAAGTCATAAAACAAGCGTGGAACTTATATATTTTAGGGACACCGGCCTTTGCTATGGTCTCTAAACTAAAACAAGTTAAACAGCGAAATAGAGACTACTTTGGGAACATCCAGCACCATATAAAGAAAACTACAAAACACATTGCCTTTGCTAAGAATATAAAAAAACTATCTGAAAATTCGGAAACATTAATCCATCTCAACTCGGAACTTGAAAAGTGGTGTCATTTCGAAGAAGCTATGTGGAAACTCAAAGCCACTGAAAACTCCATCATATTAGGGGATAGGAACACAGGGTTTTTCCATAACTCTGCTAAACAGAATTTTAGGAGACAAAGGATTGATTCCTTACAGGATAAAAATGAAAATTGGTGCTCTAATAGGAAAACCATTTCGGATGTCCTGTTTACCCATTTCTCGGAGATGGCCACCTCTGTGAAATCCCCTACCCCATCTCATATTCTTGATCTCTTTCCTAACTGCATTTCGCAGGAGCAGGCTCTAATAGCTGTCCCAAGTGAGGAGGAAATCAAATTTGTCTTATTTGGTATGCACCTCAATAAAGCTCCGGGTCCGGATGGTTTCCCGGCTATCTTCTTCCAAAAAAAATGGAACCTCGTGAAAAATGACATTATATCCACCATCGTAGATTTTTTCGAGAATAGAACTTTGCTTAAGGAATTAAATGCAACCTTCATCACCTTAGTCCCTAAAATCAAGTTCCCTACCTCCCCAGGAGATTTCCGCCCTATATCTTTGTGCAACATCATCTATAAGCTTATCTCTAAGATCTTAGCAAATAGATTTAAACCGCTTCTTGATAAGATGATCTCACCCTTCCAATCGGCTTTTGTCTCTGGTGGACAAATAGCTGATGATGTCATAAAAGCACATGAGATAATTCATACTATGAGAGGTAGGAAGAAGCTGAAAAAAGGATATATGGGGCTGAAAATAGACATGTCAAAAGCTTTCGACAGAGTTGAATGGAATTTCCTTGAACAAACTCTTAAAAAATTGGGTTTCAGTGAAACATGGTGTTCCTTAATATCCTAATGCATTGGCACAACTTCTGCGGCTGTCCTCTTAAATGGATCTCCCACAGCTTTCTTTAAACCATGTAGAGGCCTTCGTCAAGGCGACCCCCTGTCGTCATACCTATTTATCCTCTGTATGGAAGGGCTCTCGAGGGTGTTAAAAAGTGAAGATAACAAGGGTAGAATCCATGGAATTAAAGTAGCTAAAAAGGCTCCCTCAATCACCCACTTATTGTTTGCGGATGATTTCCTCATCTTTGCTAGATCCTCTAAAAAGGAATGTAAAAACCTTTTGTCCATCCTAGAATCTTTTAGCCGTGGTTCTGGTCAATTAATAAACTACCAAAAGTCGGGAATTTTCTTTGGAAAAAGCGTTGGAAATAGGGAGGCTACGGAAATCATTGATATTATGAAAGTGGGGAGGATTAAACTGGAAGATAGGTACCTTGGTCTTCCCCTTTTCACACATCGATCCAAAATTCAGTGTTTTGAAACCACTCTTGAGAACATTAAGGGTAGACTTCCAGGATGGAAGGGTATACACCTTTCCCCAGCTGGGAAAGCCGTCATGATTATACATGTTACAGACTCCTTAGCTTCCTACCAGATGACATGTTTTGTCATACCAAAATCTATCACAAAAAAATGAATGCTCTGAATAGAGCTTTCTTTTGGGGTCACAAAGAAGGACAAAGTAGAGGTTATTGTCCGAAAAAATGGTCTCGTCTCTGTCTTACCAAGAAGTTAGGAGGGTTAGCTTTTAAAAATTATGCGGAATTTGAAAAGGCGTGGTTCTAACAACACCACCCAATATTTCGTTTAGCAATCTGTATGGACAAACCCGAATATACTTATAATAGACTCAAAAAGACTCAATCAATTAAAAGTATATCGACGAGTTTATATCTCTATCCTTATTTGATTTCCTCGAACAGAAATTGTGAGTACTAATCAAATACAAGGAAGACTTGGACGGTACCAAAGACCAATATCCAAGGATCAATCAATATCAATCAACAACCAAAGGTTGGATTTCCAATTGATTAGATCAAACGCACAACCTGTATTATTTCAATTATAAAGATAAAACAATATAATGCGGAAATTGAAATAACACATACACCAGCGATTTTGTTAACGAGGAAACCGCAAATGCAGAAAAACCCCGGGACCTAGTCCAGATTGAACACACACTGTATTATGACGCTACAGACACTAGCCTACTACAACTAACTTCGGACTGGCCTATAGTTGAACCCCTATCAATCTCCCACTGATACAAGGTACAGTTATGCTCCTACACCTCTGATCCCAGCAGGATGCTGCGCACTTGATTCCCTTAGCTGATCTCACCCACAACTAAGAGTTGCTACGAACACAATCGCAAGCTTAACAATAAACAAATCTGTCTCCCACAGAAAAGTCTATCAAAGAGTATAAATATGTCTCCCACAGATAAACCCTAAAAACGTTTCGTTTTTTGATTATACAATCTAGGTGAATCAGAAACCAATTGATAATCCGGACTTATATTCCCGAAGAACAGCCTAGATTAATCAATCACCTACTCAACTGTCCTTCCTGAATACACGGGCGGTTTGTTGAGGAATCACAAACAGAGAGACGAAGATGTTTGTGATTACTTTATCTTGCCTATCGGAGAACTCTCACGATCTCAAGCCAATCAAAGATTGTACTCGTACGATAGAAGATGCAAGATCAGATCACACAACTACGATGAAAGTAGTATCGGTCTGGCTTCACAATCCCAATGAAGTCTTTAAGTCGTTAACTCGAGATTAGAGAAGAAACTCAAGAGTTAATGGAAATCGACTCTAGCGAGCGCACTAGTAGCATCCAGACGTGTGGGGATTAGCTTTGCCCATTGCTAGATGTCCCCTATATATAGTCTTCAAATCAGGGTTTTTCCTTAGTTACTAAGCAAACCATATCCACAGTTAAATGAAAACCTGATTTAGATTCAAGCTAATATCTCTCAACCGTTATATTGAAATCTTATCTTGTCATACACAATACCATACACGTTTACTGGGTTTGTGAAAACCATGCCCAAACGTGTACGTGTATGTTGGTTCAATACAATAACCAAAGGTTAACCATATGAGTGTTTCATACCAACCCGTTTCTTCTTCACCGTAACTAGTTCAAATGGCTCACATGAACTAGTTAAAGAGTCGTTCAATTGCTATGAGATCTTATGTAACTACACAAGACACAATTGAAACAAAGATGATTCGATTCGATTGAACCGATTCATGAAAATTGTAACCACAGTTTGCATGAAGCATTCCTTGATAATTTAAAATCTATGTTCAGAAATCATCTTTAGATTATAACCACTTTAGTTCACAAACAAGTTCGTGGACTTAAGTTTAATCGGTTGAGTTTTCCAAACTCAGCAGAAATTCTCGGTCGAGAACTTCCGCCAGTTCGCGGACTGGGTTCGCGGACTTGGTCACACAAACGAGTTTTGGAAAATCCCAGTAGAAATTCTCGGGATGAGAACTTTCATCAGTTCGCGGACTGAGTTTGCGAACCGGGTTCGCGGACTTGGCAAGCCAATTCCACAATCCTACAGATTTCTCTTGATCAACAAAGTTGGACAACTTCGGTTCAAGGAATACATGGTTATGTAATCTAAACTCTTATTCCAATCATTGAAACATTCTTAGAGGACGTTATATGGTTGTTACACTATTTCTCGTCAAAGCAATTTTCAAAGTGATTGAAACATTCATGACTTTCGTCACTAGGTAAAGAAAACTATGGTCGAAGCGAAACGCTTTACCAACACACATTTCGAGATATAGATAAGCGAGATATACTCAGCTCGAAATATCTAATGTGTGTGATCATAGTCTATATATATAGCATACGACTTTTGTCTCAAGAAGTATGAGATAGAATAGATAGACTTTGTATTGACAAATGAATTCAAGTCTTCACATACCTTTTTGTCGAGAAGTTCTACCGATTTCTTAAGTAGTTGTTCTTCTTGTTTGATGAATCTCCATGAAGTCCTTGAGCTCAAATACACCTTCTAACCTAGTCCGAGACTTAGCTATAATAGACTAGAAATCCAGACTTATAGTTCTGATCACTAACATTGACAAACATGCTTGAGATAACAACGCATGCGAGGTTGACCGAGCTATGCTCTAACAATCTCCCCCTTTGTCAATTTTAGTGACAAAACTATCAATACATATGGAATACAAAAAGGATAATGAAACTTAAACAACTCCTATTCCATAAGTCCAATTCTCCAACGTTCCTTGAAATCTTCCCTCTTTTGAAGTACTCCAATGATCCCAAAGGTTGTAAGTTTAGTATCACCTTTGTTGAAGATCCGTAGCTATAACAATGAGAGAACTCGAGATTCTCGATCAATGTTATACAGTGACGTAGTACTATTATGTTATATCAAAGTCCAATTGTATCACGACTTCAACAATAATACTACGGTGATATGTATCACTCCCCCTTAGTCAATACTCCATATCGATCATGGAAACCACTCCCCCTTACACAATGATCCAAGAACCATATGTATTTGTAGTGTGACCTGCAATATTTTTCCCCCTTTTTCTCAATAAAATTGGCAAAGGTACAAGAACGGGTTCATAATGAAATTTCCACGAGAAATATTTCATGACTAAAAGAAAGACACATATCAACTTAATTTAGATGCAATCATATAGCCGAAGCTAACAACATTCATCAAGGAGTTTAAAGATACAAGATAACCCCTAAAAAATTCCACAACCGCACTCCCCACAAAGATATGACCATTAAGCACAAGTTCAAAAGAACTCTCCCCCATTTGATGTCATTCCCAAAGAGGAACAACAAGAGCGACCTTAATTTCGAACGAAACAAAGGATTTGAGTGAATACCAAAAACCATGATTAGTGATTATGATATCCAATACTCAACTAAATTAATCACAAGTAAACCCATGATTGATTTAATTGAAAGGTGCTCAACATAAGTGAACTTATGGAGCAACGACTAAATTGGTCATATGGAGGTGAAAAATTAACCGTTCAAATACTCAACATAAGAAAAACCTTACGGAATATTAGGATACTCAATATAAACCTGATGGAGTATTAGGATACTCGACATAAGGAAAACCTTACGGAATATATGACTACATCAACCAATAGAACATGATAGTATAGTCGTTCATATACTCAACACAAGAACTTGTGGAATATATGAAAGCTCAACTAGATTAATTACAAGAAAACCTATAATTAATCTAATTGGAATACAAATATCCAAACTAATCACCGAAGTAATCAATTTAATTATATTTGGGCTCGACATAAGAGAAGTTATGGAACCCCGATTAAGATTATCATAGAATATGACATCCTTAACCGTACATGTACTCAACATAAGAGATAAAACTTACGGAGTACAAACTAAATAACCAAACAACTTTATTAACTTAGTTTCTAATGCTCAACAAAATAGCATCTTATGGATCAACCAACCATGCCAATAAAAGAATCCATTTAGTTGTATCGTGCTCAACATAAGATACACAAAGGAGCCTTCACGGTAATACAAGAAATTGGATCAATAAAGATCAATACCGTGGATAATATACAAGGATCTATTCTATCTTTTTATCATAACAATGACATAATAGACTTTATCCTTGTTCACAAAAGATTTTAACCTATCTTCCATCAAAGTTTTGACAATATAGGCTTAACTTTTGTGTTTTTCAAAAGTCTATTCATCCTTAAATCAATATAGATCATAAATGACTTTAATTTTGACAAAATATGGGACCTTCAAGTTCACGGACGCAAACAATACATATCCCATAAAAATATTGCAATACATTAAACCATTAACAATATTGCAAACCATCATCCTCCAAATATTTTTAGAATTTAATACCAATAAACCTAAAAATAATAAAAGAAGATGAAAACAATGATAGCTATGTGTAGTCAAAATCATCGCTATTCAAACACTAGTTATTCTTCCAACATGATCAAAAAGGAAGACTTACTAGGTATCTAAATCAAAACTCAGTTTTCCTTGACGATTTCATACCTTTGAAAAGGTCCATCAAAATAGGAATCAATGATTTCCTTAATCCCATTTACAGTAGAGACACCATGCTCAAAAGTTAGAACGCTGACTTTTCGATCAATAATGCGAACATAATGACGAGCTTTCACGCAGTCAAGGATAACTTTCTTCTGATTCCTAATCAAGATATTCTGAGTACCAAGGATTTTTACCTGTCCATCAATGAGCTGGTTTGTCTGCAATTGAAAGTTAGCAAGTTCGTTACTAACTTCATTCTGAATGCAAATTAAATCCTTGACAGATTCTCCAATCCAAGAGTTATACTCTTTTCTTTCAAGCATCCTCTTTAGAATAAGCTCTTGCGCAGGATCACTTCCTTTAGGAACATCCTCCATAGTAGGGTTAACTTCTTCTTTGGGAACATATTACATTGAGTTCCTTTGTGAAGACTTAAGGAACGTATATATAACAACACTTGTAAAAAGATATATATAAGTTCATGAAAATACCTGGATAAAAACCCTAATGAAATGCGGACGTTCGAGAGCTGACCCGACGGCTGAATAACTGAACACTGGCCCAATCCACCACTGAACACACAAATAACCAAAAAGATCACAGCTAATACACTTGAGAATCTTTCGACTATCATCCTTGTACCTCTCAAGTTAGATAACAAGGATGGAGTATCCTGCAACTAGGCAGCAGTGGGAGACACAGTCTCACCACGGGAGTCGAAATGAACGTTGTGATGCGCACCAGTGTTTGGGTCTGGTGTTTCTTATCTTTCCACAACCAGTTCTAAATCTCGGGAGATTCATCACAGTCTTTCCTGGTTGCTCAGAAAAGGAAGTCTGATTACTGAGTCTAGGACCTCTGGAGATTGGTTCAAGAGGATTTTTCGAAACGGGTCTCCAAATACCCGAAATCATCTTTCCAGACTGGTTCTTATAAACACAGAAATTGCTTCCACTAATAGTACAAGGGTTTATACTACTAAGATGAGCAAAATTCCTGTAATGACTCTCATATGAGAAATCATGTTTATAACCTTTCTGGTATTTTGTGGATATGGGACTCACTGCAGAAATCGATAGAGAATTAATTTCGTTGACAATGGATTGAAGCAAATTGTGAAGC
This sequence comes from Papaver somniferum, assembly GCF_003573695.1. Classification (NCBI taxonomy): domain Eukaryota; kingdom Viridiplantae; phylum Streptophyta; class Magnoliopsida; order Ranunculales; family Papaveraceae; genus Papaver; species Papaver somniferum. The sequence goes on from NC_039363.1 coordinate 113,284,686, forward strand.
TTTGCAATTTGTCTCTTCATGTCAAAGCACTAGAGTGCATAGTGATTTTATTTGCCACAAAAAATACAGGTTCGTGGAGGTGAAGTAATAATGGGCACTTGTTTGAACTTCATGGCCACCGGAGAAGATTGTAAGTTTTGAACACTTTTTTTGACACAATCTTCATCTGGAGTAACCTTCATTCTGTGCAGTAACTTATGAGAGTTAGGTTGTACAAAAGAGATTTTCTTTAAAACAGAGTTTTCCTTTTCCAAGGATTTGCACTGTTCATGAGCTATGAAAAGTGATGCTTCAAGCTCCATTTTCTCAACACGAAGACTGTCAATATTCGATGGATGCGTCTTGATCAAACTTGCTTCTCTAATTGAGCCTTCTCTGATCAGCTTTTAAAGATTACACATCTTTTCATGTTGTAGATTATTTTCCTGAAGAAGTTTCTCAATTTCCATAGAAAATGACCCTATAATGTTATAGAGTACTTGTTCACGATCAATAGACCTTTCAAATTCATCAATGAGTTTTCCATGATCTTGTAGATCAATAAACTCAGTAGAATTTTTTGCAAATCCGGTGAGCTCCTTTTCAGCTTTAGCCATTATGTCCAATATCATATTGGAGGAAGAATGATCACAACAAGATGAGACATTCTTCTTACCTCAGGATTAGGAAGAATCATCTAAGGTGTGACCCTTTGAGGTATTTCCATGACGCTTGACACAGTTGACAGCATAAGGAGGCATTTTTGGTATGCGTATGAGATTCTGTCCACAGAATCAGATCGCTACAAACACAGACTGATTAGGTCTTGAACGTGTTTGCTTGCTCTGATACCAATTGAAAAAGTGGGGGTCTAACAACACCACCCAAAATTTCGTTTAGCAATCTGTATGGACAAACCCGAATATATTTTTAAGAGAATCAACAAGACTCAATCAATCAAAAGTATATCGACGAGTTTATATATCTATCCTTATTTGATTTCCTCAAACAAAAACTGTGAGTATTAATCAAATAAAAGGAAGACTTGGACGGTACCAAAGACCAATGTCCAAGGATCAATCAATATCAATCAACAACCAAAGGTTGGATTTCCAATTGATTAGATCAAACGCACAACCTGTATTATTTCAATTATAAAGATAAAACAATATAATGCGGAAATTGAAATAACAGAGACACCATAGATTTTGTTAACGAGGAAATCGCAAATGCAGAAAACCCCCGGGACCTAGTCCAGATTGAACACACATTGTATTAATCCGCTACAGACACTAGCCTACTACAACTAACTTCGGACTGGCCTATAGTTGAAACCCTATAAATCTCCCACTAATACAAGGTACAATTATGCTCTTACGCCTCTGATCCCAGCAGGATGCTGCGCACTTGATTCCCTTAGATGATCTCACCCACAACTAAGAGTTGCTACGAACACAATCACAGGCTTAATAATAAACAAATCTGTCTCCCACAGAAAAGTCTACCAAAGAGGATAAATCTGTCTCCCACAGATAAACCCAAAAAATGTTGCGGCTTTTGATTATACAATCTAGGTGAATCAGAAACCAATTGATAATCCGGACTTATATTCCTGGAAAACAACCTAGATTAATCAATCACCTACTCAACTGTCCTTCCTGAATACACAGGCGGTTTGTTGAGGAATCACAAACAGAGAGAAGATGTTTGTGATTACTTTATCTTGCCTATCGGAGAACTCTCACGATCTCAAGCCAATTAAAGATTGTACTCGTGCGATAGAAGATGAAAGATCAGATCACACAACTATGATGAAAGTAGTATCGATCTGGCTTCACAATCCCAATGAAGTCTTTAAGTCGTTAGCTCGAGTTTAGAGAAGAAACTCAAGAGTTAATGGAGATCGACTCTAGCGAGTGCACTAGTAGCACAGAGACGTGTGAGGATTAGTTTTGCCCATTGCTAGATTCCCCTATATATAGTCTTCAAATCAGGGTTTTGCCTTAGTTACTAAGCAAACCATATCCACTGTTAGATGAAAACCTGATTTAGATTCAATCTAATATCTCTCAACCGTTAGATCGAAATCTTAGCTTGTCATACACAATACCATACACGTTTACTGGGTTTGTGAAAATCGTGCCCAAACGTGTACGTGTATGTTGGTCCAATACAGTAAACAAAGGTTAACCATATGAGTGTTTCATACCAACCATTTTCTTCTTCACCAAAACTAGTTCAAATGGCTCACATGAACTAGTTAAAGAGTCGTTCAATTGCTATGAGATCTTATGTAACTACACAAGACACAATTGAAACAAAGATGATTCGATTCGATTGAATCGGTTCATGAAAATTGTAGCCACGGTTTTCATGAAGCATTCCTTGATAATTTAATATTTGTGTTCAGAAATCATCTTTAGATTATAACCACTTAAGTTCACAAACAAGTCGGTTGAGTTTTCCAAACTCAGCAGAAATTCTCGGTCGAGAACTTCCGCCAGTTCGTGGACTGAGTTCGCGGACTTGGTCACACAAACGAGTTCGGAAAATCCCAGCAGAAATTATCGGGATGAGAACTTCCGTCAGTTCGCGGACTTGGCAAGCCAATTCCACAATCCTACCGATTTCTCTTGATCAACAAAGTTGGACAACTTCGGTTCAAGGAATATAGGGTTATGTAATCTAAACTCTTATTCCAAGCATTGAAACATTCTTAGAGGATGTTATATAGTTGTTACACTATTTCTCATCAAAGCAATTTTCAAAGTGATTGAAACATTCATGACTTTCGTCACTAGGTAAAGAAAACTATGGTCGAAGCGAAACGCTTTACCAACACACATTTCGAGATATAGATAAGCGAGATATACTTAGCTTGAAATATCTAATGTGTATGATCATAGACTATATATATAACATACGACTTTTGTGTAAAGAATTAAGAGATAGAATAGATAGACTTTGAAGTGACAGATGAGTTCAAGTCTTCACATACCTTTTTGTCGAGAAGTTCCGCTGGTTTCTTGAGTAGTTCTTCTTCTTGTCTGATGAATCGCCATGAAGTCCTTGAGCTACTACACCTTCTAACATAGTCCGAGACTTAGCTATAATAGACTAGAAATCAAGACTTATAGTTTTGATCACTAACATTGACAAACATGCTTTAGATAGCAACGCATGCGAAGTTGACCAAGTTATGCTCTAACAAAATTTAATTTGGCTCTAGTTACTAAACTTGTGTGGCGTCTCATTCATAACCAAAACTCTTTCTGGGGGGAAATTTTGAGAGCCAGGTATTTTAAATACTTATCCCTTCTTCTCCTAAAAAACACTAAACCTCCACCAAGCAGCTCCTGGCTCTAGAAATGTATGTGGAAAGGTTTAAAGCTAATACAGACCAATACGGTTTGGAGAGTCAGGAATGGAGAACATATAAACATCTGGGGCTCTAACTGGATTCCCCTAAACTTCCCAAACAGATTAAGGAGGGAAGATATTAAACCTCGAATCCTGAACACCTTGACAACAGTAGACCAACTTATTCATCAGGATACGGGAGAATGGAATGGTGATTTCATAGACCAGGTTTTCGAACATCCTGTTGCCGAAATATAAAACATATTCCCCTAGATGTTTTCAGAGATGAAAGTGACAAGCTTGTGTGGTTAACAAACCCTAAAGGTGGCCTCTCTGTTAAAAAGGTGTATAATTTCCTAGTGAGTGAAACCAACCCGGACGATAATCCTAGCAACAATCCCAGTACTTGGAATAAGGTTTGGAACCTAAAATCCGCCCCTAGAATCCAAATGTTCATGTGGAAAGTTATCCACGACATCCTTCCAGTCAACACAAATTTAAGCAATAAAATCAAGGATATAAAACCAATTTGCATTATGTGTAAAATTGAAGAAGAAGAAGAAGAAGAAGAAGAAACGATTGTCCATACCCTGTTCAGATGCCCTTTCAGTAGAGAAGTTTGGTCCGGTCTAGGATTAAATCCCACCCACAACCTAGGGATAGGTTCTAATGCAAAGGAGTTTTTCCTATCCTGGTACAATAATCAGATAGAGGAGGATCTCCCAGAAAAATGTGCTACAACTTGCTGGTATATCTGGAAAACCAGATGCAATCTTTGTTTCGAAGGAGTAGTTCCAATACCCGAAACAGCTATTACTCAAATCATGCAACATCTCAGAACCCAAAAATTGTCTCTAATACAGATGGTCGCTCTAAGAAATCCAAACTTAGAACAGAGAGATGCAATGCAACTTTGTCAAAATGATGAAAAGTGTTATATTTCCATACAGACTGTCCTCGACAGAGAAAAAGGAACAGCCACAACTGTTTTTGTTGTTACTAATTCGAATGACACCATTTCAGAAAGTGCAGGAATCTACAGCAACACCAGGATCCAACAACAGCTCGGTCAATCGGATCATACTAGCCAGAAGGAGACACAGAAGAGAGCTTCATCTAACGGTTCAAGATGGAAAAGCTAGAAGATAACTCATCAAACAACTGAAGGAACATGATCAAGACTCGGGAAATCCTATTTTCTTTTCGCTAAAAAACCTTTTAATGTATTTTAATTCCGTAATGTATAATCATTCCAATATACCTATTAGAAGTGTTATCCCAATCGGTGCTCAAAACATCCTAAACTACAATGATACTGGAGAAAGCTCGGAACCTTTGATGCCTGGGAACTATCATCTGTAAAACTCTAATACTCGGTGGGTGGTTTTTCCACTCACTTAGCTGTTTTTAATTTAGTTGCTTTTCAAAAAAAAATAAAATATACATACATATACTCCGTTTATACTGAAAGATCAGATCTTCTAGAGATTGACTTTTCTTTATAAATTAATGGGCTACACAAAATTGTCATTTGGGCTATTTGTTTTTTCTTAACAGTTATAGTGGCAAACCTAAGCTTTTAGAGCAACCACAGTGGGCGAGTATAACCAAATATTTGGTCAAAAAACGAGACACAGCGGGACAGACTATCGATTAAAATCCGGACCAAGACCAAATCCCAGACTGTATTTGGTCGGGAACCAAGAACAAACCCAAATATAGTCGAGTAAATGTATAATGTTCGCCCCCACACTAGGCGTGCATAAACACGCCCCACACCAGGCGTGCTTTATACCTCCACCCCATTTTTTTCTCTCTCTTTAGTAGGGCGGGCTTTATACCTCCGCCCCATTTTTTTCCCTCTTTAGTGGGCGGTCTTTATACCTCCTCCCTTTTTTTTTCATGCTTTATATCTCCGCCCCATCGGGCGAACATATAATGTACGCTCCACCAACCGGGCGAACTTATAATGTACGCTCCACCAAATTTAGTCATCTACCATAGCGTCACATTACGGACTAAACTCAAATTTGGTCGTTTTTTTTTGGTCTTTGATCTTTGGTTATACTCGCACCACTGCAGTTGCTCTTACAGGATTTAGGGGGAGCTACAACCAGGGTAAGCTACCCCCTGCTACCGTCTATGTCGGCGGTATCTCGACCGAGATTGACTACATTGGTATGAAGCCAGGAACGTCAGCGAGTATAATGACCTTATGGCCACTAGAAGGAATATAATCAACCATACGATAAGTACTAAAAGTAATAAAACTAGTCTCTTTTACGGGGTTGTTGGTTGCTTCCGACAATTCGGTTGTTGGTTATGGCAAACCTATTGTTTCCTCCTTCACCGAGAGATTTTACGGGGTAACAAATACTTTTCATCTTCCGGTTGACGAAATGATGATAACTCCAAATGATGCGCAATTGATTATCGGTCTAAGTATAGGAGGTAAAGTTGAGAGGCACAAAGACTACGCGAATGAGCTTGAGTGCAACAAGATTTACGAGTTCACCAAGAACGTGTTCGGTTGCAATGAGGAGAAGACCAAGTTAGAAATGCAAGTAGGTGAAGCAAAACAAAGGATATTCCATCTTGTGAGCTTGAGGAACCACTTCATGGGAACAAATAAGCTTCATGCATAAGGAAAATAGGTGACCCGACAACGTATCGTTGCTACGTCCAATGCATAGTCTTTCTACATCTTGGGAGATGTTATCTTCCCTGACGTTTTCTATGCCCGCGTGAAAGCCAATTTTATTCAACTATTGCATATATTTGACAAACTTAGCGACTACTTTTGAGGCTCTGCCATCCTTACACACTCGTTGAGAAAAGCTTCTAGGGGTCGAAGGAACCAAATTGGAGGGAATATGGATTTTTCTGCAAGTGTGGATATATTTGCACTTCCCAATATTTGTTGAAAAGGCTTTTCTGAACAAGCACTGGGACAGTAATTTTTATGGAGACAAGTACACCTTCAACGGTAATTCGAAGTCCCAAGATGAGGAATATCTAGAGTTGAGATGCCAATTAAACAACTTAACGGCGAAAGATGTTGTCTGTTAGAGCATTGCTCGGTCGAACGTGCATGCGTTGTTATCTCAAGCATGTGTTGTCAATGTTCGTGATCAAAACTATAAGTCTTGATTTCTAGTCTAATATAGCTAAGTCTCGGACTAGGATAGAAAGTGTAGTTGAGCTCAAGAACTCCATGGCGATAATCATACAATACAAAGAACTACTCAAGGAATCGGTGGAACTTCATCGACTAAAAGGTATGTGGAGACTTGAACTTATATATCACTCAAAATTCTATCTACTCTATCTCCTATCTTGAAACAAAAGTCGTTTTGCTATATAGACTTTGATTATACACATTTGCTATTTCGAGTCGTGTTTATCTCGCCTATCTATTTCTCGAAATATGTGTTAGTAAGCTTTCGCTTTATCCAAATTCGTCTTTACCTAGTGACGAAAGTCATGTCATGTTTCAATCACTTTGAAAATTTCTCTGACGGAAAATGGTTTGTGAATAACAACTATATAACGTCCTCTGAGAATCTTTCAATGATTGAAATGAGAGTTCAGATTATATAACCATTGGTGGATATAAGCATTATTGTGGAAACACATATACGTACAAGTCCTTATTCCTTGAACCGAAGTTTGCGAACTTTGTTGATCAAGAGAACCAGAATAGTGGCGTGAGCTAAGTCTGCGAATTCAGTCCGCGAACTGGCGGAAGTTCTCGACCCGACAAAATCTGCTGGAGTTTGTCAACTCCTTTCAGGAACTTTAGTCCGCGAACCCAGTCCGTGAACTTGAGTTGGTTATATCTAAAAATGATTGTTTGTAAACTTATTCATATTGACTAAGGAATGCTAATTGCAAATCATGGCTATACAATTCATGAACCGATTCGAGTGAATCAAATCTTTTTTGCTTCAATTGTGTCTTGTGTAGTACATAAGATTTCCTTGCTATTGAACAACTCTCAAACTAGTTCATTTGAGTCATTTGGACTAGTTATGGTAAATAATAAGATGGTTGATATGAAAGTGATCATATGGCTAACCATTTGGCTCACTATTGTTGAACCAACAAATGTTCATGTTTGGGTACGGTTACATAAACCCAAAATAGTACATTTCATTTGTGTGTAACAAGCTAAGTTTTCGATCTAACGGTTGAAATATATTAGCTTGAATCTAATCAGGTTTTTCATCTAAAAGTGAATATTGAATGCTTTGTTACTAAGCTAACATTGATTGCAAACCTTGATTTGAAAGACTATATAATGGAGAACTCTAGCAACTGGGAAAACTAATCCCCACACCTTACGTGTGATACTAGTTGTGTAAGCTAGAGTCTATTCTCCTTTAACCTCTGGTTTTATTTTCTCAAACCGGGTTAACGACTTAAAGACTTCATTGGGATTGTGAAGCCAGACCGATACTACTTTCTTGTAGTTGTGTGATATGATCTTGCATATTCTATCGTACGAGTACAATCGCAAAGATTTGCTTGAGATTGATATCTCCGATAGGAAAGATATAAAAGTAATCACAAACATATTTGTCTCATCGTTTGTGATTCCACAATATCTTATTTTGTCGCGTCGATTAAGATTATTGTGAGGTGATTGATAATACTAGGTTGTTCTTCGGGAATATAAGTCCGGGTTATAGATTGGTTCATGTTCACCTTGATTTATCAAATGACGGAACAAAAACTCTTGGGTATTTCTGTGGGAGACAGATTTATTCAATCCTATAGACTTTTCTGTGTGATACAAATTTGTTTATCAAGTCTTCGACTTTGGGTCGTAGCAACTCTTAGTTGTGGGTGAGATCAACTAAGGAAATCAAGTGCGTAGTATCCTGCTGGGATCAGAGACGTAGGAGCATAATTGTATCTTGGATCAGTGTGAGATTAATTGTGGTTCAACTACAGTCCATGCCGAAGTTAGTTGTAGTAGTCTAGTGTTTGTAGCGGCTTAATACAGTGTGTGTTCAATTTGGACTAGGTCCCGAGGTTTTTCTGCATTTGCGGTTTCCTCGTTAACAAAATTCTGGTGTATGTGTTATTTCTTTTCCGCATTATATTTTGTTATATAATTGAAATATCACAGGTTGTGCGTTGTTCAATCAATTAGAATATACGACCTTTTGGTTGTTGATTTAAATTGATTGACACTTGGATATTGGTCTTTGGTACCATCCAAGTTATCTCTTTAGTATTTGATAAAGACTCGCATATTTCTATTAGCTTGAGTATAAATCAAATCGAGAGATTGAGATATAAACTCTTTGATATGCTTTTTATCTAGATTGAGTCTGACTGTCTAGTTGACTCTCTAGATAGTATATCAGAGTTTGTCCATACAGATTGCTAAGAGAAATATTGGGTGTGGTTGTTGTACCCCCGCTTTTTCATTGTCTTTCACCCTTACAAGGAAGACTTGATTAAAGGAAATATGGTTGGTTGCACGATTTTGGGACTTTGTTTCACCCAAGAAGGTATGTAATGTACAACCCGACGAGAGTCGCAAGACAATACATATACGTACAAAAAAATCCTAGATGAGCACAATAAGTTTAAAATAGATGATACCAAAGTCAAGTCATTTGATAATGATATTGAGGTTGTTCACAAACCTTTACCATCATCTGATAACTGGGAAGATAGAAGGTACAAAATCCACGTGATGGATGGCCGTCCGGAAATAGATGATGAAGAAACTCCGAATTACATGTCATGGTACCTCAACGTTCCGAACACTCAAGTGATACGAGTATAAGAGAGGCCCCAAATCAAGGACAGAGATACAACTCTCGAATACCTTGTGCATATTGTTTCTCAATTATTGTTTTTTTAATGTTTTAGCATGATTTGTGGAATGTTTGTTGTTTCAAAACGGAAACAGAAAAGACGAATCAGACATTTGATAAACCAAGCAAGGTTATGTATTATGGGAAAAAAAAAAGATTTTAATGCCAATGAAAGAAAGATATATGTATGTGGGTGCAAATTTTGGGGAAGCGGTGGAGAATACAAAGAAAAAGAGGAAGAAAGTCATTGCAAAAAGAAACTCTCTAGGTGCCCAACATGATGCCGGTGAAGAAAGATTTACTAAACGAGGACAAGGTGCTCGTGGTAGTGGACGTGGACGTGGTCGTGATGTTGATGGCGATGAAGATGATGATAAATGCATGAACTTATGAATGAATGAACTTTGTGTGTCTTTAACCATGGATAATTACCGAATCAAAATTTATGTCTTGAACTTATGTTTGTGTGTCAAATTATGTTAGTTAGTTTATGGATGAATGAATCCAGTTAGTTTTGAAATTGTTGTATTTGCCTAAGACGCGACAAACGAATCACAATTTATGAAAAATATATAGGATTCTGGCAGTTAATTTAGTCAGAATCGGTTTACATTTACCTACATAAAAACTGATTCTGCCTCTTCTCCAGGGTTACCATTTCAGAATCGGTTTTTACAAGTTCACCACATACACCGATTCTGGGAATTTCATCCCTTGTTTTGTAAATGTTCATAATTGGTTTATCTAGTTATAGTTAAAGACTGATTATGAAAAACAAAAAACAATTAGAATTTTGACAACCTACGGAATTGGTCTATGCGGTGTAACATTTAATACGATTCTTGTAAGAAAAAGTGACACTTTTCTTGTATTTTTTTTTTTTTGACAAAAATCGGATTACATGTGCAGTATTATAAAACGACTGTGGAGAGGCAGATTTTATATGATTTTGTAAGACCAAAATCAGTTGATGTGTATATTCATGAAAACCGATTACATGAATTGATTTCGACAAAATAGCCGTTGAGTCTTTATCTATATAAGGACAACCTCTTTGAGCCATTCATACATCATCCACTACTCAAATAGAGCTTGGAAAATGGAATGAGATCTGGAAGAAGATATGCAACTCATGAAATCATTCATTCCCGCCTTAAACGAACGTTCCAATGAACTATATTCCATGTTTTGGAAGAGAGTGAAAAAGCTCTATTACGTGCGCATCACGAATCTAAAAAACCGTAGATAGAGAGACATAGCGTTTTGATTTGTATACATAAAAAGTGCAATGCAAAAGTATGTTAAAGTTGGAAAAATGGTGCACGACCATCATCCACAAGCTCCTCTCAGTGAGGAAGTGGAGTAATCCGATTTTTTTTTTACCTATGGGCCTTGCGTCCACTTCTGGAAGCGACTTGTGCTAGTTGCGTCCATTTTTGAAAGTAATTTGTGCTAATTGCGTTCACTTTTCAGAAGATAAGAGTATTTTTTAAAAATGAATAAGGATATATTTTAAGGGACAAATTTTTAGGGGTATTTAAATAATCTTCCCTTTTAGCAAAAATGATTTAAGCTTAATTAATTTTTAGGTTAACGTGATTAAATATTAATTATTCGATTTAACACTAATTAATCAAAAGATTAACAATGCATAAGTTTTTAACAAAAAGGAAAGTGTATCATTGTGTTGGTGCCCAACCTGTCCAGAAAAAAAATGCACGGATGTGTCCACGAATCTTAACCATCTCCAATAATGGACAATAGATTAGTGGCCGTGGGTGGCAATCTTGTTGGCAAGTGGGTGAGACTCAAGCCTTTTATCCCTTTCCTATCCCTCATATGGGAAAAACCTAAAAACACATTCACTATGATTTCCATATCCACGTAAGTAGGGAAGCGAAATGACGTGAAAAAACTCAATTTTGTTAGTAGGTGTTTTAAAATGCTTTTCAATGATATAAAATTTACGAATATTCATGGTATAATTGGAGAGATAAATCATTTCTAAACTGCATTATTAGGTCAATTAATATTAGGACGGAGGAAGTAACGCCATAAATTTTTAGCAAAAATGACAGTTTTTTTTTTTTTTGAGATGTAATACCCCGTTAGTAGTGCCCAACCCGTCCAAAAGAAAATGCACGGATGTATTCACGAATTTTAACCATCTACAATACCACGACTCAACCACTTGGGTGGCAATCTCGGCGGAGAAAAAAAATTAAGCGGGTGGGACTCAAGAGGTCTAGTAACCATTTTCTCTTCAACAAATTGCGTGAGATCATAAGATTGTTGTGCATAAGATTAAGTCTTATGGGCTAGATTGAGCTGCTAGATTGGCTAAAAAGTGTTGCAAATCAAAAAATAAGTGTGAGAAAAAAGTTAACACATGTACCTGCTACTTCTCTCTCCTAGCATTTGCTCGCAGTTCAACTAGCAGCTAGTTTCAAAAGCTTAACCGTTCAGCGCTCAAAAAATAACCAAAACGTTGAGAGAAAAATTTCTGATCTAAAAGGCTGAGATTTAAAGCGCTAAACCAAAAAGCGCTGAACCGTTCAGCGCTAGATGGTGGTCCCGCTGACGTGGTCCTCTAATCTAGCTGCTAGATTCGCCACCCCATAGAACTTAGGTGGTTGCCCTAGATGATGTGGATGGCCAATCTAACTGCTAAATTAGAAGACCATAGGACTAAGTCTAAATACATGACGACCAACATCTTTCTGGTGATAAATGGAATTCTGCATCATGCAATGGATTAAAGAGGGGACATTTCTTAATAAAATATAAAATTTGACCAACTTTGACTCTCTAGGTCACACACACTATCTGACTTGTCTCGTCACACATCCCATCACGGTTTCTCTGAATACATCCAATTCGACTCTTTGACCATATCTCTTCGGTAGTTTAAATTTATTAACTAGTATAACTGTTGCCACGGTGGGAGGGCCGACCGAAGAATTTGACAAAATGACACCACTACGCCCCATTTCAGAAAAAATGATACTTTCGTTCCATTTCAGAAAAATTGATACTTTCGCATCGTTATAGAAAAGTGACACTTTCACGCCGTTTCAGAAAAATTGATACTTTCGCGCTGTTTCAGAAAAGTGATACTTTAGCTCCATTTCATAAAAAGTGATACTTTTTCCACACAACATCCACCGTCAGATGAAGCGTAACCAAACCGTGTATAAGACCACGCTCATGAATTGTTAACCAAAGCTAGACTACTGAACTATAAGCTTGAACATTTACATAGACACTTAAGACTCAACTCGAGTTACAATCAAGTGATCAAATATGTCTATGGTGTTTTATAAATAAGAATAAAGATTATTCAAATGCTAATTATATCGAAGAACTAATTTTATGTGCATAAGAATTTAATTGATATGGTAAGTAGGCGTACAAAGTATAAGTAGTTAACCTGTTTGTGAACAGTTATGTCGTTGTACGTGTACCGGTATGTAAACCTTAAGACATAACCGAGTTCCAGAGTTCACAAAACTATTTTGGTATGCGTACTGGTATGGATACCATTCAAAAATAACGAACATAACTTTTATGGTATGCGTACTGGTATGGGTATCATTTATACATAGTCACGCTCTGGAGTCCACAAAACTTTTATGGTACGTGTACCAGCATGGATACCAAACTGGTTCCGTAACAACAGTTCCTTTCTAGTACGCGTACTGGTTTGCGTACTCCGGATTCACGAGTTCCTGTTTGTCGACATATAACTACTCTGCTACGTGTACTGAGTACATGTATTACGGCTTCAGGCTTATAATAGCTTTCCCAGTTTGTAAGACTGATATGTACAATATCTTATATCTGAATTTATAATAGTTCTATATTTCTCTAAATTGATTCGAAACATTACCGAATAACATCAATGACACATATCACTGTTTTAGGATATTTTCGAATGATGATCTTGAATCATGATTTTGGTTGCGAACAATTTATTTTTGCAACCGAAATTCATCAAGTATGAAATGTTCATTAAGCTTAGTCATATTTCGAAGACTAATTACAAGAAGAATCTTGACTCGAAATTCTTGATATGCTTACGACAGTCTAATTAGTTAAGCGACAACGTCTCAAAGATAGAAAGGTGAATATAACTTGAGAAATATGTGGTTCAGTCTTCACTTACCTTTTGTTGATGAAGTTCTCCAAAAGCTTCGGTTGACTCTTCGCCTTCACACGTTAGAACGCAATGATGATTGTCGTGATGTCCGTTTCTCAACCACATCTTCTATCCTAATCCGAGACTTAACTAATTGTAGATATAGTTTTGACAACTAAATTTGATAACAAGCTTGAGATAGCAACATTTTTGAATTCGACCGAGCAATGCTCTAACAGTTTGACTTGTTTTTAGGAAATGAGAAACCATTTTCTGATTTTATAAAAGCGGATCATAGTTTTATATCTTTTCCTTTAGAATTAGGTACTCGTTATTCGTCCACAATAATAATAAGGACACATGGATTGAGGGTTGGAAAGAATTTGGAAAGCTTCGCCAGACCTTATGTAATAGCCATGGTTTTGTGGAAAGAGATGCAAATAGATCAACTCTGTTACTTTGAAAATCAACCATCAAAAATCAATGAATTTTTAACCGTTAAAATTAAGATCGGTAGATGGTGAGGTTTGATATTTTAAAATTAGCTCATTTTTTGTACATATGTAATGCTAAATACATCGGAAAAATACTAGTTTCAACTATCCTACCGTTTATATTTTATTAAGAAAAATACCTCTTAAACTGTAGGATAATGTGAAAGCAGGAGTGTGAAAGAATCATCACTCATCAAAATAATAATGCATATGTTTTTAGTAAAAATGAGAGTGTGTTATACTTTTCTTGCAATCCTGTTATAGGGGCGGCATGTTTTATTAGAGGGGAGGCAGAGTGAGTAGTGTCCCTTTAGTTGGTTAGGGGATGTCCTAAAAGGGATGCAAATTGACTAGATTACTCTTCCCATTTTTTAACCTAAATCGAAACTAAATTGAAAATTTGTTTTCTTTCTTCTTCTCTTCTCCTCCTCCCATCGACCGTAACCTCCATTAAAACTCAAAGTTTTCTTCGTCTTCGATTAATCGACGATTCAAAAATTAATCAAGTGTAGTGTAATGACTTTTGAAAAATCCAAGTAGGGTTTAGTTTATTTTGTTCGATTTAAGTTTAATTTCTATCAAAAATAGGGTTTTAGATGAAAATTGAAATTGAAGTTTATGGACTTATGTGAGTTACGGTTGATTTTAACTCTATTATGAACCGTAAATTGAGATTTTGACGTTGTTACGGTTGGTAATAGTTCAACTACCAATTGTATGTTTTTATATCTGAGAATTTTCTTCAATTACGGTTGGTAACCATTTTAGTTTACGAACCATAACTAAGTTACGGTTCGTATCGAGGATTCGGTTACCAGCCGTAATTCAGTTACGGTTGGTATCGAATTCAACTACCAACTGTATGTTCTTATATCTGAGAATTTTCTTCAATTACGATTGGTAACCATTTTAGTTTACGAACCATAACCAAGTTACGGTTCGTATCGAGTATTTGATTACCAGACATAATTCAGCTACGTTTAGTATCGAGCATTTAGTTACCAATCCTAATTGGCCCCTCTAATAAACCATGCCGTCCCTATAACAGGCTTATTTTCTTGAGATGTAAAATGTGTTAGTAGTGTCCAACCTGTCCAAAAGAAAATGAACGGATGCGAGTCTTAACCATCTCCAATACCAGGACAATAGACTAGTGGCCTTGGGTAGCAATCTCGCCGGAAAAAGAATCAAGCGGGTGGGACTCAAGAGGCCTAGTAACCGTTTTCTCTTCAATAAATTGCGTGAGATGAGATTGCTGTGCATAAATACAGGACGACCAACATCTTCCTAGTGACAGGTGGAATTCTGCATCATGTAATGGGGATGGATTAAAGAGGCACATTTCTTAAAATAAAAAGATAAATTTTGACCAATTTTGACTCTCTAGGTCACACACACTATCTGACTTGTCTCGTCACACATCCCATCGCGGTTTCTCTAAATACATCCAGTTCGACTCTTTGATCATATCTCTTCGGTAATTTAAATTTATTCATTATTGATATTCTTATAAACAAATTTTCTTCTGAAACTACAACTTTAATTAATATCCATACGCTGTTTTATTGTTTTCTGATTCGATCATACAATTAATCGAAATTAATTATCCACAATAAGTAGGCCTCTTTAAGCTCATTAACTTCACCGAGAGAAAACCCAAACGTTTTCACACTCCACCTTCTGCCTAACAACTAACAGGGATACCAATTTATTTAAGGGAGTTCCAAAATTCAGATGCAAATAAAACATCATAAAGCTTTAAAACCGGTGCACCCTTTAGTAATTTGGTATATACCCATTAGCAATGTTTTGTGGAAAAATCGAAAAACAAAACGACGAAATTGAAGTGGTACAGAGAACTACAAGTCTACAACCACCTCCGCACCGCACTCAGTCTCTCTCCACAACAGAAGTATATCAGCAGAATTAAAAAAAAACCTAAATGAAAATCCAACGGCTGTAAGCGTTCCAATCCTCAATCTGGGACCGTCAATTGTCATCCGAAATCCTCGATGGAAGAGTCTATAACTCTAGATATTTTCACAAGAATGACGTGGCAGTCGATTCGATTTTAAAGGTCTAGTATAAATATTCGATATTCCCCACCAGCATAAATAAAAAGCAAGCAAAGAAGAGAGAGCAAACAACTTCACACACTCTTTCTTCATTTTGTTCTAGGGTTTTCTTTGTTTGAATTAGGGTTTGTTTTTCATTCCTGATTCAATTTTCATTTTCTGAGAATGGCACAAGAAAAATCAACTGGTACTGTTAAGTGGTTTAATACTACGAAAGGTTTTGGTTTCATAACTCCTGATGATGGTGGTGAAGATCTTTTTGTTCATCAATCATCGATCAAATCTGATGGTTACAGAAGTCTTTCTGAGAATGAGCAAGTAGAGTTCGAGATTGAAACTGGTGGTGATGGAAGAACTAAGGCTGTGAACGTTACTGGTCCTGGTGGTGAAAATGTTAAGGGAGGTGACGGAGGAGGTGGTGGTGATAGCTATGGTGGAGGTGGAAGAGGAGGTGGTCGAGGTGGCGGTGGTGGTGGCTATGGTTCTGATGACCGATCTGGTGGTGGTGGCTATGGAAGCAGAGGTGGTTCTGGAGGTGGATACGGTGGTAGCGGTGGTGGTTATGGTTCTGGTGGTGGTGGTGGTTATGGAGGCGGTGGTGGTAGAGGCGGTGGAAGCTGCTACAACTGTGGTGAGTCTGGTCACTTTTCTAGGGAATGCACTCAGGCTAAGAGTGGTGGTGGAGGCGGTGGAAGTTATGGCGGCGGCAGCAGAGGTGGTGGTGGTGGTGGTGACCGTAGTTGCTACAGCTGTGGTGGTTCCGGCCATTTTGCTCGTGAATGCCCCAACGGCGGTGGAAACTAGAATCGGGACAAAGAAAAAGAGGGTATGAACGTTCAAATCTATCTTTTAGAGTCTTTTTCTGTTCTTTTTTACTTTCGTACTGCTGGGGGTTTGTCTTTTGGAACAATTTTTTGTTCATAGAGTTTGATCAAGGGCAAGTGTTGTACTTCATTTTCTCTGTCTTACTCTTTACCGGATATGCTACTTTTATTTACGTGTCTTTAGTCTTTACTTCTTGGTGGTCTTTAAGTTATGGAGTCTTTTACTTTTGAAGAGTGAGTACGAACATGTTGATTGGAAGAACTGGTGTTTGAAAGATATTGATGTACTCTCTCTTTCTCTGAATATAATAGAGATATATGGTTTAATTAGTCTATATCATCTTGTTTCTCTGTGTTATTTGCATTCTCTTCTTCAGTTATGCAGATTCATGCTTATCATTTTGTTCTGGTGTTTTATGTTATTTTCCTGTTGAGGGTTTTTTTCTTCTGTGGATACTTTTCATTCTTTAATGTTGGGTCATTATCCTTTTCTTTGATTGATATTTTAATGGGGATTATTGTTCCTGTTCAAGCATATATATCTGGGTTTCTCTGCATTTGTCTTAATTAGTGACTCAGATTCATGCTTATCATCTTGTTCTAGTGATCATCTATTGATCAAAATATCAATGTTCACTGTTTCAGTATCTTCCTGTGTTAATTTTTTGTCTGTTTTTTTTATTATCATTTTCATTGTGAGATGGACCTCTGTTATGGGGGATATTGGTTCCTGTTCATGTTTATATGTCTAGCCATCTGTGCGTTTATCTTAATCAGGTACTCAGATTCATGTTTATCATCCAACTCTAGCGATCAAAATTTCAATGTTCACTGTTCTAGTATCTTCCTTGGTGTTACTTTTTTTTTCTGTTTTTTCTGTTTTTTTTCTTTTTCTTCTGTGGATGTTTTAATGGTTGGAAACAAATGTTCTTTTCATTCTTTAATGTTGGATTATTAAATTTTGATGGATATTTTAATGGGGATCATTTTCAATGTGAGATAGACCTTTTAATGTGGGATATTGGTTCCTGATAAAGCTGGTCACGAATATTGGATGTGACTGAATAAGATACGTTGGATTAGGACCATTTCCCTTCTTCCTAGGGGTTATCATTCATTGTTTAAATCTTTTCCTTGAAGTTGAGAATTCTTTAACCATGATTATACTCATCGAAATGATCGATTCTCTTTAGATTAGACAAACTTTTTATCCTCTTCAAGTCCCTGTTAATGTTTCTTTTTTATCTCAAATTAATTTCGAGTCTCTTTGTTTCTGTATAGTATATATCAGTTTTTAATCCTGAACGCCAACTTCTGAGTTGTGAGTCGTGACAACTCCCTGAGTTTGATTTGAGTTTACTCAGTTCCTTGGTTGCTGGAGGACCCAATTTTTTGTATATATGTATTTGTTGTCTTTAGACTTGGCATGACTATGTTCCAAACCTTGTGCGTTTGTCTCTTTTGAGTCCCTTACCAAGTGCCCTTATCCACATTGCTACAATTTGCTTTATGAAAGACATGCGATCCCCTACTTGTACTTGATAGAGAACATGTATGGATGGTTATAACTCATGAAGCATGAAATGATTTCTTTTTTGTTGATAAGCAACTGGTCTTTCTCATTCATAAACCAGTGTCCTTCCATTAGAGTTGAGGGGTATATGTGTGAAGTATATTAATTGGTTGAGGGTGACACAATGACAAGTTCAAAATTTTGGGTTGTTTTGTAAAGTACGAAAGGGTTTGGCTTTGAACGAAGATGCTACAGGCTTTGCAGTGTTTGAAATTTAATGACGGGCATCCCAGTCAGTCTTTCCTTCCACTGTTCAAAATTTAATGACGAGCATCCCAGTCTTTACTTCACTGTTCAAAGTATTATTTTGTGCAGAGATTTGGTTGCTATTTTGTTGGCACTTTCTTTATGTTAATTTTTTGCCAGTTTTGTTTGCATCCCAATTTGGTGAAAAGCAACAAAACTTTGATCTGGCAAACAAAAAAGAAAAGCTGAGTTGGATTTTGTCAACTTTTAAAACCATCAGAGCTTTGTAATCCAAAAGGGAAAGAAAGCATTAAAGCTTCACAACCACTTTTGCTCTAACGCTCTTATTTTCTGATATTCGTCGGGAATCTCTGCAATGAAGAACAAGGAGGAAAGAACAACTACACAAAAAACAAAAGAGCTTTCCTTTGCACTCTTTTTCTGCCATCTCCCTCCGCAATAATGTTACACAACAAGAAAACCATCTTTTACCAAACAAAAGAAAACTTCAATATCTGTATCATGTGTATCGGATGAGTTTTGAAGGCCCACCAGGTTGTAGAATTGAGCAAATGACACACCTATGTCATTACTTTGGACTGCATCTACAGGTTGGCCAGGAACACATTTGAGACCGAATCCCTTAGCCTTTGATGGTTCTGTCTTGGTACACTGATCTATCTGTTCTTGGTGTATATTATATTGGTTTGGTTCGGAAATGAAAACTAGTTTTCGGAATGTAATCAAAACCGAACTCTTTTGCATGATATGCATCAACTTCCTTTGTAGAGATGTCAATTTCTTATTTTTCCCCTTTCTTTTCTTTTGGTTCTTTGCTTTTTTGTTTTGGTGGACATGCTACATGCATCACTCCTTTCCCCAATCCCATCCAGCAGATGCCAGATAGGAATATGTACTCCCACTTTCGATCTTCTTTTTATGCAAGAAAAGATGTGGATATTTCCCAATGAGCTAGGGCGATTACAACAGCTAGCGACACTTCAAGAGTATAAGCAAGCAGTGAGCATCATAATTGGGGCTTTCTTTTACATGATGCAAGTGCAATACAGTTTTTTGGCCATCATCCCAAGAAGGCCAGAAAAATAGTATAATGGCCAAAGTGGTTAAAAGAAATGCAACTTGGTTAAGTGATTAAAACCCTCCTGTTTTTTACTTTCAGTAAAATGGTTTTTCCTTATTCGATTTTCAAATTGTTAACCATGGCAATTAGGCAAGAAAAGGAATAAGACTCATGCTTGCATAAGGTTTAATAGCATATTAGCATTACATATATTAAAAAAAGAGTAAAAAAATATTCTTCAGACAGTTTGATTACATAAATACTTGAAAAATCCTAATGAGACTAAGCTAGATATACGGCAGAGATGTGGTTTGATAGGGAATGATCTTGCAACCTAAACAAAACTCAATTCTCCCATGTAGAAAGTTCTTTCACTTCTCGATTTTCAGGGTGTGAACCCAAAGACAGTTGCTAACAGTGACATAGGAGGTATGGATGGGTGATTATTGCCTGTGGAGATGAACGCCGTGGTGGTGAGACGGTGGAGCTGCGAAAGAGGAGTTGAGGAAGTGGTGTGCCATTGGTGGTGGTGATGGTGGGAGTGGTCCTCCAGGTGGTGGACATTGATAACATTTAGTGAAGAGTCCAAATGTATCAATTTGATGTACAAAATTAATAACACTTGCCCAACCACCAAACCCAAAACCAACAATGAATACCCACACCACTACAAATACATTAATTGAGTATACTCCAGCCCATCTTCCCAAAAACTTTGGTGGTGGCTCCACTGCATTCTGCACATAAACACCACACATTGAAACCTTAAAATCAAAACTAGACCATGAAGTGACCACAAGAAAATTAAGTAAACTGTATGTACTAATGCTTATTTACCTCTCTAGCAGCGGCAGATCTAAAGACAAGGATGTGAGCAAGAGAAGGAATGATGTACACAGTGAAGCTAACAAGTAAAGATCCAACAGTTGAATTGATAGGACCAAAGAATGGGAAGATAATAGCAAGGAACCAAATGGGGATCACAACTGGTAATCTTGCTGCAGCACGTTTGCATAAGCTTTTACATTCATGCATTCCAATAGCTTTCTCCCATACAAAATACAATGGCGTACATGCGAACCCAAATGTTATAAACTGCACAATTCAAAGAACAAAATCAATGAGATTAGTTTTTTAATATAAAAATAAGCTAAGATTAAATTATAGATTGTACAAACAAAATGCTGTTGTTGTGTGGTTTACCTGATGGATTAGCATTAAAACAACAGCCATATCTCTGAGTGGTGATTTTGGGAGAAGAGCAAAAGCATTGGAGTGATTTAGAAGCAAGTCTCCAAAGGCCCAGTAAACAGATATTGCAGATGGTAATGTCAGTGTCAGTACATATAATGTTGCCATGAGATATATTGCTTTGAATTTCTGGGGCTTCCACATTGCGTGCATAATTTCTCTGTAATACACCGGACCAGAGAGTCAAAAGCCTACTTTAATACTACAACACACTTCATAGATTGACATATCATCCTACCTACGGTAATTCAATTCGCTGCACAAATCTCAAAATATGCGCTTATGTTATGTATCTGTCAACTGATATATGGTGTGATTTATTAGAGTTCTTGCTTTTCCTCAGTCTTTATCTGACAGTCTACATACATATATATATTGTACTGTATTCTTGACAGTGTGCCACTCTTTATATCATTTTTCGAATCTCTCAGTATTGTTTCATTCTACATTGGACTAACTAACGATAAATCATGGGAAAGAAAATGAAAGTGTTGGGTAATAGTATTAACCCAACTCTTATGTTGGAGATGTGTGTAAAAACTAAAAAATTGTTGCGTACAAGATCCGTCACCATTTTTAGAATTATTTATATGCATGCCAAGTTCAAACAAAATACTAGGGATGGGAGTTGGGTTTTGTTGTTGGCTTACACAGTAACAGCATGACCACCAAATGTGTAGAGAATGTTTGTTGCTCCTGTGAAATATAGAACCATTTTGGTCGGACCTGAATGCTTCACATCTTGAACCTACATGCAAGTTCAGCATAAATAATCAAACCCCATTTTTTCTTCTTTTTTTGAGAAAATGAAGAACAAAAAATAGCAGTAAGTGTGATCTACAATATACCTGGCCATGAAGGAGGGAAGCAATGGTGAGGTACCAAGAAGTATAAGTAGTCATAATAAGTCCAAGAAAAGACCAAATTCTGTAATTTTTAAAGGAAGGAACAAAGACTGTGGTAGCACAACAAGCTCCAAATATATATGTCCAAGTCCTCTTGTCAAGGTTGTCATTTATGTAATATATGTTGCTGCAAAACCAAACAGAAAACAAAAACTAAACATTATCTTATGAAATTGATTCTGTTTTAAAATTAGAAAAATGAAAAACTAGGATATATAGTACTCTAGCTGCTAATCTGTTGTATGTAGTAGAGTATTATAGACAGTACCTTGCACAGGCTATGAGTTGAATAACAGATCCAAACAGAAGAAATGTGCAGTTAAATGCTAAACCCACGTTCCTCCAGTGTTTCCCAAGCAATCCATCCAAAACCTCAAACCACTTTTGTTAAACCAAAACAAAAAAAAAAAGGTTAGAAAATTAAAACCAAAAACAAAAGTTAAGTTGAAATGTAGTAGAAAGTGAAAAATGGGAAATCAAAGCACAAACAAACCTGGATAACATGGTTTCTGAAATCAACTTTCTCTCTTTCTTTTCTGGTTCTATACTCAACATACAGAACACTAATGAGATAAGCTGTCCAACTCCCTAACAATCCATAGAACAACTGGAAACAAATCCCTGATAACATCCCAAGTTGTGAAAATGAGTATGGTAATGTTAGCAGCACTTGAGCTACCTGCACAAAACACAAAACCAAAAAATGTCATGAGACAACAAAACTAACTAAAATGTGACAATGGTAGATGAAATTAACACAAGCCCAAAGACAGAAACAGAAAAAGAAAAAAAAAAACAAAGTACCTGATTTGAAGCACAGCTGAACCAAGCATCATAAACAGAACCACCATCCCATAAAAACTTAGAGAGTCTTGTTTTGTAAGTAGTTGGTTTTCCATCTGTTTCCATTTCAACATAGCTTCCAGCTATAACTGTCTCCACCACCTTATCTGATCCCCCCTCCATTTTCTTTTTGTTCCTCTACTCACTCAACTCACTGTAATTTTCTTACTCTCAAAATGGGGTTATGGTTAAAAAAGAATCACTGGGTGTTTGGTTTGAATGAGAGAGATTCTGAGGTTTTAAAGAAGAAACAAGCCTGAATAAGGATATTTATACAAGACAATGGGAGTCTTGGATGCTGTAAAAGGCATGTTTGAAAGCTATATAAAGTAGTAGTAGTAGTAGTAAGTTTTGGGAGAAAAGAAAAGAGTATGCAGAAGAAAACTGCTTTCATCGCTGAACTCTCTCTGATTCAGATTTTAGTGGTATTGATTTAAAAAATTGTGTGTGTTTTTGTCCTTTATAATAATTTAATCTGTTTTGTAAGTGCATTAAATAAAAACTAGTAATTTGTTGCAGAGGACATAATATTTTTTCACTCTTTCCCACACGAATGAGTAAGTTCTACCCCATAATTTTTACACTGTTCCCCAGTTAATTAATTTTTAGTTACACCATTCCCTAGTTAATTACTCTCATTACTTTTGTTACCTAACTCAGTCATCTCATCATCGTCGAATTACTCAAAGACCAGTTCAGGAGAGTTAGGCTTACATTTGACCTGGTCAGGAGCCGGGACCAACCTAAGCAAGTGCCTTTGTATGTGAGCTAAGTTAGGTTTCACTGCTATCTATTTTATGTCCAACTTTTTTAAGCTACATTTTGTTCTATGATACCGTGTATGCATGAAACTGTCGAGGCAGAGAGACCCAAGCGAACATCCGCAAATTCTTAAAGTATATAAAAATGCATCTTGAATGATAATTTTTCTGTATTTTTATGATACGAAATGCTTCTTGTGTGTATCTGTACGGTCCGTGGCAATAATTATATGGCCGAATAATGCTAAAACTATAGCGTATGCACTTGTCCCGCACTCTTCTGTCCATTGTCTCATTTGCATTATTAGACAATGGACAGAATTTGTTGCCGACAATGATACTACCCGAAAATTTATCTCATGTAAGCTGCATGCATCTACCATTCAATATGTTAACAAGGTTTTCAGTTGGTTCTAAGTTTGGAATTTTGTCTGTAAGAACCTCATTGCTAGTGATGTCTACATCTGTTTCCTCATTCACCATCTTTCTTTTTGCATGGTGGTGGAAGTAGAACTAACCCACAGATGATAGTCCATTTCCATACCAGTGTTTCTGACTAATCATGTCATGGGTAGGTCATTAAACACTTTTAGTGGCTCTAACCAGACGTTATAAACATAATTGAATAAGGTAGACCGTATGATTGCACACAACGAGCGTGCTTACTTTTTGTCACGTGGAAGCTTTAGGGATGATCTCGAGAGAGGCAGCAGTAGAGTTAAGAATTTAAGAGAACCCAAAAAATAATATCCCATCACCTTTAGGACCAAATCTTAATTTTGTATACCTACCTCTAACGGTAAGTCAACAAAATCCCACAATTTTAGTTAGAGAGTCGCCATTCATATACCCTCTGGACAATTCATTCGAGCGGCAAGCTTATAAGGGGTTATGAGAAGGTTTAAGATATCGGTGCTTGCCATCGTACCAGTAGTTACTCCTCTCTATGAATACTAAAGTAGGTTCTCTTTACCCATGTTCAGCATGGTTTATGAAAACTAAGCTTGGTTATGGACTGTATTATAAAATGAGAACATAGAAAAACTCAAATCTCTTGGTTTCTAAAACTAAATCTTGGGGAAACCAAACTAAACCTCTTAAAATTAACAAATACTGATGATATTCCTTCTTTCCCTCTGAAATTTTCATGTGTTTGACTCTCTTTGTACTAGTAATTCTCTGTTACTCTAACCAAGAAGGTTTAACTCAACCCCCGCAGACATTACTTAACCCCTAATAAGCTATATTAACCTCAGTTTATTTACTTAATACCAAAAAATTAGCCACGCTTGAATTCGATAGCTGTAAAAATTTTGTCTAGTACGAAATATTTACTTGGGGAATTGTCCTTGCTTGTGCAAGTATAAATGTTTTCAAATGGATTAGGGACATCGTAACGACCATGCTACCCGCCTCGAATCTGATATTTGGACACCCACTGATATATGGGAACTCATTATGTCTGCCTCTAACTTCATTCTTAACTACATAAGAATGAGTTCCTTCTTAACCTCACTTACTAAATTAAACCTCAAAATTATGAATTTTTTTGTTGTCAAAGTGTAGAAATTTATGGGCCACTGTAAGTTGGACCCAAGACATCCATGATGTGGATCAGTGACTTATCTTGGCATGCTCATCATCTAGATCACTCCTTCAGTTTCCAGAGTTTATGGCCGAGTGAGAGTGGGTTAAATTGTCGCTGTAAGTCTGTTCAATATTCATCACCCGAGGTTTCAGGGAAACACCCCTTAGCCGAATCGAAACGTTAAACCAAATCCTGCTAATAACACTGACATGTTTTTTCTGACAGTATTTTTTACGAACATGCGACCGATATATCGATCCGATACAACTGACAGATTTGAAAATAACTCGTATCGCTGATATAGCCCGGTATTAACTATCACATTGGTGGCATGCCTATTTTCTGAGTACATTACTTTGAAGAGCAGGACATGTATCTTCAACAACCAATGATAGCATGTAATCTATGGGAATAAAAGCACGCCAGAAAGGGCTTGGTTGTGGTGGTGGTGGTATGGGGACGGGTCACACCATTATGAAATGAGTACTGTGCTTCCTATCAGAAATGATCATATGAAGAAAAGCTATGGGGTTAAGTGATATTCTTAATTATGATTAATTCATGAAATCCACAAATTATGCTTTAAGCTTTTGAAATATGCCACTCCAGAGCCATTATGCTGGTGAATAGCTAAAGTACGTAAAGTTTAATATTGGAGTTAATTTTTCTTGTCCCAAGTCTCAAACAATTATCTTGTCTCTATCTAGTTCTATTTGGATCGATAGTAATGCCAAATATGCATAGTCTTCTTCTTCTTTAATTAACCTCTGTCCAATGTCTTTATGAAGTCTAATTAGTGAAAGATTTGGTGAAAAAGTTTGAAGTGTTTCAGAAAAAAGCTGTAGCCTGTAGATTGATACTTGTGGTTTCATTTCCATAAATGATTAAAGGAACCCAATCCATTATATTCCCTCATCTTCTTTTCTTTTTTCTCTTTTACAAGATTGCTCTTTACTTTTTTCATTTTATGTGCTTTGAGTTTGAGTATGGAAGCATGCATGTTTGCTTTTTTGGTATCCAAAAGCCATGCTACAGCTTACAAAGTTTCTTCTTTCTCACCCTTTATAATGAATTTATCTGCTTGTTTTCTTTGCCTTTAAAATGGATTCTATATGCTTGTTGTTTTTATTTACATACACAAAATCTAAAGTGTAAAAATGTAGGCATATTTTCAAGAAACAGCATAATGTTGTTGAGTAATCCTTTATGGTCTCTATATTGGCAGCCAAAATCAGGACCATTGAATCCTTTTTTCAAGGAAGAATATCTCAATTCCAACTACAATTGTGTGCAATTAAACATACATTTGAACATGAGATATGATTTTTGAATGCTCATCAAAAAGTGGGGAAAAGAAAAGGAAGTTACCTTTATCACTGGGATTTAGCTTGGGAGAGAGTAAGACTGTGAGGATATATTTGAATGGTAAACCAACAAGAAGTTGGGCTACTGTTTATTCAAAGAAACGAGGGAATTTTGATAAAGTGGTCTCGATTTGAATATAGTAAAATAAAATGTCCCTTTTTTTTTCTTCGAATTTTTCAAAAGTGTCTCGTTTTATTTAGAAAATGGCTAGCGGCGGGTTAGGGCGTTAAGCTCAAGTTGGCACACAACAAATGACATCTACATCCCTCGCTCGTGCATCTCACATACACAATAACAACATGGACAGAAAATTCTTCGGATGTGCAACTCAAACAGATAGTAACATAATGGCTAGAAAACACGTGGCATGATCATGTGCAAACAAAATGAACGACCAAGATTGACATGACTGAAAAACGGCTATCTTCATCTTCTCCACCTTATAAAAAACAAAGAAGAACCCTAATTCATTCATGTCAATTAGACAACATTTTCTTTTAGTTACTCATCATATTCAAACTTAAACAACACAAGAAAGACATGGGTGGAGGTCAGAAACAATCTCCAAGTAGTAGCAACAACAAGAATATGGACAAAAATCCATGATTGATTGTGCAATGTGTGAACAAGGAAATCATGACACACACATGTGTCCTTGGTTGAATTCTAGGTGCAAGCACATTCCCTGTGTTGGTGTGAGAGCATTACTTAGATCTACAACAACTGAAAACTATGGAAAAATGTTCTTCAAGTGCACCGTACCTAACTGTTATTATTTTGAATGGTTTGAAGATGCTTCAGACCACTGTAAATCCAAGGACATTGTGTTACCATCAACCAAAAGTTGTTGTGTTTGTAGAGAAGAAGACCACTGCTACAATGATTGTCTACTGCATAATCAGGTTTGCTTTTCTATAAATCCAAACTCACACTGAAGATGTGCAAAAATTAACACAATAATAACATAGCTTACCTTGTCTGCCAGGATTGTGAAGCTTTTAGACGGGCTTCAGATGCCATCTTCATTGCTGCAAAAGACAGGGTTAGAGATTCTGCAACCCAAATGGCCGCTATATGTAAGCAACTAGGGAAAACCTCCATATGTAATATGCAAGAAGTTGCTTTAAGAAATAAATAATTCTGTATTTCATATCCTGTTATAACAAAAGATGTTAAAAAAAACCCGATTGTTGTTGACTAAAGCACAACCAGTGCTTACATTCTTACAAGAACTTAAAGTTCACAAATTAACTGGATCACTGCAGTATCAAAATAACCATTCATAAAAGAAAAAAAAAACCTCTTGTCTTTCTTTGCCTTGCTAGGTTTCTCTATCTTTTCTTTTGGATCTGTCATAGTTTGGCTCACTGTTTGTTTAGCATATCCAACATTTGTGAAATTTTGAGCAACTTTCTGCTTCTTAGTAGTTCCAACTGTTTTTAAAGTAGATGCACTAGTATATCATATGCTTTCCTCTTCTTAGATCTTGAAGAAGTTGTTATAGGTGTATCAAAGATTGTGAGAGTTGCACCATCAACTTGAGTTCTCTGTCTCTGTGGTTTAGAGTTCTGACCAACAACACCACTAGCACATCCCCTACTGTTGCGGCCTGAAATCCCATACCCGCGGAATTTATACACTCTGGGTTGTAGTGGAGGTTCATCATATGCCCTTCTCCTTTTAACTTTGGGACTTCTTGTTTTCCTGACACTTCTAAGAGGGTTTAGCTCCATCTTTTCCTGCAACCAAACAGTAATGAGAAATGAAACCCTAAAATGAGAAATAAAACTCTAAAGGAAGTTATACAAAGAAGAATATTATGAATATTAAATGTACAACTACCAAGAAAGTGCTTACCTTGACCAAGTCTTTGACATCATCCAATGGTTTCGGATGTAGTGCATATGTGGCCCTGAATGCTGCCACAGAATAGTAAGGAGAGCAGTACCTGCTCAACAACAAAAGTAAATGGTTAATACTAACAAAAGTTTGAATATTAAAAAGAGCAAAAATACAAACAAACAAATGTAAAAGGTGGGTGAACTTACTTATGCCATTTTGGTCTATATCCTTTTAGTGCACAAACTGCATGTATGCAGACAAACCCTCTAAGCTTCCATTGGAGACAAGAACATGTTTTTTCTTCCAAATTAACAGTGAAAACAGAATTGTTAACAGATGTAACTTCATACAGTTCCCAAAAACACATGGATTAACATCAAAAGGACCAACTAACTTGCATATCTTCTTTATCATCTTAATTTCCTTTGGAACCAATCCTTCATCTGGCCATTTTTCAACCTCTTTCCTCCTTTCATAAAATTTTGCATTCACCAAATGACTATAAAGCATTCCAATTTTGCAAATAGGTTTGTCACTAAGCATTAAAGGACTCACTAAATTTTTTATTCAAGTGTTCACATTTACTTTGTGTCATCAAAAAATGCTTTTGACCAAGACTCACGACCAGCATCCAAAAGGTATTGATGTGCTTTGGGATTTACCCCTTTCAAAGCATTCATGTATTGCTGCTGCATATAACACTAAAAAATGTTTACACATGACATCTAAATATTATAATAAAAACTGGAAGTAACTTGGGAATATACATTACCAAGTAATGGTGCATTTTATATGCTTTGGAAGCATGCCACAATGAACTGTTTAAAAAATGCCATTTATAGTTTTTTTTTTAAAGTTCAGATACAAGTGTCTGCAGTTTATGAGATACAAATAAGAGAACATAAACCAAAAAAAATCAGCAGATGCAATGAACATACAAAAATCCAAACAAAACATACTCCAAAAATATCTATGAGGCCTGCCAGGAAACACAACAGGAACAGCTTCAAGTAAGCCTTTCTGCTTGTATGAGATGAAGGTAGGAGGCATATGATGACCATATATTGCTGGTTTCAAATTAGTGATAAACTGTGTCCAGTTCCTAATGGTTTATGACTTGCAAATACCAATGGCACTAATCTATTTTCTTCATCTAATCATGTTGCAGCAAGTAATACACCTCCAAACTTACCAATTAGATGGCAAGCATCAAACCCAGTAACATTCTTTTACCATTCTTGCCATCCTTTGATTTCTGCCCCAAAGCCAATAGCCATGGTTTCAAAAGCATTGTCAGTCCTGCAGTAAGAAAAGTTTGCAACATTGTCCTTGTCCTTGTTACTTACCATCTTACAAAAGGTTGGAACCATCTTAAAATTGTCTTCATAATTTCCATGCATATATTCCAATACTAATATCCTAGATTTTCATGCAGTATGGTAAGGAATATTAATCATATGAGAAAATTTAAAATGCTCTTTAATATGTCTTGGTTTTGGAAATCACCTTAAGTACACAATTGGCTTTAAGATGCCTTTTTATTAGGATATAATGTACCTACCACCATCTGTGAGGGTTCAAGAGGTTCATCATGGTCTTGATCTGGGAACAAACCTTATTCTTTTTCTTCTTCTTCTTCTTGTTCAATAACTTCATCAGGGTAGTTCAATGCCCTCTCATCTTTAAAATTATTGAACTATTCAGGATCATCATCATCATCTTTCTTCTCATCTTTGTTCTCGGCATTACCTAAACAACAACATAAAAAACAAATTAGTTATTATTCTAGTCCAACCAAAACAATAAGTGCAATAATGTGTGACTGTTAGCTTCATCATTTTTTCTCCAGCATCATCACTTGAATCACCACTGTCTTCTCTTGCATCATCATTTGAATCACCACTATCTTCTTCTGAATCATACTCCATACAAACATTATCTTGATCACTATCATATATTGGTGAAGTATCAGGGTCCTCAACAGGGTGGCACTCATCCTCCTCTAAGTTCTCAAGTTCAAAAACATAATCATCAGCTTGAGAAGCTCCCATTTATCTATCTAGCATGGCTTGATTTACCCAATAATCATGATCAAATACATCTACATCTTCAACATTTTCATCACCTTCTCTATGTTCAATATCTGCAGCTTGAGCATCTCCTATTTCTCTATCTTCAATATCTTCATCATTATCAAGTACAACTGGCTTAGTATTTGAACCATCTATCTCACAAAACAAATTCTTTGTAACTCCTTTACCTTTAAGTGTAGAGCTTCTTCTCACCGGTACTATTGGCGACTTCGACACTCTAGTATTCTTAGGTATGTTCATAATACCCTGCAAAGTATGCTATTTTGAATTGAATATCCTTACTTGTAATTCTATACAATCATTCATTAAGCTACAACTAACTCCATTATTTATTCACATTAAATCAACAGTTTCAATATTTTCTAGTTGTAGATTATTGTGAATCATTTTCTCAAGCATCTTCAAACTCAATTCATCTTTGTGTAAGTTTTTTTTAGGACAAACTGAATCTGGCTCAAGAAGAGGGGGCTTAAAGTATCACAAAATTTGAGTAAAACTCTCTATGGGTTTAATTTTAGCAAATGTTTAGAGGAGGTTTCTTCCACAAGTTCTACTTGCTCTTCTGAAAATATGTCTTTATGTTCTCAAGAAGAAGTTAAGTTAAGCCATGTATTCACAATCAATTATTCAGATTATGAGAAATATTTTCATGATGATAAAGAAAATATTGATTATATCAATATAAAAATATCTCAGCTAGATTAACTAAGTAAAGAGTTCCTCTCGTATGCAATCGAACTCACTCTTGCACTAAAAAGAGAAAAGAAGCTTCTTGAAGACTTATGTCTTATGAAAGCTGAAAATGATCAACTCAATCTTGATCTAACTGAAAAAGCGGGGATCTAACAACCATACCCAATATTTCATTTAGCAATCTGTATGGACTAACTCCAATATACTTTCAAGAGAATCAACTAGACAGTCAGACTCAATCTTAAGAAAAGTATATCAAAGAGTTATATCTCACTTTCTCAATTCAATCTGCAATCAAACAAATCGGAATTTGCGAGCCCGATTGAACATAAGAAATAACTTGGCCGGTATCAAAAACCAATATCCAAGTGTCAATCAATTTAATCAATAACCAAAGGTTGGATTCACGATTGATTGAACTTATGCACAACAGGTGATATTTCAATTATATAAACAAATATAATGCAGAAAAGAAATAACACAGACACCAGAAGTTTTGTTAACGAGGAAACCGCAAATGCAGAAAAACCCCGGGACCTAGTCCAGACTTGAACACCACACTGTATTAAGCCGCTACAAACACTAGACTACTCCAAGTTAACTTCGTACTGGAATGTAGTTGATCCCTAACCAATCTCACACTGGTCAAGGTACAGTTACGTTACTTACGTTTCTGAATCCCAGCAGGGCTCTACGCACTTGATTCCCTTACCTGATCTCACCCACAACTAAGAGTTGGTACGACCCAAATTCGAAGACTTGATAAACCAATCCGTCTCACACAGAAAGTCTATTGAATAGATAAATATGTCTCCCACGGATATACCTATGAGTTTTGATCCGTATTTTGATAAATCAAGGTGAACATGAACCAATTGATATACCAAACTTATATTCCCGAAGAACATCCTATAAATAAGAATCACCTCACAATAATCTTAATCATATGGTAGCGAAACAAGGTATTATGGAATCAAAAACGATGAGACGAAGATGTTTGTGACTACTTTTTATCTTGCCTATCGGAGATTAAATCTCGAGACAATTTTAGAGGAGATAGTACTCAATCACGATAGAAAACAACAAGATCAGAACATGCATCTACAGAGAAAATAGTTGGGCCTGGCTTCATAATCCCGATGAAGTCTCCAAGTCGTTAACCTACTGGGTTTTGGAAAAACCTAAGGCTAAAGGAGAATCAACTCTAGTCGCAACTACTATCACACAAGAGGTGTGGGGATTAGGTTTCCCAGTTGCTAGAGTTCTCCTTTATATAGTCTTCAAATCAGGGTTTGCAATCAATGTTACCTTGATAAAAAAAGTATTCAATATTCACCTTAGATGAAAACCTGATTAGACTCAAGCTAATATCTTGCAACCGTTAGATCGAACTTAGCTTGTTAGACATAAATGAAAAATAACTTCATTTAGATATGAGTGATTATACCTAAACGTGTACACCTTTGTTGGGCTCAACAATAGTTAACCAAAGTTATCCATATGAAAACTTTCATATCAACCTTATTCATCTTAACCATAACTAGTTCAAATGACTCTGTTAGAGCGTTGCTCGATCGAACTCGCATGCGTTGCTATCTCAAGCATGTTTGTCAATGTTAGTGATCAAAACTATAAGTCTTGATTTCTAGTCTACTATAGCTAAGTCCCGGACTAGGATAAAAAGTGTAGTTGAGCTCAAGAACTTCATGGAGATTCATCATATAAGAAGAAGAACTTCTCAAGGAACCGGTGAAACTTCTGGACAAAAAGGTATCTGAAGACTTGAACTTATCTGTCACTCAAAAGTCTATCTACTTTATCTCCTACTTCTTGAGACAAAAAGTCGTACCCTATATATATACTTAGATTATACACATTTGGTATTTCGATCCGAGTATACCTCGCCTATCTATATCTCGAAATATGTGTTGGTAAGCATTTCACTTCGACCATGTTTATCTTTACCTAGTGACGAAAGTCATGATATGTTTCAATCACTTTGAAAATTGCTTTGATGAGAAATGGTGTAACAACTGTATAACGTCCTCTAAGAATGTTTCAATGGTTGGAATGAGAGTTTAGATTACATAACCAATGATGGATATAAGTATTGTTGTGGAAACACATATGTGCATAAGTCCTATCCCTTGAACCAAAGTTTGCGAACTTTGTTGATCAAGAGAAATCAGAAGAATGGCTTGTTTCCAAGTCTGCGAACTCAGTCCGTGAACTGCCAAACTTCTCATCCAGAGAAATTCTGCTGGAGTTGACAAACTTGTTGCGTGAGTACCAGTCCGCGAACCCAGTCCGCGAACCCACACTACACCAAATTCAAGTATTAGTAACTAGATTTCGCAACAGCTTATCCCCTTTTGCTAATTTTCAGTTGCAAATTTCAGTTGAGAAAAATTTGACTGTTTATTTCTGTTATGATTCGCAACAAATTGGAGTTGTACGCGTGCCACTCGTGAGTGTGGCTACCCACACTTTTAAGCTGTCTCGGTTTCAGCCCATTCAGTGTTCAGTCAGCTTCAAAACTGACTCGGGTTTAGACTTATCTCGAACAGAAGTCTCATTCTTCATTCTATTCTCTCGCTATTTCATTTTCTCTTAGTATTGGGGTTGAACTTCTTCTTCTTGTTTGGAGGTGCAATAATCATCTATCGTTATACACACATACTGATGATGATGGTGATGATGATTATCAAATCCCTTTATCCTCGTTTATCCCAAATCAAGTTTGAATTTGCTGATTTCAGAGATCTCAAATCCCAAATCGCGCCAACCACTTTATTAGGGTAATTTTTTTTATTTTGAGAAAAACTTATTAGGGTTTAGACTAACAATTGTCAGATATCCTTCATGTTCTAAAGTTAGGGTTATGTCATCTCGTACTAGATTTGTAGAGTTTAAGGGGTTTTGGGTATAGTTCATTATTGTTTTTTTTTTTTCCGATTGATGAACTTAGGGTTCTTCATCTCATCTTCGATTGATGGTTGTTCAGCTGCAAGAATACCCACCTTCTCTTGATTCAACTTTAGAATTGCATCCAGGATTAAAGGTAACAAGATAGACGACAACAAGTCTTTTTACTGTAAATATTTGTGAAAAAATTGTTGTTGATTAGTATGGTTTTTCCATAGTTCGTATAATTTCTTAATTAGATTAGATTCAGATACAAATATTTGTGAAAATTGTTACATGTATGTAAGTTTTCTGATCATCATGATGAGTTGATGTTGTTTCAGTTAGGCAAGTGGTGAAAAATGCTGATATTTGGATTTCAAGCTTATCTATGCTTGTAATTGAGCAGGTACTCATTTCTTTATATGCCATTTTCGTTGAACTTCAATTTTGGGTCAATATTTATATGTTTAGATGTAGTTGGTACTGGTGTTGATATTGTTTCACTGATTTGATATAAATTATAGTGCTCTTATTCAGTTTGTAATGTAATGTATTTCATTCAATGACTGGTTCATATCATGTGTTGTATAGAGGTACCAATGGGTAAATTTGGTAGTTTCTTTGTGAACAGGTAAGAGTGAGAGGAAGGGTACCAGAGAATCTAGGTTGCCTACCAAGGTTATCTGAATTAGGAGGATGTGTATACTCAGGAGGTTTCTCTGCAAGTACATGGAGGCAAAAAAGATTGACAAGCACGTGTACCATGATATGTACTTGAGGCATGTGTTCAAGAACAAGCGTGTATTGATGGAAAGTATTCACAAACCTAAGGCAGAGAAGGCCATAGAGAAGACTTTGTCTGACCAGTCTAAGAAAAGGCTGGCAGAGGAAGGAAGCATGCTGGGTGGGAGGAGCGTTTGAATGCGGTAAGATACTGATAAACTTGTTTATTTTCTGTTTAAATTTTTTATTATCAATTTGGAATGATGCTAGGTGAGAGGAGTGTTTGTATTTCATTATTTCAGCTGGTTAGTAAGTATTAAGGCCTTTTCTGTTTGAAAAGGTCCATCTGGTTTCGGATACTCAAACGCAACTGAAGATATAACTCATGGGATTGTTGGAACTGGACTTACTGCAATTGTTACTGGTAACTAGTACTGAATTCTTTGTATGGGTTTTCTTATTTCATGTTTTTCTTTACTGGGTTCATTTTTTATTTTTCATAAAGACATTAAAGATTTTGTTAGTTCTGGTAATGGTGTTTGATGAAATGGGTGAGAGAAATAAGTATATGGCTTGTTTCAGGGAGATCTTGGGTGAGTTATATTGATTCATACCTGAAGAAAATCATTTTAAATAGGTATTGGTTGATGTAGGATTTGATGCATTTGTACTTGTATAGGTGCTTCAAGTGGTATTGGTTCTGAGATTGCGCGTGTTCTTGCTATGCTTGGAGTTCGTGTAGTCATGGGAGTGTGGAATATAGCTGCAGGTAAAGATGTTAAGGAAACAATATCAAAGGAAAACTCTTCGGATAAATTTGATGTTACGGAGCTATATCTTAGCTCCATGGCGTCGGTGAGACAATTTGCTTCCAAATTCGAGTCGGTAGATCTCCCCCTAAACTTGCTTATGTGAGTAAAACTGAAGAATTTGAGCAATTTATGTATCATCTCGATGTCAAATGTTTATACATATATGGGATATGGTTTTTTTGTTCGTCTCACTTGGTTGTCCATTACCAACTTGATTATGAAGCTGATTTTTTATCTTCTTTGTTGTAGTAATAATGTAGGAGTCATGGCATGTCCCTTCATGCTTTCCCATGACAATATAGAGATGCAGTTTGCGAAAAACCATCTAGGTTTGCAACATGATTCTTTTCAGGAAGTAATAATGAGGGAGTCAAGGATGGCGTAGAGACATTGGCAATCATGATAATACTTTTTGGCTTTAATATGTATGTCTATAACGCTTTCATTTGTCAAGGTAAACATTCTTATTTAAGTCTTATTTACTCTGTGCTTTTCCTCTCTCTCTCTAGAAAGCATCAACCAGCAGCACAACAATGGTATCCCATAATGTCGGCTATGTTGAAAAGGGTCAAATTCCAACCAAGGTATGATTTTATACTATAACTTTCTTTAGTACGTCACTTGTGCATTGAGATGTTTTGTCCAGTTGCTTATTTCTATAATAGTTCATTATACCAGTAAGGGATTATTCCTTATTCCTGTATGTCGAATGCCAATTTCTTATTGTCGTCATGTTTACATTTTCGCAGATTGGGTTGTTTGGCAAGATCCAGAGATACTGACCTTTTCGATGATACTCCGTAATACAGGATACTTCAATTGAACTAGGAAGTTTAGTTGTTTGTCAATCTCATGTTTTTGTTTGTAAAGTTTTGAAACAATGTCTCCATGTTGATTTAGGTAAGCAATGAAGTCATCCTATAATTTTTGTTGTTGTTGTTGTTATCTCAATATGATGGGGTATGCATTTGCCTGACTAATATATCATTTTTTGTAGCCTTGTAGCCATGGAGTTTGAGTTTAATTTGAAGGAAGCGACGAGTGACGATACCAATCACTTATTCACTGGTAAGTCATACTCATCATCACAACTACATGCCACTACTGGGTCATAAGATTAGTGATGCGGTTAAGTGCACGATAGATGCAGCTAAGATGCTCCCATCTACAATCTTATTCTAATTCAGTGTTGAG
Source organism: Papaver somniferum (assembly GCF_003573695.1). Lineage (NCBI taxonomy): Eukaryota > Viridiplantae > Streptophyta > Magnoliopsida > Ranunculales > Papaveraceae > Papaver > Papaver somniferum. Next base: position 113,321,207 of record NC_039363.1, read on the forward strand.
TGCTTTGGTATTCTGACTTCATAGTTGCTATGGTATTATGTAATTGTTTTCACATTTGGAAATTCAGTGATAGTAGTTTGTTGAATTTGTAAAATTAAGACGGTTAATAACGTTCACTCAATTTAAGTTTTTTTGATAGTTCTGTTGGATTAATATGATTTCCAAATGAACAGGATAATTTGATTTTGTTGCGGGGAATTATAATTTTGATCTGGTTTTGACCAGTCAAAACCAGTGTTTTTTTTATGTTGCAAAATGTTTGCAACTGGGTCTTGCGAACATTCAATTTCGCAACTACGGTAAACTGTTGCGACCATCTACTTTCGCAACTGTACTGTTGCGATTTTTTACGTTGCAATAGTTCACAACTGTTGCGACCAGAAATTTGCAACGGAAATGTAGCCGTTGTGAAAAATTGCATATCTACTTTCGCAACAGAGCTGAACTGTTGCGACGCACTTTGCAACTTCCACCTGCCGCTGTTAATCACCAAATTTGGTGTAGTGCCAGTCCGCGAACCGGCGGAAGGTCTTTTGCCGAGATTTTCTGCTGGAGTTTGTAAACTCTGTCCGGTTTCTTAAGTCCGCGAACCTAGTGTGCGAACTTAAGAAGGTTATATATCTGAAGATGATTTCTGAACTTAAACTTATAAAGATTAAGGATGTAATTTGCAAATCGTGGCTATAAAGTTCATGAAGCGATTCGAGTGAATCAAATCATCCTTGCTTCAATTGTGTCTTGTGTAATACATAAGATTTCCTTGCAATTGAACAACTTCTAACTAGTTCATTTGAGTCATTTGAACTAGTTATGGTGAAGAAGAATATGGTTGGTATGAAATGCTCATATGGCTAACCTTTTGGTTAACTATTGTTGAACCAACAATGTACACGTTTGGGTACGGTTAACAAACCTAGAAGCGTTCATTTCATTTGTGTATAACAAGCTAAGTTTTCGATATAACGGTTGAGAAATATAAGCTTGAATGAAAATCAGGTTTTCATCTAACGGTGGATATTGTTTGCTTTGATACCAAGGAGAAACCCTTATTTGAAAGACTATATAAGGGGACATCTAGCAACTCTGCAAACCAATCCCCACACTTCACGTGTGATACTAGTTTGCGTGCTAGAGTCGTTTCTCCTTTAACCTTTGGTTATCTTCTTCTAAAACCAGGTTAACGACTTAAAGACGTCATTGGGATTGTGAAGCCAGACCGATACTACTTTTATCGTAGTTGTGTGATCTGATCTGGCATCTTCTATCGTACGAGTACAATCAGATTGATTGGCTTGAGATTGATATCTCCGATAGGCAAGATATAAAAAGTAATCACAAACATCTTCGTCTCATTGTTTGTGATTCCGCAACATCTTGTTTCGCTACCATACGATTAAGATTGTTGTGAGGTGATTGATTTATCTAGGATGTTCTTCGGGAATATAAGACCGGATTATCAATTGGTTCCTGTTAACCTTGATTATTATGAAAAGACGAAACAAAAACTTTATGGTTTTTTAGTGGGAGACATATTGATCCTTTGATAGACTTGTTTGTGTGAGACAGATTTGTTTATTGTCAAAGTCTGCGATTTTGGGTCGTAGCAACTCTTAGTTATGGGTGAGATCATCTAAGAGAATCGAGTGCGCAATATCCTGCTGGAATCAGAGGCGTAGGGAGTACAACTGTATCTTGGATCAGTGGGAGACTGATTGGGGTTCAACTACAGTCCAGTCCGAAGTTAGCTTGGAGTAATCCAACCTTTGGTTGTTCAATCTGGACTAGGTCTCGGGGCTTTTCTGCAATTGCGGTTTCCTCGTTAAAAAAATTTCTGGTGTCTATGTTATTTCTATTTCCGCATTATAGTTGGTTATATAATTGAAATAATACAGGCTGTGCGTTAGATCATCAATTAGACTAATCCAACCTTTGGTTGTTGATGGTCATTAATTGATCCTTGGATACTGGTCTTTGGTACCATCCAAGTTATTCCTTGTGTTTGATTAAAGACTCGCTAATTTCTATTAGCTTGAGTAAATCAAAACAAGAGAGAGATATTAACTCCTTGAGATACTTTTACCTAGATTGAGTCTGACTGTCTAGTTGATTCTCTGGAAAGTATTTCGGAGTTAGTCCATACAGATTTCTAAGGGAAATATTTGGTGGTGTTGTTAGACCCCCACTTTTTCAGACTCAAATGAAATTAGTTCTATATTTGCTCAATTGTTTATATTATCATAGAAGTAAATACGCCACAATTGAAGCAAACCGATTTTGATTCACTCGAATCAAGTCATGAACATTATAGCCACGGTGTGCAAAATATTGCATTCCTTATTATATAAATGTATTAGTTCATGAACAGACCGATTTTAGAACATAACCCACTCAAGTATGCAAACAGGTACGCATACCTTAGTGTCCGGACTAAGTTTGGGTTCGCCAGTATGTGAATAGTTACGCATACCAGAAAACTCAGTAAAGTCCAGGAACTTGAAGCTCACGCCAGTATGCGTACTTAGTTCCTGGACCTCTACTAAACCAGTACGCATAATGGTATGCATACTAAGGTTCCCGGACTTGGATTACACATATGAAAGTATGCATACTGTGCTTATATCCGACTGTACCAAACTCTCATTTCAACCATTGAAACATTCTCGGAAGACGACAATAGCTGTCTCACACAAACTATTAGCTTCAAAGCAATTTTCAAGTGATCGAATGATCAATACGAAACATTCCAAGTCTACATCAAATGACTGTCTCAAACAAATCATGTAAGATGTTACCTTGCGGTTTTCGCATGATCATTTTTTGACTTTCGTCAAGAATATAAGATGAACTTGGTTAAAGCGAAAGCTTACCAACACATATTTCGAGAAATATGTAAGCGAGTTAAACTCAGCTCTAAATATCAATTGTGCATGATTGAAGTCTATATAGTTATACAAATTTCGGTCTCAAATATGATACAAAGTAGATAGACTTTTGAGTGATAGATGAGTTCAAGTCTCCACATACCTTTTGTTGATGAAGTTCCACAAGCTCCCCATAGTAGTTCTTCGTCTTCAATTGATGAACACCGTGAAGTATAATGCCCAACTACACTTTCTATCCTAATCCGATACTTAGCTATAAGTAGACTAGGAATCAAGACTTATAGTTTCGGCAACTAAACTTGACAAACAAGCTTGAGATAGCAACGCTTGTGAGTTAGACCGAGCAATGCTCTAACAATCTCCCCCTTTGTCGATTTTAGTGACAAAACTATCAATACATATGGAACACAAAATAAATAAACTTTGTAGCTCTCAATCCAAATGCTTGATTTCCTTAGTTCTTCAACATTACTCGAAATATTCGTCACTTCCAAGTACTCCAATGATTCTGAATGTGTTTCACTCAGCTTCATAGTTGTTGAAGATCCGTAGCTCTAACAATGAGAAAACAGTAGCTCTCAGTCATTGTTATACAATATCATAATATTAGTACACATCATCAAAGTCCAATTGTATTACAACTTTGACAACAATATTATGGTGATATGTATCACTCCCCCTTAGTCAATACTTAATCTCACATGAAAACCACTTCCCCTTACATAATGATTCGTAAACCATACGTATTTTTAGTGTGAACTACACATTAATTCTCCCCCTTTTTGTCAATAAAATTGGCAAGGGTAAGAAAACTAGTGGGATCCTAATGAAATTTCCATGGAGATAATTCATGACCAAAAGAAAACATATCAACTTTGTTTAGATGCAATCATATAGTCGAAACTAAATGCATTCATCAAGGAGTTAATAAAGATACAAGAAAACTCCTATAATATTCCACATCCGCACTCCCCACAAAGATTTGGCAATTAAGAACAAGTTCAATTAAGAACTCTCCCCCATAAAATGTCATTCCCGAAAGAACAACAAGAGCGACCTTACTTTCACAAGAAAAGAAGGATTTCTTTTGATATTAACAAATCACTTGAACTTGTATCCAAAATACTCAATTAAATTATCCACAAGAGAACCTATGATTAATTTAATCGTAAATGCTCAACATAAGAGAACTTATGAAGCCGTACAGTACTTACACAAAGATGTGGATCAGGGAAAGACCAATACTACGGAATATTCAAAGATTCATTTTATTTTTCATCAATATTTGCATAGAAACATGTAATAGACTTAATCTTTGTAGACAAAAGTTCATCATATCTTCCATCGATATTTGCATAATGACATGATAAGCTCAACTTTTGTTGTCAAAATTTCATTATATCTTTTATCAATATTTGCATAAAGACATGATAGAATTAACTTTTGAGCAATTATGGTACAATCATAGTTCACGGACGCAAACACACATATCCCATAACAAGTTGCAATTTATAAAACCATAAAGATTAATACTGCAAAAATCATCTTTCAAATAAACTTTAGAATTTAAATAAATAAATCTAAAAACATTGCAAGATGAAAATCGTAGGAAATAGATATGTGTACCCACAATAATTACTATTCCAAACCCTAGTTATCCTTCTTAAAACATATGAATAAATTATCATAAGAAGTTTTCTAGACATTAAGGCCTCTATTAAATTCTTTATCGTCCCCGAACTCCTTGTTATCAACAGCCATAAGAACATAAGGTTCATGAAGAAATGAGTCAATTCCAACAAACCTTCTAGACTGATGCCGAACCATGGCCTTCTGAATTTCGAGAGTCCTCAAAACAATAGCCTTTATTTGCTGAATCTCATTTCTTATTTCCTTCAACTCTTCAAGAACCCCAGAAATCTTCTGTAGATTAGAAGGAACAACTCTTGGTTTCCTCACATTCCTCATTTTTCTTTTCAATGTTGAAGGTACAAGAGACTTATATTTTTCCTTCATGATTGATAGCTTGACAATCATACTAGCATCTTTTCCATCAGAAGACATAATGCTTGGATTCTCCATACCAGTATGAGATTTTGAGAGGAATTCACAAATCAGACTCAACAAGCAATCTTATGATAAAAAGAGTTTTCAGAGAAGGAAAAAGGAACCTAGGGTTATGAAACCTTTATATACTAAAGGATTCATGCACGCATAACTCACAACCCTAAAGAAGGCAGAATTGTCGATTTTAACCCTCTTTTTATTGATCAAACAGTGTAAAGTCCTTTCAATATCAGTTAGATACGAAAAGATGGAAGAAATGCAAAATGGTGAAAACAAGACCAAAAAGAAGAAACAAAACATGAAAAATTCTTTTTCTCTTTTCCTAAAGCCTGAAGTATGCAAACCCTTGTCTCTCTTGAACCAGGCACATGAGACAAGATACACAACCAACCCATTTAAGTTGTGTTGGGGTGAACAATAATCTGTCCACCATAACCTTATTGAATGGAATTCTTAGAACCTTGTTTCACAGATTGTTTAGACCGTATTATTTTCTCACGTGGTCTAATTTTTTCTTTGGAAATTAAATTCTTCGAGGAAGAGATGAGATTACATACCTCAGACGATTTCTGAACAAGTTTGAGCTTGTTTTCTAATCGATTTGCTCTTCGTTGAAGTTTGTTGACATATCTTATCTTATGTTTGTGCTTGAAACATTTGGAAAGTTCATGACCCTTGAGAGTACAATAAGAACATGTCAATGTGGAGGATAGTTCAGACGTCATGGATGTGCAGGCTGCTAGACAAATGGTAGAACCTGAAAAATTAGAAACAGAATTTCCAGTAGACATAGAGAAATCCATTTTATCCTCCAGGGTGGTTGAAGTTTCTCCTGGAAGAATATCGACATTGATGTATGTATTGCTACAATTGTGAAAATCAATATTTTCACAGAGGAGTGCAACACTTGATTTTTCGTCTTCATTAGAATCATAGTGATCAGACATTTCATCAAGAGTTGCAGCAAGACCTTTGTTTCTAGTGTATTTTCTACGATTTGGACACTCATTTGCAAAATGACCAAAACCTTTACACTTGAATCATTGTGGCATATCCTCGTCATCAATATCTTCAATATCCCTGTTTTTAGGAGGAACACGATTATGAGGTTTAACTGATGACTTGGGTTTATCTCTAGTGAACCGTTTATTTCTCTTCAAAAGAAGATCTTTAAACTGTCTTGTGATCAAAGAGACCGACTTGTCAATATCTTCATCTAATGAATTAGTCTAAGAAGGATCATCTTCAGAGATGCCAACACTTTTACTTTTATCAAGTAATTTAGTGTTCTTTTGTGCTTTGAAAGCAATATTCTTTCCAAATTTGGATACATGCTCATAATCAAAGATCTTTAACTTCCCAACGAGAGTATTTCTGGAAAGCACATCAAGGTTATTTCTTTCAAAGATGGCATGTTTCTTAGAATTCTATCTAGATGTCAATGATCTGAGAATTTTTATCACAATGTCCTTTTCAGGAATAGTCTTACCCAACGCAAAAGATGCATTAACAATTTCAGACACTTTGTGATTAAACTCATCAAATGAAACTTCATCTGCCATACGAAGGTTTTGAAGCCTAGCTTCTTTTTCACAGGTATTCCCTTCAAATATGGTTTCTAAGATATCCCAAGCATCTTTAGACCGAGTGTACGTAATCGCATGATGCTGAAGATCTGGGGTAATGGCATGGATGATTGCATTCAATCCGTCAGAGTTTTCCTTTACAGCAAGAATCTCGACAACATCATAATCACCAATATCTTCTGGAACAATTACATTGCCAATTGTAATAACCGGAGGAGAATAGCCATTACCAACGTAAATCCTTGATTGAAAATCACGCGCTTGAAGAAAGGAACGCATAATAATTCTCCACCACAAGTAATTCGAGCCATCGAAGACTGGAGATACGTTAATAGGGATAGCACTTCTGTCCATAGAGTAAGATCGCTACAAACACAGACTTATAAGGTCTTAAACGTGTTTGCCTGCTATGATACCAATTGAAAAATCGGGGGTCTAACAACCACACTCAATATGTCGCTTAACAATCTGTATAGACTAACTCCAATATAATTTCAAGAGAATCAACTAGATAGTCAGACTCAATCTGAAGAAAAGTATATCAAAGATTTATATCTCACTTTCAAAATTCAATCTGCAATCAAACAAATAGGAATTTGCGAGCCCAATTGAATATAAGAAATAACTTGGACGGTATCAAAAACCAATATCCAAGTGTCAATCAATTTAATCAAAAACCAAAGGTTGGATTCAAAATTGATTGAACTTACGCACAACCTGTGATATTTCAATTATATAAACAAATGTAATGCGGAAAAGAAATAACACAGATACCAGAAGTTTTGTTAACGAGGAAACCGCAAATGCAGAAAAACCTCGGGACCTAGTCCAGATTTGAATGCCAGACTATATTAAGCCGCCACAGACACTTGACCACTCCAAGTTAACTTCGGAATGGAATGTAGTTGAGTTCTAACAAATCTCACACTGATCAAGGTACATTTGCGCTCCTTACGTCTCTGAATCCCAGCAGGACTCTACGCACTTGATTCCCTTAGCTGATCTCACCCACAACCAAGAGTTGCTACGACCCAAAGTCGAAGAATTGATAAATCAATCTGTCTCACATAGAAAAGTTTATCGAATAGATAAATATGTCTACCACAGATATACTTATGTGTTTTGTTCCTGTTAGATCATTGCTCGGTCGAACTCGTATGCGTTGCTATCTCAAGCATGTTTGTCAATGTTAGTGATCAAAACAATAAGTCTTGATTTCTAGTCTACTATAGCTAAGTCTCAGACTAGGATAGAAAGTGTAGTTGAGCTCAAGGACTTCATGGCGATTCATCATACAAGAAAAAGAACTACTCAAGGAACCGGTGGAACTTCTCGACAAAAAGGTATGTGAAGACTTGAACTTATCTGTCACTCAAAAGTCTATCTACTCTATCTCCTATTTCCTGAGACAAAAAGTCGTATGCTATATATATACTTAGATTATACACATTTGGTATTTCGAGCCGACTATACCTCGCCTATCTATATCTCAAAATATGTGTTGGTAAGCGTTTCGCTTCGACCATGTTTATCTTTACCTAGTGACGAAGGTCATGATATGTTTCAATCACTTTGAAAATTGCTTTGACGAGAAATGGTGTAACAACTATATAATGTCCTCTATGAATGTTTCAATGGTTGGAATGAGAGTTTAGATTACATAACCAATGATGGACATAAGTATTGTTGTGGAAACACATATGTGCATAAGTCATATTCCTTGAACCAAAGTTTGTGAACTTTGTTGATCAGGAGAATCCGGAAGAATGGCATGTTGCCAAGTCCGCGAACTCATCCCGCGAACTGCCGAACTTCTCATCCCAATAAATTCTGCTGGATTTGACAAACTTGTTGCGTGAGTACCAGTCCACGAACCGACGGAAAGTCTTTGCCGAGATTTTCTGCTGGAGTTTGTAAACTCTGCCCGGTTGCTTAAGTCCGCGAACCTAGTGTGCGAACTTAAGAAGGTTATATATCTGAAGATGATTTTTGAACTTAAACTTATAAAGACTAAGGAATGCAAATTGCAAACAGTGGCTACAAAGTTCATGAACCGATTCAAGTGAATCAAATCATCTTTTCTTCAATTGTGTCTTGTGTAGTACATAAGATTTCCTTGCAATTGAACAACTCTCTAACTAGTTCATTTGAGTCATTTGAACTAGTTATGGTGAAGAAGAATATGGTTGGTATGAAATGCTCATATGACTAACCTTTTGGTTAACTATTGTGGAACCAATAATGTACACGTTTGGGTACGGTTAACAAACCTAGAAGCGTGCATTTCATTTGTGTATAACAATCTAAGTTTTCGATCTAACGGTTGAGAAATATTAGCTTGAATCTAAATAAGGTTTTCATCTAACGGTGGATATTGTTTGCTTTGTGACCAAGGCGAAACCATGATTTGAAAGACTATATAAGGGGACATCTAGCAACTCTGCAAAACTAATCCCCACACCTCGTGTGTGATACTAGTTTGCGTGATAGAGTCGTTTCTCCTTTAACCTTTGATTTTCTTCTTCTAAAACCAGGTTTACGACTTAAAGACTTCATTGGGATTGTGAAGCCAGACCGATACTACCTTTATCATAGTTATGTGATCTGATCTTGTATCTTATATCGTACGAGTACAATCAGATTGATTGGATTGAGATTAATATCTCCGATAGGCAAGATATAAAAAGTAGCCACAAACATATTCATCTCATTGTTTGTGATTCCGCAACATCTTGTTTCGCTACCATACTATTAAGATTGTGGTGAGGTGATTGATTTATCTAGGCTGTTCTTCGGGAATATGATACCGGATTATCAATTGGTTCCTGTTCACCTTGATTATTATCAAAAGACGGAACAAAAACTTTAAGGTTTTTCTGTGGGAGACAGATTGATCCTTTGATAGACTTGTCTGTGTGAGACAGATTTGTTTATTATCAAAGCCTGCGATTTTGGGGCGTAGCAACTCTTGGTTGTGGTGAGATCAGCTAAGGGAATCAAGTGCGCAGTATCCTGCTGGGATCAGAGGCGTAGGGAGTACAACTGTACCTTGGATCAGTGGGAGACTGATTGGGGTTCAACTACAGTCCAGTCCGAAGTTAGCTTGGAATATGCTAGTATCTGTAGCGTCTTAATACAGTGTGTATTCAATCTGGACTAGGTCCCGGGGTTTTTCTGCATTTGCGGTTTCCTCGTTAACAAAATTTCTGGTGTCTGTGTTATTTCAGTTTCCGCATTATATTGTTTTATCTTTATAATTGAAATAATACAGGTTGTGCGTTAGATCATCAATTAGAGTAATCCAACCTTTGGTTGTTGATTGTCATTGACTGATCCTTGGATATTGGTCTTTGGTACCATCCAAGTTATTCCCTGTGTTAGATTAAATACTCGTTGATTTCTATTATCTCGAGTAAATCAAAACAAGAGAGAGATATTAACTCCTTGAGATACTTTTACCTAGATTGAGTCTGACTGTCTAGTTGATTCTCTAGAAAGTATTTCGGAGTTAGTCTATACAGATTGCTAATCAAAATATTGGGTGGTGTTGTGAGACCCCCGATTTTTCAATTGGTACCAGAGCAGGCAAACACGTTAAAGACCTTATAAGTCTGTGTTTGTAGCGATCTGATTATGGACGAGTCTATCTCTAATAACGTACCAGTTCAGAAATTACTAGATGATTCTAAAAGCTTGGATTCACCTGAGAGAACTGTCACATCTAAGTCAATATCTAAACATTCTATTGATGTAAAAACTGTTGATTGGGAAACTCTCCTAGAAGAACAGTTGGATGAACTTTCTGATGAAGGTGATTCAGATATTGATAGAGATGTTGATGAGGAAGTCTCAGAGTATGTTAAGTTTTTGGATTCGTGGAATATGAAGAAGATTACAACTTCTCATATCTCACCTCTTCTGACTCCTCTCTGTCGAGAAAACAAGAAATTGAGAAGATGTTACGCAAGTGTTTATTTTTAGAATCGTTCTAACGAATCCATCCTCAAGGATTCTGAGGAAAACCTACACATGAAGTCACTTGAATGTGATAATCTTTATCAAAAGTACTTTTTATTGGAAGAGAAACTTGCACAATCTGAAGCAAGGTTTAACTCACAACAAATTAGTTTTATGACAGAGAAAGTACTTTTCTCGCTCGAGAAAAACGCCTTGAGGCTGATTTAGCTGCTGCTCTTTATAAAATCAAGATGTTGGAAGATGAATTGAAAAAGTTCAAAAGACATAATGCTGGATTCTCCGTACCAGTATGAGATTATGAGAAGAATTCACAAATCAGACTCAACAAGCAATCTTGTGATAAAAAGAGTTTTCAGAGAAGGAAAAAGGAATCTACGATTACGAAACCTTTATACACTAAAGGATTCACGTACGCAGAACTCACAACCCTAAAGAATGCATAATTGTCGATTTTAACCCTCTTTTTTGATCAAACAGAGTAAAGTCCTTTCAATATAAATTAGATATGAAAATATGGAAGAATTCCAAAATGGTGAAAACAAGACCAAAAAGAAGAACCAAAACATGAAAAATTCTTTTTTCTCTTTACCTAAAGCCTGAAGTGTACAAACCCTTGTCTATTTTGGACCAGGCATATGAGACAAGATACACAACCAACAAATTTAAGTTGTGCTGGGGTGAACAATAATCTGTCCAACATAACCTTCTTTAATGGAATTCTTAGAACCCTGTTTCACAGATTGTTTAGACCGTATTATTTTCTCCAGTGGTATTATTTTTTCTTTGGAAATTAACTTATTCGGGGAAGAGAAGAGATTACATACCTCAGACGATTTCTGAACAAGTTTGAGCTTGTTTGCTAATCGATTTGCTCTTCATTGAAGTTTGTTGACATATCTTATCTTATGTTTTTACTTGAAACATTTGGAAAGTTCATGACTCTTGAGAGTACAATAAGAACATGTCAATCTGGAGGATGGTTTAGACATCATGGATGTGCAGGCTGCTAGACAAAGGGTAGAACCTGAAAAAGAAACAGAATTTCCAGTAGAAAGAGAGAAATCCATTTTATCCTCCAGGGTAGTTGAAGTTTCTCCTGAAAGAATATCGACATTGATGTATGTATTGCTACAATTGTGAAAATCAATATTTTCACATAGGAGTGCCACACCTGATTTTTCGTCTTCATTATAATCATAGTGATCAGACATTTCATCAAGAGTTACAACAAGACCTTTGTTTCCAGTGTATTTTTTACGATTTGGACACTCATTTGAAAAATGACCAAAACCTTTACACTTGAGGCACTGTGGCATATTCTCGTCATCAGTATCGTCAGTATCCCTGTTTTTAGGAGGAGCACGATTATGAGGTTTAACTGATGACTTGGGTTTATTTCTAGTGAACCGTTTACTTCTCTTCAAAAGAAGATCTCTAAACTGCTTTGTGATCAAAGAGACTGACTTGTAAAGATCTTCATCTGATAAATCAGTCTCATAAGGACCATATTCAGAGATGCCAACACTTTTACTTTTATCAAGTAATTTAGTGTTCTTCTGTGCTTTGAAAGCAATATCCTTTCCAGATTTAGATACATGCTCATGATAAAAGATCTTTAACTTCCCAATGAGAGTATTTCTGGAAAGCGTATCAAGGTTACTTCCTTCAACGATGGCATGTTTCTTAGAATCATATCTAGATGGCAATGATCTGAGAATTTTCATCACAATGTCCTTTTCAGGAATAGTCTTACCTAACGCAAAATATGCATTAACAATTTCACACACTTTGTGATTAAACTCATCAAATGAAACTTTATCTGCCATACGAAGGTTTTCCCAATCAAAATTTAGGTTTTGAAGCCTAGCTTCTTTTTCACAGGTATTCCCTTCAAATACGGTTTCTAAGATATCCCAAGCATCTTTAGACCGAGTGCATGTAGTCACATGGTGTTGAAGATCTGGGGAATGGCATGAATGATTGCATTCAATCCTTCAGAATTTTTCTTTGCATCAAGAATCTCGACAACATCATAATCACTGATATCCTTTGGAACAGTTAACAACGTAAACCCATGATTGAAAATCACGCGCTTGAAGAAAGGCACACATAGAAATTTCCCATCACAAGTAATTCGAGCCATCGAAGACTGGCGGTACATTTATAGAGATAGCACTTTTGTCCATAGATTCAGACTGCTACAAATACAACCTGCCTAGATTTATGCTTCCTCACAATCAGAATTTGGGGCAACAAGTGAGGATGCATTCTTCAATACAATCAGTTTGTGTTGAGGTGAGAATTACTCTCACCATAGGTAACAAAGACATCCTTTGGATGACTTATTAGCACAATAGACTGTGCTTCCTTGTGTTCTTTTTTTCTCTTGTGATTGCAAGAGTTTGCAATTTCCTTTTGAGATCTAATAAACTTAGAGTCTTAATAAATTTATTTTGATGGAGGTTTTCACGAGAGATTGCGGTGTGAATATTTCCTCCATATAAAGAACGTGGTGTCCTATTATCAGAAGAACTAGTTTCTGATTCTTTTGGTTTTTCACCAAATTTTTCTTTTTCAGATTTTACCATACCGGTTTTATCTGATAGAAACTTCAAAATATTTTCAATTACCAGGATTAACCTTTCATCTTCCTTAATTCCCAACTCAAGTTTTTCTAGGAGTTGATTAGACACACCGGAATCATCACAGTTAGAGTTGGAAAGAAGTGCATTGCAATTAGATATTTCTTCATTGGATTCTTCCTCCGGAATATCAACAAGAGTGGATACATACGCCTTATTGCACTTCTTATCTTCTGCTAGGACAATATTTTGCCATATGTCTGAATGTACGACACTTGAAGCATTGTACTTCATCATTACCCTTTTTATGGCAAAGCGAAAATGTGTCACGAACATGTTTATCAAAATATAAGATGTCCTTAATTCGTTGCGCTAGAAGCACAATGGTTGAGACAAGATATTTTTCAATAGGTACCTTGTCCTCTTGGAAACGTTTCCCAGTTTGATTCTTCAGCAGAAATTCTTTATCAAAAATCTTTAACTTTCCTACAAGGGAGCTTTGGGAAAGTATAGAAAGATCATTTCCTTCTATTATGGCATGTTTCTTAGACTCGTATCTGGATGGTATCGATCTGAGAATTTTGCATACTATTTCCTTTTCAGGTATAGCCTTTCCAAGACAGAAAGATGCATTAACAATCTCTAAAAGTTTAGAGTTAAACTCCTCGAAAGTATCGTTATCCATTTTGAGGTGTTCCCATTCAGATGAAAAGGAAAGAAGTCTAGATTCTTTTTCAGAATCATCTCTATCGAATACAGTCTCAAGGATATCCCATGCTTCTTTAGAAGTCCTACAAGTCAGAACATGATGTAAAATATCATCACTAACTGTATGTATAATGACATTCAAACCATTAGAATTCTGCTCTGCTAGAGTCCTTTCTTCATGAGTATAACACGCTAAACGTTTGAACTCAGTTTCCGAATAATCCATCGGTTGTTGGTATCCGTCTTTGATTAATAGCCAAGTATTAAAATCTCAGGATTGAAGAAAATCTTTCATAGCAGACTTCCATACTGGGTAATTCGTCCCATTAAATCTCGGCGGTACGTTAACTGAAGTCGATTCATGAGAAATCGAGTTCATTCTTATAGGTTGGATCGCACCAAACACAAATTGTTAGATCTTTTCGTGTTTTCCTGCTCTGATACCAATTGAAAAGGCGAGGGTACCCAAATATAACTCAAGCTAAAACTTTTCCTACCTATAAATCCTATCTCCGAAATTGATTGTATATGGACTGAGTCGAGACAATGCAACTAATCGTTTCACACTTCGTGTGATGGTCTATGGATACGAGATCTAGACAATACAACAACAAAGTATGTTTACTTGATAAAAAGGTTCGGGCTTAACCAAACACAATAGGATTGCTTCAAGTAAATAGGAATTAATGTTTGTGTAGTTTACTTTAATTATAATAAAACAATTATAATGCGGAAATATAAAGCAAATGACACAGCAAGATTTTGTTAACGAAGAAACCGCAAATGCAGAAAAACCCAAGGACCTTGTCCATAATTGAGTACTCTCAGGATTAAGCCGCTACACAAAATTACACCAACTTCGTATAGTTGAGACCAAACAACTAAACATATAGTTCACCTAGTTCCATATGTATTCCCACGCCTCCGACTCATGAATAAGTCACGCACTTAGAACAATTCTTTTGGTTCGTATTCCAAACAACAAAGGAACAACAAATTTGTTTGGTATCAACTCTCTTCAGCCAAGTGATATGAGTCGGACAAAGGCTCTTCTGTTTATCTTAACATAAAATCCTTCGTCAGGTCCTTAGATCTATCTTATGTTCAACTACCGAAGTAATTGTTAATATTTTGCAATCAATACTTTTAATCACAAAGAATTGTATTGATGCCGATCTACACAACTAATCAATCCAATCTACCACAAGGATAAACCGATTATAGTTGGATCCTATTATACTGAAACAAGTATTGTGCACAACAAAGATTATGAACCCCAAATCAGAAATCTTCAATATCTTCGTTGTCTTCAAATCTTCTTAGATCTTTAATAAACACCTGCACACAACAAATTGAATCTCTTGTGATCAATCACGCACAGAACGAAGTATGTTAGCAGTGGATTATCACAAGATCGTCTTTAGCACTAAAAACAGTCTAAAGATCCCTGTCGAAACTTTGATCTAGTTTGAGTGAATCTTATATCAGAAGAGAAGATTCTCAAGCATAAACAAACTAGGTGCAATCAAAGTTCAACCACCGTTAGTCAATCAAATTAATTGAAAGATAAACCACAATTATCTAGTTTCCCACTAACGGTACTAATAGAGCTTCTCAATCCCAGAGAAGACTTTAAACTAAGCGGTCGTAAGAGATTTCGCCTAATTAGGTTACTTTCCTCTCCGAATAGGCGGCTTCACCAGTAACAACACAACCGAGGAATTTTGTTGTCACGAAGGATTAGTTTGCTAGAAATGTAAACTTCAAGTATTTATAGACAAAGAAGTTTGGAAACCAAGGAATTTCCAAAGCCGAAAATATTCTCAAGATATTCATTAAAGCACAAATTCGGTTTCCATAATTCCTGGAAATGTTCTGTCCAAAATAATGACCGAAATTCTCTTTGGAAAATCTTTAACTAGTAAATGCACATTACTAATTCTTATTTTCCTAAAAAAAAAATTAAGACCTTAATTAAAAGATTCTTAACTTATTAATGTTTCGATCCTGGGATTTTCTTCCTTTAGCTATTAAGGAATAAATTTGAACAATAAAAGATAAACATTACTGCGTGTGTTCAAAGTGTGTCGACTTCCTTACTTTGTAAGTCCTCTTTCATACTTACACCCTTGAAACCGATTTTCCACACTTCCAAACAAGTTTAGAATTGGTTCATCTGACTTTCAAGAACTATGTGATTGATCTAGAACACTCAATCACAAATCATGGAGTGTCGGTTCTACCTCCATGTGAGTATTGTTCATAATCACACTAGCTTTCCAAAATTCGGTTGACTAGGTACTAGGATCGGTTCTCGACATATATATGGTATCTAACTTATATGTGTTGCACATATCCATAGGATCAGTTCCCCTTTGCCTAAAAACGTGTTGCACATGTCCATATGATCGGTTCCCCTTTCTGCTACAAACTTGCTGCACCTCAGACAAGGATCGATTTCCCTTTGTGATGTGTTGCACCTCTTACTAGGATCGGTTCCCCTTTACCCAGATTCGGTCATACACAAATCACAAACTCGATCGTACTATCTCAGGTGATTACTTAAGATCTTTGTCACTAATAAAATTCATAACAATATATAAGTCAGGCCGTTGTGAATAGTTTTACCAAGAACACAAACAAGTCATGAGCGGTTATACTAAATCACACATATTGGTTGTTCACAAGATATGCAATGAATAACAATACCAATAACACATGGCGATTCCTTTTCCATTCATAAACAAGTTTATGAACTTACTTCCTTAAAACACATATAAAACATTGTTTCCTAAGATGAAATCCTCACCTCATACCCATACATAATAACAATATCATTTAAACGATTATGTCGATGTCTTATCTACAAAGTGTAATGGTTAAGCAATAAACCTCGTATTGTATTCCTTAATACTATGTCTAACTAGAGTATTCATGCTTCGCAGTTTTGTTTTCAATATGAACGACTTGAAAGATATGTTAGGGAATGAAACAGTTCAAGTCAAATATCACTAACCTCAAGTGGAAGGATGATGTTGTCGTTGTAGCTTCTTACTTCTTCACTTCTTCAATTCTTCGCAATACTTGTAATGTCGCATATCATAATACTTTCAAGCTAACCTATACGAAAATTAACTCTAGTACATAATCAAGCGACTCTTAAAATGAGTTTTGATTCACTAAAATATGACAACCAAACTTTATATACCAACGATTGGTGGGTTCAACCGAGCTATGCTCTAAAACAATCAGTACACATGCAGATATGCATACTATGGTTCCCGGACTTGGAATACACATATGAAAGTAGGCATACTATGCTTATATCCAATTGTACTAAAATCGCATTTCAACCATTGAAACATTCTCGGAAGACGACGATAGTTGTCTCACATAAACTATTAGCTTCAAAGAAATTTTCAAGTGATCGAATGATCAATACGAAACATTCTCGGAAGACGACGATAGCTGTCTCACACAAATCATGTAAGATGTTACCAGGCGATTTTCACATGATCATCTTTTGACTTTCGTCAGGAATATAAGATGAACTTGGTTAAAGAGAAAGCTTACCAACACATATTTCGATAAATACGTAAGCGAGTTAAACTCAGCTCGAAATATCAATTATGCATAATTTAAGTCTATATAGCTACACGACTTTTGAATCAAATAGGAGATAGAGTAGATATACTTTTGAGTGATAGATGAGTTCAAGTCTCCATCATTGAAGACTTGAGAAATATAAATTCCATCATTGTGTTGTTGAATTGAAGACCAAAAAAGAATCTCAATTCACCAACATTTCTCAAATGAATTCCTTGCCAAGAGAGGTTTGAAACTCTTTAGCAAGCTTCTCGGAAGTAGACCCACAAATTATGTCATCTACACAGATTTGAGCAATAAGAACATCTTTCCCACTCCATTTGGTAAACATAGTCTTATCGGCTCCTCCTCTTGAGAATCCTTTTCTAAGAAGTGAAGTAGTAAGCTTTTCATACTACGCTCGAGGTGCTTGTTTTAATCCACATAATGCCTTTTTGAGCTTAAAGACATGATTGGGATACTCTAGACTTTCAAAACCTTTAGGTTGAGCAACATATACCTCTTCCTTCAAACACTCATTTCAAGAATGCAGATTTTACGTCCATTTGAAATAGCTCAATCTTAAGAAAACAAGCATTAGCTAATAATAATCTTATGGACTCAAGGCGAGTAACATGAGCAAAGGTTTCGTCAAAGTATATTCCTCCAATCTGTGAATATCCTTGAGCGACAAGTCTAGACTTATTTCGGACCATTGTACCAAATTCATCCGACTTGTTCTTATATATCCATTTTGTACCAACAATATTAACGTTAGAGGTACAAGGCACGAGTTCCAATACATCTTGTCTTTTGAATTGATTTATCTCTCCGTACATAGCATTCAACCAAAAGGGATCATTCATAGCTTCATCAACATTTTTAGGTTCCACTTGCGAGAGATAACAACCAAAATTGCAAATATTTCGGAGTTGGTTTCTTGTCTTATCTGTGGACTCCGTACCTTCAATAATATTGTCAGTATCATGATTCATATGAACTCATAAATTTCATGGAGTGTCATGTTCAAAAGGAACACTCTGAATAGGGTTTTCTTCTCGTCGTTATAAATGTCAGGATCAGTAAATGTTGGTACAACTTCTAATGATTCCGGAACTTCTTTGACTTTCTCAGTTGTCTCCAAGGGAGGTAACTCATCAGGAGATTCACCGTGACGAAAGTCCTTCAAGTCATCAATGATAAAATTTGCTGATTCCATCATAACACGAGTTCTGATATTGTATACTCTAAAACCACGACTGCCAGATGCATAGCTAAGGAAAATACCTTCATCGTTTTTTGAACCAAATTTTCCCTTTTGCTCTTGATTCGTGAATGTAGCACTTACTTCCGAACACACGAAGATAGTGTAAGTTAGGCTTGTTACCATACCATAACTCATAAGGAGTATCTAGAGTTCGTGAGCGTAAATACACACAATTTATCAAGTATCAGGCTGTAAAGGCTGCTTCTCCCTGAAACTTTAACGGTAATTTTTTGTTATGGAGCATTACCCAGGCCATTTCTTGTATACTTGTATTCTTCCTTTCTGCAACTCCGTTAGCTTGCAGAGTGATGGGTAGAGAATAATGTTAAATAGTGCCCAGTTGGTCACAGAATTCGAACACTTTGGTGTCCTTGAATTCAGTTCCCCGATCGCTCCTATTTTTCTTTAGTCTACGAAATTGTTCGCTCTGTATTCTATTAACAATAATCTTAAACTCACTTAGGGTCTCATTCTTGTGGGTTAAGAACACCACCCAAGTAAATTTGGTGTAATCATCAAACATTACCTGAGCATATTTTTTCCCTCTAACCGTAGGTTGTTGAATAGGTCCAAAGAGATCCATATGAATTAAATCAAGTGGAGATTTCGTGCCAATGTCTTGAGTTGATTTATGTGAAACTCGTACTTTTTACCTTTTTGACAAGCTCCACAAACACCATCGATATTAGCATTGAATTTGGATACACCTCTAACAAGTTCTTTGTTGGTGATCTTGCCAAGGAGGCGAAAGTTGATGTAACCAAAACGCTCATGCCAAAGATGCGTAAATTCCACTTTTGCAGATTGCAACAAAGATTAAACTGAATATATAAAAGATAACATTTATTCTTGCTAAGTATTCCCTAAAAAATTACTTTTCCGGATTTATCTTCAATGTCATATCCTTCAGCATTGAAGATAACTTTATGGCCTTTGTCACAAATTTGACTAACAGAAAGAAGATTCCAAATTTGCAGTCATACCTTTGACGTAAACAACATCATGAATTTCAGGTACACCATGCAGTTTGATTGTTTCCTTTTTGATAATATAGTAACAACTCATCCCGTCTCCGAATATCACAGGTCCTCCATCAAAGTCGCTCGAGTTCACGAACCATGAAAGATCGCTTCTCATATGCCGGCTACATCGACTGTCAAGAAACCATTGAAATGGTGAGGATGACTTTAAAGCGAAATCTCCTATATTAACATTATTGTTCCCAGGGGAATATTTTGTTGGTTTTTTAGAACTCGTAAGGTTAGAGAAAAGTTTTCTAGCTTTCTTATTAATATTACTAGCAACCTTTATTTTCTTCCTAAAGAGTTTACAAGTATGTTGGTAATGATTTAGAGTACCACAAAACATACATGGGCCTATAGCCGTTGAGGCAACACCATTGGATTCTTTTGAAATACTCCGAGTCGTATTGGTTTTATTGAAGCCTAAGCCTCTTTTATCTCCATACTAGCGATGATTCATGAGACATGAAATAAGAGAATTTATCTAATCCTTAGATAAATTGGAAGATTTTTCAACAGAGTTCATTATCCCAAGAGTTTTGTTGATAGAGGATATAGAATGTCCTGCACCTATAACTTCCTCTTTATTAATTCGAATATGTTCATCCAACCTATCCTGGAGAGTCTTTTGTCCTTCAGATCCTTCTCGAAGATCAGAATCTTTGATGTGAATTTCACAGCGAATTTCATCGATCATCCTTATCAATCAGTGTTTCTCATGACAAAGTTTATCAATCATTTTCTTTAGATCAATACCAAAATCAACATCGGTGGTTTCTACAACACACTCGGGATTCGACATAATCTGTGCAGGTGATACGTTTTTAGAGATTTTGTCTTTGTCTATAAAACCAGACTGCTTTAAACATAGACTTGTTAGGTCTTAATGTGTTTGCTTGCTCTAATACCAATTGAAAATATCGGGGGTACCAAAATAAACCACCAATTTTTTTAGTATGTAATATGTATGAACAAACTCAACACAACTCTGACAGTTAAAATCAATCAAGGAAAATGCCTATAGTTATATCTCTATCTCTCTTGAGATTAGAACGTTTACAGAATTGAATCCGTGAACTTAATCACAAAGAGAGTTCTTGGACGGTACCAAAGACCTATGTCCAAGGATCAATCAAGTCGTATCCAACAAACTAGGTCGGACGTCTCTACTATGATTGATCAACGCACAACCTGTGATATTTCAATTATAAAGATAAACAATATAATGCGGAAAAAGAAATAACATAGACATCATAAATTTTGTTAACGAGGAAAACGAAAATGCAGAAAAAAACCGGGACCTAGTCCAGATTGAACACCAAACTGTATTAAGTCATTACAGACACTAGCCTACTACCAATTAACTTTGGTCTGGAATGTAGTTGAGCCCTAAAAGGAAATCCACCGATTAATGTACAGGCGCTCCTTACGCCTCTTGAATCCCAGCAGGACTCTGCGCAATTGATTCCATTAGATGGAGTCCTACCAACTAAGAATTTCATCAACTCAATTGAAGACTTTAAACCAAATCTGTCTCCCACAGATTGAGCCCATACAATTGATTTCCGGATTTACGATCGAAACGGATGATCAGATCAAACGTATGATCTAGGTACTGGAAATCGATAACAACATGACAAAAGTCTGGCTATCCTCAAAATCCGGACTTATGCAACCCAAAGTGCAGCCTAGATTATTATTCACCTCACAAGTATAAAACTTTTGGAATCACAAAGTTGGGACGAAGAGAACTTCGTGATTTCTATCTATATTGTTCAAGTGATAAATCAACAATCGAACAGGATCAAGATACTCAAGTTATCAAAATAAAAGATAATTGGACCTGGCTTCACGAATCCCAATGAAGTCTTTGATAGTCTCTAAACCCTAAAAGGTTTTCTATAGAGGATGACTCTAGATACAACTAGGACACACAAAAAGTATTTTCGGGATTCAAAGATCCCAGTTTCCAAGAGTTCCCCTTATATAGACTTCAAAGCATAAGTTGTTTTAAGTTTAATCTAAGCTAGCTTTGGAACCAAGCAAACAATATTCACCGTTAGATGAAAGCTTTGAATCTTATTCACATAAACAAGATATACACTCTGGTTAGGTAAACCGTAAACGAACCGTGTACAAAGAGTATGTTCAACATGGTTATCCGAAACTAGCCGGTATGAACTTAAAAGATTAATACTCATTTTCGTGTTCACAAGATAATAATATTGAGTCACAATCATGTGATCAAATGAGTCTAGTTTTTATAGAGAATTGATCAAATGTGTTAGAGCACTGCTCGGTCGAACTCGCATGCATTGCTATCTCAAGCATGTTTGTCAATGTTAGTGATCAAAACTATAAGTCTTGATTTCTAGCCTATTTATAGATGTCTCAGACTAGGACATAGTTTGTGTAGTTCAACTTAGAATTCACGGCGTTTATCACTTGAAGACGAAGAACTACTAAGGAGAGCATGTGGAAATTCATCGGCAAAAGGTATGTGGAGACTTAAACTCATCTATCACTTGGAAAGTCTATTTCTACTCTATCTCCTATATTGAGACATAAGTCGTGTTACGATATAGTTTTCTCTATACACATTTGAGATTTCGAGCTGAGTATATCTCGCTTACATATTTCTCGAAATATATGTTGGTAAGCTTTCGCTTCGACCAAGTTCATCTTATATCATGAGAAAATTGCCGAGTAACATCTTACATGGTTTGTGTGATACAATCATTTGGTGTAAGACTTGGAATGTTTAGATAGTGATTATCTCAATATCTTGAAAATGGCTTTGATGCTAATAGTGTGTGAAAATGTGACAGTACGAACCTTTTCTCGGATTTAACCGAACCCATTAGAATTGGAAATCAAATTCTACCTCGGATGTGCTAAAAAGAAGAAAATAAAAATTAAATGTTATGTGCCTTTAACAATTTTGGGTGCCTTAATGGTGAAGATTAGATTCTAAGTAGTGAGTTTGTCTAAATCTGAATCATGGGTGCCTTAATATGCCTGTGTGCATGATGTGCACGTGTCACATTTAGAACTGAGAATAAAATTGAAGGAACTAAAAGAAAATGGAAAAAAAAAAGGATTCCTGTTCTTCTTTTTTCTCCTCCTCTCTTTCTCAACTAGAAATGGAAAATATGCATTTGTTAGATCTCATTTGATATATATGTTGATTTCAAATTACAGTCTCGAATTAATGAGATAAGGGAACGAACTATAGGTTTGTACAAAAAGGGGATTTTTGGGTTATGGGAAAACGCAGAGTGAAATATCAGTATAAATCTTAGAGGAGAGAACGAGATTAAGGAGGAGAGAATACAGGGAATTTTTCTTAACACTAAGTATCATCGATTTATGAGGAGAGAACGAGATTAAGGAGTATTCAGAATCCATGAAGAATAGAGAAGTGGTAGAGTTTCATGCGAATTTGGTTTGGATTTAGATTGAAGAATTAGTGGAAAAACTTGGATTGCATTTAATGTAAGTAAGTGTTTGTACCTTTGCATCTAGGAGACTGATTTTTTTGAATTCTTAGATAAGGGTTAACTTGTATTCTCTTGAAATGATAGGTGGTTGTTTGTACCAAATCGATTTTGTGAATTGCTGCTTATGTATTCCCTGGTCGGGTATTTAAATGGTTGTACACTCTGCCTTTGATAATTGAGAATGTTTTACCTTGTGTTCCCGTATCAGTAGCTACTATACTTATGATCGATAGATGGGTGAAGCAATAAGGGATGCAATTTAATCTAGATCCATCATTTATTGTTGTTGATACTTGAGTTTCAATGATTGTTTTGCTTGGAACCTTAGTCTACAAGATAAATCCTTAGCATGAATCCCGAATCTGTTTTCCGACATTTAGAACATATGAATTGTTGGTACCATAAAATGAAATCCAGCCGTTAGAACTCGGTGATTTTTGGACATAGGAGTTAATTTGGGAGTACTTTTTTCAATACCAAATCTTTTAACAAGATATTTGGCAAATTTTTCTTGAGAAATATAAATTCCATCATTGTGTTGTTGAATTGAAGACCCAAAAAGAATCTCAATTCACCAACATTTCTCAAATCGAAATCCTTGCCAAGAGAGGTTTGAAACTCTTTAGCAAGCTTCTCCGAAGTAGACCCATAAATTATGTCATCTACACAGATTTGAGCAATAAGAACATCTTTCCCACTCCATTTGGTAAACATAGTCTTATCGGCTCCTCCTCTTGAGAATCCTTTTCTAAGAAGTGAAGTAGTAAGCTTTTCATACTACGCTCGAGGTGCTTGTTTTAATCCACATAATGCCTTTTTGAGCTTAAAGACATGATTGGGATACTCTAGACTTTCAAAACCTTTAGGTTGAGCAATATATACCTCTTCCTTCAAACACTCATTTCAAGAATGCAGATTTTACGTCCATTTGAAATAGCTCAATCTTAAGAAAACAAGCATTAGCTAATAATAATCTTATGGACTCAAGGCGAGTAACATGAGAAAAGGTTTCGTCAAAGTATATTCCTCCAATCTGTGAATATCCTTGAGCGACAAGTCTAGACTTATTTCGGACCATTGTACCAAATTCATCCGACTTGTTCTTATATCCATTTTGTACCAACAATATTAAAGTTAGAGGTACAAGGCACGAGTTCCAATACATCTTGTCTTTTGAATTGATTTATCTCTCCGTACATAGCATTCAACCAAAAGGGATCATTCATAGCTTCATCAACATTTTTAGGTTCCACTTGCGAGAGATAACAACCAAAATTGCAAATATTTCGGAGTTGGTTTCTTGTCTTATCTGTGGACTTCGTACCTTCAATAATATTGTCAGTATCATGATTCATATGAACTCATAAATGTCGTGGAGTGGCATGTTCAAAAGGAACACTCTGAATAGGGTTTTCTCCTCGTCGTTATAAATGTCAGGATCAGTAACTGTTGGTACAACTTCTAATAATTCCGGAACTTCTTTGACTTTCTCAGTTGTCTCCAAGGGAGGTAACTCAGCAGGAGAGTCACCGTGACGAAAGTCCTTCAAGTCATCAATGATAAAATTTGTTGATTCCATCATAACACGAGTTCTGATATTGTATACTCTAAAACCACGACTGCCAGATGCATAGCTAAGGAAAATACCTTCATCGTTTTTTGAACCAAATTTTCCCTTTTGCTCTTGATTCGTGAATGTAGCACTTACTTCCGAACACACGAAGATAGTGTAAGTTAGGCTTGTTACCATACCATAACTCATAAGAGTATTAGAGTTCGTGAGCGTAAATACACACAATTTATCAAGTATCAGGCTGTAAAGGCTGCTTCTCCCTGAAACTTTAACGGTAATTTTTTGTTATGGAGCATTACCCAGGCCATTTCTTGTATACTTGTATTCTTCTCTGCAACTCCGTTAGCTTGCAGAGTGATGGGTAGAGAATAATGTTAAATAGTGCCCAGTTGGTCACAGAATTCGAACACTTTGGTGTCCTTGAATTCAGTTCCCCGATCGCTCCTATTTTTCTTTAGTCTACGAAATTGTTCCTCTGTATTCTATTAACAATAATCTTAAACTCACTTAGGGTCTCATTCTTGTGGGTTAAGAACACCACCCAAGTAAATTTGGTGTAATCATCCATTACCAGAGCATATTTTTTTTCCCTCGTAGGTTGTTGAATAGGTCCAAAGAGATCCATATGAATTAAATCAAGTGGAGATTTCGTGCCAATGTCTTGAGTTGATTTATGTGAAACTCGTACTTTTTACCTTTTTGACAAGCTCCACAAACACCATCGATATTAGCATTGAATTTGGATACACCTCTAACAAGTTCTTTGTTGGTGATCTTGCCAAGGAGGCGAAAGTTGATGTGACCAAAACGCTCATGCCAAAGATGCATAAATTCCACTTTTACAGATTGCAACAAAGATTAAACTGAATATATAAAAGATAACAGTTATTCTTGCTAAGTATTCCCTAAAAAATTACTTTTCCGGATTTATCTTCAATGTCATATCCTTAAGCATTGAAGATAACTTTATGGCCTTTGTCACAAATTTGACTAACAGAAAGAAGATTCCAAATTTGCAGTCATACCTTTGACGTAAACAACATCATGGATTTCAGGTACACCATGCAGTTTGATTGTTGCCTTTTTGATAATATAGTAACAACTCATCCCGTCTCCGAATATCACAGGTCCTCCATCAAAGTCGCTCGAGTTCACGAACCATGAAAGATCGCTTCTCATATGCCGTCTACATCGCTGTCAAGAAACCATTGAAATGGTGAGGGTGACTTTAAAGCGAAATCTCCTATATTAACATTATTGTTCCCAGGGGAATATTTTGTTAGTTTTTTAGAACTCGTAAGGTTAGAGAAAAGTTTTCTAGCTTTCTTATTAATATTACTAGCAACCTTTATTTTCTTCCTAAAGAGTTTACAAGTATGTTGGTAATGATTTAGAGTACCACAAGACATACATGGGCCTATAGCCGTTGAGGCAACACCATTGGATTATTTTGAAATACTCCGAGTCGTATTGGTTTTATTGAAGCCTAAGCCTCTTTTATCTCCATACTAGCGATGATTCATGAGACATGAAATAAGAGAATTTATCTAATCCTTAGATAAATTGGAAGATTTTTCAAAAGAGTTCATTATCCCAAGAGTTTTGTTGATAGAGGATATAGAATGTCCTGCACCTATAACTTCCTCTTTATTAATTTGAATATGTTCATCCAACCTATCCTGGAGAGTCTTTTCTCCTTCAGATCCTTCTCGAAGATCAGAATCTTTGATGTGAATTTCACAGCGAATTTCATCGATCATCCTTATCAATCGATGTTTCTCATGACAAAGTTTATCGATCATTTTCTTTAGATCAATACCAAAATCAACATCGGTGGTTTCTACAACACACTCGGGATTCGACATAATCTGTGCAGGTGATACGTTTTTAGAGATTTTGTCTTTGTCTATAAAACCAGACTGCTTTAAACATAGACTTGTTAGGTCTTAATGTGTTTGCTTGCTCTAATACCAATTGAAAATATCGGGGGTACCAAAATAAACCACCAATTTTTTTAGTATGTAATCTGTATGAACAAACTCAACACAACTCTGACAGTTAAAATCAATCAAGGAAAATTCCTAGAGTTATATCTATATCTCTCTTGCGATTAGAATGTTTACAGAATTGAATCCGTGAACTTAATTACAAAGAGAGTTCTTGGACGGTACCAAAGACCTATGTCCAAGGATCAATCAAGTCGTATCCAACAAACTAGGTCGGACGTCTCTACTCTGATTGATCAACGCACAACCTGTGATATTTCAATTATAAAGATAAACAATATAATGCGGAAAAAGAAATAACATAGACATCAGAAATTTTGTTAACGAGAAAAACGAAAATGCAGAAAAAACCGGGACCTAGTCCAGATTGAACACCAAACTGTATTAAGTCGTTACAGACACTAGCCTACTACCAATTAACTTCGGTCTGGAATGTAGTTGAGCCCTAAAAGGAAATCCACCGATTAATGTACAGGCGCTCCTTACGCCTCTTGAATCCCAGCAGGACTCTGCGCAATTGATTCCATTAGATGAAGTCCTACCAACTAAGAATTTCATCAACTCAATTGAAGACTTTAAACCAAATCTGTCTCCCACAGATTGAGCCCATACAATTGATTTTCTGATTTACGATCGAAACGGATGATAAGATCAAACGTATGATCTAGGTACTGGAAATCGGTAACAACATGACAAAAGTCTGGCTATCCTCAAAATCCGGACTTATGCAACCCAAAGTGCAGCCTATATTATTATTCACCTCACAAGTATAAAACTTTTGGAATCACAAAGTTGGGACGAAGAGAACTTCGTGATTTCTATCTATATTGTTCAAGTGATAAATCAACAATCGAACAGGATCAAGATACTCAAGTTATCAAAATAAAAGATAATTGGACCTGGCTTCACGAATCCCAATGAAGTCTTTGATAGTCTCTAAACCCTAAAAGGGTTTCTATAGAGGATGACTCTAGATACAACTAGGACACACAAAAAGTATTTTCGGGATTCAAAGATCCCAGTTTCCAAGAGTTCCCCTTATATAGACTTCAAAGCATAAGTTGTTTTAAGTTTAAGCTAAGCTAGCTTTGGAACCAAGCAAACAATATTCACCGTTAGATGAAAGCTTTGAATCTTATTCACATAAACAAGATATACACTCTGGTTAGGTAAACCGTAAACGAACCGTGTACAAAGAGTATGTTCAACATGGTTAGCCGAAACTAGCCGGTATGAACTTAAAAGCTTAATACTCATTTTCGTGTTCACAAGACAGTAATATTGAGTCACAATCATGTGATCAAATGAGTCTAGTTTTTATAGAGAATTGATCAAATGTGTTAGAGCACTGCTCGGTCGAACTCGCATGCGTTGCTATCTCAAGCATGTTTGTCAATGTTAGTGATCAAAACTATAAGTCTTGATTTCTAGCCTATTTATAGATGTCTCAGACTAGGACATAGTTTGTGTAGTTCAACTTAGAATTCACGGCGTTTATCACTTGAAGACGAAGAACTACTAAGGAGAGCATGTGGAAATTCATCGGCAAAAGGTATGTGGAGACTTAAACTCATCTATCACTTGGAAAGTCTATTTCTACTCTATCTCCTATATTGAGACATAAGTCGTGTTACGATATAGTTTTCTCTATACACATTTGAGATTTCGAGCTGAGTATATCTCGCTTACATATTTCTCGAAATATATGTTGGTAAGCTTTCGCTTCGACCAAGTTCATCTTATATCATGAGAAAATTGCCGAGTAACATCTTACATGGTTTGTGTGATACAATCATTTGGTGTAAGACTTGGAATGTTTAGATAGTGATTATCTTAATATCTTGAAAATGGCTTTGATGCTAATAGTGTGTGAAAATGTGACAGTACGAACCTTTTCTCGGATTTAACCGAACCCATTAGAATTGGAAATCAAATTCTACCTCGGATGTGCTAAAAAAAAAGAAAATAAAAATTAAATGTTATGTGCCTTTAACAATTTTGGGTGCCTTAATGGTGAAGATTAGCTTCTAAGTAGTGAGTTTGTCTAAATCTGAATCCTGGGTGCCTTAATATGCCTGTGTGCATGATGTGCACGTGTCACATTTAGAACTGAGAATAAAACTGAAGGAACTAAAAGAAAATGGGAAAAAAAAAAAAAGGGATTCCTGTTCTTCTTTTTTCTCCTCCTCTCTTTCTCAACTAGAAATGGAAAATATGCATTTGTTAGATCTCATTTGATATATATGTTGATTTCAAATTACAGTCTCGAATTAATGAGAGAAGGGAATGAAATATAGGTTTGTACAAAAAGGGGATTTTTGGGTTATGGGAGAACGCAGAGTGAAATATCAGTATAGGTCTTAGAGGAGAGAACGAGATTAAGGAGGAGAGAATACAGGGAATTTTTCTTAACACTAAGTATCATCGATTTATGAGGAGAGAACGAGATTAAGGAGTATTCAGAACCCATGAAGAATAGAGAAGTGGTAGAGTTTCATGCGAATTTGGTTTGGATTTAGATTGAAGAATTAGTGGAAAAGCTTGGATTGCATTTAATGTAAGTAAGGTGTTTGTCCCTTTGCATCTAGGAGACTGATTTTTTTGAATTCTTAGATAAGGGTTAACTTGTATTCTCTTGAAATGATAGGTGGTTGTTTGTACCAAATCGATTTTGTGAATTGCTGCTTATGTATTCCCTGGTCGGGTATTTAAATGGCTGTACACTCTGCCTTTGATAATTGAGAATGTTTTACCTTGTGTTCCCGTATCAGTAGCTACTATACTTATGATCGATAGATGGGTGAAGCAATAAGGAATACAATTTAATCTGGATCCATCATTTATTGTTGTTGATACTTGAGTTTCAATGATTGTTTTGCTTGAAACCTTAGTCTACAAGATAAAGCCTTAGCATGAATCCCGAATCTGTTTTCCGACAGTTAGAACATATGAACTGTTGGTTCCCTAAAATGAAATCCAGCCGTTAGAACTCGGTGATTTTTGGATATGTTGTTCTTAAATATGTCAGGAGGCCTCAACCAAAAATTGCAGGATGATCAGGGTTGCGAAAGTGGAAGAAACTGCTGCATTACAGGGAACCATACTACATAATTTGTACACCGCTGGCAGAGATTTGGAGATTAAAATGAGGTACCTAGACTACTTGAATTTCTCTGGTTTTTTGATATGAGGAACCCATATTTGTGATGTTTAATCTGTGAAAATTTCAAAGCAAATGGATTCCGGTAAGTACCCCAAGTAGAGGACTTTCTACGGTTATGCCTATAGGAATTCATTATGTGTCTACATTAGGTTGTATGTGCAGTGACTAGCCATTGTAGTATTTGTGAAATATTGAGTGATCATGTTAATTGTGCTTATATGTATACATACATATTTGAATCACGTTTAAGCTATGTGACTCCATAATTATTTTATGGTATTAGTTAAAATGGTTTAATCTCTTGTCCCTTACTCAAATTATTGTGCATACTTACTGTCTACTTGTACTGTACTTGACCCCCCGTTGGTTAAAAACAAATAGCAAACAGTGAACATTAAGAATTCCATTATGGAGCCTGTAATTACATAAAACCAATTGTACTAGTTTGTATGATGAATGATTACTTTAGTGTGTCCACTAAATGAGCCTGATGCTAATTAATTTATGAAAACCATAGATTTTTGATACGCCTGTAGTGGAATTGTAGAATATTATGTTTTAGACTAAACATACAACACTTTGGAAGCATATGGATTTTTGGAGGTTTATCACTTCCATAGCGATATCACTATATGACATTTTGTTGCTGGTATTGTTGAGGCTCCAGTACACATCTCCAACTCGTATTTCTTTTATGTGTAGTGAGAGCTTGAGTTAGCCTTTGTATTTAGCCTAGTGTCAGTTAATATCATACAACAATTATAGTAATTTGTATCTAAATTTCTTTAAGTTATTAACAAAGCCTGAAGTTAATGTTGTTACATTTAGTCCTTATATGCTAGACAAGAGAAATAGATCAATGTGACGTTTACATTCATCCTTGTTAATTGTTTTTGCTTCGGCTCTCACATGGAGCTTACCTCTTGTATATGGTGTTTCAATGGCACTTCTTATCAATGGCTTGAGGGTTATCCATACGGTGTATATATTTATTGAGTCTTATTAGTACGTCTTTTTGAGAATTTTCAACTTGGTTTCAAATACTACTCCCTTTATTTTTATGGAATGATTCATTTTGGGTTTGTGAAGTATCTGGCTTTGATAAAACAAACGAAGAAATGAGATTATTTGTTTTAACTTCATAGTACAACAACAATGGATTTTCAGTCAGTATTTGCATAAAATTATGTTGGGTGTTCACGCGTGAGGCTTTGCTAACATTTTCCCATCTGTTTCCTATTGTATCAAAACAAAACTTAGATATTGTTTCGAGTTTACTGTCTTTTTTTAAATGGGAAAGTTAATAGAAAGTCGCTCTTGATCGACTTATGTTTTATAAGCTATCCATTTATTTTGCATCAACTGGTAATGTTCTCTTAAGAACCAAAGCAGGATGTCTTGCCTTTGAAAACAAGAATATTTTATGTTTAGCCACCCTATCTCTTTGTGTTTGTGCTACCAATTGATTTTCATTCCTTAATAAATTCCCCCGGAGCCAAGTTTGGAATTGCTAGTGTAATTTGAATTTATCAGAATTTGATTTTCTTATCAAGAAGGTGATAGTGTGGGAACTGTGGAATATCTTATTAGATGATAAAGTGCTAAGAGGTGTCAGTTTACATGATAGTTGATAAGAGATAGTTGCTATGGTGAGTAGTTCATACTATCCAAACCAAGATGACGAACTACGGTCGTGCTTGATCCCTTCGAGCAACAGAGAGGGTATGTAGGCAGCCGCTATGCTGTTCAACACAATTTTGCTAGGTTGTTCCTATCGTCGGAAATAAGTTGGTTACTGCTTAGGCTGTTCATATCGTCGGAAATAAGTTGGTTACTGCTTAGCAGTTCATACCATCTATTCAGAGATGATTGCAATCTTGGCAGCATATACTTTGGTACGAGGTAGTTGCAGTATTGGATGTTCACACTACCTAATGAAGAGATGATTACTGCTTGGCAGTTCATATCATCTAACTACACTTAGAGATGGTTGTTGCCTTTTGGAGGCAATTCATACCATTTGAGAAGGATGGTTGCTGCATATGATAGCAGTTCATACCATCAATCAAGAGGTGATTACTAACTTTTTGAGCAGTTTATATCATCTGAAAAAGATTTTCAGTTGAGCTTGAAATAGTACTGTAAATTGCCAGGCCAGAAATGGCACCCCACCTACGGGTGGCAACCCGGAAGACTGTTAGCTGTAACGGTGGCTGGTATCGGACTACCCTGGCATTGAATTACCGTTTGTTTGATAACGGCGCATTCTGCCAGGCCTTAATTGGCATCCCACCTACGGGTGGCAACCCGGAATACCGTTTGTTTGATAACAGTGGCTGGTATCGGACTACCGTGGCAAGAGACATTATGTCTTCACAGTAAAGACGATGGAAATCAATTGTCGGTCTCGATGACCCTTGGAAAGAAAGCAGAGTTTGCCTGCTCATAAAGCAGTTTGGCATGGATCGATGAACATTTTGCTTGGTAAAAACCGAACTGGTTCGAAAACGCGAAAGTCTGGTTTCTTGAGTGGCGTATCAGAGAGTTGGAGCTTGCCAACTGGGTCTTAACCCGACCCATTGGAAGCTAAAATTTTCTGATCCGTCACAGAAAATGTCTATTGTCATTATAGAAGAATGTTTCAATGATTGAAATAAAGAGTTTAGAATCATGTAACCATCTTTGAATATAAGCGTAGTGTGTTCGCACATTAGTGTATAAGTCCAAAACCGGTAGCCTAAAGTATGCATACTTGTGGGTATACAAAAAGGTCGTATGAGACTGGGTAAGTATGCGTACCCGTACGCATACTGGCGGAAATTCACGTTTGTGAATTTCTACTGAGTTTGAAAACCAAAGGACGTGAATTTCCGCGGAGTTTGAAAACCAAAACCAAACTTACCTAAAGTACGCGTACCCGTAGGCATACTGGCGGAAAGTTCACGTATGTGAATTTTGCTGAGTTTGAAAACTAAAACAAACTCAAATCCGGTTGCTTAAGTACGCATATCCGTACGCATATTTAAGTGGTTACTTTCTAAAATCGGTTGTACATGA
The DNA here is from genome assembly GCF_003573695.1 of Papaver somniferum. Classification (NCBI taxonomy): domain Eukaryota; kingdom Viridiplantae; phylum Streptophyta; class Magnoliopsida; order Ranunculales; family Papaveraceae; genus Papaver; species Papaver somniferum. The sequence goes on from NC_039363.1 coordinate 113,354,183, forward strand.
ACCTAAAACATTTATCAATAAGGAATGCAATCTTTGTAAACCGTGGCTACAATGTTCATGTATTGATTCGTGTGAATCAAACCGATTTTGCTACAATTGTGTTCTTGTATAAATCCATGAGAATATAACAATTGAACAACTCTTTAACTAGTTTCATTTGAGTCATTTGAACTAGTTATGGTTAAGATGAATAAGGTTGATATGAGAGTAATCATATGGCTAACCTCGGTTAACTATTTGTGAACCAACATGGTGTACACGTTTGGGTACGGTTACATAAACATAAATGAGGGTACATTTCATTTGTGTGTAACAAGCTGAGTTCGATCTAACGGTTGAAATATATTAGCTTGGTTGAATCAGGTTTTTCATCTAACGGTGAATATTGAATGCTTTGTTACCAAGGTAACTTGGATTGCAAACCCTGATTTGCAAACTATATAAAGGATAATTCTAACAATTGGGAAACCTAATCTCCACACCTCCTGTGTGCTACTAGTTGCATAACTAGAGTCGATTCTCCTTTAACCTTAGGTTTCTTCTCGAGACCCTGTAGGTTAACGACTTGAAGATTTCATTGGGATTATGAAGCCAGACCCAATTATTCTCTTTGTAGTTGCGTGATCTGATCTTGTTGTTTCTATCATGATTGAGTGCAATTGTAAAATTGGCTTGAGATTTATATCTCCGATAGGCAAGGTAGAAAAGTAATCACAAACACCTTCGTCTCATCGTTTGTGATTCCACAATAACTTGTTTCACTAGTCGATTAAGTTTATTGTGAGGTGACTGATAATACTAGGCTGTTCTTCGGGAATATAAGTCTGGTTTATCAATTGGTTCTTGTTCACCGTGATTTATCAAAAGACGGAACAAAAACTCTTGGGTATTTCTGTGGGAGACAAATTTATTCAATCCTATAGACTTTTCTGTGTGAGACATATTTGTTTATCAAGTCTTCGACTTTGGGTCGTAGTAACTCTTAGTTGTGGGTGAGATCATCTAAGGGAATCAAGTGCGTGGTATCCTGCTGGGATCAGAGACGTAAGGAGCGCAACTGTACCTTGAATCAGTGTGAGATAGATTAGGGTTCAACTACAGTCCAGTCCGAAGTTAATTGCTAGTAGGCTAGTGTCTGTAGCGGCTTAATACAGTGTGGTGTTCAATCTGGACTAGGTCCCGGTGTTTTTCTGCATTTGCGGTTTCCTCATTAACAAAATTCTGGTGTCTGTGTTATTTCTTTTCCGCGTTATATTTTGTTATATAATTGAAATATCACAGTTTGTGCGTTAATATCAATCAATTAGAATATCCAACCTTTGGTTGTTGATTTACATTGATTGACACTTGAACATTGGTCTTTGGTATCGTTCAAGTAATTCCTCTTATATTCAATCGGGCTCGCAGATTTCTATTTGTTGATTGCGGATTGAATTAAGAATTAGAGATATTAAACTCTTTGATACACTTTATTCTATATTGAGTCTGATTGTCTAGTTGATTCTCTAGAAAGTGTATTGGAGTAAGTGCTCTCAGATTGCCAAACAAATTGTTGGGTGTGGTTGTTAGAGCCCCGCATTTTCAAAATGCATATCATCTCATGGAAATAATTTAATCGCAATTGAATCATAATCGACATAGTTGGTAAATGCACAAAGTACAAATAATTGAGTCGTTCGTGAGTCGGCTGAGTCAAGGTACGCAGACCGATTTGCAAACTTATAGGAAAAACCGAGTTCCGGAGTTGACAGAACTTTTTCAGTTCACGTACCGGTTTGCAAACTTAGGTGCAACACTAAGTTCTGGAGTTGACAGAACTTTTTCAGTTCACGTATCGGTTTGCAAACTTATGAGTTTTACCGGTTCTGGAGTTTACAAAACCTTTTCAGTTTGCATACTGGTTTGAGTACTAAAATGGTTCTAGAACATAGAACTGTATTGGTTCGCATACCGGTTTGAATACTAACCCGGTTCCCTTACCACAGTTCCAAATTGGTTTATATACAAATATACATACCGGTTTGTGTGATACATATTTGTTTATTGAAGTCTTCGACTTTGGGTCGTATCAACTCTTAGTTGTGGGTGAGATCAGCTAAGGGAATCAAGACCGTAGTATCCTGCTGGGATCAGAGACGTAAGGAGCGCAACTGTACCTTGGATCAGTGTGATATTGATTGGGGTTCAACTACAATCCATACCGAAGTTAGTTTGTAGTAGACTAGTGTCTGTAGCGGCTTAATACAGTGTGTGCTCAATCTAGACGAGGTCCCGGGGTTTTCTGCATTTGCGGTTTCCTCGTTAACAAAACTTCTGGTGTCTGTGTTATTTCTTTTCCGCATTATATTTTGTTATATAATTGAAATATCACAGGTTGCGCGTTGAACCGATCAATTGGTAAATCCAACCTTTCGTTGTTGATTGAAATTGATTGATACTTGAACATTGGTCTTTGGTACATTTCAAGTGATTTCTCTTGAGATATAACTCCTTGATATACTTTTTATGAAGATTGAGTCTGACTATCTAGTTGATTCTCTTAAAAGTATATTGGAGTTAGTCCATACGGATTGCTAAGCGAAATATTGGGTGTGGTTGTTAGACCCCCACTTTTTCAGCAAGTCTAATTAGTTATGCGACAATCTTCTCAAGGATAGAAAGATGAATATAACTTGATAAATAGGTGGTTCAGTCTTCACTTACCTTTTGTTGATGAAGTTCTCCAAAATCTTCGATTGATCTTCGCCTTCAAACGGTAAAACGCAAATGATGACTAGTTCGTTTCTCAATTACCTATATTCTAGACCGAGACTTAACTAATTGTAGACTAGAAATCAAGATATAGTTTTGACAACTAAATTTGATAACAAGCTTGATATAGAAACACTTGTGAGTTCGACCGAGCAATGCTCTAACATTTTCAACTTCTAAATTTGATTTTATAGTTGTTATGGTTTTAGTGAAATGAAATGGGTTAGGTTTTGCCTTCAAGTTTTAAATGGCTCATAGTATTGATCACCATTGTAGATAAAAAATTGATAAGAGTCAAGTTAGAGAGTAATTTTTGTTCAATAGTTGTTGTTGTTTCATTCATATGGTAAGATGAAATCCCTCTAAAAGGAATTAATTTGTGATTTTAGAATTGTGATTTTTGTGATTTTCATGCTTGTTTGCAGTTATTATGTGATTTATGTGACTCCATTATATGCCAACTACTGAACGGTATCCTACCTCCTTCTATTAATGTTGAATCAGGTAATTTTAGAGCATGTTTGAGAAGGATTTCTCAAAAATAGGCTCTGAGAGCTACTTTTTACAACAAAAGATTAACGTAATGATGGTATGATACTTAGCCGTATTTACAAAAATGACCATTGTTCCCATTAATTGAATAAACGACATATTTCTTTGTTGAACATGACAATGTTTCACTCAATGATCTATGAGAGTCCTCCATAAAATCTCTATGAAAAAAGCTTTCTCCGCTCTCCTTTGTACAAGAAAATTCTTAATCAAGACAAACCCATTGTTCCAACCTCCCTTTTCCAAACCCCTTTCTGAATCAAGAAACTTCTCCATCATAAAAAAGGTATATTGGCTGGTTCGCCAAGATGTGGTTTGGATATTTAGTCTTTGTCTTCTGATCAGAAGCTATGAAAATTATATAACGAACTAGGTATCACCCGGGCCTTACGGACCCTACTCAGCCTCTCGCTATAGTTTGAAGTGTTTATATATTAAAACAAAATACAACTTAGTTAATGTATCCAAACACTTTTAATAGACTATATGTATTTCATGCAATACATGCCGATGTGAAAAAAAATAATGTAATATTGTCTCATTATAAACACGTAAAATACATCTACATTAACGGAATAAAAAGTATTTCATGAAATACATGCCGATATGAAAAAATAATGTAATATTATTTCTGCTTATCAAAAAAGATTGGATTAAAGATCATTAGACGACAAAAAACTTGACCCTTACAAAAGAGTAAATCAATAATCCGACCCTTACAAAAGAGTAAATAAATAATTCCAAACCAAAAAAAAACCTGCATAGGTATATATTCATACATACCATAGTCTGCATTGGTACATACATCACGTTCAACCAAAATAAGAAAGCAGTAATATATGTTGATTAAAAAACGACATAGAAACAAGCATACAGTTTAACTAAAACGTAACATGACATTACCTTTTAATCCTATTTGAATTATGTTAGTCATTTAATCTGAAAACAAATCTATGTCGTTAAATTGCGCTCGGCTTCCACATTTTTTCTTCAGTTTTATACTATAAGACCTTCTTTGCATATTTTGATTCTTTCTCAGTCCCAAATTATATCCATGTTAACACTGTATTTTTGATATTAGATGTTCTTTGAACGTTAACATCATACTTCTTTTTTATATATATATTTTTTAACATTTTGTTCATCTCTGTGATAATATTTCCCAAATTATTCTATTTGCTCTTTAGATCCATGATCTAGGAAAAGACTCTTATTTATCATGCTCTCTATATATTTGCTCAATCACTTGTTCTCCTAGGAATGAAATCACTTCTCTGTCTATTTCTTTTAGTATTTTTTTCTTCAAAACAATATCTGGAAAACAAAAATGGCCTATTTTTTTAATGCCGCAAAGATGTCTCTGTAATTCTTTTGCATTCGTCCCTTCATTAAACTATGAATCTTCTCTGAAAGTTTTCCCACTAAATAAATGTTAGAGCATAGCTCGGTTGAACTCACCAAGCGTTGATATGTCAAGTTTGGTTGTCATATTTTAGTATCAAAACTCATCTAAAGTCGTTTGAATTAAATACTAGAGTCAACTTCGTTTAGGTTAGTCTAGAAAGTCTAAGAATGTTGAGACATACAAGTATTACTCTGAATACCCGAAGAATGTGAAAAAGTAACGAACTATAATGACGACATCATCCTTCCACTTGAGGTTAGTAATATTGACTTGAACTGTTTCATTTCTAACGTATCTTTCAAGTCGTGTTATATTGAAAACATAACTGCGAAGCTGTATATACTGTACTTATTGTGTATAGTACTCTAGTGGAAAAACATGATCATAATAGTATGGTCATAGTATTAAGTAATTAAACTACAAAGTATAACTCTTAACTTTTGAACTTCGTAGATATGACATCGACATAATCTTGTATATAGTTTTATGATTATGTACATGGGTGTAATATGAAGATTTCATCCTAGGAAACAATGTTTTACATTTGTTTAAAGGAATTACATTCATGAACTTGTTTCATGAATCGAAAGGGAAATCAAAAGGTATATTGGTCCGGCTATTCATTGCATATTCTTTGATCACCAATATGTGTCAGTTGGTAGAACCGGTCTTAACTCCGGTTATGTTTCTTGGTATAACCGATCGCAATACATAGACTTATGATTTGGTATGACCGGTCCTGGTAACTGGTGTAACCGATCCTAAGTAATCACTACGAGATGGTATGATCGATCCTTCTAATTAGTGTGACCGATGATAAGTGGTTGTGTGATCGATGCTTATAATTGGTGTAACCGATCCTAGTGAATGGTGTGACCGATCACAAGTAGATACCATGTTTAGGTATAACCGATCTGAACCCATGTGTGTGACTTGGTGAGACCGATCACAACTAACCATTCTGACTTGGTATGACCGATCATATAATTATCTTGGAAAACAGGTAAACCAATTCTAACTTGTTTGGAAGTGTGGTAGAACCAATTCCAAGAAGCAAATCCATGTAAATACGAAATAAGGATTTGCAGTGAAAATATGTCAACATACTTTGAACACGAGCAGTAACTCTTATCATTTATTGTTCAAAGATATTCCTAGGTACTCAAGGTGATCTTGTGCCGAAATAATTAAGAATCTTTTAATTAAGATTATTTGTTTTATATGCTTTAATTACCAACAATTAATGCATAGCTCTAGAGAATAAAAATTAGTAATGTGCATTTACTAATTGGATATTTTCTACGAGAGATTTCAGAAATATTGGACCAATATTTATTGGCATTATGAAAAACAAATTTGGGCATTCATTGCATATCTTGAGTATATTTTCGGTTTTGGAAATTCCTTGGTGTCCAAATATCCTTGGTCTATAAATACCTAAGTTTGCATTTCTATCAAACTATCCTAAGTGAAAAAACGGGGGTCTAACAACCACACCCAATATTTCGTTCGACAATCTGTATGGACTAACTCCAATATAATTATGAGAGAATTAACTAGACAGTCAGACTCAATCAAGGAAAGATATCCAAAAGTTATATCTCTTGAAAAGACGAGGGTACCCAAATACACCACAATCTTTAATTTATCCACCTATAAGTCCTCTTACCGAAAGTGATTGTCTATGGACAAAGTTGAGACAATTCTACAAACCGGTATTCACACTTTGTGTGATTTTCTATGGATATGAGATCGTGACAATACGACAACCAAAGTATGATTACTTGATAATAGGTTCAGACTTAACCAAACTCTATATGATCAATATCAAGTAAAGTGGAGTTAACATTTGTGTATTTTACTTCTAATTATAATAAATAATTACAATTGCGAAAATAGAAAAGTAAAAGACACAACAAGATATTTTTAACGAGGAAACTGCATATGCAGAAAAACCCCGGGACCAAGTCCAGAATTGAATTCTCTCAGAATTAATCCACTATATAAAATCTAAACTAACTTCGTATAGTTGAGACCAAACAACTACCCCTAGTTCACTTAGTTTCCTCAGTATCCTTGCGCTTCCGACTTCGATGAGTGCACGCACTGGAACAATTCCTTTGGATCGTATTCCATACAGTAAAGGAACAACAAATATGTTTGGTAACAACTCTATTGATTCTTTAAGATAAAGATATCTCAAATCATATGCAAAGGATCTTCCGTTTAATCTAATAAACTCCTTTGCCTGGTGACATCAATCTATCAAATAACTACCTAAGCAGTCAAGTTTAGATTGCACTCAATCCAAATAAATCTCAAACATATATATTATGAATGCCGATCTCACACAACTAATCAATCGAATAAATCTGATTCTAGTGCAACACAAGATATGAGAAACCAATAAGAAATTTTCTTCGTCTTCAAATCTTCTTTAATCTCTCATGATCAATCATGCATAAAACGGAGTTTCTTAACAATAAAGTATCACAAGATATCTTTAGATCTACAAACAGTTCTAAAGATCCCGTCGATACTTCGATCTAGTTTGAGTGAATCTTATATCAGAAGAGAAGATTCTCAAGAATAAACAAAGTAGGTGCAATCAAAGTTTCAACAACCGTTAGTCAATCAAATAAACCAAAAATTAATAACACTGTAATTATCTAGTTTCCCACCAACGGTAATCGTAGAGCTTTTGATCCCATAGAAGTCTTTAAACGAGCGGTCGTAAGATATTTCGCCTAATTAGGGTACTTTCCTCTCCGATTAGATGGCTCCACCAGAAACAACAAAAAGATGAAGTTTGTCTGGCTCTTAGGATAGTTTTCTAGAAATGCAAACCTAGGTATTTATATACCAAGGAAGTTTGGACACCAAGGAATTTCCAAAACCGAAAGTATTCTCAAGATAAGCAATAAATTCCATTCGGTTTTCATAATTCCAGTAAATGCTTTGTCCAAGAAATCTCTCAATAGAAAATCTCCAGTTAGTAAATGCACATTACTAATTTTTATTCTCTACATATATGCATTTAATTACTGGTAATTAAATCATATAAAACTAACAACCTTAATTAAAAGATTCTTAATTTATTTTTGTACGGGATCTCCTTGAGTACTAAGGAATATATTTGAACAATAAAAGATAAGAGTTACTGTACGTGTTCAAAGTATGTTGACATCTCTTCTTTGTAAATCCTCTTTTATATTTACAATCTTGGAATCGGTTATACCACACTTCCAAACGAGTTTACAATTGGTTCATCTGTATTCCAAGACAACTATGTGATTGGTCAAATATCAAATCACATTTATGGGTTCAGTTGGTTCTACCAATCACTGGGATCCTTTATACTCTCATATGGAAGCACTTGTGATCGGTCACACAAGTTACCATGACCTGTTACATCAGTTACTAGGACCGGTTACATCAATTACCGGGACCGGTTACCATATACACATGGTATTGCTTGTGATCGGTCACACCAATCACTAGGATCGGTTACACCAATTACTAGGACCGGTTACACCAATTACAAGGATAGATTACACAACTCTATTGTGATCAGTCACACCAATTAATAGGATCGGTCACACCAATTAGAAAAATCGATCGTACCATCTCAGGTGATTACTTAGGAACGGTTACACTAATTAATCAAAACTAGTCATACCAATTCATAAGTCAGGCATTGTGATTAGTTATACCAAGATACATAACAAGTTATGATCGGTTCTACCATCTCACACATATTGGTAATCCAAAGATTTGCGATGAATAACAATACCAATAAGCCTAGTGATTTCCCTTTCGATTCATAAACAAGATCATAATGATCATAATGTACTTCCTTTAAACAAATGTAAAACATTGTTTCCTAGGATGAAATCTTCACCTTTACCCATTCTCATAATCATATCAACATTCATAAGATTATGTCGATGTCATATCTACGAAGTTCAAAAGATAAGCGCTATACTTCGTAGTTTAATTCCTTAATACTATGATCATATGATGATCATGTATCACTACTAGAGTAAAATATTCATTCACAGATTCGCAGTTATATTTTCAATATTGCACGACTTCAAAGATACATTAGGAATGAAACAGTTCAAGTCAATATTACTAACCTCAAGAGGAAGGATGATGTCGTCGTTGTAGCTCGTTATTTTTTGGCGTTCTTCAGGTCTCCGAGTAATACTTGTATGTCTCACATTCCTAGACTTTATATTCTAACCTATACGAAGTTGTCTCTGGTACATAATCAAGCGACTCTCAGATGAGTTTTGATTCACTAAAATATGACAACCAAACTTGACATACCAACGCTTGGTGGTTCAACCGAGCTTTCTCTAACAATCTCCCTCTTTGTTAGTTTTAGTGACAAAAACTCTTAATACATATGAATAAACAAATTACAAGAATTAATTATACATACGCTTGATTCCAAGTTTCAACAGCACAATAGTCTGCATATATTCAATCAATAAATGTCGTTGTTGACATATGAATAACAAAGCTTATACTCCCCCTAAAGGTAAGATAGGTAGATATTCAATCCGAACATCTTTGTTATTCCCCTTTTGTAGTCAAGATAACTACACATCAATATGATATGTTTCTCCCCCTTAGTCAATGCTTTACTCTTTCGTTAGATATAACGTTTAAGCACAATTGTCCTTTCCTTAGTGATTGCAAGTCACTTGTTTACTCCATATATTTCTCCCCCTTTTTGTCACAAAATGACAAAGATTCGTGCAAATAAATGTCAAACTGAAAGGATCTTACAAATCTAAAAGACTTGTACACAACCTATAAGATTTAAGCACGAAGGTTTCACATACCACTTTAGATAACCAATATTAAAACTGAAACGACAAGTAATTTAATTTTAATATGTTATCAAGAAAACAATTTCCCGAAGCGTTGGTTGTTGTGTTAGATTTCAGGATAAGCCAAAAGAATGTCATCTTGCAGCTGCAAAACGGATCATATGATATGTACATCATACTATCGTTTATGGTCTCTCTTATACTTATGATACCAACACTGATCTTACTGTGTATTCTGATGCAGAATGGGTAGGTTGTGTATAAGATAGGAAAAACACATCTGGAGGATTCTACTAAGTAAGACTAAATCTTATTTCCTAGCATAGCAAGAAACAAAACTCATAATCACTATCAACGTGCGAAGCGGAATACATTGCTGCAGGTTCGTGTTGTACTCAACTTTTATGGAAGACGCGAATGCTTACTGATTATGGAATCTATACTGGAACAATGAAAATATTTTGTGATAACTCGAGTGCGATTCGAATTACTAAGAATCCCGTCGAGCACTCAAGAACTAAGCACATTGACATAAGATGCCATTTCATCAGAGATCTCTATGAAAATGGTACTGTCAACATAGAGTTTGTGCCGCAGAACAACAATTGGCTGATATTCTCACCAAACCTCTAGACACCACAACGTTTCAACACTTACGGAAGTCTATTGGTGTTGTTTTGGTTCATTAAGTCAAGTTTTACCAATTGACCCTGAACTTATCCATATCATTTGGGAAATAAAAACTTGAGCTCTAGGTAAGGAATTGTTGTCATCTTATTAAATCCTTCTTTTTCACAAAAGCAAAGTCACTCATGTTGTTCTCTTTGGAATGACATTCAATGGGGGAGAGTTCTTAAATGAACTTGTGCTTAATTGTTATATCTTTGTGGGGAGTATGGCTGTGGAATTTTAAAGGGGATGCTTGTATCTTTTTAATCTCTTAGGATGAGCGCTAAGTATTTATTACTATGTGATATCATCTAGATATGTTGATATGAGGAGTTACATTTTAACTATGTTATTATGTAGTATCTCCATCTTCCTTAAAACTTGAGATATCTTTTGGTGGTACTCATTATGATCCCACAATTTTTGTACCTTTGTTAATTTCATTGACAAAAAGGGGGAGAATTATTTAGTAGTTTCATACTACATACATATGGTTTACGGATCATTTAGCAATAGTTTTCACCTATTATACAAAAGATGTAAGTATTGATTAAGGGGGAAAAATATATCTCCATAGTATTACTCTAGAGTTGAGATACAGTTGAACTTTGGAGAGAAGATAACAATATTATGTTTTTGTATAGAGACGATTTCGAATATTTGTTTTCAAAAGTTGTTATTGCTATGGAATCGGTTCTTCAACAACAAGAATGCTGAGATAAACACGTTCAGAATCATTGCAACTAGAAATAGGGAAGAGTTCAAGGAGAGTTGAAGAAACCAAGGAAATCAAGGAATTATGGATCTAGGAGTTTTTTTAAGCTTTATTTTTGTTATCCATATGTATTAATAGTTTTTTCACCGAAATTGACAAATAGGGGGATTGTTAGAGTATCTCTCGGTCGAACTCACAAGTGTTGCTATATCAAGCTTGTTGTCAAATTTAGTTGTCAAAACTATATCTTGATTTCTAGTCTACAATTAGTTAAGTCTCGGTTTAGGATGGAGGTAGTTGAGAAACGAACCAGACATCATTTGTGTTTTACCGTTTGAAGGCAAAAGTCAACCGAAGCTTTTGGAGAACTTCATCAACAAAAGGTAAGTGAAGACTAAACCACCTATTTCTCAAGTTATATCACATTTGTATCCTTGAGACGATTATCGCATAACTAATTAGACTAGCTGAAAAAGTGGGGGTCTAACAACCACACCCAATATTTCGCTTAGCAATCCGTATGGACTAACTCCAATATAATTTTAAGAGAATCAACTAGATAGTCAGACTCAATCTTAACAAAAAGTATATCAAGGAGTTATATCTCAAGAGAAATCACTTGAAAGGTACCAAAGACCAATGTTCGAGTATCAATCAATTTCAATCAACAACCAAAGGTTGGATTTACCAATTGATCGGTTCAACGCGCAACCTGTGATATTTCAATTATATAACAAAATATAATGCGGAAAAGAAATAACACAGAGACCAGAAATTTTTTTAACGAGGAAACCGCAAATGCAGAAAACCCCGGGACCTCGTCTAGATTGAACACACATTGTATTAAGCCGCTACAGACACTAGTCTACTACAAACTTACTTCGATATGGATTGTAGTTGAACCCCAATCAATATCATATTGATCCAAGGTACAGTTGCGCTCCTTACATCTCTGATCCCAGCAGGATACTACGCTCTTGATTCCCTTAGCTGATCTCACCCACAACTAAGAGTTGCTACGACCCAAAGTCGAAGACTTTAATAAACAAATCTGTATCACACAGAAAAGTCTACAGGAATAGATAAATCTGTCTCCCACAAAAATACCTACGAGTTTTGTTCCGTCTTTTGATAAATCTAGGTGAACAAGAACCAATAGATAACCCAGACTTATATTCCCGAAGAACAACCTAGAATTATCAATCACCTCACAATAATCTAAATCATATGATGGTGAAACTAGATATTGTGGAATCAAAAACGACGAGACGAAGATGTTTGTGACTACTTTTCTATCTTTCCTATCAGAGAAATTAATCTCAAGCCAATCTTTTGATTGTACTCAAATACGATAGAAACATCAAGATCAGATCACGCAACTACAGAGAAAATAGTTGGGTCTGGCTTCACAATCCCAAGAAGTCTTCAAGTCGTTAACCTACAAGGTCTCGATAAAAACCTAAGGTTAAAGGAGAATCAACTCTAGCTTATACAACTAGTATCACACAGGAGGTGTGGAGATTAGGTTTCCCAGTTGCTAGAGTTCTCCTTTATACAATCTTCGAATCAGGGTTTGCAATCAATGCTACCTTGGTAAAAAAGCATTCAATATTCACCGTTAGATGAAAACCTGATTAGATTCAAGCTATTATCTTTGAACCGTTAGATTGAATCTTATCTTGTTATACACACATGAAATGTAACTTCATTTAGGTTTGAGTAACCGTACCTAAACGTGTACAAGTCGTTGGTTCAACGGTACTTAACCATATGTTACCCATATGAGCACTTTCGTATCAACCTTATTATTCTTTACCACAATTAGTTCAAATGATTCAAATGAACTAGTTAGGAGAGTTTTTCAATTGCTTAGATCTCATAGAAGTATATGAGACACAATCGAAACAGAAACAGTTTTGATTCACTCGAATCGATTCATGAACATTATAGCCATGGTTTGCAAAGATTGCATTCCTTAAAATATAAATATTTTAGTTCACGAATTAAACTGTTTTTAGAAAATAACCTACTTAAGTATGCATACTGGTACGCGGACTTAGGTACCCGAAATAAGTTTGTTTTTATTTTACAAACTCCAACAGAAATTCACGGGATGTGAACTTCTGACAGTACGCGGACTTTAGTTCCGGTTATCCTGAGCAGCAAAGTACGCATACTTTGGCTCAAGGATATTGGACTTACACACATATGAGTTGTCTTACAATGTTTATATCCGACCATGGTTATGTATTCTAAACTCTCATTTCAATTATTGAAATATTCTTAGAGAACGTTATATAGTTGTTGTTCACAAACTATTTTTCGTCAAAGAGATTTTCAAGTAATTGAAACTAATATAACTTTCGTCACTAGTAAAGATGAACTTGGCCAAAGCGAAAGCTTACCAACACATATTTAGAGAAATAGATAAGCGAGATAAACTCAGCTCGAAATAATACATGTGTATAATCATAGTCTATTTATCAATACGACCTTTGTCTCAAGATAGGAGATAAAGTAGACTTTTGAGTGATAGATAAGTTCAAGTCTCCACATACCTTTTTGTCGATGAAGTTCCACCAGTTCCTTGAGTAGTTCTTCGTCTTTGCATGATGAACACTGTGGAGTCTAGAGCTCAACTACACTTGCTATCCTAGTCCGAGACCTAGCTATTAGTAGACTAGAAATCAAGACTTATAGTTTTGCCAACTAAACTTGAGATAGAAACGCTTGCGAGTTCGACCGAGCAGTGCTCTGACAATCTCCCCCTTTGTCAATTTTAGTGACAAAACTATCAATATATATGGAATACAAAATAAATAAACTTTGCAGATTCTCTTCCAATGCATGATCTCCTTGGTTCTTCAACATTACTCGAAATCTTCGTCACTTCCAAGTACTCCAATGATTCCAAAGGTTGTAAGTTCAGCATCATAGTTTTTGAAAATCCGTAGCCATAACAATGAGAAAACAAAATCTCTCAATCATTGTTATACAGTGTCACAATATTATTACACATCTTAAAAGTTCAATTGTATCACAACTTCGACAACAATACTATGGTGATATGTATCACCCGCCTTAGTGAATACTCCATCTCACATGGAAACCACTCCCCCTTACATAATGATCTGAAAACCATATGTATTTGTAGTGTGAACTACACATTAATTCTCCCCCTTTTTGTCAATAAAATTGGCAAAGGTACGAAAACTAGTGGGATCCTAATGAAATTTCCATAGAGACACTTCATGACCAAAAGAAAGTACATATCAACTTTTTAGATGCAATCATATAGCCGAATCTAAATGCATTCGTCAAGGAGTTTATAAAGATACAAGATAACCCCTATAATATTCCACATCCGCACTCCCCACAAAGATTTGGTAATTAAGCACAAGTTCAATTAAGAACTCTCCCCATAAAATGTCATTCTCGAGAGAACAACAAGAGCGACCTTACTTTCACAAGAAAAGAAGGATTTCTTTGGACAACACAAATCACATAAAAATATGAATTCGTATCCAAAATACTCAATTAAATTAACCACAAGAGAACCCATGATTAATTTAATCAAAAATTCTCAACATAAGAGAACTTACGGAGCCGCACAGTACATACATAAGAAATATGGATCCGGGAAGATCAATGCTGTGGAATAGACAAGGATTCATTCTATTTTTGCACAATGACATACAATAGACATAATCCTTGTAAACAAAAATTTTAACCTTTCTTCCATCAAATAATGACCTAAAGGCTTTAACTTTTGTAAGTCAAAAGTTCATTCAATCTTTTATCAATACTTGTATATCGACATATGAAGGACTTAACTTTTGACCACGTATGGGACAAACATAGTTCACGGACGCAAACACACATATCCCATAAAAAATTGCAATATATAAAACCATAAAGATTAATACTGCAAAAATCATCTTCCAAACGAACTTTATAATTTAATCAAATAAATCTAAAAGCATTGAAGATGAAAATCGTTGGACATAGCTATGTGTAACCACAAGGCTATTCCAAACTCTAGTTATTCTTCCTAAAACACAAGAATAAAATTCACATAAGAAGATTTCCTAGACATTAAGACCTTTGAAAAATTCTTTATCGTCCCCGAACTCTTTGTCATCAACAGCCACGGGAACATATGGTTCGTGAAGAAAGAAGTCAATTCTAACAAACCTTCTAGGCTGAAGATGTCGAACCAAGGCCTTCAGAATCTCAAGAGATATCAAGACACAAGCCTTTATTTGTTGAATATCCTTTCTTGTCTCCTTCAACTCTTCAAGAACGTCAGAAAACTTCTGAGAATTTGAAGGAACAACTCTTGGCTTCCTCACATTCCTTCTTTTTTTTTTCAAGGTTGGGGGTAACAAAGATCTTTCTTTGTCTTTCGTTATTGATGGATTAACAGTCATATTAACATCTTTTCCATCAGAAGACATGATGCTTGGAGTATACATAAGTATACGAATATGTGAGAGGAAATCACACTTCAACAAGTAGTCTTAAGTTAAAAAAGAGTTTCAGAGAAGGAAAAATGAATGTAGGGTTACGGAACCTTTACACACTTAAAAGGATTCACGTACGTACACCTTTCCAATATCAATTATATATGGAAAAATTCCAATCTTGCAAAACCAGGCAAAGCTCAAAAAAGAAAAGAAAACAAATTTAAAACCATTTTTCTTTCTGAAAAACCTGTGATGTGCATAATCTTGTCTATTTTAATCAGGCACATGAGACAAGATGCACTAACCAACACAATTTAAGTTGTGCTGGGATGAACAATAATCTGTCCATCACATCTTTTTTGATCGGAATTCATAGAACCCTGTTTGTCATAGTTTTTAGACCATAAATTTCTTTCCAATGGTCTTGTCTTATCCTTGGAAACTAACTTCTTTGACGAAGATAAAATCTTACATACCTCTGAGGTCTTCTGAACAAGTTTAATTAATCTTGTTTGCTAATTGATTTGTTATTCGTTGAAGTTTGTTGACATGTCTCAATTTGTGTTTATACTTGTAACACTTTGATAGTTCAAGACCCTTGAATGAACAATAGGAGCATGTCAACCTGGAATATGATTCAGGTATCCGAGATGTGCAAGATGATAGACACATAGTAGAACCTGAAAGTTAGACAGAGAGTTTCCAATGGAAAGGTCAATTTTTTCTTCGAGATTGGTTGAGTTATCTTCTGAAAGGATATCAAGATTGATGTATGTATTGCTACAATTATCAAAAACAATATTTTCACACAGAAGTGCAACACTTGATTTTTTTTCTTCATTATAATCATAGTTATCAGACATTTCATCAAAAGTTGCAGCCAGACCTTTGTTACCAGTGTATTTTTTACGGTTTGGACACTCATTTTCAAAATGACCAAGACATTTACACTTAAAGCACTGAGGCATATCCTCGTCATCAGTCTCATTGTTATCCATCTTTTTAGGAGGAACATGATTATGGGGCTTAACTGATGACCTTGATTTATCTCTGGAACCGTTTACTTATCTTCAAAAGAAGATCCCTAAATTTCCTAGTGATCAACGAAACTGATTTGTCAAGATCTTCATCTGATGAATCAGCCTCAGAAAGATCATCTTCAGAGATGCAAACACTTTTACTTTTATCAAGTAATTTAGTGTTCTTTTGTGATTTGAAAGCAATATCCTTCCCAGATTTGGATGTATGCTCATGATCAAAGATCTTTAGCTTCCCAACTAGAGTATTTCTGGAGAGCGTTGCGAGATTATTTCCTTCAACGATGGCATGCTTCTTAGAATCGTATCTGGACGGCAATGATCTGAGAACTTTCATCACAATGTCCTTTTCAGGAATAGTCTTACCTAACGCAAAATATGCATTAACAATTTCACACACTTTGTGATTAAACTCATCAAATGAAACTTTATCTGCCATACGAAGGTTTTCCCAATCAAAATTTAGGTTTTGAAGCCTAGCTTCTTTTTCACAGGTATTCCCTTCAAATACGGTTTCTAAGATATCCCAAGCATCTTTAGACCGAGTGCATGTAGTCACATGGTGTTGAAGATCTGGGGAATGGCATGAATGATTGCATTTAAACCGTCAGAATTTTGCTTTGCAACAAGGATTTCTTCTGGACTATATCTACCAATATCCTTAGGTGTAGATACATCACATTCCGTATTAACCGGATGATCATAGCCATTAACAACACGTACCCATGTTTGAGAATCACGAGCTTGAAGAAAAGCACGTATAAAGATTTTCCACCATAAGTAGTTTGAGCCATCTGAAAATGCGGGGGTTTAACAACCACATCCATTTGTTTGGCAATCTGAGAGGACTTACTCCAATACACTTTCTAGAGAATCAACTAGACAGTCAGAATCAATCTAGAATAAAGTGTATCAAAGAGTTTAATATCTCTAACTCTTAATTCAATCCGCAATCAGCAAATAGAAATCTGCGAGCCCGATTGAATATAAGAGGAAATACTTGAATGGTACCAAAGACCAATGTTCAAGTGTCAATCAATATAAATCAACAACCAAAGGTTGGATATTCTAACTGATTGATCTTAACACACAACCTGTCATATTTCAATTATATAAAAAATATAATGCGGAAAAGAAATAACACAGACACCAGAGTTGTGTTAAGGAGGAAACCGCAAATGCAGAAAAACCCCGGGACCTAGTCCAGATTGAACACCACACTGTATTAAGCCGCTACAGACACTAGCCTACTAACAATTAACTTCGACTGGACTGTAGTTGAACCTTAATCAATAATTCAATGTACAGTTACGCTCCTTTCGTCTCTGATACCAGCAGGATACTAGCACTTGATTCCCTTAGCTGATCTCACCCACAACTAAGAGTTACTACAACCCAAAGTCGAAGACTTGATAAACAAATCTGTCTCACACAGAAAAGTCAATAGGATTGAATAAATTTGTATGCTACAAAAATACCCAAGAGGTTTTGTTCCGTCTTTTGATAAATCAAGGTGAACATGAACCAATTGATAAACCAGACTTATATTCCCGAAGAAAATCCTAGTATTATCAATCACCTCACAATAAACTTAATCGACTAGCGAAACAAGTTATTGCGGAATCATAAACGATGAGACGAAGGTGTTTGTGATTACTTTTCTATATTTCCTATTGGAGATATAAATCTCAAGCCAATTTTACAATTGCACTCAATCACGATAGAAACAACAAGATCAAATCACGTAACTACAAAGAGAATAGTTGGGTCTGGCTTAACAATCCCAATGAAGTCTTCAAGTCGTTAACCTACAGGGTCTCAAGAAGAAACCTAAGGTTAAAGGAGAATCGACTCTAGTTATGCAACTAGTAGCACACAATACGTGTGGGGATTAGGTTTCCCAGTTACTAGAGTTCTCCTTTATATAGTTTTAAAATCAGAGATTGCAATCCAAGTTACCTTGGTAACAAAGCATTCAATAATAACCGTTAGATGAAAAACCTGATTCAACCAAGATAATATCTTTCAACCGTTAGATCGAACTTATCTTGTTACACACAAATGAAATGTACCCTCATTTAGGTTTATGTAACCGTACCCAAACGTGTACACCATGTTGGTTCACAAATAGTTAATAGAGGTTAGCCATATGATTACTCTCATATCAACCTTATTCATCTTAACCATAGCTAGTTCAAATGACTCAAATGAAACTAGTTAAAGAGTTTTTCAATTGATATATTCTCATGGATTTATACAAGAACACAATTGAAGCAAAATCAGTTTGATTCACTAGAATCAATACATGAACATTATATCCACGGTTTGCAAAGATTGCATTCCTTATTGATAAATGTTTTAGATTCATGTACAACCGATTTTAGAAAGTAATCACTTAAGCATGCGTACGGGTATGCTACTTAAGTAACCGGATTTGAGTTTGTTTTAGTTTTCAAACTCAGCAGAAATTCACAGACGTGAACTTTCCGCCAGTATGCGTACAGGTACGCGTACTTTAGGTGACCGGATAAGTTCAGTTTTGGTTTTCAAACTCATCAGAAATTCACGGACGTGAACTTCCGCCAGTATGCGTACGGGTACGCATACTTACCCAGTTTCCTACAACCTTTTTGAATACACACAAGTATGCTTACTTTAGGCTCCCGGTTTTGGACTTATACACTAATGTGCGAACACACTATGGTTATATCCAAAGATGGTTACAGGATTCTAAACTCTTTATTTCAATCATTGAAACATTCTTATATAATGACAATAGCCGTTTTCACACAATATTAGCATCAAAGCAATTTTCAAGATATTGAAATAACCATTATCGAAACAATCCAAGTTTTACACCAATGATTGTATCACACAAACCATGTAAGATGTTACTCGGAAATTTTCTCATGATATAAGATGAACTTGGTCGAAACGAAAGCTTACCAACACATATTTCTAGAAATATGTAAGCGAGATATACTCAGCTCGAAATCTCAAATGTGTATAGAGAAAACAACATCGTAACACGACTTATGTCTCAATATAGGAGATAGAGTATAAATATACTTTCCAGGTGATAGATGAGTTTAAGTATCCATATACCTTTTGTCGATGAAGTTCCACAAGCTCTCCTTAGTAGTTCTTCGTCTTCAAGTGATAAACGCCGTGAAGTTTAAGCTCAACTACACAAACTATATCCTAGTCCGAGACATCTATAAATAGGCTGGAAATCAAGACTTATAGTTTTTGATCACTAACATTGACAAACATGCTTGAGATAGCAGCACATGCGAGTTTGACCGAGGAGTGCTCTAACACCATCGAATACTGCTGGTACGTTTATGGAGATACAATTCTTGTCCATAGAGTCAGATCGCTACAAACACCGAATTATAAGGTCATAAACGTGTTTTCCTGCTCTGATACCAATTGAAAAAATTGGGGTCTAACAACTACGCCCAATATTTCACTTAGCAATCTGTATGGACTAACTCCAATATACTTTTAAGAGAATCAACTAGACAGTCAGACTCAATCTTAATAAAAAGTATATCAAGGAGTTATATCTCAATTTATCGATTCAATACTTACTCAAGCAAATAGAAATCTGCAAGTCTAATTGAATATAAGAGAAATCACTTAAACTGTACCAAAGACCATTGTTCAAGTATCAATCAACAACCAAAGGTTGGATTTACCAATTGATCGATTCAACGCATAACCTGTGATATTTCAATTATATAACAAAATATAATGCGGAAAAGAAATAACACAGACACCAGAAGTTTTGTTAACGAGGAAACCGCAAATGCAGAAAAACCCCGGGACCTAGTCCAGATTGAACACACACTGTATTAAGACGCTATAGATACTAGCCTACTACAAACTAACTTCGATTTGGTCTGTAATTGAACCCCAATCAGTCTCACACTAATCCAAGGTACAGTTGCGCTCCTTACGTCTCTGATCCCAGCTAGATACTATGCACTTTACTCCCTTAGCTAATCTCACCCACAACTAAGAGTTGCTAAGACCCAAAGTCGAAGACTTTTATAAACAAATATGTATCACACAGAAAAGTATACAGGAATAGATAAATCTGTCTCCCACAGACATACCTACGATTTTTGTTCCGTCTTTTGATAAATCTAGGTGAACAGGAACCAATCGATAACCCGAACTTATATTCCCGATGAACAACCACGAATTATCAATCACCTCACAATAATCTAAATCGTATGATGACGAAACTAGATATTGTGGAATGACAAACGATAAGAAGAAGATGTTTGTAACTACTTTTTTATCTTGCCTATCGGAGAAATTAATCTCAAGCAAATCTTTCGATTGTACTCAATTATGATAGAAACAACAAGATCAGATCATGCAACTACAGAGAAAATAGTTGGGTCTGGCTTCACTATCCCAATGTGTTAGAGCATTGTTCTGTCAAACTCGCATGTGTTGCCATCTCAAGCATGTTTGTCAATGTTAGTGATCAAAACTATAAGTCTTGATTTCTAGCTATTTATAGTGTCTCGGACTAGGACATAGATAGTGTTTGAGCTTATATCTCTCGGCGTTCATCATTTGAAGACGAAGAACTACTAAGGGGAGCTTGTGGAACTTCATCAGCAAAAGGTATGTGTAGACTTAAACTCATCTATCACTTGGACAGTCTATTTCTACTTTATCTCCTATATTGAGACATAAGTCATGTTACGATATAGTTTTCTATTATGCACATTTGAGATTTCGAGCTGAGTTTATCTCTCTTATATATTTCTCGAAATATGTGTTGGAAAGCTTGCGCTTTAGCCATGTTCATCTTACATTCATGAAGAAAGTCTGAATAAGATCATATGAAAATTGCCGAGTTACAACTAACATGGTTTGTGTGATACAATCATTTGGTGTTGCCTTGGAATGTTTCATTATAATAATTTCAATAACTTGAAAATATTTTTGACGAAAAATGGTCTATGAACAACAACTATATAACGTCCTCTAAGAAAGTTTCAATGATTGAAATTAAGAGTTGATGATATAAACATCCTTGGATATAAGCATATATAGTGTGTTCGCACATTAGTGTATAAATCCATAAACCGGGAACTAAGTGTATGCATATGTGTGTATAAAAAATTGGTAAAGGAGACAACATAAGTATGCGTACCCGTACGCATACTGGTAGAAGTTTTCGAACCGAAAATATCTGTTATGTTTAGGAATTACAAACTCCTAAACCAGTCACCTTAAGTATGCGTACCCGTACGCATACTAGAGGAAGTTTTCGAACCGAAAATATCTGCCGAGTTTGGGAATTACAAACTCCTAAACTAGTCACCTTAAGTATGCGTACCCGTACTCATATTGGCGGAAGTTTTCGAACCGAGAATTTCTGCTGAGTTTGGAAACTTAACAAACTCAAATCCGATTGCTTAAGTACGCATACTTAAGCTGGTTATTTTTTCAAATCAGTATGTTCATGAACTTAAACATTTAAATCTTAAGGAATGCAATCTTTGCAAACCGTGGCTATAATGTTCATGATTGATTCGAGTGAATCAAACCGATTTGTTTTCAATTGTGTCTTTTATACAATTGAAAAACTCTTTAACTAGTTTCATTTGAGTCATTTGAACTAGTTACGGTTAAGATGAATAAGGTTAATATGAGAGTAAACATATGGCTAACCTCGGTTAACTATTTGAGCTAATATGAGTGTACACGTTTGGGTACGGTTACATAAACCTAAATGAGGGTACATTTAATTTGTGTGTAACAAGCTAAGTTTGATCTAACGGTTGAAAGATATTAGCTTAGTTGAATCAGGTTTTTCATCTAACAGTGATTATTCAATGCTTTGTTACCAAGGTAACTTGGATTGCAAACCCTGATTTGAAAACTATATAAAGGAGAACTCTAACAACTGGAAAACCTAATCCCCACACCACCTGTGTGATACCAGTTGTATTGCTAGAGTTGATTCTCCTTTAACCTTAGGTTTCTTCTCGAGACCTTGTAGGTTAACGACTTGAAGACTTCATTGGGATTGTGAAGCCAGACCAATACTACTTCTCTTGTAGTTATGCGATATGATCTTGTTGTTTCTATCGCACGATTACAATTGTAAAATTGGCTTGAGATTAATTTCTCCGATAGGCAAGATAGAAAAGTAGTTATAAATATCTTTGTCTCATTTTTTGTGATTCCACAATATCTAGTTTCACCATCATACAATTAGATTATTGTAAGGTGATTGATAATACTAGGCTGTTCTTCGGGAATATAATTCAGGTTTATCAATTGGCTCCTCTTCACCTTGATTTATCAAAAGACGGAACAAAAACTCTTAGGTATTTATGTGGGAGACAGATTTATTCAATCCTATAAATTTTTCTGTGCAAGTCTTCGACTTTGGGTCGTAGCAAGTCTTGGTTGTGGGTGAGATCATCTAAGGGAATCAAGTGCGTAGTATCCTGATGGGATCAGAGACGTAAGGAGCGCAACTGTACCTTGAATCAGTGTGAGATTGATTGGGATTCAATTATAGTCCAGTATGAAGTTAATTGGTAGTAGGCTAGTGTCTGTAGCGTCTTAATATAGTATGGTATTCAAACTGGACTAGGTCCCGGGGGTTTTCTGCACTTGCGTTTCCTCGTTAACAAAATTATGGTGTCTGTGTTATTTATTTTCCACATTATATTTTGTTATATTATTGAAATATCACAGGTTGTGCGTTGTATCGATCAATTACGAAATCCAACCTTTGGTTGTTGATTGAGATTGATTGATCCTTGAACATTAGTCATTGGTACGTTCAAGTTTACTCCTCATATATTCAATCGGGTTCGCAGATTTCTATTTGCTAATTGCGTATTGAATTAAGAGTTAGAGATATTAGACTCTTCGATATACTTTATTCTATATTGAGTCTGACTGTCTAGTTGATTCTCTATAAAGTAGATTGGAGTAAGTCCTCTCAGATTACCAAACGAATTGTTGGGTGTGGTTGTTAGACCCCCGCATTTTCAATTGGTATCAGAGCAGTCAAACACATTAAAGACCTAATAAGTATGTGATTGTAGCGATCTGAGGATGGACGATATTATCTCTGATCACGCATCACCAGTTCAGGAACATACCATCTTGGATAAAAGTCCTGTTTCCATTGAGAATTCCGTTACGACTTCGTTATCTTCTAAACTCACTTCAAACTGGGAGGCTCGTATTGATGAACAATTGGATGAACTCTCTGATGATAGTGATTCAGAAGAAGGACAAAATGTCAAAGAAGAATTCTCACAGTACATCATCCTTTTTGATCGTCTCCTAAAGAAAAAAAGGTCAACATCATGCTTGGCTGGATTCCTAAGTCCTCTATACATTGAAAACATAAAATTGAGAAAACTCTGTAAAGGGTACGATTATGGGTATAGCTTATTACATGCTACTCTCAAAAATCGTGACGAGGATATATGTTCAAAGAATTCTGAATGTGACATTCTTCGTCGAAATCTCTTTGTGTTGAAAGAAAGACTTGCAGAAACCGAAGCAAGATATGACTCTCAACAAAAAGGTTTGAATGACAGAGAAAAAGTTTTTATATCCAGAGAAAAACAATTGGAGACTGATCTTAGTGCTGCTCTTGAAAAGGTCAAAGTCCTGCAGTGCGGCTGTGGAATATTTTAGGGGTTATCTTGTATCTTTACAAACTCCTTGATGAATGCATTTAGCTTCGGATTTATGATAGCATCTAAATTTGTTGGTATGTTATTCTCTTATGGTCATGAAGTATCTCCGTGGAAATTTCATTAGGATCCCACTAATTTTCGTACCTTAACCAATTTTATTGACAAAAAGGGGGAGAATTAATGTGTAGTTCATACTACAAATACATATGGTTTACGGATCATTATGTAAGGGGGAGTGGTTTTCATGTTGAGATAAAGTATTGACTAAGGGGGAGTGATACATATCACCATAGTGTTGTTGTCAAAGTTGTGATCCAATTGAACTTTAATGATGTGTAATAATACTATGACACTGTATAACAATGATTGAGAGCATTTGTTTTCTCACTGTTATAGCTACGAATCTTTAACAACTATGAGACTAAATTTACAACCTTTGGAATCGTGGAGTACTTGGAAGTGACGAAGATTTCGAGTCGTGTTGAAGATTCCAAGGAGATCAAGCATGTGGATGAAGCTTCAATTTTTATTTATTTTGTAATCCATATGTATTGATAGTTTTGTCATTAAAATTGACAAGGAGGGAGATTGTTAGAGCATTGCTCGGTCGAACTCGCATGCGTTGATATCTCAAGCATGTTTGCCAATGTTAGTTATCAAAACTATAAGTCTTGATTTCTATCCTATTTATATATATCTCGGACTAGGACATAAATAGTGTAGTTGAGCTTATATCTCTCGGCGTTCATCATTTGAAGACGAAGAACTACTAAGGGGAGCTTGTGGAACTTCATCAGCAAAAGGTATGTGAAGACTTCAACTCATATATCACTTGGAAAGTCTATTTCTACTTTATCTCCTATATTGAGACATAAGTCGTGTTACAATATAGTTTTCTATTATGCACATTTGAGATTTCGAGCTAAATTTCTCTCGCTTATATATTTATCGAAATATGTGTTAGCAATCTTTCGCTTTATCCATGTTCATCTTACATTCGTGACGAAAGTCCGAATAAGATCATATGAAAATTACCGAGTTGCATCTAACATGGTTTGTGTGATACAATCATTTGGTGTTGCCTTGGAATGTTTCATTATGATAATTTCAATAACTTGAAAATCGCTTTGACGAAAAATAGTCCGTGAACAACAACTATATAACGTCCTCTAAGAAAGTTTCAATGATTGAAATTAAGAGTTGATGATATTACCATCCTTGGATATAAGCATATATAGTGTGTTCGCACATTAGTGTATAAATCCATAAACCGGGAACCAAGTGTATGCATATGTGTGTATACAAAATTGGTGAAGGAGACAGCATAAGTATGCGTACCTATACGCATACTCGTAGAAGTTTTCGAACCGAAAATATCTGATGTGTTTAGGAATTATAAACTCCTAAACTAGTCACCTTAAGTATGCGTACCCGTACGCATACTAAAGGAAGTTTTCGAACCGAAAATATATGCTGAGTTTGGGAATTACAAACTCTTAAACTAGTTACCTTAAGTATGCGTACCCGTACGCATACTGGCGGAAGTTTTCGAATCGATAATTTCTGTTGAGTTTGGAAACTTAAAAAACTCAAATCCGGTTGCTTAAGTACGCATACCCGTACGCATACTTAAGCTGGTTATTTTGTCAAATCGGTCTGTTCATGAACTTAAACATTTAAATCTTAAGGAATGCAATCTTTGAAAACCGTGGCTATAATAGTCGTGATTGATTCGAGTGAATTAAACCGATTTGGTTTAAATTGTGTCTTCTATACAATTGAACAACTCTTTAACTAGTTTCATTTGAGTCATTTGAACTAGTTATGATTAAGATGAATAAGGTTAATATGAGAGTAAACATATGGCTAACCACGATTAAATATTTGAGCCAATATGAGTGTACACGTTTATGTACGGTTACATGTTAGAGCATTGCTCGGTTGAACCCACCAAGCGTTGGTAAGTCAAGGTTGGTTGTCATATTTTAGTGAATCGAAACTCATGTTAAGAGTCGCTTGATTATGTACCAGAGTCAACTTCGTATATCGCTTGAAAGTATTAGGATATGAGACATTACAAGTATTGCGAAGTATTGAAGATGTGAAATAGCAAGGAGCTACAACGACGACAATCATCCTTCCACTTGAGGTTAGTGATATTTGACTTGAACTGTTTCATTCCCTAACATATCTTTCAAGTCGTGCATATTGAAAACATAATTACGAAGCATATTTGAACTCTTGATAGACATAGTATTCAAGAATACAATACGAGGTTTATTGCTTAACCATTAAACTTTGTAGATAAGACATCGCCATAATCATTTGAATGCTATTGTGATTATGTATGGGTATGAGGTGAGGATTTTATCCTAGGGAACAATGTTTACATGTATTCTAAGGAAGTAAGTACATAAACTTGTTTGTGGACCGAAAAGGAAATTGCCAGGTGTTATTGGTTTTGTTATTCATTGCATATCTTATGAACAACCAATATATGTGATAGAGTATAACCGCTCAAAATTTGTTGTGTTATTGGTAAAACTATTCACAAAGGCCTGACTTATGTATTGGTATAACTTTTATTAGTAAAATCGATCTTAAGTAATCACCTGTGGTATGATCGGGTTTGTATGTATGACAACTTTTGGGAGAGGGGAACCGATCCTAGTAAGGGGTACAATACATCAAGGGGAACCGATCCTTGTATGGGGTTCAACAAGGTTTATAGCATAAAGGGGAAACGATCCTATGGACATGTGCAACACGTTTTTAGGCAAAGGGGAACCGATCCTATGGACATGTGCAACACATATAAGTTAGGTACCATATATATATGTGGGGAACCGATCCTAGTACCTAGTCAACCGAAATTTTGGAAAGCTAGTATGACTATGCACAATACTCACATGGAGGTAGAACCGAAACTTGTTTTGGTAGAACCGTAAACCCATGATTGTTATTGAATGTTGGTTTGATCAATCACATAGTTCTTGAAAGTCATATGAACCAATTCTAAACTTGTTTGAAAGTGTGGCAAATCGGTTTCAAGGTTGTAAGTGTGAAAGAGAACTTACAAAGTTAAGATGTCGACAAACTTTGAACACGTGCTGTGAATGTTTATTTCTTTAATTGTTCAAAGATATTCCTTAACGGATAAGGGAAGAGAATCTCAGGATCGAAACATAAGTAAGTTAAGAATCTTTTAATTAAGGTTATTAATTTCATTTTGTAGGGAAATTACAGAATTAGTAATGTGCATTTATTAATTAGATTTTCCGAGAGATTTCGATCGTTATTTTTGGAAAAAGCATTTAGGAATTATGGAAACCGAATTTTTGCTTTAATGAATATCTTGAGAATATTTTCGGTTTTGGAAATTCCTTGGTGTCCAAACTTCTTTGTCTATAAATACACGAAGTTTGCCTTTCTAGCAAACTAATCCTTCGTAACAACAGATTTACTCTTTTGTTGTTGTTATTGGTGTAGCCGCCTATTCGGAGAGGAGAGTAACCTAATTAGGCGAAATCTCTTACGGCCGCTCAGTTTAAAGTCTTCATTGGGATAGATAAGCTCTAGCACGACCCGTTGGTGGGAAATTAGATAATTGCGGTTTATCTTTTGTTTTCAATTGATTTAATTGACTAACGGTGGTTGAAATCTGATTGCACCTAGTTTGTTTATTCTTGAGAATCTTCTCTTCTGATATAAGATTCACTCAAACTAGTTCATATTTTCGACATGGATCTTTAGACTGTTGTTAGTTCTAAAGACGATCTTGTGATCATCCATTGTTAACAGACTCCATTATGTGCGTGATTGATCACAAGAGATTCAAGTGATTGTGTGCAGGTTTTTATTGAAGATTTAAGAAGATTTGTAGACAAAGAAGATATTGAAGATCTGACTTGGGTTTTATAACCTTTGGTGTGCAGAATACTTGTTTCGGTAAAATAGGATCCAATTAATAATCAGTTTATCCTTGTGGTAGATTGGATTGATTAATTGAGTATATCGGCATCAACACAGTTCTTTGGATTAAAGGTGTTGTTGGCTTAATCTTAATCGATTACTTTGGGTGATTGAACATAAGATAGATCTAAGGACCTGACGAAGGAGTTTATGTTGAGATAAACGGAAGAGCCTTTCTCCGACTCATATCACTTGGTTGAATAGAGTTGATACCAAACAGATTTGTTGTTCCTTTACTGTTTCGAATACGAAATAAAGGAATTGTTCCAAGTACGTGACTTATTTATAAGTTGGAGGCGTGGGAATACAGAAAGAACTAGGTGAACTATAGGTTTAGTTACTTGGTCTCAACTATACGAAGTTAGTGTAATTTTGTGTAGCGGCTTAATCTTGAGAGTATTCAATTCTGGACTAGGTCCCGAGGTTTTTCTGCATTTGCGGTTTCCTCGTTAACAAAATCTTGCTGTGTCATTTACTTTTATGTTCCGCATTATAATTTTTTTATTATAATTAAAGTAAATTACACAAATGTTAATTCATATTTACTTGATAAGCAATTCTATTGTGTTTGATTAAGTCCGAACCTTTGTATCAAGTAAACATACTTCGTTGTTGTATTGTCTCGATCTCGTATCTATAGGCGATCACACGAAGTGTGAACCGATTAGTTGTATTGTCTCGACTCAATCCATAGAGAATCACTTTCGGAGAAAGGACTTATAGGTAGGAAAAGTTTTAGCTTGAGGTATATTTGGGTACCCTCGCCTTTTCATTACATAAACCTAAATGAGGGTACATTTCATTTGTGTGTAACAAGCTAAGTTCGATCTAACTGTTGAAAGATATTATCTTGGTTGAATCATGTTTTTCATCTAACGGTTATTATTGAATGCTTTGTTACCAAGGTAACTTGGATTGCAAACCCTGATTTGAAAACTATATAAAGGAGAACTCTAACAACTGGTAAACCTAATCCCCACACCTCCTGTGTGATACTAGTCTATTGCTAGAGTCGATTCTCCTCTAACCTTAGCTTTCTTCTCGAGACCCTGTAGGTTAACGACTTGAAGACTTCATTGGGATTGTGAAGCCAACCCGATACTACTCCTCTTATGGTTGTGTGATCTGATCTTGATGTTTCTATCGTACGAGTACAATTGTAAAATTGGCTTGAGATTTATTTCTCCGATAGGAAAGATAGAAAAGTAATCACAAACATATTTCGTCTCATCGTTTGTGATTCCACAATATCTAGTTTCACCATCATATGATTTATATTATTGTGAGGTGATTAATAACACTAGGATGTTCTTCGGGAATATAAGTCTGGTTTATCAATTGGTTCCTGTTCACCTTGATTTATCAAAATACGGAACAAAAAACTCTTGGGTATTTATGTGGGAGACATATTTATTCAATCCTATAGACTTTTCTGTGTGAGACAGATTTGTTTATCAAGTCTTCGACTTTGGGTCGTAGCAACTCTTGGTTGTGGGTGAGATCAACTAAGGGAATCAAGTGCGTAGCATCCTGCTGGGATCAGAGAAGTAAGGAGCGCAACTGTACCTTGAATCAGTGTGAGATTGATTAAGATTCAACTACAGTCCAGTCCAAAGTTAATTGATAGTAGGCTAGTGTCTGTAGTGGCTTAATACAATGTGGTGTTCAAACTGGACTAGTTGTATTGCTAGAGTCGATTCTCCTTTAACCTTAGGTTTCTTATCGAGACCCTGTAGGTTAACGACTTGAAGACTTCATTGGGATTGTGAAGTCAGACCGATACTACTTCTCTTGTAGTTGTGTGATCTGATCTTGTTGTGTCTATTGTACGAGTGCAATTGTAAAATTGGCTTGAGATTTATTTCTCCGATAGGCAAGATAGAAAAGTAGTCACAAACATCTTTCTCTCATTGTTTGTGATTCCACAATATCTAGTTTCTCCATCATACGATTTAGATTATTGTGAGGTGATTGATAATACTAGGCTGTTCTTCGTGAATTTAAGTCCGGTTTATCAATTGGTTCTTGTTCACCTTGATTTATCAAAAGACGGAAGAAAAACTATTGGGTATTTCTATGGGAGACAGATTTATTCAATCCTATAGACTTTTCTGTGCGAGACATATTTGTTTATCAAGTCTTCGACTTTGGGTCGTAGCAACTCTTGGTTGTGGGTGAGATCAGCCAAGGGAATCAAGCGCGGAGAATCCTGCTGGGATCAGATACGTAAGGAGTGCAACTGTACCTTGAATCAGTTTGAGATTGATTAAGGTTCAACTAAAGTCCATTCCGAAGTTAATTGGTAGTAGGCTAGTATCTGTAGCGGCTTAATACAGTGTGGTGTTCAAACTGGACTAGGTCCCGGGTTTTTTCTGCATTTGCAGGTTTCCTCGTTAACAAAATTCTGGTGTCTTTGTTATTTCTTTTCCGCACTATATTTTGTTATATAATTGAAATATCACAGATTGTGCGTTGTATCGATCAATTAGAAAATCCAAGCTTTGGTTCTTGATTGAGATTGATTGATCCTTGAACATTGGTCTTTGGTACTGTTCAAGTTTACTCCTCTTATATTCAATCGGGCTCGCAGATTTATATTTATTGATTGCGGATTCAATTAAGAGTTAGAGATATTAAACTCTTTGATATACTTTATTCTAGATTGAGTCTGACTGTCTAGTTGATTCTCTAGAAAGTATATTGGAGTAATTCCTCTCAGATTGCCAAACAGATTGTTGGGTGTGGTTGTTAGACCCTCGCATTTTCACAATGAAGTCTTCAATACGTTAACCTACATGGTCTCAATAGAAACCTAAGGTTAAAGGAGAATCGACTCTAGCTTATACAACCAGTATCACACAGGAGGTATGGGGATTAGGTTTCCTGATAGGATCCGGAGATGCCTATATATAATAATAACTACAATCGCACGGTGTCTAACTTGTAGATAGAGGAATGTATGGGTCGTTCCCACGAGGAGCGGTGGAAATACTGTTATCGATATCTCTAATCAACTAACACGAAACAATATTTTTGGATTTTTAGAATTGAAAGTGAAATAATCAAATAAAGTTAAAGTAAACTAATAAAATGAATCCAAAGGAAAAGTCGATAACCAGAGTTTTATGGTATCCAGTACTATCTCTATTAAAATACTGAAATGAAACATAATTCTAAATATATGTTTATTGTCCGTTCTATTGACATCACCTATTATATGTATTAGATTCGCAAATATCACTGGGACACCCTAAGCATGGCACATCAAAAAACTAAACCCAAGCACGCACCATCAAATTGCGTTAGCGAGAAAATAATACGAAACTAAATTTTAGGTTGACAAATAAAACCTGGCTATTCTAAGCATACCCCATCAAAGGATTGAACTCAAGCATGGAATATCAAATACATAGACAAATATATTTTTTTCCTAATAATTAAGCACAAAGGTTTATACAACCGGTGAAGCAACAACTCGTTTTCAATAAATCGATGAACAATATTCAAAAATAATTCTATTCAAATCATAATGGTCTATTGCTATATAATCGATCAAAGTAGCCTAACACCAAAAGTAGTTTTACCCATGAAACCCTAATTGCAAGTTTAGCAGTACATGGCTTTCTAAAAAGCCATAAACAAATCAATCAAAGAGAATGACAAGCAAATCGAAATGAAATTGAAATCGAAACTCCAAACCCCTCTTTTGTGTAGCGTCTATCGCCTCTCTTTGTTTTTGTTGTCTCCCAAACGGCTGCAACAGTGTTCTTCTCCTCTTCGGCTCTGTGGCCGACCTCTCTTTCTTCCTTTTCTGTAAGCAACAGTGTTGTGTAGACTCCAACTAGGACCAAACACGTCTTTGCCAAAGCCCAGTCCAATAGGATAGCGCCCATCTCCAAATTCAGACTTCGTCCAAATTTCGAATTCCATCATCTTCAGGCCTCTCTCGACTACGGATACATCTAGTTCTACTTCCCATCCATCTAGCCACCAACTGCAACTTTTCTGACCAGCTCTCAACTCCAATTTCAGGACAATAACAACTCCCAGTTCGATCTACAGCAAACCCACCTTCACTTAACTGATTTCTGTCTATCCAACTCTTGTCACCTTCATGCTCACTGGAAGCAACACCAACCTCCTGGTTCAACTGAACATCTCCTCCATTACGAATTCAACCCTAACCTCTTCGCAGTATGAACCACAGTACCAACTAGTTATCCATCACCAGATCCTTCCTACGGCAAACCATTCCGAACTCAATACAACACAGTTGACGTTTGCAGACCTTCCCATTTCGATTCACGACAACCCCAACACTACACCATTTTTCCCTAATCGCAACTAAAATTAGTAACGGCCCAGCAGCCGTTACAAATTTTTCTGTTACAAAAGACCGTTACAACCTAGACGTAACAGGCGAAAGCCGTTACGAATTTTTTTCCAGATTCGTAACAGGAGGTAGCTGTTACGAATCGTAACATGCTAATTTTTTACGTGTGCTAATCTCACGCTTGGTCATACTAGAGCTGGTAACAGGATATTATTGCGCGTGTGCCATTCAGCCGTGTGCAACTTTTTTCCGCCCAAGTTTACTAATGCTAGAGGATTATTCCTCCCTTGAAGAGAAGTATACCTATCGAGTAAACTCATCAACAATTTCTATTCTTCATTTCTCTTTCTCTTCTCTTCGCCTCTGCAAATATTAGGGTTTTATCAATTATATCGATCTGTTAGTTTAGATCAAAGAGATTAGAGATTAGAGAGTTGCATCGATCGATATGTTAGTTTCAGTCATAAGTTTTTTCGATCTGTTAGTTGGTTTTTCATTTGATCGTCTGCTTTTTCATTAGTTTTTTTTTTTCATCTGATAAATCTCACCAACTCATTTCTATCTATGATTTCATTTTAGGGTTTTTTTATTCGGATAAATCTAATACGATTTTTTTTTTGGTTTGATTTTAGGGTTTTTTCTCTGGAGAAGAACTTTGAAGAAGAAGGTATTTGTTTCATCGTATGTTAAATTAAATTTTAGGGTTTGAAGGATATATACTAACTAATCTAATCTGATTTCATGTTAGGGTTTGAAAAACTGAAGGTATTTGAAGAACTCTGAAGAACTGAAGTTGAAGGTATATGAATTGATTTTTTTTTAATTTTAATTAGTATAAATTGATTTATTTAATTTCAATTTTAGGATTTCAATTTGTAGCATCCCAATAATTTATCTTTTGATATTGATTTATCACAGCACAATTAGTAGTAATTGTGTTGTTTATGCTCATGTTTTACATTAAACCAACCATACGGTTGGGTAACTCTTGAGTGGTTGTCTGTAATTTGCAATTAGGTGATAAGAATTTTTTTACATTGTATTCCTTGTGTTTGGTGATCTTAGATTAGCTTAATAGTATGAGATAGTGCAAATCAGAAAATTAGGGACCTAGTTTGCAGAACTGGTAGACATGTGGTGGGATTTTTCATTGACACCTAGGGTCCACCTCCTGGTTTGATTTTACCATGTTATGATATGTTTGAAAGGGAATTTTGTAAAGGAAATAAAAAAGAAAAAAAAGAAACGTACTTATCTAGTGATTTCAACCTTGATTTTACCGTGTCCTCCTTATTTGGTGATTGAAGGTATGATTTCAACCTTAATTTTTATGGTTCCAACTGATTGATTGTCCTATTTGATTCAATTGCTCAACTATCATCAACTTTGGTTAATTTAGGAATAAGGAACCTAGGGTTTCATTTGGAATTGATGTTCAAACCTCTTTATTACTGAGA
This sequence comes from Papaver somniferum, assembly GCF_003573695.1. Taxonomy (NCBI): domain Eukaryota; kingdom Viridiplantae; phylum Streptophyta; class Magnoliopsida; order Ranunculales; family Papaveraceae; genus Papaver; species Papaver somniferum. Next base: position 113,388,081 of record NC_039363.1, read on the forward strand.
CAGGTTGTGAATTGGAACTTTAGGGTTTGTTGTGATTTTTGTGGTTACTGTACAGGGTATTGCTAAGCAGATTTGCTGAATTGAAACAATCAACATCTTTTCAGAATTATTATGTATCGTCTGGTGACATTTTGGGCCTGATTATAGGCATTTTCGGTACTGAACTAGGTTAAGATGTCTTCTTGAGAATCATACCTCTGTGAACAACAACTTCCAGCGTGACTACATTGTTGCTGTGACATCTTTTTTCCTTCTGAGTTAGTCAGCTTGTATGAAAACTGTTCTATAACCTTGGCAGTTCTGCTCTCTACAAACTTGACATTTCAGTACCTTAAATTAGCCTTAAGTTCTTCACTGATAAGTTAGCATGGTATTCAACAATCCAGTTACAATTATATGTTTGATTATGCTAGCTTGTATGTATTGAGTTCCGCACTCCTGGCAGTTTTACTTTTAAGAAGATTAACACGTACAATTTGGTTTAGCCTTAAGTATCTTCTAGTGAGGTATTGTCCACTGTTTCAGTGCAAATGTTTAGGATGATATTTATTGCTACCGCAATTGATTTGTTTCATGTAGTTATGTTCCAGTGAAGTTGTTCTGTTTTCTAACTTATCTTCTACACGATTAAGGTATCTTTGGATTCGATAGGCAGGCAACAGAGCTTAAGGTTTGTTTTGCGAACTAAGGTGGGAACTTACATTACTCTTTCATAAGCAGGCAACAGAGCTCAGGTAATAATGTTGTTTTATCTTGTTTGTTCATTATTTTCTGTTTTTCTGTGGTTGTATCTGCAAGAAATCATAGAGAAACATCAATCTGAACTTGCAGCTCAAAAATAATTTTACACTAGTGGTTTAAATGCTTCCAAGGAGGCTGAAGCATTGGCAGAGAATAGAGCAAACAGAGAGGTAAGTGTTGTAATACTTATCTTGAAAATGGTAAATTGTTTATAGTTGTGATTTATAATTGAAAATCTTTAACTTCTAGTGCTTCTGTGTGTGTCTTCTCACAGATTGATAGCTTACTTTATTTCCTACTTTTAAGTGTTCTTTGGTCGTAGGTTAGTAGATGAGTGTGTTGCTATGAAATATTTAATTTGTAATGATTTGATTTCTCTAACTTTTTTAGTTCCAATGATTCAGTGGCTTCGGCGCCAACTTTATTTACTTCTTTCATTCTCAATCATATTTAACATGTCCTGCAAATAAAACTCAGTCACTGACATCTGGGTATCTTTTTTCAACTTCTAAATGTGCACTTCACAGTTTTTGGCCACATCCAATGGAAAATAGAACACTTCTGCAATGCGTTTATGTCTCAGTCAACTACAAGCATTCGGTCGTTGTTAAAAGAGCATGTAAGTAGTGATATGTTTTGCTTTTTATGATTGTTTTTCATTTATGAGTGTTGAAATGAAACTTTAACATCGTTCCTTTCACCTAGGTGCACAAAGTAGCTTTATGTTATGAAAAATTGTCTTTGGACCAGTTGATTTGGAAGGTGAATCGTTACGCAATCTCTAACAAGTACTATCTGTGATATTATTGCAGAATTGGTGTTGCTATGGAAAAGCAGTGGAAGAATGAGCAGCATGGGAGGTATCAAAATATAAGGGAGTATATTTAGTAGTAATGAAAACTCATGCTGAGGGAACATATCTATCGATCTCGTAGAGGTTAGTTTTGCTCTTCATATATGGTTATCATGGCCATCAGAATCTAGATGCTCATCTAAGTTTTACAGAATATAGAGCTTGTATTCTTATACAAATTTTTTTTTTTTGATAAATTGCAGTCCACTTGAGCCTACATCGCAGTCTCGAGGTCCCGTGCAACTCTTTTGCCACCTTTTGTTCTCAGCTGAGGTGTTGGTTGGCAGGTTAATTGGATGATGCTCTGCTGTAGCAAGTTTGGAGCAGAAAGGTTGGAGAACAAGGAAGTCCTTAGGTTGAAAAGCAGCTGCAAATTTGGTTTGTAAGAACTGAACTTAGGTTGAAATTTTATTCGATGATAGAACAAACTTCAGTTAGATGAATTTGTGAACATAGGAATTTTTATGAACTGAACTTAGGATTCCTGTGTATTCCCTTAGTTTTTGATACTTAGAAGAACAAAATTTGGTACTTAGAAGAATTCAAGTTCTTTTGTGTATGAATCAATTTGAATGTGATAAGAATTGATTGAATGAAGATGAATTTGATTGAAAAAAATATTGTTTATTGTGAAGGACAAATGAAAGGTGTATGCAAGTGGTTATTTGGAATTCCGGCGAATTCCGGCCGAGAATGAGCTGCCGGTCAACCTTGATCTGGTCAAAATTAGCCATTGCTGACTGATTTTGACCAGGTCAAGGTTGACCGACAGTAATTTTTTTACAGTTACAAAAATATTCGTAACGGCTTGAACTTGTTACAACATCCGGTTACTAAATAAATTCGTAACGGCTTGAGCGTGTTACGACAATGCCACGTAGTAACGGCTACAAGCTGTTACAAGGGCCGTTACGAAAAGAATTCGTAACGGCTTCTGGGCTGTTGCGAAAAAATTATAGCACCCCTTTTCGTAACGGCCAAGAACCGTAACAATCCCGGTTCGTAACGCACAAAAACCGTTTCGAATTGGAAAAAAATGGTGTAGTGCAAAGACAACCAATTCAATTCCTTGTTTCCTGACCTTACTCCACTGTCCATCTAAGTCTCATCATTTGACTTCAGCTCCTTCCGGACTTTGTAGCTTTTACCGCTCGAACCAAAGCTAACACCAATCAAGTACATCACCACTGATTCGAGCCCAACCTTCCATTGAAATGAACCCCGTCGTTCTAAGCTGCATCACCACTGTCTATCCTTCACGCCTTTAAGTCGCCCAACTTCATTGATTCGTACCCATGCGAACCCATCTTCAGATTACATTTCATCCAAAACTGAACTCCTGAAATCTACCGTTGTTGCTGTGGAGACCTAGAACGACCACCGGTGCTTACTGACTTAAGCCATTATATCCCTCCAATACCTTGAATCCAATAACACCTTCAAGTACGTGTGTTGCTGGTCGAAATAAGGAGAACACAAATTACTTCAATTATCTGAGACAGATGCTTAAACCCCTTTCTGGTGATAAAACACCACTTGCTTAAAAGAAATAAAATTCCCTTGCTGCAGACTTGGCCACGTCCCATTTAACTCTAGTTTTGATGGCTCACGTGCTTGACAAAGAAAAGCATTTCTTTGTTTCATTCAAATCATTTCAGATGGGACTAAATAAATAGTCACCAGCCACTGCCTGCCTCGAGTCGAGTCTCACTGACTAAGGCCTCGTCAGACGCAAATACCTCTTTAGCTTCCGTTAAGCTGTTATTCTTCCGGATTACCGAATTTACTTGTACTTTCTACAAAAGTATCAAAATAGTGTTGTTAAAAAAATATCGAGTCCTAGCTCATATAAATATGGATACAAAATATAGCATTTACGTGCTTATCAACACCCCCACACTTATATTTTGCTAGTCCTCAAGCAAAACAAAGAATATATCCATTAAACAGCTGGATAAAGATTGATGTCTGCTAAACAGCAAGACGGAAGCACTAAACAACGGTGTAGAGAAGTCTGCTAAACAGTTAGACGGATCCACTAAACAGTGGATAGAGATGTCTGCTAAACGACGATACGTATCCGCTAAACAGCAATACCGGGATATGTCTGCTAAACAGCGAGACGGATCTGCTAAACAACGAGATCGAGAGATGTCTGCTAAACAACTACACAGAAAGACCCGCTAAACAACTGGTCATATCAAGCGATTTTTTTTTTTTTGAAAACTTAAAAAAATATATAAATAATTGACCACTCCTCCATACTTAAACATTACATTGTCCTCAATGTAACTGAGTCATCCAACGTAGAAGTTAAGGTGGGAAACCCTAAAATCCAAATAAAGATAAAAGATATAATAAAGAAAACATATCTTATGGGTTGACTTCCATGAAGCGAAATCGTATGGGTTGACTCCCATGAAGCATAATCTTTGTATCCATAATTGCGCACATAAAGAACCTCAAACAAGGTGAGGTTGCACCAAAGTAAGCAGCAAAGCATATATATAAAGTCTGAAAAGTTGGGGATCAATCCAACAAATCAAGTCTGCTACCAAAATGGACCTGAAAGCACTATAAACCTCTAAAAAGATGTGTAAATGCATTCCCAATAGAAAATAGTATTTAGTCGAGATAAATAAATCACTCTCATGGACAACAAACATAGAATGTATATTAGTTTCTATTCGAAAGGACACTCGAAATCAGGTTCTAAATCAGCTGAAATACATTCGGTCGACACATTATCTTCACTAGAAATCATAGGAAGCAATGTATTTGCAATGTGAAAAGCCAAAGAATTATCAAACTCATCACAATAGTTTATACCTGTACTTAATGGTTCAAGTTTATCAAAATCAGTAACTCCTAAATCTGGTTCTAAGTCCGCAGAAATAACTTCCGCTGTTGAGTTATCTTGATTAACCATTGGAGGCCACAGTGCATTGACAATGTCAATAAGCATATGATCATCAGAATCTGCAAAGTGGGCTAAACAAACTGAGATTGGTTCAAAATCAGCAGTTACCTGACCAATATCAATCCCCTCCACATTCACATAAGCAATCACGAAATCACAAGATGGGTCAGGAAAACAGGAGCTCAATGGAGCAATAATATCATGAGTAAGCGACTCATTATCATCTGCAGCCAAGTGACCTATAAGAATCTCACAATTCCATGACTAGAAGGTACCTCATTATGAATGTCTATTGTCTCTAAGTCATTAGACTCAACAACAGTATCCTTTATATAAACAAGTTCCTCTATATCATCATTGGCATATAACTCTTGGCATGCTAGAACTCTTAACCTTTGGTCCAAACTAAGCGGTGTATGTTTGTAATACTTCACATATATCGTTCTAGACGATTCTTTGCTTACCACATGTGAAGCAAGAACTTCCTTATTATTCTGTGTGACCAATACATATACTCCCCAAGGGTCATATCAGAAGACTTCTCTTGAGAATGTGAACTTCTACGCTTATATTCTGCAATTGTCATCTTAGATGACCTCTCATTCGAAGAATTCAACATCCTCAAAAAGACTCCTGAAATAAAATTCTAACACAAAAAAAATAGTCAAATAGAAAAAGAAATCCTAAAACAAAATAAAAATGCTGTACAAAAATAAAAATAAAAATAAAAATAAATATTTACAAAATCAAAAATACTAATCACAATATCCCACAAACGCTCCCCGGCAACGGCGCCAAAAATTTGATGGCCTTTCGGGATTGCCTATATGTGATAATAACCACAATAGCACGGTGTCTAGCTTGTAGATAGAGGCAAGTACGGGTCGTTCCCACGAGGAGCGGTGGAAATACTGTAATCAATATCTCTAATCAACTAACACGAAACAATATTTTGGATTTTTAGAATTGAAAGTGAAATAATCAAATGAAATTAAAATAAATTAATAAAATGAATCCAAAGGAAAAGTCGATAACCAGAGATTTATGGTATCCACTACTATCTCTATTAAAATACTGAAATGAAACATAATTCTGAATATATGTTTATTGTCCGTTCTATTGATATCACCTATTATATGTATTAGATTCGCAAATATCACTGGGACACCCTAAGCATGGCACATCAAAAGACTAAACCCAAGCATGCACTATCAAATTGCATTAGCGAGAAAATAATACGAAACTAAATTTTAAGTTGACAAATAAAACCTGACTATTCTAAGCATACCCCATCAAAGGATTGCACCCAAGCATGGAATATCAAATACGCAGAGAAATATATTTGCTTCCTAATAATTAAGCACAAAGGTTTATAAAACCGGCGAAGAAACAACTCGTTTTCAATAAATCGATGAGCAATATTCAAAAATAATTCTATTCAAATCATAATGGTCTATTGCTATATAATCGATCAAAGTAGCCTAACACCAAAAATAATTTTACCCATAAAACCCTAGTTACAAGTTTAGCAGTAAATGGCTTTCTCAAAAGCCATAAACAAATCGATCAAACAGAATGACAAGCAAATCGAAATGAAATCGAAATCGAAACTCCAAACCCCTCTTTTGTGTAGCGTCTGTCGCCTCTCTTTGTTTCTGTTGTCTCCCAAACGGACGCAACAGTGTTCTTCTCCTCTTCGGCTCTGTGGCCGGCCTCTCTTTCTTCCTTTTCTCGAATCCAATATATTCAAGTGTTGTGTAGACTCCAACTAGGACCAAGCACGTCTTTTCCAAATCCCAGTCCAATAGGATAACGCCCATCTCCAAATTCAGACTTCGTCCAAATTTCGAATTCCATCATCTTCAGGCCTCTCTCGTCTACGGCTACAGCTAGTTCTACTTCCCGTCCGTCTAGCCACCAGCTGCAACTTTTCTGACCAGCTCTCAACTCCAAATTCAGGACAATAACAACTTCCAGTTCGAGCTACAGCAAACCCATCTTCACTTAACTGATTTCTGTCTGTCCAACTCTTGTCATCTTCATGCTCACCGGAAGCAACACCAACCTCCTGGTTCAACTGAACATCTCCTCCATTACGAATTCAACTCTAACCTCTTTGCAGTATGAACCACAGTACCAACTAGTTATCCATCACCAGATCCTTCCTACGGCAAACCATTTCGAACTCAATACAACACAGTTGACGTTTGCAGACCTTCCCATTTCAATTCACGACAACCCCAAAGACAACCAATTCAATTCCTTGTTTCCTGACCTTACTCCACTGTCCATCTAAGTCTCACCATTTGACTTCAGCTCCTTCCGGACTTTATAGCTTTTACAGCTCGAACCAAAACCAACACCAATCAAGTACAACATCACTGATTCGAGCTTAACCTTCCATTGAAATGAACCCCGTCATTCTAAGCTGCATCACCACTGGCTATCCTTCACGCCTTTAAGTCGCCCAACTTCACTGATTCGTACCCATGCGAACCCATCTTCAGATTACATTTCATCCAAAACTGAACTCCTGAAATCCACCGTTGTTGCTGTAAAACGACCACCGGTGCTTACTGACTTAAGACATTATATCCCTCCAATACCTTGAATCCAATAAAACCTTCAAGTACGTGTGTTGCTGGTCGAAATAAGGAGAACACAAATTACTTCAATTATCTGAGACAGATGCTTAAACCCCTTTCTGGTGATAAAACACCACTTGCTTAAAAGAAATGAAATTCCCTTGGTGCAGACTTGGCCACGTCCCATTTAACTCTAGTTTTGATGGCTCACGTGCTTGACAAAGAAAAGCATTTCTTTGTTTCATTAAAATCATTTCATATGGGACTAAATAAATAGTCACCATCCACTGCCTGCCTTGAGTCGAGTCTCACTGACTAAGGCCTCGTCAGACGCAAATACCTCTTTAGCTTCCATTAAACTGTTATTCTTCCGGATTACCGAATTCACTTGTACTTTCTACAAAAGTATCAAAATAGTGTTCTTAAACAAAATATTGAGTCCTAGCTCATATAAATATAAGTATAAAATATAGCATTTACGTGTTTATCATTTCCCAGTTGCTAGAGTTCTCTTTTATGTAGTCTTCAAATCAGGGTTTGCAATCAATGTTATCTTGGTAACAAAGCATTCAATACTCACCGTGAAATGAAAACCTGATTAGATTCAAGCTAAATTCTTTCAACCGTTAGATCGAATCTTAGATTTTTATACACACATGAAATGTAACTTCATTTAGGTTTGAGTAACCGTACCTAAATGTGTACAAGTCGTTGGTTCAACGGTAGTTAACCATAGGTTAGCCATATGAGCACTTTCATATCAACCTTATTGTTCTTTACCACAACTAGTTCAAATGACTCAAATGAACTAGTTAGAGAGTTGTTCAATTGCTTAGATCTCATAGAAGTATACAAGACACAATCGAAACAAAAATAGTTTTGATTCACTCGAATCGATTCATGAACATTATAGCCACGGTTTGTAAAGATTGCATTCCTTAAAATATAAATGTCTTAGTTCACGAATTAAACTGTTTTTAGAAAATAACCTACTTAAGTACGCGTACTGGTACGTGGACTTAAGTACCCGGAATAAGTTTGTTTTCAGTTCACAAACTCCAGCAGAAAATCACGGGATGTGAATTTCCGAGTACGCGTACTGGTACGCGGACTTTAGTTCCGGTTATCTTGAGTAGCAAAGTACGCATACTTTGGTTCAAGGACATTGGACTTACACACATATGAGTTGTCTCACAATGTTTATATCCAACCATGGTTATGTATTCTAAACTCTCATTTCAATCATTGAAACATTCTTAGAGAACGTTATATAGTTGTTGTTCACAAACTATTTTTCCTCAAAGCGATTTTCAAGTGATTGAAACTAATATGACTTTCGTCACTAGTAAATATGAACTTGGACAAAGCGAAAGCTTACCAACACATATTTCGAGAAATAGATAAGCGAGATAAACTCAGCTCGAAATAGTACATGTGTATAATCATAGTCTATATAGCAATACGAATTTTGTCTCAAGATAGGAGATAAAATAGACTTTTGAGTGATAGATAATTTCAAGTCTCCACGTACCTTTTTATCGATGAAGTTCCACCAGTTCCTTGAGTATTTCTTCGTCTTTGCATGATGAACACCGTGGAGTTTAGAGCTCAACTACACTTTCTATCCTAGTCCGAGACTTAGCTATTAGTAGACTAGAAATCGAGACTTATAGTTTTGGAAACTAAACTTGACAAACAAGCTTGAGATAGTAACACTTGCGAGTTCGACCGAGAAGTGCTCTAACACTAGCTTGCATAGAAAAGAATTTCGAGTCGAGAAATAATTATTTAGTTTACGAATTTCTCAAAATATAATGACTAAGCTTAATGAACATTTGTTTATACTTGATCAATTTTGGTGGAGAAAAATTTATTGTTCGGAACCAAATCATGATTCAAGTTTATCATTCAAAAATAGTCTGAAACAGTGATATGTGTCATTGATGTTATTCTGGAATGTTTCGAATTGATTTAGAGAAATATATAACTACTATATTCGGAATGCAATACATTATTATCAGTCTTAAAAACTGAGATAGTTGTTATATGTCTGAAGCCGTATTACATATACTCATGCATGTAACAAAGTAGCTATATATCAACTTACAAATTTGTGTGATACACATACTCGTATGCACATCATGGAAAAATATGTTTGTTTCGTGATCCGGATAGGTATGTATATTCGTATACAAACAAATTTGGAACTGTGGTAAGAGAATCGGGATTAATTATTCAAACTGGTATGCGAACCAATACCGTTTTATGTTCTATAACCAGTTTAGTACCCAAACCGGCACGCAAAGTGAAAAATTCCTGTGAACTCCGGAACTGGTAAAATTCTTAAGTTTGAAACCGGTACGCGAACTAAAAAAGTTTTGTTAACTCCGGAACTCGGTTTTGCCTATAATTTTTCAAACCAGTCTGCGTACCTTGACTCAGCCGACTCACGAACGACTCAAGTATTTGTACTTTGTGCATTCACCAACTATGTCGATTATAAATCAATTACGATTAAATTATCTCCATGGGATGATTTGCATTTAATTAATTCTCTATAAACACTAGAATCATTTGATAACATGATTGTGACTCAAGATTACTATCTTGTGAACACGAAAATGAGTGTTAAGCTTTTAAGTTCATACCGGCTAGTTTCGGCTAACCATGTTGAATATAGTCTTTGTACACGGTTCTGTTATAGTTTACCTAACCAGAGTGTATATCTTGTTTATGTGAATAAGTTTCAAAGCTTTCATCTAACGGTGAATATTGTTTGCTTGGTTCCAAAGCTATCTTAGCTTAAACCTAAAACAACCTATACTTTGAAGTCTATAAGGGGAACTCTGGGAAACTGGGATATTTGAATGCCCACACTACTTGTTGTGTGTCCTAGTTGTGTCTAGAGTCGTCCTTTATAGAAACCTTTTTAGGGTTTAGCGACTATCAAAGACTTCACTGGGATTCGTGAAGCCAGGTGTTGTTAGAGCATAGCTCGGTCTAACCCACCAAGCGTTGGTATGTCAAGTTTGGTTGTCATATTTTAGTGAATCAAAACTCATGTTAAGAGTCGCTTTATTATGTACTAGATTCAACTTCGTATATGTTAGCTTGAAAGTATTAGGATATGAGACATTACAAGTATTGTGAAGACTTGAAGAAGTGAAGAAGTAAGAAGCTACAACGACAACAATCATCCTTCCACTTGAGGTTACTGATATTTGACTTGAACCATTTCATTCCCTGACGTATATTTCAAGTCGTGCATATTGAAAACAAAATTGAGAAACATGTTTGAACTCTAGATAGACATAGTATTAAGGAATACAATACGAGATTTATTGCTTAACCATTAAACTTTGTAGATAAGACATCGCCATAATCATTTGAATGCTATTGTGATTATGTATAGGTATGAGGTGAGGATTTCATCCTAGGGAACAATGTTTACATGTGTTCTAAGGAAGTAAGTTCATGAACTGGGTTTGTGAATCGAAAAGGAAATCGCCATGCGTTATTGGGATTGTTATTCATTGCATATATTTTGAACATCCAATATGTGTGATTTAGTAGAACCGTTCATGACTTGTTTGTGTTCTTGGTAAAACTATTCACAAAGGCCTGACTTATATATTGGTATTTATTAGTGAAACCGATCTTAAGTAATCACCTGAGATGGTATGATCGGGTTTGTGATTTTATGTATGACCAAATCTGGGAAAAGGGGAACCGATCCTAGTAAGAGGTGTAATACATCACAAAGGGGAACCGATCCTTGTATGAGATGCAGTAGGTTTATAGCAGAAAGGGGAACCGATCCTATGGACATGTGCAACACGTTTTTAGGCAAAGGGGAACCGATCCTATGGACATGTGCAACACATTCAAGTTAGATATCATATATATGTGGGGAACCGATCCTAGTACCTAGTCAACCGAATTTTGGAAAGCTAGTGTGACTATGCACAGTACTCACATGGAGGTAGAACCAAAACTTGTTTTGGTAGAACCGTTAAACCCATGATTTGTGATTGAATGTTATTTGATCAATCGCATGATATGTCAGATGAACCAATTCTAAACTTGTTTGGAAGTTTGGAAAATCGGTTTCAAGATTGTAAATATGAAAGAGAACTTACAAAGTTAGGATGTCGACATACTTTGAACATGTGTTGTGAATGTTTATTATTTAATTGTTCAAAGTTATTCCTTAATATCTAAGGGAAGATAATCCCAGGATTGAAACACAAGTAAGTTAAGAATCTTTTAATTAAGGTTATTAATTTAATTTTTAGGAAATAAGAATTAGTAATGTGCATTTACTAATTAAAGATTTTCTTCAATCATTATTTTTTGGACAGAGCATTTCCAGGAATTATAGAAACCGAATTTGTGCTTTAATGAACATCTTGAGAATATTTTCAGTTTTGGAAATTCCTTGGTGTCCAAACTTCCTAGTCTATAAATACTTGAAGTTTGCATTTCTAGCAAGCTAATCCTTCATAACAGCAAACTACCTGTGGTTGTGCTGCTATTGGTGAAGCCGCCTATTCGGAGAGGAGAGTAACCTAATCAGGCGAAATCTTTTACGGCGGCTCAGTTTAAAGTCTTCTTTGGGATTGAGAAGCTTTATTAGTACCGTTGGTGGGACTAGATAATTGCGGTTTATCTTTTATTTTCATTGATTTGATTGACTAACGGTGGTTGAACTTTGATTGCACCTAGTTTGTTTATGCTTGAGGATCTTCTCTTCTGATATAAGATTGACTCAAACTAGTTCAGAGTTTCGACAGGGATCTTTAGACCGTTTGTAGTTCTAAAGACGATCTTGTGATAATCCATTGTTAATAGACTCCGTTCTGTGCGTGATTGATCACAAGAGATTCAAGTGATTGTGTGCAGGTAATTATTGAAGATCTAAGAAGATTTGAAGATGAAGAAGATATTGAAGATTTCTGATTTGTGGGTTCATAATATTTGGTGTGCACAATACTTGTTACGGTAAATAGAGGATCCAATTAATATTCGGATTTTCCTTGTGATAGAATTGGATTTATTAATTGAGTAGATCGGCATCAACATAATTCTTTGGATTGAGAGTGTTGATCGCAAAATCTTAACGATTACTTTGGTAATTGAACATAAGATAGATCTAAGGACCTGACGAAGGAGTTTATGTTAAGATAAACAGAAGAGCCTTTGTCCGACTCATATTACTTGGTTGAAGAGAGTTGATACCAAACAGATTTGTTGTTCCTGTACTGTTTGGAATACGAACCAAAGTAATTGTTCTAAGTACGTGACTTATTTATAAGTTGGAGGCGTGGGAATACATACAGAACTAGGTGAACTATAGGTTTAGTTGCTTGGTCTCAACTATACGAAGTTAGGTGTAATTTTGTGTAGCGGCTTAATCCTGAGAGTATTCAATTCTGGACAAGGTCCTGGGGTTTTTCTGCATTTGCGGTTTTCCTCGTTAAAAAAATCTTGTTGTGTCATTTACTTTTATTTTCCACAATTATAATTATCTTTATTATAATTCAAAGTAAATTACACACACGTTAATTTCTACTTACTTGATAAGTGAATCCTATTGTGTTTGGTTAAGTCTATACCTTTTTATCAAGTAAACATACTTCGTTGTTGTATTGTCTCGATATCGTATCCATAGACGATCACACGAAGTGTGAACCGATTAGTTGATTGTCTCGACTCAGTCCATAGACAATTACTTTCGGAGAGAGGACTTATAGGTAGGAAAAGTTTTAGATTGAGGTATATTTGGGTACCCTCATCTTTTCAATTGGTATCAGAGCATGCAAACACGAAAATATCTAACAATCTTTGTTTGGTGCGATCCAACCTATAAGAATGAACTCGAGTTCTCATGAATTGACTTCAATTAAAGTACCTCCAAGATTTGACGGGACAAACTATCTATGGTGGAAATCTGCTATGAGATCTTTTCTTCAATCACGAGACTTTAATACATGGCTATTAGTCGTCGATGGTTACAATTACCCAATAGTAGAAAATTCGGAAACTGATCCTAAACGCTTAGTGGATTTTTAAAACGAAGAAAAGTCTTTTTCTAAGCAGAATTCAGATGGTTTGAATGCGATTATTCATGTTGTAAGTCGGGATTTACAACATCATGTTTCAACATGTCAAACTTCGAAAGAATCTTGGGATAATCTTCAGATCGTATTCGAAGGAAATACATCAGAGAAAGAAGCTAGACTTCAAACTCTTATGTCCGATTGGGAAAATCTTCGAATGGATGACAACGATACCTTTGAAGAGTTTCATTTTAGACTCTCTGAGATAATCAGTGCTTCTTTCTCCCTTGAAAGACTATTTCTGAAAAGGATAAAGTATGCAAAATTCTCAGATCGTTGCCATCTAGATATGATTCCAAAAAACACGCAATCATTGAAGCTAATGATCTTTCGTCTCTATCTAGAAGTTCGCTAGTTGGTAAACTGAAGATATTTGATCAAGAAAATTTGTCTAAACAAAAGGACAATCTGGCCTACAAAGCCTTAAAAAGGGTTCTGACTCAATATTCGGAAAACTTTGAAGATCAGGAAGATCGATCTACTGAAGATGAAGCTGAAGCTGAATTAAATCATCATTTGTCTCTTATTACTCAACGATTCAAGAAACTGTTGAGACATCAAAAAAGAGAATCATCTATGACAAAAGGAAAACATGTTCCTTCACATAAGCGTGAAGACACCTGGGATGATGATGATATTATTCCTCAATGCTACAAGTGTAGAGGTTTTGGCCGTATTTCTCCAGATTTTACAACCAAAGACACACAGTAAAAAAGAAAATCTTACACTGCCACACTTGATTATTGTCCTAATGAGAATTATCAAGTTGATGAGATAGATCATGTTGCAACCATTGCATAAGTCTATGAATATGATATTCTTCCAACTATAGATACCCAAGAAGAGTTTACCACTTCTATTTCCGAGGAGATATTTCCATGTAAAGATAAAAGAACTCACTTTCTTGAATCTGACATTGTTGAAATAAAATCATCGCTAGATCAACTCAAACAGAGTTTTTTGAATGACAAAGAAAAATTTAACAAGCGACTGAAGAAAATCGAGGTTACTCATTGCTCTGAAAAAATGCAAGTGTCTAAACTCATCTCTGATATTCAATATTGTCAATATGAGATCGGGAAGTTAAAAACAGAGAATCAGAAACTGAAAGATAAACTCATTTGATTTGAAAAATCATCACCGTGTATGAATGTTTCAAGAGACAAGAAGGTAAGGCCAAACAAATCTGAGGGATTTAAATCCATAAAACATAATATTTCTGGTGTTTGCTACTTGTGCAAGCAAAGTGGGCATTTTCAAAGGGAATGTCCGGATACTAAACAGAGAGAGAGACCGTATAAAACCAGAAAATCAAGATCTAAGTTTCGATCAAAAGTCTCTTCGAAACAGGAGAATAATCTCTTCAAGCATCAAGATGTCACAAGGAGATTAAGAGGTGAATCTAAATGCTCAAACATATTGTTGAAATCTTCAAGGGAAGAAAATTCAACAACCAAATTGTGACAGCCTAACCGGTTATCATGGATCCTTACTTGTTACCCTTGAAAGTATACAGTAAGGATATAGATGTAAATATTTGGATAAAAAAATTATAAAAATTGATTTTTTGGTTATGAATTTAATATTCTCAAAGAATTATGACGTAATGCCTACCTCTAGTTGCAACTCTCGCAAAACCGAAAACGTCTGGACCATATTGTTTCCTAACAAGAAACTTCTCCTCGAGTCTTCTGATGGAGATTCTAATTCATCTCCAGAGCTTCAACATGATGTTCCTAATGAAGAGATCTCTTCTCACAATGATAATCTTCTCAAGAATCTCTCACTAAAGTTAGATCTAATTTTATGTGAAGTAAGGAACATGGAAAAGGATTCGCGAAAGGAAGTTAAAGAAGTCAATGACAATGTTGTTAGTCTTGAATTAAGACTTGTAATTATAGAAGATGATTGGAGTCCGGAAAAATCTGCTAATCCGGCTTCTGTTTTGGAGGAAAACTCTAAAAAGTCGAATTTAGAGTTTCAAAAATGAAAAATAGACATCAATTTTAGATTTCTTTCAATGATTGTATTAGTCTATTATGAATAAAATTATTTGATCTATAATTTCTCTTGTGATAGTTTTCGGTTTACATAGCCTGTGCTTGAATGCTTTTATATTATTGCTATGTATGTTTATGGGATGTTTGATTTCAGTTTTACTACCTTAATATTCAATCTCATATGTTGTGAACCCTTGTTGTTTGGGTGACTTTTTGATTTAGCAGGATTAAGTTCTAGCCCATGTTGGTAGGCTTTATCAAAGAATCATGAAGGGTTCTGGTAGAAAGAATAAGTGAAAAGTCACAATATGTTGAATCGGTTTTGGTTTAGCATAAAAGCATATGTGTTTCAACGGTTTTCATTTTTTGCTTGCAATTTTTAAAACCAATTTTCAACCTTTCTCTGGTAAAGGTTGGTTGTTGTTATTCTTTTGTTTTTGCATAAGGATGACAACATGATGATATTTCGATATCAATTTTCCTTGGACGAAGACGCAATCATATTGGAGAAGTGGATGCCAAATTTGAGGCAACAATGTTGTTAGTTAATTGTTTTCCTGTTTAAGAAAAGCCTGAGTTTGTTTTCCTATTGCTTTTGCTTAAGAAAATTTCGGTACAATTGATGTTTAATTATTCCATTATGTGTGTATGGATGTATGTGTGATTCTATTGGTTCCAGTTAAGAAAAACTATTGTTATATTGCTTTATTGTGTGGTATCAATTGTTTAGGCTTACAAAATTTCGGTGCAATTGCGGTGCTTTATTGTCTATGTTGTTTCAATTGCTTCCGGTTGAGGTGAATAATTATGCAAGTTGATTTATTTGGTTTGTATGAATTATTTATGGCTTAACGAAACAAAAGGTTTACGGGATGAGTTGTTTAGTCCAATTCGATTCCGGATAAGAGAAACTAAGTTAATTCTGATCTTAGTTAGACTTATTGAAGTGAGGTTTCAATTATTCAAGTCTAATCGAATGCCTTAACAAGAAATGCTAGTTAACTAACGTAGTACTTGTCTTGTGAAAAATTGAAAGGTCTAAGTTTATGGATAATTAGAACCTGATGAGAAAAATAGAGTTATCTTTATTTTGGTCTTACCGAATAAGCGATTGTTTTTGTACAATCGGTTTAGCAAAGGAACTAAGATGCTTAATTGATTTTTGGTTTGCTAAAATAAAATGGAAAAAGTGTTTCGGACAATTATTTCCTTGGTAACATATCAAAATAAAACTACTTGTAGTTTCGATTTTGATATTGGTTATCAGAACATGGTGTGTGGAACCCTCGTGCCTAACTCTACAGGTAGCAAGTCTATTTTGAGATTTGCAAGATTCTTTTCGTGTTGTCCTTTATTTTTTCGTTTCTTTGTCATTTTGTGACAAAAGGAGAAATATATGGAGTAAACAAGTGATACTGGCATTGATTTTATATTGATTGGTATCGCTGAGGAAAATAAAATTGGTGCTTTAACGTTTAATCTAAACGAAAGAGTGAAAGCACAGACTAAGGGGGAGTAACATATCATATTAAGTGGTGTAACAAAGACGTGCGGATTAAATATCTACATATCTTCCTTAGGGGGTTGATAGACACATTTTTGTGTCTACGTGTCCTTAATTTCATGTATCGTTGGTACTCGATTTTTTGTACTTATTATGGTATTTTATGTGTTTTTAGGTATTTTTGGAAATAAACATTCTTGGAAAAATCGGCTCGAAAAGTCGTCTAAAGCACCGGAAGGAACGTGTTATTCAGACTCTCACTTGTGGATAAGGGGCGCCCAAATGATAAGGGGTACCCAAAGGATATTTGCACCCAAGCAGCTGATCAAAGACACCCCTCATGGCATCTGCTATTTGCACCCCAGGACCGGATAAGGGGCACCCATCTTCTTCTTCACGGGAAAGATATTTGGCGGGAAAAGAAATCTCAACTGAGTGAGATTCTGGTCATGATATTATGGGGATATTTGTGTCTTTAAGACATGATTATCTTCTTACCATGATAGTGAGATTTTGTACGTGTCTTGAATGGAAGGAAATCGTATACTTTTGGATATTTTCGAAAACAGGGAAGGAATTATTCACGGAATTAATTTAAGATATTCTCTTCATTATTTGGCTCAATTAAATGAGAAGATTTGGATATACCATACAACTCAGAAGACGTGTGAAAATGGAGAGGAAGTATTCCCGTGAAATACTTTCATTAACTGCAAAGATCTTTTGGAGTAATTGAGATGATTGTCAACCTAAGATTGGCTTCACAGTATAAATAAGAGTGTCTTGGGTATCAGTGAGGAGATGGAGAGTTTGGGGATCGTTTAGAGCAAACCCGGTTTAATCATTATTTTCTCCCATTTCATCACTTGTAAACACTTTTGAGCAATGAAAAATTATTCTGAGTGTGTTTCCAATATGCGGAGCTAAACCCAATCCTTGGGGCTATGGAGGAAGCCGTTGTTTCGGTAAAAGTGATATATTTTTATTAATTAATTACAACAACTCTATTATGATTTTTGCATTGAACTAAAAATTGTTTATATGATTTTGATTAGTTAGGTGTATTTTCTCTTGATAGAATATGCTTGCTTTAGGGTTTTGATATTCTATGCTTGGATTAACATCTATTCTTTTGGAAATCTACATGTCTAGGCAATACTATTAAATTCAATCTGAATGTTGAGTTGCATAATTATTGTTTTATTAAATCACTAATATCAACCAATAGTGGAATCCTAGTCCTATTCTCTCCATAATTTTCACAACATCTTTTTAATTTAGTTCGCTGTTTTTATTTATTAAAAAAAAATCTAAAAATCCGCTTTCACAAGTCTTGAACGAATCATACTACTACAAAAACTTTGAAAACACATCAGGGGAGTATTAGCTTTGTTATTATAATGTCAATAACGACATTTTTGAGGATTGAATGTATGCAGTTTACTGTGCTGTTGAATTCGGGAATCAAGGGTATGTGTATTGAATTCTTGTAATTTGTTTATCCATATGATGTAAGAGTTTTGTCACTAAAATTGACAAAGGGGGAGATTGTTAGAGAATAGCTCGGTTGAACCCACCAAGCGTTGGTATGTCAAGTTTGGTTGTCATATTTTAGTGAATCAAAACTCATGTTAAGAGTCGCTTGATTATGTACTAGAGTCAACTTTGAAAAAGCGGGGGTCTAACAACCACACCCAATATTTCGCTTAGCAATCTATATGGACAAACTCCAATATGCTTTCTATAGAATAAACTAGACAGTCAGACTCAATCTAGATAATAAGTATACTAAAGAGTTTATATCTCAATCTCTCGATTTGATATATACTCAAGCAAATAGAAATCTGCGAGTCTTTATCAAATACTAGAGAGATAACTTGGATGGTACCAAAGACCAATATCCAAGTGTCAATCAATTTAAATCAACAACCAAAAGGTAGGATATTCTAATTGACTGAACAACGCACAACCTGTGATATTTCAATTATATAACAAAATATAATGCGGAAAAGAAATAACACAGAAAATTCGAAGAGTTGTTGATAAAACAGGATACACAACCTGTGATATTCTGTGTGACACACAACCTGTGATATTCTACGTCTATGATCCCAGCAGGATACTACGTACTTGATTCCCTTAGCTGATCTCGCCCACAACTAAGAGTTGCTACGACCCAAAGTCGAAGAGTTTAATAAACAAATCTGTATCACACAGAAAAGTCTATGGTAATATATAAATACGTCTTCCACGAATATACCTACGAGTTTTGTTCCGTCTTTTGATAAATCAAGGTGAACAGAAACCAATTGATAAATCAGACTTATATTCCCGAAGAACAACCTAGTATTATAAATCACCTCACAATAGTCTTAATCGACGCAGCGAAAAAAGATATCGTGGAATCACAAACGATGAGATGAAGATCTTTGTGATTACTTTTTATCTTGCCTATCAGAGATAGAAATCTCAATCCAATTATTATAATTGCACTCGTACGATAGAAACAGCAAGATCAGATCACACAACTACGATAAAGTAGTATCGGTATGGCTTCACAATCCCAATGAAGTCTCTAAGTCGTTAACCTTGTTTAGAAGAAGAAACCAAAGGTTAAAGGGTAATCGACTCTAGCTTAGCACAACTAATATCACACAGAATGTGTGGGGATTAGGTTTCCCAGTTGCTAGAGTTCTCCCTTATGTAGTCTCTCAAATCAGGGTTTGCAATCAAGTTAGCTTGGTAACAAAGCATTCAATATTCACCGTTAGATGAAAACCTGATTAGATTCAAGCTAATATTTATCAACCGTTAGATCAAAAACATATCTTGTTATACACAAATGAAATGCACGTTTCTAGGCTTGTGTAACCGTACCCAAACTTGTACATTAGTTGGTTCAACAATAGTTAACCAAATGGTTAGCCATATGATCACTTTCATATCAACCATATTCTTCTTAACATAACTAGTTCAAATGACTCAAATGAACTAGTTAGATAGTTGTTCAATTGCAAGGAAATCTTATGTACTACACAAGACACAGTTGAAGCAAAAACGATTTGATTCACTTGAATCGGTTCATGAACTATATAGCCAAGGTTTGCAATTGCATTCCTTAGTTAATATGAATAAGTTCACAAACATCGTTTTTAGATATAACCTACTCAAGTTCGCGGACTGGGTTCGCGGACTTAAGTTCCCGGATGGAGTTTACAAACTCTAGCAGAAATTCTTGGGTTTGAGAACTTCGCCAGTTCGCGGACTTAGTTCGTGGACTTAGCTCACGTACTATTCCGGTTCACTTGATCAACAAAGTTCGCAAACTTTGGTTCAAGGAATAAGGACTTATACATATATATGTTTTCACAACAATGCTTATATCCTCCAACGGCTATATAATCTAAACTCTCATTTCAATCATTGAAACATTCGCAAAGGACGTTATATAGTTGTTATTCACAAACTATTTTTCATCAGAGCAATTTTCAAAGTGATTGAAACATAACATGGCTTTCGCCACTAGGTAAAGATGAACTTGGCTAAAGAGAAAGCTTACCAACATATATTTCGAGAAATAGATTGGCGAGATAAACTCGGCTCGAAATACCAAATGTGTATAATCTAAGTCTATATAGCAAAACGACTTTTGTCTCAAGATAGGAGATAAATATACTTTCGAGTGATAGATAAGTTCAAGTCTCCACATACCTTTTAGTCGATAAAGATCCACCAATTCCTTGAGTAGTCCTTCGTCTTGTATGATGATTGTCATGGAGTTCTTGAGCTCAACTACACTTTCGATCCTAGTCCGAGACTTTAGCTATAGTAGACTAGAAATCAAGACTTATAGTTTTGATCACTAACATTGAAAAACATGCTTGAGATAGCAACGCGTGCAAGTTTGACCGAGCAATGCTCTAACAATCTCCCCCTTTGTCACTTTTAATGACAAAACTATGAATACATATGGAATACAAAAAAAAATATATATATAAATAAACTTTTGTAGCTCCTATTCCACATGCCTAATCTTCAACATTACTCGAAATCTTCGTCACTTCCAAGTACTCCAATGATCCCAAAGGTTGTAAGTTTAGCATCATCGTTGTTGAAAATCCGTAGCTATAACAACGAGAAAACAAGAGTTCTCAATCATTGTTATACAATGTCATAGTATCATTACACAACGTCAAAGTTCAATTGTATCAGAACTTTAACAACAATACTATGGTGATATGTCACTCCCCCTTAGTCAATACTCCATCTTGCATGGAAACCACTCCCCCTTACATAATGATCCGAAAACCAAATGTATTTGTAGTGTGAACTACATATTAATTCTCCCCGTTTTTGTCAATAAAATTGGCAAAGGTACAAGAACGGGATCCTAATGAAATTTCCGAAAGAGACATTTCATGACCAAAAGAAAGCATATATCATCTTATTTAGATGCAATCATAAAGCCGAAGCTAAATGCATTCATCAAGGAGTCTATAAAGATACAAGATAACCCCTATAATATTCCACAACCGCACTCCCCACAAAGATTTGGCAATTAAGCACAAGTTCAATTAAGAACTCTCCCCGTAAAATGTCATTCCCGAAAGAACAACAAGAGCGACCTTAATTTCAAAAAGAAAAGAAGGATTTCTTTGGACATAACAAATCACATACAAGTATGAATTTGAATCCAAAATATTCAATTAAATTAACCATAAGAGAACCCATGATTAATTTAATCAAACATGTTCAACATAAGTAAACTTATGGAGACTTAAAAACACTCAATTAGATTAATCACAAGAAAACCCATCATTAATCTAATTGAAATACACAACTAAACTAATCACAAAGTAATCAATTTAATTGGTCAATGATAGACACATTTTTGTGACCTAATTGTCCTCAATTTTCAGTATTGTTGGTACTCGATTTTCTACTTATTATGGTGTTTTATGTGTTTGTAGGTATTTTTGGAAAATAAACATTTTTGGAAACTTCGGCTAAAAAAGTTGGTATAGGCACCCGGAGGACACATGTTATTCGGACTTTCAGTTTTGGATAAGGGGCACCCTAGGGAGACAACTGCTAATCGCACCCCATTACTGGTTAAGGGGGCTCCGTCTTCTTCCTTGAATTGAAAAGAAAAATTGGCGGGAAATTTGGTTTCAACGGTAAAGGATTTATTATCTTTAAGATAAGAATATCTTATTGCCTTACAAACATGAAGTTTGAAGAAAAAGGAAGTTATCTTGTATTAAACAAGAAAGATATCCTTATAAGACTTTATCTTGGATTTTATTCTGCGAATTAAAGAAGATATGGGTTTAGAAAGACATATATAGAATAAAGAGAAGGAAAAATTCCTGAAGATATTTTTAATTAAAAAGAAGAAGATTTTGGAGTTGTGGAAGAATATATTTGAGTGATGTGTATTTGTGTGTATAAATAGAGAGCTAGAGAGCACATTTGGGGAGAGTTTTGGGAGAGAAAAGAAAATCACTGCTTTGATAATTTTCTCACATTTTCATCATTTGTAAACCACTTTTTGAGCCATGAATAAATATTTTAAGTGTGTTTTCGACGTGATGAGCTAATCCCCAACACTGGGACGACGGAGGAAGACGAGTGTCATACATGGGTAAAATTATTTAATTCTTTTTAAGACTTTTGCATTAATTTTAATTGAAATATGATTTGAATTAATTGGTTGTCATTTAATTTGATGAAGTATGCTTAGTTTAAATGTTTTGATACATCATGCTTAGGATTTACAACTAATCTTTTGAGAATCTACCTTGGAAAAATCAGAGTCCATGTTAATTTTATTTATTGAGCTTTAATTGTTGAGAATAAATAAATCGAACCCTATGTTATGAATTCGACGAAATCCTAGTCCCAGTAACTCTCTTCATCTTGTGACAATATTTTGTATATATTTTCCTTTTATTTTAGTTTATTAATTCTTAAAATCAATCTCATCAAGTCCGAGTGAACAACAACTCTATTTACCACTATATAAAATTCATCAAATTTTTGGCGCCACCGACGCGGGCTTGTTTATAGATTTTTTTTTAGGTTTTATTTTTATCATTTTTGTTCTTTTTTATGCCTTTTGGTATTTCTTGTTTGTTTTCAAATTTGGAGCTGAGCTAAAGAAAAAGGGAGAAAGTGCTGAAAACAAAAGCGAAACCAAAGAAGGAAAGAAAAGAGGAATCCAAAAGGAGTGAAGAAGAAGATTTTTTCTATATAGATATTTTATTTTATTTTATTTTATTTTAAAAAACTGTAAATAGATAATTAATTTTTGTAATTTTTTATTTTTGGACCTTTTGAACTTTATTTTTGGAACATTGGACATAATTATTTTTAAAACCCTAAGGAAGGGTTTATTTAAATAAAACTGCTGCAGGGAAGGACGACAGTTACGATACTGTCTCGGCCCCTCAGGTTCGTACACTGACATTGGAGTCGGTGGCCTGAGTCGAATCGACCGTCTGGTACGAGAGGTAAGACTCTATCCACCCACGAATTGTCGGTGGGTTGTATTTTGTGTTAAGAATATCGAACTGGTATTATAATAGCCAATACAACGAATATCCGACTGAACAAAATGGACATTACTACTTTGACCATAGTGTGAATAGTGATTGGGAACATCGACCTATTGAAAGTTGCTCATACCATGGTGAGCCCAATTACTATTCGCACAACCCCGGGTTATACGAGCAAAACGATCCTCCTATTTCTCTAGAAGAGTCTCTCAAGAGTTTCAATGAGTCAACACAGAAGTTTCACTTATTTATGAAGGAGACTTATAATATTCCGCTTCCAGAAGAGTCCGTAGAGGAGTCAACTAAGATGTCTCTAGAAGAGTCCCTCAAGCAATTTCCTGAGAGTACAAATAGGATTGTGGAAAAATTTGCTCAAGATAGTCTTAAATTCCAATATAGTGTTCCCAATACCACCTTTGAAAATAAAGATAGTTTTTATAATCAAGATGACGAGGTTAGAATTGGTAACACTACTTGTTTAGACGAGGTTCGATCATTTTCATATAATGATTATGATGAGGATAGTATTGATGAAGAATCTGAAATATGTAGGCATAGTGATCAGGAATTTGTTACTCCGGTTGAGCTTTATAATGATAATATTATTTCTAGTACAAATACAAATAATTTTAATAATAATTCACTTATTCAAAAGGACGAGGATTTGACTAGAAATATCCCCGTTTTAGACGATGTAGTTTTTCCTTTTCACGAAGCCAAAGAAGGTTTAGAGGAACGAGTTTGTTTTTAGTCTAGCGATTTAGAAACAATAGTCTTAGACAAAGAAAGTGAACTCGTAGAGATGAGTGAGGATGAACCTGACTTAGAAGAATCAATTGACCATTTCCAGGAATCTGATGACCTAGAAATTAGGGAAGTTGTGACTAGTCTTTCTAGAGACACTGAAAACTCTAAGTTTGGGGGTGATTATCATTCTCCGTGTGCTTTAACTCTTAAAAAGGTCCCTCACTTGGGATTTGATATATGTGCCTCAACCATTGTGCCAGATTACCGTCATACTAGCTCTCCCGAACCTAATAATGTCCATGAAGAAGTTTAGTTGTTAGAAACCCATCCTCTGGTTGATGTGGTTTACCAGGCTATGATACCCAGATTGATT
Organism: Papaver somniferum; assembly: GCF_003573695.1. Taxonomy (NCBI): domain Eukaryota; kingdom Viridiplantae; phylum Streptophyta; class Magnoliopsida; order Ranunculales; family Papaveraceae; genus Papaver; species Papaver somniferum. Next base: position 113,412,480 of record NC_039363.1, read on the forward strand.
TTGTTTTCCCACCAAAAACTTTTATTCCAATTGTGGGAACGTTTGAATTTGAAATGTGTCAGTTATTGAGTTTTGAGACTAAACCTAATTACTTTGGGAGATTAGAGTCGACACATTTGTTTAAGGAACACCACCATTCTCATTGTGGTCAGATGTGTGTGTCAAATTGATTGACTTAGAGGATCCCCAGTTATATCAAAGAGTTTATATCTCAATCTCTCGATTTGATATATACTCAAGCAAATAGAAATCAACGAGTCTTTATCAAATACTAGAGAGATAACTTGGATGGTACCAAAGACCAATATCCAAGTGTCAATCAATTTAAATCAACTACCAAAAGGTAGGATATTCTAATTGATTGAACAATGCACAACCTGTGATATTTCAATTATATAACAATATATAATGCGGAAAAGAAATAACACAGGTACCAGAATTTTGTTAACGAGGAAACCGCAAATGAAGAAAAACCCCGGAACCTAGTCCAGATTGAACATACACTGTATTAAGCCACTACAAACACTAGCCTACTACAAACTAACTTCGGTCTGGACTGTAGTTGAACCCCAACCAATCTCACACTGATCCAAGGTACAGTTATGCTCCTATGTCTCTGATCCCAGCAAGATACTACGTACTTGATTCCCTTAGCTGATCTCACCCACAACTAAGAGTTGATACGACCCAAAGTCGAAGAGTTTAATAAACAAATCTGTATCACACATAAAAGTCTATGGTAATAGATAAATCCGTCTCCCACGAATATACCTACGAGTTTTGTTCCATCTTTTGATAAATCAAGGTGAACAAGAACCAATTGATAAACCAAACTTATATTCCCGAAGAACAGCCTAGTATTATCAATCACCTCACAATAGTCTTAATCGACGCAGCGAAAAAGGATATTGTGGAATCACAAACGATGAGACGAAAATGTTTGTGATTACTTTTTATCTTGCCTATAGGATATAGAATTCTCAAGCCAATTATTACAATTGTACTCGTACGATAGAAACAGCAAGATCAGATCATACAACTACGATAAAGTAGTATCGACCTGGCGTCACAATCCCAATGAAGTCTTTAAGTTGTTAAGCTGGTTTAGAAGAAGAAACCAAAGGTTAAAGGAGAATCGACTCTAGCTTAGCACAACTAGTATCACACAGAATGTGTGGGGATTAGGTTTCCCAGTTGCTAGAGTTCTCCCTTATATAGTCTTTCAAATCAGGGTTTGCAATCAATGTTAGCTTGATAACAAAGCATTCAATATTCACCGTTAGATGAAAATTTGATTAGATTCAAGCTAATATTTATCAACTGTTAGATCGAAAACATAGCTTGTTATACACAAATGAAATGCACGTTTCTAGGCTTGTGTAACTGTACCCAAACTTGTACATTAGTTGGTTCAACAATAGTTAACCAAATGGTTATCCATATGATCACTTTCATATCAACCATATTCTACTTCACCATAAATAGTTCAAATGACTCAAATGAACTAGTTAGAGAGTTGTTCAATTGCAAGAAAATCTTATGTAGTACACAAGACAAAATTGAAGCAAAAACGATTTGATTCACTTGAATCGGTTCATGATGCGTGTCGTAAGTGCAACAAACTACTCGATATATTTCCCACTAATTAACTAGTAATATAGCGGTAGTAAAGATCGTTCCCACAGAGAGCTGTGTAATTGATAGGTTATTTGATCAGCAAAATAAAGTAAATAACAGATGGGGGATTGGTTTTAAGATGAATAAAAGGATAATAAGAAAACAAAGATGATTAAGGAATCATTTGTTGCCACTGAACATAAAATACTCGTTTATTCCTTGTTAATTTTTTATTATCACCAACCATAGAATAGCAATAAGCTCTGCTATCCCCGGAATTCCTGTTGTCACTGGATACGGAAGCGCTCGACTACCAGATTCTATCCATCCGAGCCACCATGAATAAGCTCTCAAGGTGTAACCCATCGAATGCATTACGTTTTGTGAATTAGGTTGATCCTAGCATCAGACGCGTAAGCTCGGTCTGCTTACTAGTGTCATCTCTATACACAATTGCTTAACAGAATCCCTTTGTCAGCTTTTGTGATGTACTACTTGTGTATGAAATTGAGTGACTATTACACGTATCACCAATCCCAATACTAGTAGAAGAATTATAATTAGGTTAATTCAAATGGCCAGTTGAATAACCCAGTAATAATCTTAGACAATAAAAACAATAGATATAATCGACAAGAAAAATCAACTTAAAATAAACGTATAAAAAGAATCAGAATTCCATTATGAAAAATCAAGACTTTGAAATCATCCCTAATCAAAGAAAGAATTAGATAGACATATTACAAATAGGGTTGCACATGGTAGGGGACAGTACGGGTTTTTGCCTTGCTCAGTACCTATACCTCCCTATGACCGGTACCTTACCTGTGTACTTGTACATGTACCTGTACCTATGAAGTACGGGACGGGACCTGTACCTGTTTAACTCGGTACGGGACGGTACCGGTTCTTTACCTGTAGCAGAGAAGCCCTTGCAGAGAAAATAAAATTTCTAGGTTTTTTCATACGATTTTAGAGAGAAAAGAGAAGAAGCAGCATCTCTCATAAATCAATTCGAGAATGAAATGGGGAGATTTTGTGCAAATTCCAGTTGCAGAAAGGAGATCTGATGTTGTTGATAATCAGAGATGGGGTTGTAGATGAAATTCGAGTTTGAAGTTTGATGGGTTTTTGTGGGCGAATTGATGAATGGAAGAATCAATGGAAATTTAGGGTTTGTACAAGATAACAGTGATGGGGTTTTTGATGAATTTAGTTCAAAGATAAAGAAGATGAAGAAATCACGAATCTGTGATGAAAATGGAAACTAGGGTTTTGATGTGATGTTCATGGGTTCTTATGGATTTCGGAGACGGAGCAAGTGAAGATGATGATGTTACTGTGTTGATGGGCTTTCCGAGTTATGAGTTACGATCGGAAATAGAGAAGAATGATTGTTGTTGATGTTGATTTTGAGCAGTGAAAGATCAGAAATGATGGTGTGACACTACTGGTGTACGAGTTCTTGAAGATGATAGAAATATTTATGTACATTTCGTACTACGGGACGGGACGAGAATAGCATAGAACTGTTACTCGTACCTACTCTAGGCACGGTACCAGTTTTTGGTACTTGTACCTGTCCCACCTGACCGCGATTCTGGGACGGTACCGGTACGGTTCCTGCGTTTCCGGTACAGTTCTATGGGACGGGACGGTACTTGTGCAGCCCTAATTACAAAAGAGAAGAAGAAAATCTTGGTTTTCTCCTAAAGGGATAAACCCTAAAATATAAAACAAAACCTTTCTCTCCTTCGTCTGTATTTTTTTCTCTCTCTCCAAAGTTGTATATTTCTCTTCTCGGAACTAAGCCTTATATAGGCATTAGTGAGTCGGGTACGATCCACAAAAGTCGTAATTGATAAAGATTCAAAGTCGGCTAAGAAGAATCCCTTGCGGGAGATACTAAGTGATACTGATCCAGTATGACACGGAGTAGCTTAATACAGAAAACCCGGCTTGTAATTGGCTAGTGTGATCAGCGGACCCCATGTAACACATTATGTCTTCTTTCAAATGGACGAAACATCCAACTCGATGTACTCTGCTGTACGAGATTCCCAGTTTTCACCTTTAACGCGTGAGAATAATTCTCCAAGAGATAACTCTCTCTTCTGTTCCCTGTTCAACTTAAACTTCTCCATCGACACAACAAGTCTTGGAAATTTTCATACCGCATGTCCTAGTCCAGCTCGAGGCCCAAATCTCTTCATTCCCCTTCTTCAATAAATCTCGAGGCTTCTTCATTATCTCTCAGTCACAGCAAAGCATCAGTTCCTAATCAAACACCATCAGCACCATGTTCTTCTTCCTACTCGACAGTTAACTCAGCACCTTTGAAGACTCAAACCATCTCCTCCATCTCATCTCGAGCTCCATCAACACCATCACCGAACAATGGCATCACCATGGTCCATGCTCGAGTTCTTCATTCTGCAACAGCGGCCATATCTTACCCATTGGCAGCTCTAGTTTCAACTGGTTCTCTGCGAGTTATCTTCCATCAAGAGCTGGGACATCACCATCATTCATTATGATCAACTCATCTCCGGCTTCACACAATAATGGCAGCAACCTCCATTGTTAACCAAACCACAGCAACACCTCCTTCGCTCGGACCCTTTTAAACAGCATCAATGTTCATCGTCACCATCGTGATCAACTTCCTTCATTCAATCAGCCAATCACTGATCATCAAACTCGTTGTCACTACCATCAATGAAAGCAGCCAACCATTCTTAATTTCGCGTTGTTCTCAGTCACGACAAAGACCGAGCATCACTGCCTTTCATCAGCTCGAACTCTTTCTTCTCCATTTCCTGTTATGCTCATTCAGAAATCCGTGTTCTTCCTCGCCTTGTAATGCAGCAACACGAGAATGGCCGGAGCTGGTCGTGAAACTCGGCCAAGTTCTGTTCTGTTGAGTTTAAATGGTAGAAGATAATGGCCCTAAGTAAATAGGCCGGGTGTCTTTAACAGCTATTTGAATTATGGCTTCCCCCAGTAAACGACTTGACTGCCTTTAGCAGTTCCTTTGAAACATTCACCCCTTAACAGAATGACTGCCTCTTAACTTACAGTGGGGTGGCAATAGCACTTGACCTTTAAAATGACCATTTTTCCCTTGTAGTCTTCTAAGTTCTTGTTCTGCCCATAACTTCTTCATACGAACTCTTCTTTCGCCATTGACTTCATCTTCCTGTCCTCTACAAAATGATAACTAGAAATCCTCCATTTGAACGAGTTCCACTGGGTCTTTGGCACATCTTCACTTGTGACTTCACTTTTGTAGCCATTTCCAATTCTTTTGGATGATTCATCTAATACAACACAAATAAAAGAAACCAAATGTAATATACAATAATTTGCAAGAATATAAGCAATAACTAGCATGGAATTGACACTAAATATATATGAAATATGCACTTATCAAATTTCTCCACACTTGGCTATTGCTAGTCCTCGAGCAAACTATCTAATTTAAATACAACAACTCCATTTCACCGAGGATACGGTTGCACTTAGCATGTGCAACAAGCCTTTAAACTCCTAGATGTCCCTAGTGGACGAGTTATAGTCTCGTGAGGGCTTACGAGAGATATACCCACAAAACCTACTCAAACTTCAAAGCGTTCCAGCTTCCCAAGCATCCAAAGAGCTATGAGGACATAGAGTTTCTGCATGCTAGTAATAAGAAGTTAGAAATACCAAAGAACATACTCTCATTCTTAATTTTGAGTGAGAAATAACCACATCATAATGAGAGAACACGTGTTTGAGAGCGACCAATAAGCATTTTTCCTCGACTTCTGCCTCACTTAAAAGGATTTTATGATAATTGCACTCAATAAGACGACTTTTTTTACGGGTCTCACATGTATGCAGGTAGGAATGAAGAGAGAATCCTACACACGTTGAATGGTGAGAAGGAAACCTTCCGGATTATTTCTGGAGACTCCACAAAATCGTGAGAAATAAATACTTTTTCTGCTGATCTCTAAGAAAGGAAATCAACCACTATTATCGAGGATGAGAGTACTTACCACCTTCACATCCGATTGCAATGATGATAACACCACTCTCACAACATCCAATATAAACGTATTCTTCAGCTCGTCTTCTTTATCTTCTCGGTCTTCGTCTTCGGTCTTCAACTGTTGATGATAAACTATTGAACTTCGTAAAACTCCGACAATTTGTAACTCTTTTCCTGAATTTACTTGTTGCTTGAAACTTCTTTATAGATTTTTCTTCCCCATGGCCTTATTGAACAAATAACAACCTAAATGCAAATCTTTTTCTATTTCTTACGTTTCTTTTCTTTTTTTCTTTTTCTATTTTTTTTATATATATAATTTTTTTTTCTTTTTAAACAAAAATATTGCAACTAAAAATAATAACAAAATTAAAATAACATGGTCATGAAAGAAGTACTTTACCACTTTGATCTTCACAACTTGTATTGTCTTTGTATCATAAACCTCAATAACTCTCATCTTTTAATTTTCTTCGCTCTTGTAAATAAGTCTTCAACTTGGATATAGAATTCTGCTCCTTATATGTAAATCTTCAACATGTATATAAAAATCCGCTCATTGTATGTTTCTTTACTTAGATATGAAATTTTTCTCTTCCTTGTATTGTTGCTTGTAAACCTCAAACGTCTTCAGCTTTCCTTGTATATTTTGATGTCGCTCCCTTTTTGATGATGATGTGTTTCTATGGACCTGTTGTTGGCGAGAGAGAATGGTGCTAACTGCAAATCAAACTACAAGAAGGTGGTTTTCATCTATAGAAGTCACCCTCATAATTGACAAAATTAGTACTCAAGAGATCAAAGAGTAGTGCTTCTATTGGTAGGAGGTTGGGTAGCTCACCATTCTACCCGGAATTGACGTACGGTGACACACACTCAAAAGAAAGCTCTTTAGTCAACTACAAAGAAAATTTGGTCTGGTGCCTCTGTTGATTTGAAAATAGGTAGTCTCCACTAATGATTTATAAACAACTCTAATAATGCATTTCTACCTGCACCTAATTTGCATCACCGGCATAATTAAATCCATTATTTAACACTCCAATTCGTAAGAAATCCGAACGTAGTTCCCTAACACTTCCAAGTTCAGTTATGTTGGTCTGAATTCTCTATGTAAACATACCTAGAAGTATGCTAGTGACTCTAAAATATCTACAAGTTGGAGGTTTTTTATGCAAAATTTTTAAAAACTCTATACGCAAAATATCCAAACACTCCCCCACACTTAAACTTTATATTGTCCTCGATGTAATTGACTCATCCTAAGTAAAATCAAGGTGGGAAATTCTTATATGATATGCAAAACAAGAAAACTAAAAACAAAAGGATAGAAATACAAAACCTATGGGTTGCCTCCCATTCAACGCTTAGTTTAACGTCCTCAGCCTGACCTTCTTGTTATCGTCCGTAAACCAACAATCTGAAAATATGGTAGTCCTCCCAGACAACAATCTGCAATTCTAGTAACAACTTCAGAAAAATATTAGCACAAGATATAAATATTGAAGCTATCACTTTATTGAAGTTTCCCCCACACTTAGTCTTTTCTACACTCGAAAGTGGATAGAGAACATAGAATTCGGGAACTTCAAAAGGTTCTTCAGCAGCCTGCACAATGTTAGAATCAAACACATCAAGTGGTGGGTACTTAGAAGCAAAATAATCCGTTAAAACTTTAGAAGCACACAACTCCAATCCTATGTGAGGTATTTTCCTAAAAGTTGGGTTAATAACTCTTTGAGAAGCTACTTCAATTGGATGGAAAGGATTAATAGATATGTAATTATGCAAAGGATTAGACAAACCTTGTATCGGATCCTCATCTTTTATCTCTAGTGAATTATTTACCTCAAGCATATCGTGGTCCTCTATCGAACTTTTAATTTCTGCTTCAACCGAAATCTCAGCATCATTATAATCCTTGGAAAACTCAATTGGGTCTTCCACGACTTCAATCAATTTGGTTTCATTCTCAATCTCAATCTCTTCAACAACCTCGCCATCGGAATCAGAATCATCTCCTATGAAGTCTAGTTCATTGGTGAAAATCCTAGGGTATTCCTTATGAGTCTCCGACAAAGAGAAAATCGGGTCTACTTCTTGCAAATCAACCGTCCTAAAAACATTGTAATCCGGATATTCATTGTAAAGTTGACATGCATTTGAGTATGTCACACCGTTCATAACAATGGTTCGGTCATACCAAGGCTCCTCCTTTTGAATAGGCGAATGATCATTATTACGATCTGGTGTGAAAATGGAAAACACACAAAAACTCTTGCAAGTATACAAGGCCAAGTTTTAGTATAGAGAGTAAGCAAGGGATCAGTCCACAGGGAGTGGGAGCATACGAGAAATTTTCCTAAGCTAGCAATGGAGACAAGGCACTATGGCAGTGAGCAAGGCAAAGTAATATGGAAATTGCAAAGAACCGAAACAGTTAACAAAGCAAAGATGACAAAACAGCATGGAACCAAGGCTGTGAGCCAAGGGCAGGGGTGAGTTTGTGCACTGATTTCAGTGCACAACAGCTACAAATTGCAAGAAATTAAACAAGCAAAACAGGTAAGGAGATAAACTGAACAGGAAGCAAAACAGAACTGAATTTAAGTGACTGTAAAAGGGATTGTGGCTAAGCTAAGTCTTAGTATCCACCTTGTGTCCTAATCAAACAACATATTTCTAGGTTGAGTTGAAAATCCTATGCATACATCTAGAATGGGAGGAAAACTAATTTGCTCACTAGTTTGCCCCTAGCATTGACTGTTTTTTGACAGAACAATCAATCACAGGCACTATGAGCATTAACCTCTTCCCATTGCTCAAGAAAAACAGGGCAAGGAGTTAACTATCCTAGCAACTTGTCATTTGACAGTGCATAAGGCTTCAACTGAGCCTTAACTTAATGCTACTTAGCTCATGCTCAACATATTACATACACAAGCATTCATCATACAAGATAATTCAAATAACATACACATAACATTCAACTGTCAACTATGATAAAGGGACTGAATTTGAAATTGTAATGAAAATTTCTTCAAAATGTCTACTGGCTAGTCCAGAGATGCCGAATTTTACAACCCTAACACCCTTTTATAGTTACAGCAAAAAAAAAACTAAAATCCCCAAATCAGTAAAATTAGGGTTTTACAAAAAATCCTTACCTAATCTCTGAAAACGATTGATATCTCTCACCCATGCTTCCTTGTCGTCTGCTGATACTACCCATGCCTTCGATTTATTCTCTAACCTCACCTATTTCATCAACTCCTAACCTAGGGTTTCTATGAGATGAAACGATTAGGAGGTGATGTAATAAGTGGCTAGAAAAGTAGGTCTAAGTGATGATGGCTCGAGTGGTGATGGTTGAATGATTTGGGGGGAGAAGATGGTGGAGTGATTTGGGGGAGAAGATGGTGGTGATGGAGACAGCGTCGCTGTTTCAGAAGAGGGGAAGAAGGAGATGGCTCGATGGGTTTTGGCAGAAGGGTGCGTTTGGTGCGGGTAATAGGGTTAGGTTGCTTAGGTGTTAAACGGGATCATCAAATTTGATGTTTTGTGAAGGGAATCCGTGGGATGATAACTTCTGAAACGGATCTAACGGCGAGATGGAGACAGATTATGAGCGACCGTTGGATGCAAAAATACAACGAAACTAACGGCTCAAGATGGAGTTAGGTGCTGTAGTGTTGGTAAGGTGCATCGAAATCTGATGCATGATGACGCAGCGACCGTTGGATGATGGAATGGATCCAATCTTACGGTTAAGAAGGAAAACGGGTTTGGGTATTGAATTTTGGGTTTAGGATATGGATTTGGGCTTAGGAATTGGATTTGGGCTTAGGTAATCTTGAGCCCACTTCTTCTTTAAGAACAATTTCTTCCTTTTTAAGCCCATTTTTATCCTTGAGTCTTCCATAACACATTCTTCACTTCTTTTCCGCTAGAGATTCCACCGGCTTTCTCCCGTGTCTTTGCTATTTTGGCTCCGCAACTCATCTAGTCTTTATTTGGTACCTAAAAATACAAAATTAATTAATAAAAATATTTATTCTTGAAAACAATGAGAATACAGAATATGGGATAAAATGTAGAATTAATGCACAAAAGATGAGTTAAATGCCAAGAAAAATATATAGAAATATGCACTTTTTAGCACTCATCACGATCCGGAGCTGGAATAGCTTTACCACTATTGCGAGAACTAAATTCCAAGTGTTGCTCATCTTCAAAACATTCTTTGTCGTCCATAAGAATTTCAGAATCGTCTTGGTTTTGAGGCCACACTTCTTCTTCATTCCTTGTCTCATTGAGTTGAGCAATTTGTATTTTTAAGCTGTCCACATTCCTTTGAATTTCTTGGAGTTGCTCATGTGTTTTCTGTTCCATGGTCTGGAGCCCCTGTTGTACCAGTTTAAGACACGATTCTGCAAAACTAGAAATTTTCTTATCAAGAGCACAAATATCCTCACATCCATCTGATTGCTCACTTACATGACTGTCATAAGGTTGTTGACATGTATGAGAGTATCCATAAGGTTCCGTGGGGTATTGATCATAGCCAAAAGATTGTTTTTGATTATACCCATAGGATGGTTGGTAGTTGTCATATGAATTATATTTAAAACCATATTGATTACCACTGTTGTATGTATAATCTTGTGCTCCGTACATGTTATTTCCGAAAGGAAACATGACGATTCACAAGAAAAGATAAAATCAAACAAAAACAAGCTAAACAAATAACAAATCAATTAGCAACTGCTCCCCGTCAGCGGCGCCAAAATTTGATGCATGTCGTAAGTCCAACAAATTACTCGATATATTTCCCACTAATTAACTAGTAATATAGCGGTAGTAAGAATCGTTCCCACAGAGAGCTGTGTAATTGATAGGTTATTTGATCAGCAAAATAAAGTAAATAACAGATGAGGGATTGGTTTTAAGATGAATAAAAAGATATTAAGAAAACAAAGATGATTAAGGAATCATTCGCCGCCACTGAACATAAAATACTCGTTTATTCCTTGTTAATTTTCTATTATCACCAACCGTAGAATAGCAATAAGCTCTGCTATCCCCGGAATTCCTGTTGTCACTGGATACGGAAGCGCTCGACTATCAGATTCTATCCATACGAGCCACCATGAATAATATCTCAAGGTGTAACCCATCGAATGCATTACGTTTTGCGAATTAGGTTGATCCTAGCATCAGAGTCATAAGCTCGGTATGCTTACTAGTGTCATCTCTATACAAAATTGCTTAACAGAATCCCTCTGTCAGCTTTTACGATGTACTACTTGTGTATGAAATTGAATGACTATTACACGTATCACCAATCCCAATACTAGTAGAAGAATTATCATTAGGTTAATTCAAATGGCCAGTTGAATAACCCAGTAATAATCTTAGACAATAAAGATAATCGACAAGAAAAATCAACTTAAAATAAACGTATAAAAAGAATCAGAATTCCATTATGAAAAATCAGGACTTTGAAATCATCCTTAATCAAAAAAAAATTAGCTAGACATATTACAAAAAAGAAAAAGAAAATCTTGATTTCTCCCCAGAGGAGTAAATCCTAAAATATAAAAAAAAAACCTTTTTCTCCTTTACTTTTTTCTCTCTCTCCAAAGTTGTATATTTCTCTTCTCGGAGCTAAGCCTTATATAGGCATTAATGAGTCGGGTACAATCCACAAAAGTCGTAATTGATAAACATTCAGGTGGTGTTTGGGAACTGGGATATCCCAATCTAGGTTGGGTTATCACCAAAAAAACGGTTGAAAAGTGTTTGTCTACATCTTATTCCAGGCTGGGATAAGGATAGCTAATCCATCCTTAGTTTTAGGAGGCCAAAAAGTTGGGTTTATGGTATTCTCCTGAAAACCTGTTCTCCCCGTTTCCCAACCTGGGATAGAGCCATAAACTTCACGGTTTAAATATTTTTAAGACTATTTTGGCATTTACTCCTACTAGTTTACCTCGATATCTGATATACTTGCGCAAGTTGAGTTAAAAATGATCAATCTCAAGATTAATCCACTGTTGGATTCAGTGTCAGACAAACACAAATTGAGTTAATCTAAGACTGGATAGAATTTTAGACAAACAATACTAAAACTGATCAATATCAAGATTATCATAAATCAAATTAAGATACACTATCCTGGACTATGTTATCCCATTTCCAAGCTCCCAAACATACCGTCAAAGTCGGCTAAGAAGAATCCCTTGTGGGAGAAACTAAGTGATACTGATCCGGTATAACACGGAGTAGCTTAATACAGAAAATTCGGCTTGTAATTGGCTAGTGTGATCAGCGGACCCCATGTAACACATTATGTCTTCTTTCAGATGGACGAAACATCCAACTCGATCTACTCTGCTGTACGAGATTCCTAGTTTTCACCTTTTACGCGTGAGAATAATTCTCCAAGAGATAACTCTCTCTTCTGTTCCCTGTTCAACTTAAACTTCTCCATCGACACAGCAAGTCTTGGATATTTTCATACCACATGTCCTAATCCAGATCGAGGACCAAATTTCTTCATTCTCCTTCTTCAATAAAAATCTCGAGCCTTCTTCATTATCTCTCAGTCACAGCAAAGCATCGGTTCCTAATCAAACATCATCAGCACCATGTCCTTCTTCCTACTCGACAGTTAACTCAGCACCTTTGCAGACTCAAACCATCTCCTCCATCTCTGTAACCTCATCTCGAGCTCCATCAACACCATCACCGAACAATGGCATCACCATGCTTGAGTTCTTCATTCAGCAACAACGCCCATATCTTACCCATTGGCAGCTCTAGTTTCAACTGGTTCTCTACGAGTTATCTTCTATCAAGAGCTGCGACATCACCATCATTCATTATGATCAACTCATCTCCGGCTTCACACAATAATGGCAGCAACCTCCATTGTTAACCAAACCACAGCAACACCTCCTTCGCTCGGACCCTTTTAAACAGCATCAATGTTCATCGTCACCATCGTGATCAACTTCCTTCATTCAATCAGCCAATCACTGATCATCAAACTCGTTGTCACTACCATCAATGAAAGCAGCCAACCATTCTTAATTTCGCGTTGTTCTCAGTCACGACAAAGACCGAGCATCACTGCCTTTCATCAGCTCGAACTCTTTCTTCTCCATTTCCTGTTATGCTCATTCAGAAATCCGTGTTCTTCCTCGCCTTGTAATGCAGCAAAACGAGAATGACCGGAGCTGGTCGTGAAACTCGGCCAAGTTCTGTTCTGTTGAGTTTAAATGGTAGAAGATAATGGCCATAAGTAAATAGGCCGGGTGTCTTTAACAACTATTTGAATTATGGCTTCCCCCAGTAAACGACTTGACTGCCTTTAGCAGTTCCTTTGAAACATTCACCCCTTAACAGAATGACCGCCCCTTAACGTACGGTGGGGTGGCAATAGCACTTGACCTTTAAAATGACCATTTTTCCCTTGTAGTCTTCTAAGTTCTTGTTCTGCCCATAACTTCTTCATACGAACTCTTCTTTCGCCATTGACTTCATCTTCCTGTCCTCTACAAAATGATAACTAGAAATCCTCCATTTGAACGAGTTCCACTAGGTCTTTGGCACATCTTCACTTGTGACTTCACTTTTGTAGCTATTTCCACTTCTTTTGGATGATTCATCTAATAAAACACAAATAAAAGAAACCAAACGTAATATACAATAATTTGCAAGAATATAAGCAATAACTAGCATGGAATTGACACTAAATATATATGAAATATGCACTTATCAGTTCATGAACTATATAGCCATGGTTTGCAATTGCATTCCTTAGTTAATATGAATAAGTTCACAAACATCGTTTTTAGATATAACCTACTCAAGTTCGCGGACTTAAGTTCCTGGATGGAGTTTACAAACTCCAGCAGAAATTCTCGGGTTTGATAACTTCGCCATTTCGCGGACCGGGTTCGCGGACTTAGCTCACGTACTACTCCGGTTCACTTGATCAACAAAGTTTGCAAACTTCGGTTCAAGGAATAAGGACTTATACATATATATGTTTCCACAAAGATGCTTATATCCTCCAATGGTTATATAATCTAAACTCTCATTTCAATCATTGAAACATTCTCAGAGGACGTTATATAGTTGTTATTCACAAACCATTTTTCGTCAGACCAATTTTCAAAGTGATTGAAACATAACATGACTTTCGTCACTAGGTAAAGATGAACTTGGCTAAAGCGAAAGCATACCAACACGTATTTCGAGAAATAGATAGGCGAGATAAACTCGGCTCGAAATACCAAATGTGTATAATCTAAGTCTATATAGCAAAACAACTTTTGTCTCAAGATAGGAGATAAATAGACTTTTGAGTGATAGATAAGTTCAAGTCTCCACATACCTTTTAGTCGATGAAGATCCACCATTTCTTTGAGTAGTCCTTCGTCTTGTATGATGATTGCCATGAAGTTCTTGAGCTCAACTACACTTTTTATCCTAATCCGAGAACTTAGCTATAGTAAACTAGAAATCAAGACTTATAGTTTTAATCACTAACATTGACAAATATGCTTGAGATAGCAACGCATGCGAGTTCGATCGAGCAATGCTCTAACAAACTTTGTATAGGTTATCTTGAAAGTATTAGGATATGAGACGTTACAAGTATTGCGAAGACTTGAATAAGTGAAGAAGTAAGAAGCTACAACGATAACAATCATCTTTCCACTTGAGGTTAGTGATATATGACTTGAACTGTTTCATTCCCTAACGTATCTTTCAAGTCGTGCATATTGAAAACAAAACTGCGAAGCATTTTTGAACTCTAGATAGACATAGTATTAAGGAATACAATACGAGGTTTATTGCTTAACCATTAAACTTTGTAGATAAGACGTTTCCATGATCATTTGAATGCTATTGTGATTATGTATGGGTATGAGGTGAGGATTTCATCTCAGGGAACAATGTTTACATGTGTTCTAAGGAAGTAAGTTCATGAACTTGGTTTGTGAATCGAAAAGTAAATCGCCAGGCGTTATTGGGATTGTTATTCATTGCATATCTTTTGAATATCCAATATGTGTGATTTAGTAGAACCGTTCATGACTTGTTTGTGTTCTTGGTAAAACTATTCACAAAGGCCTCACTTATGTATTGATATGACTTTTATTAGTGAAACCCTTAAGTAATCACCTGAGATGGTATGATCGGGTTTGTGATTTTATGTCTGACAAAATCAGGGAAAAGGGGAACCGATACTAGTAAGAGGTGCAATACATCACCAAGGGGAACCGATCCTTGTATGAGGTGTATCAGGTTTATAGAAGAAAGGGGAACCGATCCTATGGACATGTGAAACACGTTTTTAGGAAAAGGGGAGCCGATCCTATGGACATGTGCAACACATTCAAGTTAGATACCATATATATGTGGGGAACCGATCCTAGTACCTAGTCAACCGAATTTTGGAAAGCTAGTGTGACTATGCACAATACTCACATGGAGGTAGAACCGAAACTTGTTTTGGTAGAACCATTAAACCCATGATTTGTGGTTGAATGTTATTTGATCAATCGCGTAGTTCTTGAAAATCAGATGAACTAATTCTAAACTTGTTTAGAAGTGTGGCAAATCGGTTTCAAGGTTGTAAATATGAAAGAGAACTTACAAAGTTAGGATGTCGACATACTTTGAACACGTGTTGTGGATGTTTATTATTTAATTGTTCAAAGTTATTCCTTAATAGCTAAGGGAAGAGAATCCCAGGATCGAAACATAAATAAGTTAAGAATCTTTTAATTAAGGTTATTAATTTCATTTTTAGGAAAATAAGAATTAGTAACGTGCATTTACTAACTAAAGATTTTCTGAGAGATTTCGATCATTATTTTTGGACAGAGCATCTCCAGGAATTATGGAAACCGAATTTGTTCTTTAATGAATATCTTGAGAATATTTTCGGTTTTGGAAATTCCTTGGTGTCAAAACTTCCTAGTTTATAAATACTTGAAGTTTGGATTTCTAGCAAACTAATTCTTCGTAACAACAAACTACCTCTTGTTGTGCTGCTACTGGTGAAGCCGCCTATTCGGAGAGGAGAGTAACCTAATTTGGCAAAATCTCTTACGGCCGCTCAGTTTAAAGTCTTCTTTAGAATTGAGAAGCTCTACGAGTATTGTTGGTGGGAAACTAGATAATTGCGGTTTATATTTTGTTTTTATTGATTTGATTGACTAACGGTGGTTGAACTTTGATTGCACCTAGTTTGTTTATGCTTGAGGATCTTCTCTTCTGATATAAGATTGACTCAGACTAGTTCAAAGTTTCGACGGGGATCTTTAGACTGTTTGTAGTTCTAAAGACGATCTTGTGATAATCCATTGTTAACAGACTCCTTTATGTGCGTGATTGATCACAAGAGATTCAAGTGATTGTGTGCAGGTGTTTATTGAAGATCTAAGAAGATTTGAAGACGAAGAAGATATTGAAGACTTATGATTTGTGGGTTCATAATCTTTGGTGTGCACAATACTTGTTTCGGTAAACAGAGAATCCAATTAATAATCGGTTTTATCCTTGTGATAGAATTGGATTGATTAATTGAGTAGATCGGCATCACAATTATGGATTAAGAGTGTTGATCGCAAAATCTTAACGATTACTTTGGTAATTGAACATAAGATAGATTTAAGGACCTGACGAAGGAGTTTATGTTAAGATAAATAGAAGAGCTTTTGTCCGATTCATATCACTTGGTTGAATAGAGTTGATACCAAACAGATTTGTTGTTCCTTTACTGTTTGGAATACGAACCAAAGGAATTGTTCCAAGTACATAACTTATTTATAAGTTGGAGGCGTGGGAATACAGAAGGAACTAGGTGAACTATATGTTTAGTTGCTAGGTCTCAACTATACGAAGTTAGGTGTAATTTTGTGTAGCGGCTTAATCATGAGAGTATTCAATTATGGACAAGGTCCCGGGTTTTTTTTGCATTTGCGGTTTTCCTCGTTAACAAAATCTTGCTTTATCATTTACTTTTATTTCCCGCAATTATAATTGTCTTTACTATAATTTAAAGTAAATTACACAAATGTTAATTCATATTTACTTGATAAGTGAATCCTATTGTGTTTTGTTAAGTCCGAACCTTTTTATCAAGTAAACATACTTCGTTGTTGTATTGTCTCGATCTCGTATCCATAGACGATCACACGAAGTGTGAACCGATTAGTTGCATCGTCTCGTCTCAGTCCATACACAATCACTTTCGGAGAGAGGACTTATAGGTAAGAAAAGTTTTAGATTGAGGTATATTTGGGTACCCTCGTATTTTCAGGTGCATTTATCTTTTATCTTGATAACTTGAGTATCTTGATCTTGTTCGATTGATGATTTATCACTTGAACAATATAGATACAAATGAAAAAGTTCTCTTCGTCTCAACTTTGTGATGCCACAAGTTTTATACTTGTGAGGCGACTAATAATCCAGGCTGCACTTCCGGTTGCATAAGTCCGGATTTTGAGGATAACCAGAGTTTTGCCCAGTGGCTATCGATTTCCATCACCTGGATCCTACATTTAATCTGATCATCCGTTTCGATCGTAAATTAGGAAATCAATTATATAGGCTTAATTTGTGGGAGGCATATTTGGTTTAAAGTCTTCAATTGAGTTGAAGCAACTCTTAATTGGTGGGATTCCATCTAAGGGAATCAATTGCGCAGAATCCTGTGGGATTCAAGAGTCGCAAGGAGCGTGAATGTACCTTCATCAGTGGATTTACTTTTAGGGCTCAACTACATTCCAGACCGAAGTTAATTGGTAGTAGACTGGTGTCTGTAGAGGCTTAATACAATTTGGTGTTCAATCTGGACTAAGTCCCGGGGTTTTTCCGCATTTGCAGTTTCTTCGTTAACAAAATTTCTGGTGTGTATGTTATTTTTTTCCGCATCATATTGTTTATATTTATAGTTGAAATTTCACAGGTTGTGCGTTGATCAATCAGAGTAGAGATGTATGACCTAGTTTGTTGGATACGACTTGATTGATCGTTGAAGATTGGTTTTTGGTACCATCCAAGAACTCTTCTTTGTGATTAGGTTCACAGATTCAATTCTGTAAACGTTCTAATCGCAAGAGAGATAGAGATATAACTTTAGACACTTTTGATTAAGATTTTTGATGGGGTTGTAGTAAATAGGATTCGTTTCAGACTTGTGAAGGAAATGGAATTTTTAGATTTAATAAAAAAAATATATATACAAAAAATATTAACAATGGGCGAGAGGTACCGTGACTAAGGATTTGGCCGAATTCACTACACATGGTTCATTCATATATTCTTTGACAGTTTAAAACTCAATAAAATTAACATGGACTCTGATTTTGCCAAGATAGATTCTCAAAACATCGATTGTAAGTCCTAAGCATGATGTATCAAAACACCTAAGCTAAGCATACATCATCAAATTAAATAACAACCAATTAATTCAAATCATATTTCAATTTTAAATGGGGATTTTAATAAAGTGCCACACTTCCAATATGCAGTTTCTGAAAATGCCACCGTTTTTTTCAGAGTTTATTAAATGCCATACTCTTGACTTTTTTCATCCCGTTTTTTTTGAGATAACGGTTAACGGCTGTTAGTCTCTGTTAGTGCATACATGGCATTAAATAACCCGTCCAAAATTACATAGAAGCCCCTGAATCAGTTAACAGGGATTGAGTTAATCAGTTCACTGGGATTGAGTTAACCGGCTATAGAGTAGTGAGTTAACTCGCGACTCGGTACACGTGAGAAAAACGTGCAAGATTTGCTAATGGTCGGAATACACGTGGGATCAATCTAAGAGAAAAAATCGACGATCCATATTTTACCTGGATTTATAACGGTCTTATTCATCATCTTGAAGCTCTATATATACTAATGAAGATCCCAAACTCTTCATTAGTCAATTTCTTCAGAAGTTCAACACATAAAAATGAGCCAAAAGGTTATAAACTCTCCAGGTAGTAACAGTTGCAGTAGTAGTAGCAAGAGCAGCAGCAGCAGCAAATTTAGACAGCAAACTACCCCAGATCTATGTCCAACATGTGAACAAGGAAGTCATGAGTCTAAGGTTTGTCCCTGGATGTACTCTAGATGCAAACATATACCTTGTAATGGTATAAGACAACTACTAAGATCGAGCACAAGAGAAACAGATGGAGAAATGTTCTTGAAGTGTTCAAATCCTACCTGCACCTACTTTGAATGGTTTGATTCTGCCAGTCATCCACTCAAATCCAAGAATATCAAGCTACCCAAAGAGAATTGTTGTTGTGCTTGTGGAGAAGAGACCCACTGTTACAAAGAATGCCCACTGCATAAGCAAGAAAGCTACAAAGAGCAATGCAAGTCAATAATGCAGCTGAGAAGATGCAAAAATGAACACAATAGAAACATTGCTTACCTGATCTGCACAGATTGTGAAGCATTTAGATGGGTATCAGACCACCTTTTCATTGCAGCAAAAAATAGGGTTATCCATTCAAGTTTCAATCTCAATGCCATATGTAAGGAACTTCAAAAGACTATTAACATGTAATTAGTTCTTAACTAATATCATTTCCATTCATAAAGTAAGATTATCCATCAAAATAAAACTGAATTCTGGTACATAAAAAAAAACAGATCTAACACTATGATATCAGTGTCTAAAGCAAAAAAAAAAAGATCTAACACAACAAGAAGCACACACACACTTCTACTTCTTCTTAGCCTTGCTTTGCTTTCCCTTTGTGACAGGAATATGTTGACTAACAGATCCAATACCAGTAAAGTTCTGACTGAAATTCAGAACATCTTGTGTAGATCCATGGGTGCTAGGTTCTGCTGGTGCTCTTCCAAAGTTTTTAGGTCATGTTGACTCACCAAAAAATGAAGATGTACCTCTGGATTTGTTCACCTTTCATCTCCAACTTTGTATGTCTTGACAATATCTTCATAATCAATATCATTTTCTTCATCACTGTCAAAGATTGGTGGAGCATTTGGATCTTCAATGGGGTGACATTCATCTACAGTAGTGTTCTCTAGCACCACATTGTCCTCATCATCACCATCACTATTGTCCCCTGCATCAGTCTTATCCCCTGCATCAGCCTTATCCCCTGCATCAGTCTTATCCCCTGCATCAGTGTTATCCCCTGCAGCAGTGTTGTTTACTTCATCAACCCAGTAATCATGATTAAAGTTATCAACTGGTGTACTGCTAGAACCAACAACAGTGGCTTGACTTAGGCAAGAAAAACCCTGAGATTCCACTTCATTTAACAGATCCATGAACAACAACTTCCTAGATGCTCCTCCATTTGAGTTTTCATTCTTTGATTGAGCATGCAACCTTGGTGATCTCCTTGTAGGTGATATTTTTACTGACTTTTCCTTTGAAACTGGCTTCTTAGCAATCCTCTTAGGTGCCTTCTTAGGAGTCTCATCAATTGTTACTACTGGTTGTTCCATTGCAGCCTTAATGAAGTCATTATCATTCCTAAATTCTGAATTCATTACACTCATTTGTAAACATATGAAGCCTTTATCATCAGGTACAGCATGCTCCCAAAACTTAAACAAGTCTTCATTTGTAACCAAATACTCAGGCAGACATGGGTCTATGGTCCAATATAAATTTGGAATTTCTGTTTCATCAAGATGCAACTTAACAGGCAATATCTTCTCAAATTCCTTAAGGTCAATTCTATCTCTATCCATGTGAGGGAATAGCAAATTAAGTTTACTATTCACAACAAACACACTGATATCTCTATATGGATAATATGTATGATCACTGTAAATGAACAAACAAAATAAAATTCATCAAATTCCACACTTCACACAGAAAACCCCTAAAATAAAATTCATCAATTCATCAAACACACGAAATTAGGGTTTTAAAAATTCCACACTTCACACAGAAAACTCCTAAAATAAAACTCATCAAACACACGAAATTAGGGTTTGAAATCGTACCATATCTGCTGCTTGTCCTTCCCCTTATTCTTCTTCATCTTCAGCTCCCCAACCCTTTACTCAGACACTAAACCTAAGCAAAATCCCGCTGAAAACTGACCCAAACCCTAATTTCTTCCACTAGAGAACAGAGCGGACATAGAGCAAGAGAAAAAAAGTACAAGAAAGAGAAACAGAAACCTAAGAGAAAACCCCTAATTCAACTCAGAAAAACGAAATTAGGGTTTGCAATCATACCATATCTGCTGCTTGTCCTTCCCCTTCTTTTTCTGAATCTCGATCGCTCCCCAACCCTTTACTCAGACACTAAACCTAAGCAAAATCCCGCTGAAAACTGACCCAAACCCTAATTTCTTCCACTAGAGAACAGAGCGGACAGAGAGAACGAGCAAACCCTAGAAGAAAAATGAAACGATACAAAGTTACAAACTGTTTTCAATCCCACGAAGGATAAAATAGTCATTTAGCATGTGCTACGTGTAATAATCTCGTGCTCGACATCTTGAGCCGTCCACATAAGACACGTGTAAGTAATCTGGACAAAGTCAAAAAAGTTTGACCAATCATGTGGGTCCAAGACGTTAGTGCTAACGGTTGTGGCATTAAATAAACTCTTAAAAAAACGGTGGCAGTTTCTTGAATCGGGATTTGCAAGTGTGGCAGTTTGTTAAAATTCCCATTTTAAATTAATGCAAAAGTCATAAGAAAGAATAAAATAAATTAACCCGTGTATGAAATTCACCCTCCTCCGTCGTCCCAGTGTTGGGTTTAGCTCATCATGATAAAAACACGCTCAAAAAATTTATTCATTGCTCAAATGGTATTTACAATGAAGAGAAGAAGAGAAAATGGTGTAAACAGCTAATGTGCGACCCACAGGAAGCGTCACAAAAGAACGATAAAAGAGAAGTGTTATTGTCGTTGTGGTTCTAAGACCCACACCTACGACCCACGCCTGTGAGTCTGTTTCACTGTTGATAAACGACTGTCCCTGCGAGTCTGTTCTTCGTGTTCTTGGTGTTCTTCATCATCAGCAGGAGCAGAAACAGAGTTTCATAGACTCTTGATTTCTCGCTTTTGAGCTCTCCTATCAACCCCAAACTTTCGACACCCCTTCTAGGACACCCGGGGAACATATTTATACCCAACAGCGACAAGAAATCACGCTCATTAACTCTTCATGATCCTCCATTACTCGGTGTTAAAAGAAAATATTTTCCGAATATTTTCTTCCCTGAAATGATTCTCCACGCGTAAACATCTTCTGATACTCCCTTATTTAGCTTCTACACGCATCTTCAATGACTAAGTGTCATCCAAACATGAGCAGCACACATCAAACTTGCTGAAAATCCGTGAATATCATTTTCAAACCCGTGTTGCCCTGATTTTTTCCACGTGATTATCCAGCCAAATTCAGTCGAAACAATCACCCATACCAGCTCTGTTATGATATATTACATCTTTCCACAAAGTTTCAGCGATTGAATCGCACAAAATCACGTCCAAATGCAATCGAGAAAATCTTCCAGTGAAGAGCAAATATTTTCCCGCCAAAATATTTTTTTGAATTTGTGAAGAAGGTCACCCCTTATCCAGTGGTTGCCCCCTTATCCGTTGCTGGAGTACGAATAACACATGTCCCTTGGGGTGCCATTAGTAATTTTTTCGAGCCGAATTTTCCAAAAAATGTTTATTTTCCAAAGGTGCCTACAAACACATAAAACACCAAAATTAGTACAAACTCGAGTGCCAACAATATATAGTATTGAGATCAAATTAAACACAAAAATGTGTCTATCAAATACCCCCAAACTTATTATTTGCTAGTCCTCGAGCAAAATTTATTTTTGAAAAGATAAAAAGACTACACTTAGCACGTGCAGCAGGCCGTTAAACCGCTAGGTGGCCCTAGCGGCGGAGTGTTGTCTCCGGAGGGTTTACCAGAGGTGTACCCATAAAACCTTTACTCCTAATTGGTCACAAGTATCCAAAGAGATATGAGGACATACGTATTCTCAACCTATCTCCAATTAAGTAGAATGCCATAGAAATTAAAGGTGTCAGCTCTAAAGCTGACTGAAGAAAAGGGGAGACACATCCGCACCACTGCTAGATAAAGAGATATCCGCTACACAGCTAGATAAACATTGTAAGATGTGTCCGCTGCTTTACAGCTGGATAAGATTAGGAGAGAGATAAAAATGAGAGGGACATCTGCTACACTGCTGGACTAATTACGTGTGAGGAGTTAAACCAGTGCTAGAAAGATCTTGTGCCAGATTGAAAGCAGACTAACAAAGCAACCAAAATGCAACTTTCTTCGACTCTCTCACAGTGCTCAGTAGAAATAACGTCTTCTTCGGTCTTCAATTGTTGATGATAAACTCTCGAACCTCATAGAACCTTGACAATTAACTCTTCTCTTCGATTTCTTGCTTGACTTATAAATTTCTTCTTCCCTATGGCCTTATTGAACAAAAAGAACGTAATGATGATTTATTTTTATTTATTTTTTTAAGAGACTTTCCTTCTTCTTTTTGTAATTATTATTATTATTTTTTGTATTTCTTTTCATTGGACGGGACTTTGGACAATTTATTATAATTTTAAACCCTACGGAAGGGTTATATATAAAAAAAATAAAAATAAATATAAACTGTTTGCAGGGAAGGACGACGATTACAATATCGTCTCGGCCCCTCGGGTTCGCACACTGACACCGGAGTCAGTGGCCCGAGTCGACTACAGCGGTTCTACGCCCGTCTGGTACGGGAGGTAAACTTCTAAACACCCGCGAATCTCCTGTCAGTGGGTTTACTGCCTGCCTTAAGGTGATTATATGTTGAGGACTGAACCGGCTGCTTTAATTTCCTAGTAAAGGGCAAGAACTGGCCATATAAGATAAGGACTCGGATTTCATCACCGTTTCCTTCTTGCCCGCTTTAGGAAAACGAAACCAAACGTGAACCTAAGCTTAAAATTTTGACTAGAACGAGACTTATAGGGTAACGAGCTTAATAGGAAAGTCGTTCGAAAAATATTGGTTACTCTTTTAAGCATACTTCAAAGTTCTTGATGGTTTCTGTAAGTTGAATGCGTGACTGCGCCGCCTTGTAATACCGGTGAGGCTTTGGGTATCAAAGCTCCACTGAGCTTCCCTCGCCTCGATTCAACTTACATTAGCTCGGATTGGTTCCAGAGGGGTGTGCTCAAATTGTAACGAATTCCTTTTCGAAGGAATAAAAGCTGGTCTAGAAAACAATCTAAGTGGAGCCATCATGCTTTTTTTTTTGCTAGATTCTATAGGTTTGATTTGGTCGAGTCAGCCTTGTTTGTGATTGTGTATAATTCCCTTGCAATTAAGAATGTCGAACTGGTATGATAGAAGCCAATACAATGAGTATCGACCTGAATTTGAATATGGACATCATCCTTTTTATGACCATGTTGGGAATAGTGGTTGGGAATGCCATCCTTTGGAAGGATATGGGTCATACCCTGGTGAGCCAAATTACTATCCACACATGCATCAGTCTTACGAGCAGGAAGATTATAGTACTAGTTCTTCGTATCTAGAGGATACAATCAAACTATTGAAAAGTAGTCCTTTTTATGATCTCTCTGTTCCTATTCCTCCTTTAGAAGAGTCCCTCAGGAAGTTAGCTGAGTCGATGCGTAAGTTAGCTGAGATGAATAGTATAATTATAGACGAAAGAACTACAATAATGAGTGAACCTTCTTTAGAAGACCACCTCAAGCGGATAGCTGAGACGAACGAAAGAATTGCTCGAAATTACTTGAATTGCCAATATAGTGTATCCAATAATACCCTTGAGAATGAAGATAGTTATTTACATAATCAAGATAACAAGGATATAATTGGTAGCACTACTTGTTTTGATGAGGTTTGATCTTTTTCATGTTATTATGATGAGGATAGTGTTGATGGAGAATCATACTTATGTAGGAATAGTGATCAGGAAATGGTTACTCCAATTGAGCTTTACAATGATAATTTATTTCTTGTTCAAATCCAAATAATTTTAATAATTATTCACCTATTCAAAAGGACGAGGATTTGACTAGAGATACCCTCGTTTTAGACGATGTAGTATTTCCTGTTTACAAAGCCGATAATGATTTAAAGGAACGAGTTTATTCTGAGAATAATGTTTTAGAGTCTAGCGATTTAGAAACAATAGTCTTAGACGAAGAAGATGAACTCGTAGAGATTTTAAATATGAGTGAGGATGCATCACCTGAGTATAATCAAGAGCAATTGACCATTTTCAGGATTTTGATGATCTAGAAATTAGGGAAATTGTAGCTAGTCTATCTAGAGACACCCAAAATCTAAGTTTGGGGGTGGTTATCATCTGTGCTTTCACTCTCATAAAGGTCCCTCACTTGGGACTTGACATACGTGCCTCAACCATTTTACAAGATTATCTTCATACACGTTTTCCCGAACCTAATGATGTCCAGGAAGAAGTTCAGTCGTTAGAAACCATCCTCTGGTTGATGTGGTTTGCCCAGGCTATGATACCCAGATTGACTTTGTTTTCCCACCAAATAGTTTTCTTCCAAATGTGGGAACGTTTATATTTCAAATGTGTCGAATATTAAGTTGTGAGACTAAACCTAAATGCTTTAGGAAATTAGAATCGACACATTTGCTTAAGAGTGACCACTACTCTCATTGTGGTCAATTTTGTAAGTCAAATCTTATTGACTTAGAGGATCCTCAGTTATTTAGGTTATTATTGTGCGCTTCTAAGATCATATTGAGTTTTTCCAGACTCTAGGACCTAATGATTCGGATCCCACCTATGAAGAAACGCAACCAATGAAAATATTTTATTTAGACCCTTTCTTAGAACCTGAACCTGAACCACAATTAGATATAAATATCTTAATCAGGAAACTAGATAAGGGCATGCTATCCTTGTTCACTTTCTTGGGTTATTGTAGTTTCCTTTGGTCAGCTCTTTTTGGTTTTGAAGACCCACAGTTATTTCGGCTGTTACTTTTTGATTCTATGAGGTGACTAATTCCTTCCGATGTCTGGCTGAAGACTTTAAACTTAGCACTTCTTGGGAGGTAACCCAATCTCATGCGACACGGTAATATCTTTCTTATCTCTTTTGCTTCATGGTAACAATTTCTCCTTGTTCATGATTTTAATTTCATCTTTAGAACATTGAGGACAATGTTAGATTTAAGTTTGGGGGTATGGGAGAAACTTTTTAGTTGCATTTTGAAACTTCTAGCGTCACATGGTATCCGGTTAGCTAAGTTTACATACTGTTTCTCACCGAAAAGATAGAAATTGGAATGCTAGGGATAACAACTTTTGAGACATTAGAGAAAAAGACATTGAGATCCTTGAAATTCAGGAGAGAACTT
This sequence comes from Papaver somniferum, assembly GCF_003573695.1. Classification (NCBI taxonomy): domain Eukaryota; kingdom Viridiplantae; phylum Streptophyta; class Magnoliopsida; order Ranunculales; family Papaveraceae; genus Papaver; species Papaver somniferum. The sequence continues at coordinate 113,438,566 of NC_039363.1, forward strand.
GTTCCTTTTAGAGGGTAACCGTGATGGACCTAACCATACATGATGGAAAGGCAAGTATATCAGGGAAATGCCAGAAGACAAAGCAACCTCACAATGTAGTCTTAGTTACTGGATTGCGACTCTCTCTCAGTAGAAACTTATCATCATCAACAAGCGGAGCGACATCAAAATCTATGAAGAAAGTTGAAGACGTTTTAGGTTTAGAAGCAACAATAGAAGAGAATAATTCAAAAATCAAAGTTGAAGTTATAAGATCAAATGATATAAGTTGTTAGAATCCATGATACCAAGACATCACAAGTTGCGAAGATCCAAGTTTTGAAAGTCCTTCTCTCATGGCCATGTAAATTTTTGTCTTGTAATTTTTTGTTCAAAAAAAAAATGAATGAAAAATGAAAAAATAAAAATGAAACATCATTACGTTCTTTTTGTTCAATAAGGCCATAGGGAAGAAGAAATTTATAAGTCAAGCAAGAAATCGAAGAGAAGAGTTAATTGTCAAGGTTCTATGAGGTTCGAGAGTTTATCATCAACAGTTGAAGACCGAAGAAGGCGTTGTTTCTACTGAGCACTGTGAGAGAGTCGAAGAAAGATGCATTTTGGTTGCTTTGTTAGTCTGCTTTCAATCTGGCACAAATCTTTCTAGCACTGGTTTAACTCATCACACGTAATTAGTCCAGCTGTGTAGCAGATGTCCCTCTCATTTTTATCTCTCTCTAATCTTATCCAGCTGTAAAGCAGCGGACGCATCTTACAATGTTTATCTAGTTGTAGAGGATATCTCTTTATCTAGCAGTGGTGTGGATGTGTCTCCCCTTTTCTTCAGTCAGCTTTAGAGCTGACACCTTTAATTTCTCTGGCATTCTACTTACTTGGAGATAGGTTGAGAATATGTATGTCCTCATAGCTCTTTGGATACTTGTGACCAATTAGGAGTAAAGGTTTTGTGGGTACACCTCTGGTAAACCCTCCGGAGACAACACTCCGCCGCTAGGGCCACCTAGCGGTTTAACGGCCTGTGCACGTGCTAAGTGTAGCTTTTTATCTTTTCAAAAATAAATTTTGCTCGAGGACTAGCAAATAATAAGTTTGGGGGTATTTGATAGACACATTTTTGTGTTTAATTTGATCTCAATACTATATATTGTTGGCACTCGAGTTTGTACTAATTTTGGTGTTTTATGTGTTTGTAGGCACCTTTGGAAAATAAACATTTTTGGAAAATTCGGCTCGAAAAAATTACTAAAGGCACCCCAAGGGACATGTGTTATTCGGACTCCAGCAACGGATAAGGGGGCAACCACTGGATAAGGGGTGACCTTCTTCACAAATTCAAAAAAATATTTTGGCGGGAAAATATTTGCTCTTCACTGGAAGATTTTCTCGATTGCATTTGGACGTGATTTTGTGCGATTCAATCGCTGAAACTTTGTGAAAAGATGTAATATATCATAACAGAGCTGGTATGGGTGATTGTTTCGACTGAATTTGGCTGGATAATCACGTGGAAGAAATCATGGCAACACGGGTTTGAAAATGATATTCACGGATTTTCAGCAAGTTTGATGTGTGCTGCTCGTGTTTGGATGACACTTAGTCATTGAAGATGCGTGTAGAAGCTAAATAAGGGAGTATCAGAAGCTGTTTACGTGTGGAGAATCATTTCAGGGAAGAAAATATTCGGAAAATATTTTCTTTTAACACCGAGTAATGGAGGATCATGGAGAGTTAATGAGCGTGATTTCTTGTCGTTGTTGGGTATAATAGGTTCCCTGGGTATCCTAGAAGGGGTGTCGAGAGTCTGGGGGGCTGAGGAGAGCCAGAGAAGAAGAAATTCCATTTTTCCCAAACTCAGTTTCTGTTGCTGCTGCTGCTGATGATGAACATGAAGAACACGAAGAACGGACCTGCACCAGCAGTCGTTTTTCTACAGTAATAACGATTCACACCTGTGGGTCGTACATCAGGCAAACCTATTTGCTACAGCGTTTGCGACACAGCTGTAGCAGTCTTATTTTGTCACTGAGGGTCGTAGTTCTCTGGTTTGTAACAAATATAATTGTTACAAACCCGGTTTTATTGTATTTCTATATTCTCATCATTTGTAAACCATTTTTGAGCATCAATGAAATATTTTGAGAGGTTTTCCAACATGATGAGCGGATAAAAGCTGGTCTAGAAAACTGGTCTAGAAATATTCGTTACAATTTTTGAGCTCAAATTGTAACGAATTCCTTTTCGAAGGAATAAAAGCTGGTCTAGAAACAATCTAAGTGGAGCCATCATGCTTTTTTTTGCTAGATTCTATAGGTTTGATTTGGTCGAGTCAGCCTTGTTTGTGATTGTGTATAATTCCCTTGCAATTAAGAATGTCGAACTGGTATGATAGAAGCCAATACAATGAGTATCGACCTGAATTTGAATATGGACATCATCCTTTTTATGACCATGTTGGGAATAGTGGTTGGGAATGCCATCCTTTGGAAGGATATGGGTCATACCCTGGTGAGCCAAATTACTATCCACACATGCATCAGTCTTACGAGCAGGAAGATTATAGTACTAGTTCTTCGTATCTAGAGGATACAATCAAACTATTGAAAAGTAGTCCTTTTTATGACTCTCTGTTCCTATTCCTCCTTTAGAAGAGTCCCTCAGGAAGTTAGCTGAGTCGATGCGTAAGTTAGCTGAGAAATAGTATAATTATAGACGAAAGAACTACATAATGAGTGAACCTTCTTTAGAAGACCACCTCAAGCGGATAGCTGACGACGAAGAATTGCTCGAAATACTTGAATTGCCAATATAGTGTCCAATAATACCCTTGAGAATGAAGATAGTTATTTACATATCAAGATAACAGGATCTAATTGGTAGCACTACTTGTTTTGATGAGGTTTGATCTTTTTCATGTTATTATGATGAGGATAGTGTTGATGGAGAATCATACTTATGTAGGAATAGTGATCAGGAAATGGTTACTCCAATTGAGCTTTACAATGATAATATTATTTCTTGTTCAAATCCAAATAATTTTAATAATTATTCACCTATTCAAAAGGACGAGGATTTGACTAGAGATACCCTCGTTTTAGACGATGTAGTATTTCCTGTTTACAAAGCCGATAATGATTTAAAGGAACGAGTTTATTCTGAGAATAATGTTTTAGAGTCTAGCGATTTAGAAACAATAGTCTTAGACGAAGAAGATGAACTCGTAGAGATTTTAAATATGAGTGAGGATGCATCACCTGAGTATAATTTACAAGTAGCAATTGACCATTTTCAGGATTTTGATGATCTAGAAATTAGGGAAATTGTAGCTAGTCTATCTAGAGACACCCAAAATTCTAAGTTTGGGGGTGGTTATCATCCATGTGCTTTCACTCTCATAAAGGTCCCTCACTTGGGACTTGACATACGTGCCTCAACCATTTTACAAGATTATCTTCATACACGTTTTCCCGAACCTAATGATGTCCAGGAAGAAGTTCAGTCGTTAGAAACCATCCTCTGGTTGATGTGGTTTGCCCAGGCTATGATACCCAGATTGACTTTGTTTTCCCACCAAATAGTTTTCTTCCAAATGTGGGAACGTTTATATTTCAAATGTGTCGAATATTAAGTTGTGAGACTAAACCTAAATGCTTTAGGAAATTAGAATCGACACATTTGCTTAAGAGTGACCACTACTCTCATTGTGGTCAATTTTGTAAGTCAAATCTTATTGACTTAGAGGATCCTCAGTTATTTAGGTTATTATTGTGCGCTTCTAAGATCATATTTGAGTTTTTCCAGACTCTAGGACCTAATGATTCGGATCCCACCTATGAAGAAACGCAACCAATGAAAATATTTTATTTAGACCCTTTCTTAGAACCTGAACCTGAACCACAATTAGATATAAATATCTTAATCAGGAAACTAGATAAGGGCATGCTATCCTTGTTCACTTTCTTGGGTTATTGTAGTTTCCTTTGGTCAGCTCTTTTTGGTTTTGAAGACCCACAATTATTTCGGCTGTTACTTTTTGATTCTATGAGGTGACTAATTCCTTCCGATGTCTGGCTGAAGACTTTAAACTTAGCACTTCTTGGGAGGTAACCCAATCTCATGCGACACGGTAATATCTTTACTTATCTCTTTTGCTTCTATTGGTAACAATTTCTCCTTGTTCATGATTTTAATTTCATCTTTAGAACATTGAGGACAATGTTAGATTTAAGTTTGGGGGTATGGGAGAAACTTTTTAGTCGCATTTTTTTTGAAACTTCTAGCGTCACATGGTACCCGGTTAGCTAAGTTTACATACTGTTTCTCACCGAAAAGATAGAAATTGGAATGCTAGGGATAACAACCTTTTGAGACATTAGAGAAAAAGACATTGAGATCCTTGAAATTCAGGAGAGAACTTGTTCCTTTTAGAGGGTAACCGTGATGGACCTAACCATACATGATGGAAAGGCAAGTATATCAGGGAAATGCCAGAAGACAAAGCAACCTCACAATGTAGTCTTAGTTACTGGATTGCGACTCTCTCTCAGTAGAAACTTATCATCATCAACAAGCGGAGAGACATCAAAATCTATGAAGAAAGTGAAGACGTTTTAGGTTTAGAAGCAACAATAGAAGAGAATAATTCAAAAATCAAAGTTGAAGTTATAAGATCAAATGATATAAGTTGTTAGAATCCATGATACCAAGACATCACAAGTTGCGAAAATCCAAGTTTTGAAAGTCCTTCTCTCATGGCCATGTAAATTTTTGTCTTGTAATTTTTTGTTCCTCAAAAAAAAAATGAATGAAAAATGAAAAAAATAAAAATGAAACATCATTACGTTCTTTTTGTTCAATAAGGCCATAGGGAAGAAGAAATTTATAAGTCAAGCAAGAAATCGAAGAGAAGAGTTAATTGTCAAGGTTCTATGAGGTTCGAGAGTTTATCATCAACAGTTGAAGACCGAAGAAGACGTTATTTCTACTGAGCACTGTGAGAGAGTCGAAGAAAGATGCATTTTGGTTGCTTTGTTAGTCTGCTTTCAATCTGGCACAAGATCTTTCTAGCACTGGTTTAACTCATCACACGTAATTAGTCCAACTGTGTAGCAGATGTCCCTCTCATTTTTATCTCTCTCTTAATCTTATCCAGCTGTAAAGCAGCGGACGCATCTTACAATGTTTATCTAGTTGTGTAGAGGATATCTCTTTATCTAGCAGTGGTGAGGATGTGTCTCCCCTTTTCTTCAGTCAGCTTTAGAGCTGACACCTTTAATTTCTCTGGCATTCTACTTACTTGGAGATAGGTTGAGGATATGTATGTCCTCATAGCTCTTTGGATACTTGTGACCAATTAGGAGTAAAGGTTTTGTGGGTACACCTCTGGTAAACCCTCCGGAGACAACACTCCGCCGCTAGGGCCACCTAGCGGTTTAACGGCCTGTTGCACGTGCTAAGTGTAGCCTTTTTATCTTTTCAAAAATAAATTTTGCTCGAGGACTAGCAAATAATAAGTTTGGGGGTATTTGATAAACACATTTTTGTGTTTAATTTGATCTCAATACTATATATTGTTGGCACTCGAGTTTGTACTAATTTTGGTGTTTTATGTGTTTGTAGGCACCTTTGGAAAATAAACATTTTTGGAAAATTCGGCTCGAAAAAATTACTAAAGGCACCCCAAGGGACATGTGTTATTCGGACTCCAACAACGGATAAGGGGGCAACCACTGGATAAGGGGTGACCTTCTTCACAAATTCAAAAAAATATTTTGGCGGGAAAATATTTGCTCTTCACTGGAAGATTTTCTCGATTGCATTTGGACGTGATTTTGTGCGATTCAATCGCTGAAACTTTGTGAAAAGATGTAATATATCATAACAGAGCTGGTATGGGTGATTGTTTCGACTGAATTTGGCTGGATAATCACGTGGAAGAAATCATGGCAACACGGGTTTGAAAATGATATTCACGGATTTTCAGCAAGTTTGATGTGTGCTGCTCGTGTTTGGATGACACTTAGTCATTGAAGATGCGTGTAGAAGCTAAATAAGGGAGTATCAGAAGCTGTTTACGTGTGGAGAATCATTTCAGGGAAGAAAATATTCGGAAAATATTTTCTTTTAACACCGAGTAATGGAGGATCATGGAGAGTTAATGAGCGTGATTTCTTGTCGTTGTTGGGTATAATAGGTTCCCTGGGTATCCTAGAAGGGGTGTCGAGAGTCTGGGGGGCTGAGGAGAGCCAGAGAAGAAGAAATTCCATTTTTCCCAAACTCAGTTTCTGTTGCTGCTGCTGCTGATGATGAACATGAAGAACACGAAGAACGGACCTGCACCAGCAGTCGTTTTTCTACAGTAATAACGATTCACACCTGTGGGTCGTACATCAGGCAAACCTATTTGCTACAGCGTTTGCGACACAGCTGTAGCAGTCTTATTTTGTCACTGAGGGTCGTAGTTCTCTGGTTTGTAACAAATATAATTGTTACAAACCCGGTTTTATTGTATTTCTCATATTCTCATCATTTGTAAACCATTTTTGAGCATCAATGAAATATTTTGAGAGGTTTTCCAACATGATGAGCGGATAAAAGCTGGTCTAGAAAACTGGTCTAGAAATATTCGTTACAATTTTTGAGCTCAAATTGTAACGAATTCCTTTTCGAAGGAATAAAAGCTGGTCTAGAAAACAATCTAAGTGGAGCCATCATGCTTTTTTTTTTGCTAGATTCTATAGGTTTGATTTGGTCGAGTCAGCCTTGTTTGTGATTGTGTATAATTCCCTTGCAATTAAGAATGTCGAACTGGTATGATAGAAGCCAATACAATGAGTATCGACCTGAATTTGAATATGGACATCATCCTTTTTATGACCATGTTGGGAATAGTGGTTGGGAATGCCATCCTTTGGAAGGATATGGGTCATACCCTGGTGAGCCAAATTACTATCCACACATGCATCAGTCTTACGAGCAGGAAGATTATAGTACTAGTTCTTCGTATCTAGAGGATACAATCAAACTATTGAAAAGTAGTCCTTTTTATGATCTCTCTGTTCCTATTCCTCCTTTAGAAGAGTCCCTCAGGAAGTTAGCTGAGTCGATGCGTAAGTTAGCTGAGATGAATAGTATAATTATAGACGAAAGAACTACAATAATGAGTGAACCTTCTTTAGAAGACCACCTCAAGCGGATAGCTGAGACGAACGAAAGAATTGCTCGAAATTACTTGAATTGCCAATATAGTGTATCCAATAATACCCTTGAGAATGAAGATAGTTATTTACATAATCAAGATAACAAGGATATAATTGGTAGCACTACTTGTTTTGATGAGGTTTGATCTTTTTCATGTTATTATGATGAGGATAGTGTTGATGGAGAATCATACTTATGTAGGAATAGTGATCAGGAAATGGTTACTCCAATTGAGCTTTACAATGATAATATTATTTCTTGTTCAAATCCAAATAATTTTAATAATTATTCACCTATTCAAAAGGACGAGGATTTGACTAGAGATACCCTCGTTTTAGACGATGTAGTATTTCCTGTTTACAAAGCCGATAATGATTTAAAGGAACGAGTTTATTCTGAGAATAATGTTTTAGAGTCTAGCGATTTAGAAACAATAGTCTTAGACGAAGAAGATGAACTCGTAGAGATTTTAAATATGAGTGAGGATGCATCACCTGAGTATAATTTACAAGTAGCAATTGACCATTTTCAGGATTTTGATGATCTAGAAATTAGGGAAATTGTAGCTAGTCTATCTAGAGACACCCAAAATTCTAAGTTTGGGGGTGGTTATCATCCATGTGCTTTCACTCTCATAAAGGTCCCTCACTTGGGACTTGACATACGTGCCTCAACCATTTTACAAGATTATCTTCATACACGTTTTCCCGAACCTAATGATGTCCAGGAAGAAGTTCAGTCGTTAGAAACCATCCTCTGGTTGATGTGGTTTGCCCAGGCTATGATACCCAGATTGACTTTGTTTTCCCACCAAATAGTTTTCTTCCAAATGTGGGAACGTTTATATTTCAAATGTGTCGAATATTAAGTTGTGAGACTAAACCTAAATGCTTTAGGAAATTAGAATCGACACATTTGCTTAAGAGTGACCACTACTCTCATTGTGGTCAATTTTGTAAGTCAAATCTTATTGACTTAGAGGATCCTCAGTTATTTAGGTTATTATTGTGCGCTTCTAAGATCATATTTGAGTTTTTCCAGACTCTAGGACCTAATGATTCGGATCCCACCTATGAAGAAACGCAACCAATGAAAATATTTTATTTAGACCCTTTCTTAGAACCTGAACCTGAACCACAATTAGATATAAATATCTTAATCAGGAAACTAGATAAGGGCATGCTATCCTTGTTCACTTTCTTGGGTTATTGTAGTTTCCTTTGGTCAGCTCTTTTTGGTTTTGAAGACCCACAATTATTTCGGCTGTTACTTTTTGATTCTATGAGGTGACTAATTCCTTCCGATGTCTGGCTGAAGACTTTAAACTTAGCACTTCTTGGGAGGTAACCCAATCTCATGCGACACGGTAATATCTTTACTTATCTCTTTTGCTTCTATTGGTAACAATTTCTCCTTGTTCATGATTTTAATTTCATCTTTAGAACATTGAGGACAATGTTAGATTTAAGTTTGGGGGTATGGGAGAAACTTTTTAGTCGCATTTTTTTTGAAACTTCTAGCGTCACATGGTACCCGGTTAGCTAAGTTTACATACTGTTTCTCACCGAAAAGATAGAAATTGGAATGCTAGGGATAACAACCTTTTGAGACATTAGAGAAAAAGACATTGAGATCCTTGAAATTCAGGAGAGAACTTGTTCCTTTAGAGGGTAACCGTGATGGACCTAACCATACAAGATGGAAAGGCAAGTATATCAGGGAAATGCCAGAAGACAAAGCAACCTCACAATGTAGTCTTAGTTACTGGATTGCGACTCTCTCTCAGTATAAACTTATCATCATCAACAAGCGGAGAGACATCAAAATCTATGAAGAAAGTGAAGACGTTTTAGGTTTAGAAGCAACAATAGAAGAGAATAATTCAAAAATCAAAGTTGAAGTTATAAGATCAAATGATATAAGTTGTTAGAATCCATGATACCAAGACATCACAAGTTGCGAAAATCCAAGTTTTGAAAGTCCTTCTCTCATGGCCATGTAAATTTTTGTCTTGTAATTTTTTGTTCCTCAAAAAAAAAATGAATGAAAAATGAAAAAAATAAAAATGAAACATCATTACGTTCTTTTTGTTCAATAAGGCCATAGGGAAGAAGAAATTTATAAGTCAAGCAAGAAATCGAAGAGAAGAGTTAATTGTCAAGGTTCTATGAGGTTCGAGAGTTTATCATCAACAGTTGAAGACCGAAGAAGACGTTATTTCTACTGAGCACTGTGAGAGAGTCGAAGAAAGATGCATTTTGGTTGCTTTGTTAGTCTGCTTTCAATCTGGCACAAGATCTTTCTAGCACTGGTTTAACTCATCACACGTAATTAGTCCAACTGTGTAGCAGATGTCCCTCTCATTTTTATCTCTCTCTTAATCTTATCCAGCTGTAAAGCAGCGGACGCATCTTACAATGTTTATCTAGTTGTGTAGAGGATATCTCTTTATCTAGCAGTGGTGAGGATGTGTCTCCCCTTTTCTTCAGTCAGCTTTAGAGCTGACACCTTTAATTTCTCTGGCATTCTACTTACTTGGAGATAGGTTGAGGATATGTATGTCCTCATAGCTCTTTGGATACTTGTGACCAATTAGGAGTAAAGGTTTTGTGGGTACACCTCTGGTAAACCCTCCGGAGACAACACTCCGCCGCTAGGGCCACCTAGCGGTTTAACGGCCTGTTGCACGTGCTAAGTGTAGCCTTTTTATCTTTTCAAAAATAAATTTTGCTCGAGGACTAGCAAATAATAAGTTTGGGGGTATTTGATAAACACATTTTTGTGTTTAATTTGATCTCAATACTATATATTGTTGGCACTCGAGTTTGTACTAATTTTGGTGTTTTATGTGTTTGTAGGCACCTTTGGAAAATAAACATTTTTGGAAAATTCGGCTCGAAAAAATTACTAAAGGCACCCCAAGGGACATGTGTTATTCGGACTCCAGCAACGGATAAGGGGGCAACCACTGGATAAGGGGTGACCTTCTTCACAAATTCAAAAAAATATTTTGGCGGGAAAATATTTGCTCTTCACTGGAAGATTTTCTCGATTGCATTTGGACGTGATTTTGTGCGATTCAATCGCTGAAACTTTGTGAAAAGATGTAATATATCATAACAGAGCTGGTATGGGTGATTGTTTCGACTGAATTTGGCTGGATAATCACGTGGAAGAAATCATGGCAACACGGGTTTGAAAATGATATTCACGGATTTTCAGCAAGTTTGATGTGTGCTGCTCGTGTTTGGATGACACTTAGTCATTGAAGATGCGTGTAGAAGCTAAATAAGGGAGTATCAGAAGCTGTTTACGTGTGGAGAATCATTTCAGGGAAGAAAATATTCGGAAAATATTTTCTTTTAACACCGAGTAATGGAGGATCATGGAGAGTTAATGAGCGTGATTTCTTGTCGTTGTTGGGTATAATAGGTTCCCTGGGTATCCTAGAAGGGGTGTCGAGAGTCTGGGGGGCTGAGGAGAGCCAGAGAAGAAGAAATTCCATTTTTCCCAAACTCAGTTTCTGTTGCTGCTGCTGCTGATGATGAACATGAAGAACACGAAGAACGGACCTGCACCAGCAGTCGTTTTTCTACAGTAATAACGATTCACACCTGTGGGTCGTACATCAGGCAAACCTATTTGCTACAGCGTTTGCGACACAGCTGTAGCAGTCTTATTTTGTCACTGAGGGTCGTAGTTCTCTGGTTTGTAACAAATATAATTGTTACAAACCCGGTTTTATTGTATTTCTCATATTCTCATCATTTGTAAACCATTTTTGAGCATCAATGAAATATTTTGAGAGGTTTTCCAACATGATGAGCGGATAAAAGCTGGTCTAGAAAACTGGTCTAGAAATATTCGTTACAATTTTTGAGCTCAAATTGTAACGAATTCCTTTTCGAAGGAATAAAAGCTGGTCTAGAAAACAATCTAAGTGGAGCCATCATGCTTTTTTTTTTGCTAGATTCTATAGGTTTGATTTGGTCGAGTCAGCCTTGTTTGTGATTGTGTATAATTCCCTTGCAATTAAGAATGTCGAACTGGTATGATAGAAGCCAATACAATGAGTATCGACCTGAATTTGAATATGGACATCATCCTTTTTATGACCATGTTGGGAATAGTGGTTGGGAATGCCATCCTTTGGAAGGATATGGGTCATACCCTGGTGAGCCAAATTACTATCCACACATGCATCAGTCTTACGAGCAGGAAGATTATAGTACTAGTTCTTCGTATCTAGAGGATACAATCAAACTATTGAAAAGTAGTCCTTTTTATGATCTCTCTGTTCCTATTCCTCCTTTAGAAGAGTCCCTCAGGAAGTTAGCTGAGTCGATGCGTAAGTTAGCTGAGATGAATAGTATAATTATAGACGAAAGAACTACAATAATGAGTGAACCTTCTTTAGAAGACCACCTCAAGCGGATAGCTGAGACGAACGAAAGAATTGCTCGAAATTACTTGAATTGCCAATATAGTGTATCCAATAATACCCTTGAGAATGAAGATAGTTATTTACATAATCAAGATAACAAGGATATAATTGGTAGCACTACTTGTTTTGATGAGGTTTGATCTTTTTCATGTTATTATGATGAGGATAGTGTTGATGGAGAATCATACTTATGTAGGAATAGTGATCAGGAAATGGTTACTCCAATTGAGCTTTACAATGATAATATTATTTCTTGTTCAAATCCAAATAATTTTAATAATTATTCACCTATTCAAAAGGACGAGGATTTGACTAGAGATACCCTCGTTTTAGACGATGTAGTATTTCCTGTTTACAAAGCCGATAATGATTTAAAGGAACGAGTTTATTCTGAGAATAATGTTTTAGAGTCTAGCGATTTAGAAACAATAGTCTTAGACGAAGAAGATGAACTCGTAGAGATTTTAAATATGAGTGAGGATGCATCACCTGAGTATAATTTACAAGTAGCAATTGACCATTTTCAGGATTTTGATGATCTAGAAATTAGGGAAATTGTAGCTAGTCTATCTAGAGACACCCAAAATTCTAAGTTTGGGGGTGGTTATCATCCATGTGCTTTCACTCTCATAAAGGTCCCTCACTTGGGACTTGACATACGTGCCTCAACCATTTTACAAGATTATCTTCATACACGTTTTCCCGAACCTAATGATGTCCAGGAAGAAGTTCAGTCGTTAGAAACCATCCTCTGGTTGATGTGGTTTGCCCAGGCTATGATACCCAGATTGACTTTGTTTTCCCACCAAATAGTTTTCTTCCAAATGTGGGAACGTTTATATTTCAAATGTGTCGAATATTAAGTTGTGAGACTAAACCTAAATGCTTTAGGAAATTAGAATCGACACATTTGCTTAAGAGTGACCACTACTCTCATTGTGGTCAATTTTGTAAGTCAAATCTTATTGACTTAGAGGATCCTCAGTTATTTAGGTTATTATTGTGCGCTTCTAAGATCATATTTGAGTTTTTCCAGACTCTAGGACCTAATGATTCGGATCCCACCTATGAAGAAACGCAACCAATGAAAATATTTTATTTAGACCCTTTCTTAGAACCTGAACCTGAACCACAATTAGATATAAATATCTTAATCAGGAAACTAGATAAGGGCATGCTATCCTTGTTCACTTTCTTGGGTTATTGTAGTTTCCTTTGGTCAGCTCTTTTTGGTTTTGAAGACCCACAATTATTTCGGCTGTTACTTTTTGATTCTATGAGGTGACTAATTCCTTCCGATGTCTGGCTGAAGACTTTAAACTTAGCACTTCTTGGGAGGTAACCCAATCTCATGCGACACGGTAATATCTTTACTTATCTCTTTTGCTTCTATTGGTAACAATTTCTCCTTGTTCATGATTTTAATTTCATCTTTAGAACATTGAGGACAATGTTAGATTTAAGTTTGGGGGTATGGGAGAAACTTTTTAGTCGCATTTTTTTTGAAACTTCTAGCGTCACATGGTACCCGGTTAGCTAAGTTTACATACTGTTTCTCACCGAAAAGATAGAAATTGGAATGCTAGGGATAACAACCTTTTGAGACATTAGAGAAAAAGACATTGAGATCCTTGAAATTCAGGAGAGAACTTGTTCCTTTAGAGGGTAACCGTGATGGACCTAACCATACAAGATGGAAAGGCAAGTATATCAGGGAAATGCCAGAAGACAAAGCAACCTCACAATGTAGTCTTAGTTACTGGATTGCGACTCTCTCTCAGTATAAACTTATCATCATCAACAAGCGGAGAGACATCAAAATCTATGAAGAAAGTGAAGACGTTTTAGGTTTAGAAGCAACAATAGAAGAGAATAATTCAAAAATCAAAGTTGAAGTTATAAGATCAAATGATATAAGTTGTTAGAATCCATGATACCAAGACATCACAAGTTGCGAAAATCCAAGTTTTGAAAGTCCTTCTCTCATGGCCATGTAAATTTTTGTCTTGTAATTTTTTGTTCCTCAAAAAAAAAAATGAATGAAAAATGAAAAAAATAAAAATGAAACATCATTACGTTCTTTTTGTTCAATAAGGCCATAGGGAAGAAGAAATTTATAAGTCAAGCAAGAAATCGAAGAGAAGAGTTAATTGTCAAGGTTCTATGAGGTTCGAGAGTTTATCATCAACAGTTGAAGACCGAAGAAGACGTTATTTCTACTGAGCACTGTGAGAGAGTCGAAGAAAGATGCATTTTGGTTGCTTTGTTAGTCTGCTTTCAATCTGGCACAAGATCTTTCTAGCACTGGTTTAACTCATCACACGTAATTAGTCCAACTGTGTAGCAGATGTCCCTCTCATTTTTATCTCTCTCTTAATCTTATCCAGCTGTAAAGCAGCGGACGCATCTTACAATGTTTATCTAGTTGTGTAGAGGATATCTCTTTATCTAGCAGTGGTGAGGATGTGTCTCCCCTTTTCTTCAGTCAGCTTTAGAGCTGACACCTTTAATTTCTCTGGCATTCTACTTACTTGGAGATAGGTTGAGGATATGTATGTCCTCATAGCTCTTTGGATACTTGTGACCAATTAGGAGTAAAGGTTTTGTGGGTACACCTCTGGTAAACCCTCCGGAGACAACACTCCGCCGCTAGGGCCACCTAGCGGTTTAACGGCCTGTTGCACGTGCTAAGTGTAGCCTTTTTATCTTTTCAAAAATAAATTTTGCTCGAGGACTAGCAAATAATAAGTTTGGGGGTATTTGATAAACACATTTTTGTGTTTAATTTGATCTCAATACTATATATTGTTGGCACTCGAGTTTGTACTAATTTTGGTGTTTTATGTGTTTGTAGGCACCTTTGGAAAATAAACATTTTTGGAAAATTCGGCTCGAAAAAATTACTAAAGGCACCCCAAGGGACATGTGTTATTCGGACTCCAACAACGGATAAGGGGGCAACCACTGGATAAGGGGTGACCTTCTTCACAAATTCAAAAAAATATTTTGGCGGGAAAATATTTGCTCTTCACTGGAAGATTTTCTCGATTGCATTTGGACGTGATTTTGTGCGATTCAATCGCTGAAACTTTGTGAAAAGATGTAATATATCATAACAGAGCTGGTATGGGTGATTGTTTCGACTGAATTTGGCTGGATAATCACGTGGAAGAAATCATGGCAACACGGGTTTGAAAATGATATTCACGGATTTTCAGCAAGTTTGATGTGTGCTGCTCGTGTTTGGATGACACTTAGTCATTGAAGATGCGTGTAGAAGCTAAATAAGGGAGTATCAGAAGCTGTTTACGTGTGGAGAATCATTTCAGGGAAGAAAATATTCGGAAAATATTTTCTTTTAACACCGAGTAATGGAGGATCATGGAGAGTTAATGAGCGTGATTTCTTGTCGTTGTTGGGTATAATAGGTTCCCTGGGTGTCCTAGAAGGGGTGTCGAGAGTCTGGGGGGCTGAGGAGAGCCAGAGAAGAAGAAATTCCATTTTTCCCAAACTCAGTTTCTGTTGCTGCTGCTGCTGATGATGAACATGAAGAACACGAAGAACGGACCTGCACCAGCAGTCGTTTTTCTACAGTAATAACGATTCACACCTGTGGGTCGTACATCAGGCAAACCTATTTGCTACAGCGTTTGCGACACAGCTGTAGCAGTCTTATTTTGTCACTGAGGGTCTTAGTTCTCTGGTTTGTAACAAATATAATTGTTACAAACCCGGTTTTATTGTATTTCTCATATTCTCATCATTTGTAAACCATTTTTGAGCATCAATGAAATATTTTGAGAGGTTTTCCAACATGATGAGCGGATAATTCCCTTGTAACCAAGGCAATGGAGGAAGCTATTCACGCAACATAAATGGGTAACTATTTCATTTAATTATATAATTCACCTGATCGCTGCTTTTGCAGAGTTTTAAATTATTTGAATGATTGTTTTAATTATTTGTTATTCAGTTTGATAGGTTATGCTTGGTTTAATCTCTTGATAATATATGCTTAAGGTTTACAAATAATGTTTGAGAATCTATATGATTGATAGTGAATTAAAGATAAAAGAGGACTTAAGAATTGAATAGAGTTTTGAAATATTTATCATTCAATTTTGCATAATAGTGGAATCTAGTGTCTTGGTTACCTCTCGCACCCATTGTTAATATTTTTTGTAATGATATGGTTTTTTTATGATGTTGTAGTAATGAGGTTCAAACTCTCGGACTTGTGAAGATTAAATTTAAAGATTTGATAAAATTATATATACAAAAATATTAACAATGGGTGCGAGAGGTAACCAAGACACTAGATTCCACTATTATGCAAAATTGAATGATAAATATTTCAAAACTCTATTCAATTTTTAAGTCCTCTTTTATCTTTAATTCACTATCAATCATACCGATTCTCAAACATTATTTGTAAACCTTAAGCATAGATTATCAAGAGATTAAACCAAGCATAACCTATCAACCTGAATAACAAATAATTAAGACAATCATTCAAATAACTTAAAACTCTGCAAAAGCAGCGATTAGGTGAATTATATAATTAAATGAAATAGTTACCCATTTATTTTGCGTGAATAGCTTCCTCCATTTCCTTGGTTACGAGGGAATTAGCCGCTCATCATGTTGGAAAACCTCTCAAAATATTTCGTTGATGCTCAAAAATGGTTTACGAATGATGAGAATATGAGAAATACAATAAAACCGGGTTTGTAACAATTATATTTGTTACAAACTAGAGAACTACGACCCTCAGTGACAAAATAAGACTGCTGCAGTTGTGTCGCAAACGCTGTAGCAAATAAGTCTGCCTGATGTACGACCCACAGGTGTGAGTCGTTATTACTGTAGAAAAACGACTGTTGGTGCAGGTCCGTTCTTCGTGTTCATCAGCAGCAGCAGCAGCAGAAACTGAGTTTGGGAAAACTCGAATTTCTTCTTCTCTGGCTCTCCTCAGCCCCCCAGACTCTCGACACCCCTTCTAGGACACCCAGGGAACCTATTTATACCCAACAGCGACAAGAAATCACGCTTATTAACTCTCCATGATCCTCCATTACTCGGTGTTAAAAGAAAATATTTTCCGAATATTTTCTTCCCTGAGATGATTCTCCACGCGTAAACAGCTTCTGATACTCCCTTATTTAGCTTCTACACGCATCTTCAATGACTAAGTGTCATCCAAACACGAGTAGCACACATCAAACTTGCTAAAAATCCGTGAATATCATTTTCAAACCCGTGTTGCCCTGATTTCTTCCACGTGATTATCCAGCCAAATTCAGTCGAAACAATCACCCATACTAGCTCTGTTATGATATATTACATCTTTCCACAAAGTTTCAGCGATTGAATCGCACAAAATCACGTCCAAATGCAATCGAGAAAATATGCCAGTGAAGAGCAATTATTTTCCCGCCAAAATATTTTTTTGAATTTGTGAAGAAGGTCACCCCTTATCCAGTGGTCGTCCCCTTATCTGTTGTTGGAGTCCGAATAACACATTCCCTTGGGGTGCCTTTAGTAATTTTTTCGAGCCGAATTTTCCAAAAAATGTTTATTTTACAAAGGTTCCTACAAACACATAAAACACCAAAATTAGTACAAACTCGAGTGCCAACAATATATAGTATTGAGATCAAATTAAACACAAAAATGTATCTATCAACTTTCCTTGATTGAGTTTAACTCTCAGAGTCGTGTTGAGCTTGTTCATACATATTTCTTACGAAAAAAAACTGGTGGTGTATTTCGGTACCCCCAGTGTTTTCAGAAAACAATTATTAGAAAACTAAGCCAATCCTCAATTACTCTTAGCTTCACTTTCTCACTTACTCTACAATGGTTACAACAAACATTGTTCTCATCCTATGCTTCTCCACTCTATTTTATCGATGTTCATCACAACCATTAGATGTCTATAATCTCACCGTAGTGACCGATGGTTCAGGAGATTATCGAACCACCAGTGAAGCAATAAAGGCCTCTCCATCCTTGAGTAGATCAGCTTATGTGATTCACATTAGAAGAGGAGATTTTAAGGACAACGTTCTGATCCCCCGAACAAGAAGAATCTTGTTTTCAAAGGGGAAGCATGCTAGCAAACTAAACTATATGACATCGTAGTAATGCTGGCGGATTTGGGACCTATGATATAACAACACCTTGTGAGTAGTATTAATTTTTCAGAATAACAATTGCACTGGTCTTGATGGAGCACGTTCATGAATATTCACTTTTTTTTTGCTATGTCCAAAATCTATACCTAAATAATTTCAAATGTTTTTAGAATTCTTTGCATGGATCAGTTAGATCATCTAGTACAGCATGAACTAGAAAAGCATTTTTTTGGCTTCACAACGTAAAGCTACTGTTGGCAGGTGTTACAAGTGAAAACAACCAAATCACCAATCTCATGAATGTCGTGCCAATCAATCCCTTACTCTTTTGATTCAAGAAAGTGATGATTCTTTAACTAAAGACCCCCTGATTTGGAGGAAGTTCACACTTATGGCGAAGTGGGTGAATACCCTTCCGTTTAATTTGATTTTAATATTACACTCGTGGACGAGTTCTTTTCTAGCTGGAAGCTTGATGTAGAACATTCCATATTTAGAGTTTTATATTTTTGGAAGTTTTTTAAGATTAAAATTTCTTATTTGTAAAACTTATTTAATTCTAGGAAATTGTTTATTTTTAGGATTTCTTATTTCCCAAGTTAGAGTCTTAGAGTTATTTTATATTGTTTTCTTTATAAATATATGAGACAAGTCCATTGTAGTGTCTCACATTATTATTCAATCAATATTGATTTTTTCTACAATTCTTCTACTTTTACTATCAAACTTCATTATTCAAGCTTCCGTTCTGCATTAATTACCAATTGGTATGCCAGTATGCACTTGTTTAGTTGAATTTGTTTCCAGTAAAGAAAATATTAAAGTGCTCGAAAATGCTTAAATTAGATATAAAAGGGAAGTATGATAGGTGCTACTTGTTGCAGACCATCCAACAGACCTGGATTAAATTTAGAAGAAATCGTCTTGTGTTCAGTGCCAGCCTCTCTATACTTCTGTCCATGCAATTCACAAAAACAACTTTATTAAAGATCACGACAAGTTTAAAAAAATCAAAAGTTTAAAAACTTGAAAAAATTTATGATTGCTAATAACAAGTCATTATCAATTTCACAGTTCGTTCTGTTTTGTTCAGACTTGCTTGCTCGCAACAACATATAAGACCACTTTTTAGTTGAAGAATTTATTTGAAAATTATGAGGTTTAAAGTTTCTTCGCATGACTTTGCATGAAAGTTCTTCAGAAGGTGAGTTCTTGTTGTTACACACCATATATAAAATCTAGTGTAAATATAAGAAATTTCTGCAAATTGATTCATTTTATTTTATAATAAACCTTAAACCGCAAACTTTGTTGCTTATTTTAGGAAACTTAGTGTGAAATTCGAAAAGACTTTATTGTGAATAAAAGAAATCCATGTGAGATTAAAAGTGCAAAAAACATATGAATTAAAATCCATTTAAATTGAATATTTATATAATTCAAATTATACTCATTTCAATGGTATAACTGTTTTGAGGTTTAAAGAAATCCGTGTCAGATCTGAAATGTAGAAAAGGTGTGAATTGAAATGATATAATTGCTATATAAAATTTTTTCGCCCTCTAACCTCATTTGCCTCCTCATCCATTTGGCGCATAATCTCTATATAAATTTCTTGCTCTTCTTCATACAAGATTTCATCCATTTCCATATCTTCCTCAGGAGAACCAAAATTATGATTCATGGTTAAAAATTAAATTGATGGAGATTAACAGAAAATCGATTGGGTAAAAGAGTCTTGTGATTTTGGAGGATCAAGTTGAGTAATATATATCGAGGGAGAAATATAATTGTTGGAGTGACCATTGGAAAACTATCCTTTGGTGGCATAGTCTAAGTCGCTACCAGTAGAGTTTTATACTTGTGAGGCGAATAATAATCTAGGATGCACTTCGGGTTGCATAAGTCCGGATTTTGAGGATAGCCAGACTTTTGTCAAGTTGCTATCGATTTCCATCACCCGGATCCTATGTTTAATTTGATCATCTGTTTCGATCGTAAATTAGGAAATCAATTATATAAGCTTAATTTATGGGAGGCATATTTGGTTTAAAGTCTTCAATTGAGTTGAAGCAACTCTTAATTGGTGGGATTCCATCTAAGGGAATCAATTGTGCAGAATCGAGCTGGGATTCAAGCGTCGCAAGGAGCGCGACTGTACCTTCATCGGTGGATTTCCTTTTAGGTCTCAACTACTTTCCCGACCGAAGTTAATTGGTAGTAGGCTAGTTTCTGTAGCGGCTTAATACAGTTTGGTGTTCAATCTGGACTAAGTCCCGGGGTTTTTCTGCATTTGCGGTTTCCTCGTTAACAAAATTTCTGGTGTGTATGTTATTTTTTTCCGCATCATATTGTTTATCCTTATAATTGAAATTTCACAGGTTGTGCATTAATCAATCAGAGTAGAGATGTCCGACCTAGTTTGTTGGATACGACTTGATTGATCGTTGGACATTGGTTTTTGGTACCGTCCAAGAACTCTTCTTTGTGATTAGGTTCACAAATTCAATTATGTAAATGTTCTAATCGCAAGAGACATAGAGATATAACTTTAGACACTTTCCTTGATTGAGTTTAACTCTCGGTGTTGTGTCGAGCTTGTTCATACAGAATGCCTACGAAAAAAAAATGGTGGTGTATTTCGGTACCCCCAGTGTTTTTAGAAAACAATTATCAGAAAACTAAGCCAATCCTCAATTACTCTTAGCTTCACTTTCTCACTTAATCTACAATGGACAAACATTGTTCTCATCCTATGTTTCACCACTATATTTTATCGAAGCAATAAAGGATTCTCCATCCTTGAGTAGATCAGCTTATGTGATTCACATTAGAAGAGAAGATTTTAAGGTCAACGTTCAGATCCCCGAATAAGAAGAATCTTGTTTTCAAAGGGGAAGCATACTAGCAAACTAGACTATAAGATATTGTAGTAATGCTGTCAGATTTGGGACCCATAATACAATAACACTTGGTGAGTAGTTTTAATTTTTCAGAATAACAATTGCACTGGTCTTGATATAGCACGTTCATGAATATTTATTTTTTTGTTTTTGTTATGTCCAAAATCTATACCTAAATAATTTCAAATGTTTTTAGAATTCATTGCATGGATTAGTTGGATCATCTAGTACAACATGAACTAGAAGAGCATTTTTTTAGCTTCACAATGTAAAGCCACTGCCGGTAGGTGTTACAAATGAAAACAACCAGATCACCGATCTAATGAATGTCGTTCCAATGAATCTCACATTCTTATGATTCAAGCAAGTGATGATTCTTTAACTAAAGACCCTCCTTGATTTGGAGGAAGTTCACACTTATGGTGAAGTGGGTGATTACCTTTCCGATTAATTTTATTTTAGTATTACACTCGTGGACGAGTTCTTTTCAAGATGGGAACGGCGGCGCAAAGGAAGAGAGGGGGACCGTAGGGTTTTTAAAGGGTACTCGACCGGAGGGACTTTTCGGTTTGATTATAATATTCCATAATTAGAGTTTTATATTTTAGGATTAAAGTTTTTCATTTGTAGAACTTGTTTAATTATAGGAAATTGTTTATTTTTAGGATTTTTTATTTCACAAATTAGAGTCTTAGAGTTATTTTATACTATTTTCTCTATAAATATGAGACAAGTCCACTATAGTTTCTCACATTATTATTCAATCAATATTGATTTTTTCTACAGTTATTCTACTTTTATTATCAAAATTCATTGTTCAAGCTTCCGTTCTGCATTAATTACCAATAAGTATGCCAGTATGCATTTGTTGAGGTGAATTTGTTTCCGGTGAAGAAATTATTAAAGTGCTCGGAAATGCTTAAAAATTAGATATAAAAGGGAAGTATGGGATATAGGTGGTACTTGTTGCAGACCATCGAACGAACCTGGATTAAATTTAGAAAAAATCGCCATGTGTTCAGTGCCATCCTCTCTACACTTCCGTCCATGCAATTCATAAAAATAACTTTATTAAAGATCACAACAAGTTCAAAAAAATCAAATTTTTAAAAACTTGACAAAATTTCCGGTTGTTAATAACAAATCATTATCATTTTCACAGTTCGTTATGTTTTGTTCAGACTTGCTTGCTCGCAACAACATATAAGGCCAATTTTTAGTTGAAGAATTTATTTGAAAATTATGAGGTTTAACATTTCTTCGCATGACTTTGCATGAAAGTTCTGCGAGTCAGTGTTGTTACACACCATATATAAAATCTAGTGTAAGTATAGGAAATTTTTGTAAATTGATTCATCTTATTTTATAAGAAATCTTGAACCGCAAACTTTGTTGCTTATTTCAGGAAATTTAGTGTGAGATTCGAAAAGACTTTATTGTGAATAAAATAAATCCATGTGAGATTCAAAGTGCTAAAAACGTATGAACTGAAATCCATTTAAATTGAATATTTATATTATTCAAATTATATTAATTTCAATGATATAACTGTTTTGAGATTTAAAAAAATCCGTGTGAGATCTGAAATGTAGATCTCAGATCTCATTTGCTACATAAAGTTTTGCCGCCCTCTAGCCTCATTTGCCTCCTCATCCATTTGGCGCATAATCTCTACGTACATTTCTTGCTCTTCTTCATATAAGGTTTCATCCATTTCCATATCTTCTTTTGGAGAACCAAAATTATGATTCATGGTCAAAAAACTAAATTGATCGAGATTAAGAGAAAATCTATTGGATAAAAGAGTCTTGTGATTTTGGAGGTTGAAATTGAGTAATATATATCGAGGGAAAAATATAACCGTTGGAGTGACCATTGGAAAACTATCCTTTGGTGGTCTAGGCTAAGTCGCAAGCAGTAGAGTTTAAAACCTAACGATTGGAATTTAACCGCCAGCGTCTTAATGACGCTTCTTCTTCGAACTCACAGTTCATTTTACCATAATGGAAAATCCATTTTACCCATCAAAGATGACTTTCAATAGATTTCATTTGATAATTCTCATAGGACCTGTGCGTTTGGATATCGGAAGCAGAAGCCGGAAGCAAATCTATTTTGTTCTCCAAGAAGTTAGGTCCTGTTTGGTATAGTTTTCAAAAACAGTTTTCTGTTTTTAAAAACAGAGAAAACAGAAAACAGGAGAAAACGCGTTTGGTAAGGACATTTTCAGAAAATGTTTTCTATCTGTTTTCTGTTTTTAAAAACAAAAAAATGAAAACAAAAAATTATTGTTTTCTGTGTTTTCTCTTTTTTTCTTTTCTTTATTCTTTTCTTCTTTTCAGAACAAAGTAAGAGAAGGGGAATGACTGCAAGTGAGTCATGGCTAATATCACTATCTCTTAGACGAATCTTTACATTTGATCCGATTTAGTTGGTTTTCCTTGTTTTCAAAAACAGTTTACCAAACAATTTTTAGAAAATGAAAACAAGGAAAAAAGGGTATGTTTTTAAAACAGTGGAAAACTATTTTTGAAAACTGTTTTTCAAAACTGTACCAAACAGGCCCTTAACTTTTTGAAATCCCCTCCCCAAACTGACTTCTGGTGGGCCTTTGACACGCGTACAACAGCTTCATCCATTCTCTTTACCCTTCTACCCAAATTTCCAGAGTTTCCCTCTCTACTCTTCAAGCTTCTCAAAGCTCTCACCAGTTACCAAGAGATAGAGAAGAGATGGCTCAGTTGGTAAAACCATTCATAAGAACACACAACCCATTAATATCTTCATCCTGTTACTCATCAATCCTTCGTTTTCTCACAACTTTCTTCCCAGATAAATCCACCTATTCTTCGTCAATCCACAACAACCACCACCAACAGCGACGGCGGCAACTTACTAGCTTCATTACACTTCCTCTCTGTAACAGAAAATCTGAATTTAAATCACATGCTTTGAAATTACCTGATTCTACATTACTAGAAGGAGATGAAAGTGATTCTTCTTCTGCTTCTGATTATAATAAGAGTAGAAATGAGAAGAAAAGAGAAGCTCGTAAAGCTGTTAAATGGGGAATGGAACTTGCGACTTTCTCTTTGTCTAAAATTAAGCGAATTGTTAGGTATTATTTCAATTAATAACCCTAATTATCTTTTATTTAGCTATTTTCAGTTTCAACCTTATCTGTTGTTTCTCGATGTTTAACTTTGAACTGGGTTGTCTCAGAATCGCGTCACTGGAGGTAGAAGTTTACGAAGCTATCATGTTAGTCAAGAGATTGGGTGCAGATGTTCGAGAAGGCAAACGAAGACAACACAATTATATTGGTCAGTAGTTAAGAATTGAGAATTCCCAATTAGTACAGTAATCATGTTTATCAACATTCAGAAATAGGTACTTCATTTTAGGAATAGGTGCTTCATTTTATGTATCATCGGAATGTCTTCGGTATCTTGGCGAACTCTTTAGGGTAGGTTGTACTAATTCTATCAGTCCTATTAATCTGATGAATGTTAAAATGTGTAGTTGCTCTCACTTGCGGTGAGCATGCTTGGTGAAGTTTCTATTATTGAAAACTATAGTTAAGCTTTTTAGCTGATTTTTTTTCTCTCACTGCGTATTAGGGAGATTACTGCGGAATGTGGATGCTGAATTGATGAATGCTTTAATTCTGGCTACAAAAGATGGTGATATGGATACGCTGGAAGCTTTATCTGGCCTAGCAACTAAAACTGACACAGAGGATGAGCCAACGTTGGAAGATTCTGAATCTGAGGAAGAAGAGGAGGTAGGATACGTTTCACTAGTTGGCATAGAATGGTGTCCATGCAACTGTCTAAAATTATGTGATTGAACTTTTAATTCAATATGGAGCCTGCTGAAGGCAGTCCGCAAAGCTCAACCTTTAGCTAGAAAGAAAGCACAAAGAAAAAACACACACCATTCAACATAAGCTAACTCTTAGAATCTTGTTTACTTTAGCTATTCTCGACAGATGATCTTTGCATCTTTGTTCAATTTCAGGAGTCAGATCCATACTCTGACCTAGCAACAACATGGTGTGAAGGGCTGATGAGTAAGGACTCCGATGTTACAACTGAAGTTTATTCCATTCACAGCGTTGAATTTGATCGTCAGGTAAATTAACCACAAAATCTCTTATGTAATTGTCTGAGTAGCATATCACAAGTTTCTCATCAATGAATTGCCAAAACAGTTAAAGGTCCTGACAAATTGTGTTTCATCACTCATAAGCATTATCTTCTAGTTGTATTTTTAATTCGTTTCTGCGGAATACATGATATTTGTGAACTCTAAAGTTTACCTTGTAATTCTCCATCAAACATGAAACTACCCGTCACTTCTATACCTAGAATTTCTCCTTAGATGCTCCCTGTAGGACATGGTTTTCGGTATTATAGTTTAAAAAGATCATTTTAACATCAAAGAAGTTGGTCCGGTTCACTTTTATGCCACTGTGTATATGGAGGGGATGGAAGGATGCCGTTTCTAAAGCAAGTATGGAAGTAATTGATTGAGGGTTATAGAAGGCCTGTTGTTCTTCTTTTTAGGCGCATCGCCATATTCCCTCTCATGGAACTAATGCTACTTTTGCATCCATTCAGTCCTAATTTCCTGCACATTGGTATACGTTGGACTGGAGACAATGTTAGTTCTAAAAGCCCTATATTGCTTGAATCTACGTCACTACTCGGGTTTATTGGACGTTTTTTCAGTTTTTGATCATCCAATCACTATTAGATGTGTAAATTATAAAGCATAATGACAATAAATCTGAAGTAGAACTCAAGACTAAGGTACTACTTTTTCTTTGAATTGGCTACTAGAGAATACTTGCTAGATAGCAAAATGAGAAGACAGGAAAATAGAAGAGCAAGTCAGGATGGCACTTTCTAAACTTGAATAACTGAAAAAGCTGTTGGTAACATATATAAATCATTGTTTGATTGTAAATTATTGCTTTGCAGTCCATGTTATTTAGTGTTTCTTTACCAACCCAGTGTCTCTGTTCTAAGCATTTAGCCATAAGTTAGCTTCCTGCACATTCACATACCATTAGTTTTTATATCAAGAATATTTATTGAGTTTCGAAATGTGTATTTACCCATTACATATATTCAATAAAAGTATCCGTATCTTCCTATTGAAATACCATATATGTCATTTGTTTGATCACCTCATGTTGTGATTTGTTTGGCTCATGGTATGCTTTATTGTTTTAATGCCTGTTCAGTTTGATACTCACTAGACATGAACTTAAAATACTACCCTAATGCTACTATTTAGGTTGGTCTGTACTTCGCATTTGATATTGACTCAAGCGCGGAACTAATTGTTTGAAGTTGATTCACTAATGGTCTCCCATGCTACTTATAAGTATCATAGCATCACTGTTGTTTCATCATTCGTTCTGAGTGCTATATGGATCGCGTGATGGAGTACCACATGAGAAAAATGATGTAGGAATCATACTACGTTGCTTTAACTGTCTAGTTTCTTTTCTTGCTCAAACATTAAATCTCTTGAGGTGCCCTGTATCAGGAATTACGAAAACTTGTTCGAAAAGTACATTCTATTGAAGAACGCCAGCTCAATAGTGAGAATGAAGGCACTTCTGATAAGGCATTGATTGGGGCAAGGAAATCACTCTTTGATTTCCTTCATTCTCTTGCGAAGCAAATGCCATCTGATTTAAGTTACTGAATCACTTTCACACAGCTAATTCTTCTTTATCACTGAGGCTAGATTTCTAGAGGGAATCAATCCACTGATAACCCCGTCCAGATGTGACCGTCCAATCCCTTCAGTCATTCGTGGTCCTTATGGAATATTTGGTATTTATCCATTATCCTGAAGCTTGAAAAGGTATGTACTAATTTTATTTGGTAAGTTTTATCTTCGTTAGGAAGTTTTGTTACCCTCAATAGATCTAAATATTTTAGTTCAGATTAAGATCTCCAAGTCCAAGGTGCATAAAGACCCAAAATTAAGATTCATTTCTTTGTAAACTATATGTAGAAGAACTCATCCTCAAGTATCAAAAATTTGTTGCAGTAAAATTATTTTGTCGATGTTTACAGTGTCGAAACCCATGATTTTGGCTATTCATGTTGGCTCTTGCACTCTTGCTTAATAAAGAAAGTGCCTTTCATGACTGACTAGCCTGCATGAACTAAAGATAGCTAAAGGCTAGGAAGTCTTCTATTTGAATTATAATTAATTAGAACCTGATTCGCCATTGAAATACTAGCTTGAGTCTTAGCTAATCTGGTCATTCAGAAACGCGCTTAACGGTGATAATTGCTTATTAAAGATGGTAGTATAGGAAGAGTTAAATGAATTAGGACAGTCTGGTGTGAATTTAGATACACTAGAATGTGTGAATAAAGTCATCCTAGAGTGTTGGGTGCTAAAACATCTGAATGTGGGGGTAGTTGTGTAGTATCTTTCAGATCCAACCCTACCATCCTAGTCATAACCTTGTAGGAGTGAGGAACAAATGGATAATAACAACTGAACAACTACAAAACCAGATCTTATACGTACACTACACCCTACATCAACACACCACACCATGTCTAAACCCCACTGTATTGCTACTAAGCTGCACCACCAAATCTTATTTAATGCTCCCCATTTTTGAAAAAGAGATACTGTCACATTTTTAATTTGGCTTATTTTTAGGCTAAAATGAAAAAGTAATAGTATCTCTTTTCCAGAATCGGGGGAGTACTACTAAGTAATAGGAGGCACTACTCTGCAAAAAAATCAACTTAAGAAAAAAAAAGTGTCTTATAGTGCACTATCTAAGTAATTCGTGTAGAGTTAACCCCCTACTTAATATTGTGGGGTTTGGGTTGGACCATGTTTTAAATGGTGTTTCCTGTCCAGAGCTTAGCCACCATAATAGGAAACTAGAGAGAAGGTTCATGATCGGTTCTTGGAGTTATCAAGCATTTATAAGTGTACGATTCTTGCATTCAACGGAAAGAGATAGATGGATTGCATAAGTTTCTTCTGTACCAGATACATATAAGATCATGATCAGCGCTGGCCTGCCAAGATTGGGCACCCTCTTAGGCATTGCATGTCGTGGTCATATATTTTTCTGACGGATGATCCCAAAGGATATACCACAGTATCCAACTCCATCATCCATGCAGTTGAATACAAGAGACAACAGGTTAAATATCTATCGTAGTCCATAATTGATATAGTTAAGTAGACTACCATGAAAAAGATCAGATAAAATAGTTAAAAACAGAGCTAAGCATTGTCATTTAGTCTGATCGGTCCTTTTCATAAAACTTAGATAAAGAAACAAACAAGAGCAACATAATCAGGATTTGCTTATACATACCTGTATGGTACTGTATTATACACTAATGAACTTGTGATTCTTTAAAATAAATTATACACTAATGAACTTGTGATTCTTTAAAATAAAAAAGAGGCAAGGATTCTAGTTCTTTTGTAAAAATATATAGGGATAGGGATTTCATTTACTTTTTAGAAAATATCTTTGCCGGTTTGGTCGTAATAGCCTAGATATTTAATGCAAACCAGCACCAGGGAAACAGTATATCTGCTTCACAGTACTGCTGTGAGTGTGATAGACATTAAAGGTTGGAGATATTTGCGGGTGAATATGAAGGGGAAATATCACAGAAAGAGCAAGATGCTATGAATTTGTGTTTCCGTCTATTATTAATAGACCGCATGAAAAATTCTCAAATTGGTTGATGAGAATATTACAGGCAGCACTCATATCCCGTGATCTTTACACCTTTCCCTCAGTTGTCCATTGGATGCTAGATGGCCCCTCCCTAATGTTCTTCCTCTCTCAAGCCTTTAAATTATTGTCCCAAAGGAGTATCCGCGGCAAGTCGCACAAAGAGCTCCCAATTCTTATCCCGCCCAAAAAGGATTTCATGGACGGTCCGCTAAAATACTTGGACTGTTTTCTTTTGGACACAGAATTTTGATCGGAAAAAGGTGAAAAGGTCAACTTCTGGATGTCTCTCTCGATAGTGAACATCGTCCACTACACTGACACTGTTGCAATCACTTCAGTAGGAGTTTTACAGATAGAGAGGAACCTTAGACTACAATGGTTTTGTTTTAATGGTCATCATTCTATTTTATTAGTTATACAGGAAAAGATGGGGGCGTTTTATGTTTTTATAATATTGGATATCTGGTGACTCAAGGGACGTTTCACTACAGGTACTACTATTCTGGGAGAGTTGCCTCGGAGCAATTGATCAGCAAGTTGAGAGGAGGATATGTTATTGTACTGAAATCTATAAACAAATGGAACATCCAGGTGACTGAAGGGTCATTTTGATACACAATCTATTTGAATTTGTGGATCATGATGTCAACCTGAGCTTGTTAAGTGTGAACGTGTGATTCTTGATATATCAAGCTAAACAAGAAAAGATAAGAAACCAGGTCAAGTAGTAATATGTGGGCTGGTTAGACTCGTTTTCTTATTATTTGGAACCAGCTACAGCTAGTACTAATAGTAATAGGTGTGTGCAAAAATGACTTATTTATGTATTTTTCTTGATACTATTCGTAAAGAATTTGAGAAGAAAAATAAGTCATTGCAATTTAATTATTCGTAGTGTTTGACGAACAAACGTGGATAAAATTTAAGAGTAATTAACGGAGTCTAATGCAACGAACGTGGCTAACTAACTGTAGAGAATGAACCAGGTAGGAATATAACCCAGTTTCTAGATTTGAATTGTTTTAACTGAAGAGTCAATTGTTGCTGGCCATACTTGACTTAGTGCCAACCTGATCCTTCCCGCACTTACCATTTCAAACTATGGAAAAGGTGCTCGGATATCACCCCGGAACAGAAAAAAAGACACGGAAACGGGTAATCTGAACACGAAATCTGTTTAGACTTGAACCATATTCCTTTTGATGTGTTAAAAATCAAAATGGTTTCTACTTCCAAGTGTTTAAGATGGGCAAGGAATGCGAAATGTCCAAACTTGAAACTCATGATACATCACCTTCCTTGTTTTATCATCCAACTAATTCCTGTCCTGACACTGAAATTAGACCAAACTTTATAACGCTGCAGAAGACTACTGCAAATTCAGTTTTACATTGAATTCAACATATACGTTACTACTCATAGAATCTGTTGCCATGCAAAATATCTTCTTCTTCTTCTTCTCTCATCAGAAGCAACAGAGCCTCTGAGCAGCTAAGAAGATATTTTTTTTCATTTTCTTAGTGGTCGGATACATACAAAAAAACAGAGTCTTATTGAATACCGCCTGAATCTGCCGACATCATTGCTTGAATTGGTTAAGTCGGTGGGACCACTATATATATATATACAGTAACATGTGCTCCCATACGCCATCCCATCCCATTTTACTCGTCATCCTTTCTCTATAAATCCTCCTCCCAACTTCTCAATTTAAAAAAATCTCTCCCTGTTCTGTTTTTTTTTACTCCCAAAGACAGAAACAGAGTTTGGTAACCGACTCTACTTAGCTTCTTCTTCTTCCTCCCATTCTTCCAATTTTTCTCTCTACATTTCTCAGCTAAATCAAATGGCTCGAGGGAACCGCTTTATTGCCTTAATTTCCTTTTTGTTGATCCTTAATGTTTCAGGTTAGTGTTCGTGTTCATATACTCTGTTTCTTATTGGACTTGATTACTCTGTTTCTTCCTTCTCTGCATCACCTTTTTAAGACATACTTTCGAAAGAAATTTTAGTTTAATTATATGTTTGATTAATAAGAAGTTTTCTAATGTTAAATTTTTTGATGTTTTCAGGGGTATTGTCGGTTACGTTTACTATGATAAACAAGTGCAGTCAAACAGTATGGCCAGGAATACTATCAAGTGCAGGAATATCTCCACTTGACACAACAGGGTTCGCATTACAGAAAGATGAATCAAGAATTGTTACCGTTCCAACGTCGTGGTCAGGTCGGTTATGGGGTAGAACTCATTGCAGTCAAGACTCAACAGGGAAATTTTCTTGCATATCAGGTGATTGCGGTTCAGGAAAAGTAGAATGCTCTGGAGGCGGTGCAACACCACCGGCTACACTAGCTGAATTCACATTAAACGGTGCAAACGGACTTGATTTCTACGACGTTAGTTTGGTAGACGGTTATAATCTGCCCATGTTGGTGGTTCCAGAAGGTGGAACAGGTGGGAATTGTAGTACAACTGGTTGTGTAGTCAATTTGAATGATCTTTGTCCTACTGACTTGAAAGTAACGAGCGAAGAAGGTAGCCATGTTGCTTGCAAAAGCGCTTGTGAAGCCTTCGGTGATCCTCAGTATTGTTGTAGTGGCGCATATGGAAATCCTAACACCTGCAAACCATCTGCTTACTCTGAATTCTTCAAGAATGCTTGTCCTCGTGCTTATAGTTACGCTTACGATGATGGAACCAGCACTTTCACCTGTGCTTCTGCGACTTATGTTATCACTTTCTGCCCTCCATTATCCACCAGGTAAATTTACAACCGCCAATTTTCACAGTTGGTAATGTTTATTATTTACCGTTTAAATTCGCATTCATCAATTCGGTATTGATCATTGTTTTTCTATGTTGTTGCAGTAAAAAAGCCACGAAATATCCAGAGGCAGCAGAGTTGCCGTTGTACAACTCAACAATGACATACTTAGGCGGTGGCGAAAGTTTAGAGGACGGCGGTGTATCATCATCCTCAGCCATGCGCGTCTCATTCCTGCAATTCCTTGGCGGTGCCGTCTCTCTTTTCATTTTATTATCATCATCTGCAATTTGGAGGTCAATTTAATTGGCCTTTCGGATCAAGAACCTTCACCCTTCCCAGAAAAACTAAACAAAAGAACCAGAAACATGTTGTATCATGTGCGGTGTGCCTCTACATGGCTGCTTTTTGGATCGTTATGTGGGCTTGGGCCTAACTGAAACAAACAAACAGAAACTGGTCTTTCCGTGAGTTTGGCACTGGAGTGACGGCACTCTCAGAACTGGACAGGACCAAGGCTTATCACTATTTTTGGCAAAGTGATAGCAAATTTGATCATATACATACTTTTGAAATTTTATGTGGTGAAGGTGGAATTTGACGATGATGATGATGATTGATGGATGTAATAACATTATACGCAATAGATTCTAATATATACAGCGAATTCGCATTACAAGTCGCAGTCATATTCAGAGTGATCTGAAAGAGTTAAAAGCCAGTGATTTTTTTAGTTTAGCTGAAGTGATATTTTTTATATATTTTTGTGTGTGGAGCTAAAATCAAGTGGGGATTTATTTATTTTGTTATTTTGGTGTAGTTTCGAAGTTGTGAGAGTTTTCCTCCATGGATTGTGTATTTGTTGTCCATCACTGATAGGTATATGTGAGGTGAGGTGAGGTGATGTAATGAACCATTAACGCCTGTAAAAGCAGCCAAAAATCGCAATATCTATATGTAAATTGTACTCGTTTATTTCTCTACGTTTTTCTTTTTTCGTAAATGCAAATAAGGATACTGTTTATATAATAAGTACAAACAGATAATATGATTTAAGTTAATCCATTTCAATGACGATTGAAAGTCTCGTACGAGCTAGCTAATACCAGTTTGGACTGGTGGGTGGTGATGTACTACTAGTATTCGTTTGTTTAGCTACTTTTGTGAAGATTACGCGTTAATTAGCTTAATATAACTGGATTTAACCCACCAAACTTTGTGTCCGATTGGTGTCATGCAGCAGCTCATTGTTGATTAAGATGTATAACCTAACTAGTACTATCATTTCTTTTCGTTTAGACATTCTTTTTTTCCTATCTATGAGAACCCCCTCCTCTTGTGTTCAAGTTTTGGTCAACCAATTTTACTAGTTGTTGGCTTACTCATTGCGTTATGACAAGTATTTTTTTTTCTTAATTGGTAAATAAAAAGTATGATAGTGACGAGTTTCGAGCTCAGGTGAAACCGCCAAACCGGCCACTGTCAGTTGAGATAAAGGTTTTTGTAAACGCAAGAGAGGATGATTTCGTCCACAACAATGCTGATCAAAGGTAAAGAAGATAACATCTAGTTCGTGAAGATGCTCTAGTTGGTCCCTGCTTAAAAGAGAAAACCAATTTGATTGAAATGTCATTGCCAATGTGTGTAATCCAATTCATGAAAAAAGTTATAAATGTTCTCAAAAAGATAGTGGTGTACAAAACCAACAGACCGATCTTACGTGGTGCCACATCAACTACAAACGAATCTATCCATAAAAAGTGCCCTATGACCGTAGAATGGCTCCAGATTGTCCACACACATCATATGTGATTAGCTGATCATATGATTCATGTTACCCTTAAAAAGAATGCACTTGCAGGTTGATTTGTTTTTCTTTTGTTTGTCATTTTGATTGAGAGCCTGTTTAACAAGCAGAAGCGGAAGCCAGTATCAATAGTCAAGACGCAGAGGCAACAAAACACATATTTTTGTACCAAGTGGTATTTGTTGGAATCAACAAACACCTATATCATGTTTTTTCATTCTTTCTTGGATCTGCCATATTTAAATCTCACTAAAATTACTTGACTCGTCTGGATCTGGTTCAATGTGTTGTTTTTTAGGTTAAGTGTGACTCAACTGATTCAAAATATACGAGTCAATGACTTGATTCCATGAACCAGAAATATTTTAATCCCTAATTCAAATGTGGCTGAATCAGTGTTAAATCTGAGTCAGATTGTGAATAAAATCTCATCCAAACTAAAAAAATAAACGACGTAACATCTGATCCGTGTCAACACACGGGCCGAATCAGATCCGAACGCCGATACACCCAGCCGCTCATAAGCTTAGTGATCTTCTTGTTGTTGACTTTATGAGCCAAATTTAGTTGCTCAATTAACCTTTTTCTAAGCCAAGAAATGTAGTCATACCTAGTATTAATGCAGTCGGGGAAGTTCTTCAAAGAATTACAGAAATTAAATAATCTAAATCTCCAATCAAATAATTAACCTCATGTTTTATTGGAATTCTTGGATAACCTTGCACGGTTGCACCAATCAAGCATGAGACATGACACTATCTTCTTGTCAACTTTGTGGACTAGAGCTTATTGATAATAGACTAAACACGATAATTAAGCCTTGGAAGACGACCTAACTTTGATTCCATTGATTATTATTTGTCTGCCTTCAAACAGAACTGTGTCTTAATGTGATTATCCATCTAATAAGTATGCGGCAATTCTTCTTACCAACTGTTGCTGTCAAGTAAGGAATTTCGAAGAGTTTCGTAACTTGACCAACTTTACGCCAGAAAAAAAATGCGATGTTTTTTGATTCTTTACTTGTGCCCTTTCAACTGTGTCTTAATGTTCAAGGTTATTAATTAAGTTAATGCAAGTCTATCTTGGCATACTAACTCAGGTTTTAAGTTAACAAGACCGGAAAAAAAAGAAAAGCATCGAAACTGCAAGATAGTGGAATGCAGAGAGCCCAGTGTTAAATAGTGCAGTGCTAATGTGCTACATAGCTGAACAACAAATGCTAAATGCGAGAGAAGAATCTTCTCTTTGGCCCAAAAACAATTTGAGATGATAAGATACAAAGCCTATTTAGGTGCTGATATTTTAGAGAAGACAGTACCCATGTTCGGTTATACAAATCCTGTCAAAAGGCTTAGACATAGAATGGCAAAACTTTAGATACATAATGGAGCTTAACTTTATATCTTGGTTATCACTTATCAGTTATCATCTCTTTTATCTTTCTGCAAACTTGTTCCTAGATATAAGTATAGCTTCGAACTTTGGTTACTGGTTAGTGTGACAATGCCGAACAAAAAAGAAGAAAAGCAAAAAAGTGTGGATGCATGTATATGCAGCAAAAGCATATCAATGCGGCAAAATCTTTAATCGTATAAAGGAACTTAGAAGAAGGAAAAAAAAGCCGCAGAAGAAAAGAACAAGAGACGAATTAAAATGAAGACGATGTTCAACGTACATTTTTATAGATAAAAAGAAAAAGGAAACGCTATCATGAAAAACCTCTTTACACACACATATACGTAGACAAACAATTAAACTTGTCTCAAGTTGTTATCATACAAAAGCTACAAATTAACAGATAAACATGAGCATAGAGATTCTAATGTAGTTGTGAGAATAATTCTTTGTATCTTCATTGATAGGCAAAAGCCTGATTTATACATGTTTACACAACTAGATAAGGCAAATAGAAGATACACCTAACAACTAGATAAGGCAAATAAAAGATACACCTAACAATATCTAGGATATATACAGAAAGAATATATATGCAGTTACAACCAAATAACAAACACAATAATGTCAAGATATATCATATCTTGACCATATCTTAACACCCCCACCCCCCCACCCCCAGACTCAAGGTGGTGGAGTACACATCTTGAGTGTGGAAATTAAGAATCGAAGACGAGCTGCAGAGTGAGTCTTGGTGAAAAGATCAGCCACTTGAAATTCTGATTTAACATGCGGAAGAGTGATTGTACCTTTCTTGAAATGATGACGAGTAAAATGACAATCTATCTCTATATGTTTTGTACGCTCGTGAAAGACATCATTGTGTGTAATTTGAATAGCATCCTTGTTATCACAATACAGTGGTGTAGGAGCACAAATTAGAATTCCCATATCACGAAGTAGTCACCGTAACCAAATGAGTTCAGATGTGGTGTGAGCAAGTGCTCTATACTCTGCTTCAGCACTTGAACGAGAAACCACACTTTGTTTCTTACTTCTCCATGAAATCAACGAGTCTCCCAAGAACACACAATAGCCTGTAATAGATTTTCTATCCGTAATATCCCCAGCCCAATCGGAATCTGAGTAAGCTTGAAGAGTGAGATCAGACTTTGATGAGAAACACAGACCTTGATGAAGAGACCCCTTGATATATCTTAGAATTCTGAGAACAACTGCATAATGAGTATACCTTGGAGCAGACATAAACTGACTGACTATGTGAACTGCATGACTTATGTCTGGTCTCCTAATGGTCAAGTAATTTAGACTCCCTAGTAGTTGACGATACAGTGTTGGATTAGACAATAGAGTCTCATCTGTAGGACTGTATTTTACATTCAATTCAAGAGGTGTGGCAGTTACCTTGTTGTCAGATAGCCCTGCACGATGTAGAATCTCAGATGCATATTTGACTTGTGATATGAAATAACCAGTGGGTGACATGCCAACTTCAATGCCAAGAAAGTAACTTAAAGATCCAAGATCTTTCATCTTAAACCAATCACTGAGATATGATTTGAATTCAGTAATACCTTGTAGATCACTGCCAGTAATAACCATGTCGTCAACATACAAGAGAAGAATGACAATTCCTTTTTCTGACGATCTGACAAACATAGATGAATCACAGAAGCTTTGTGTAAAGCCATATTGGAGAATTGCATTGCTAAACTTCTCAAACCAAGCACGAGGTGCTTGTTTGAGTCCATATAATGCCCGTCGAAGCTTACATACTTGATTAGGTTCATGAGGCAAACCAGGAGGAGGTTGCATGTAAACCTCTTCTTGTAACTCACCATGAAGAAACACATTTTTCACGTCCATTTGATGAAGCCCACATTGTCGTGCTGCAGCAACAACAAGTAATGTACGAACTGTAACCATTCTGGCCACTGGTGCAAATATTTCTTCATAGTCAACACCATACTCTTGTGTATAACCTTTTGCAACAACTCGTGATTTACATCGTTCAATCTCACCATCTGACTTGGTCTTAACTTTATAGACCCATCTGCTTCCAACAACTGATTTTCCAGGAGGAAAGTCCACCATTTCCCATGTGTCTGCCTCTACATGTGCTTCCAATTCATCATCCATTGAATCTTGCCATTCTGGAATGGCTGCAGCTTCTCTGTATGTTTTTGGTTCATAAAATGACAAAATAGAAGACAAGGAACAGTGATAGTCAGCATACTTAGCTGGTGGTCTTTGATTGCGAGGTGGCAAAGAATTTTCTTCAGAATCAGGATCTCGTTCCTGAGTTGCACTGTTAGGTTGAGTCGTAGAGTGGTCTTGGTCATCCGTATTTGGTGGATCAACAACTAGAGGAGATAGACTTTCAGGAGTAGATATAAGAAAAGTGCTAGGATTGGATTCACTAGGAAATGGATCAGAATAAATGAAAGACTCAAAAGATGATGATTTGCTGCTTGGAAGTGACCAGAATGGAACTTTCTCCCAGAATGTGACATGACGAGAGACACGAAGCTTTCTATTAACTGGATCATAACAACGGTACCCTTTTTGTTCAATACCATAACCAAGGAAGACACACAAGACATTCTTTTGACCAAGTTTATGACGTTCACGTTCTGGAAGGAGTACAAAACAAGTTGAACCAAAGACTCGAAGCTCAGAATAGTTTGATTTCTTACCATAGAGACGCTCATAAGGTGACATTCCTCCTATGATAGTTGTTGGCACTTTATTGATGGTGTAGACTGCAGTAAGGACTGATTCTCCCCAGAAATTTGAAGAAACTGAGCCAGAAATTAACTGAGTTCTAGATGTCTCTATAATATGACGGTGTTTACGTTCTGCAACTCCATTTTGTTCTGGAGTTTCAGTATATGACAGTTGAAGAATGGTGCCTTGGGTTTTAAGAAATTCTTTGAATGGATTGGAAATATATTCCCCTCCTTGATCAGCACGAAAAACTTTGATCACTTTACCAAACTGAGTTTTTATCATGGTTGAGAAATCAACATATAACTTAAGAAAATATTCTCTAAAGCTGAATAGATATACCCATGCATAACGCGAATAATCATCAATAAAACTGACATAATACAAAGCACCTCCCTTTGACATAATTGGACATTTACCCCAGACATCAGAATGTATAAGAGCAAAAGGTTCAGTTGAGACAGAAGTGCTAAGATTAAAAGAAAGAGCTGGTTGTTTTGCCAGTCTACAAGAGATGCAATTTGGTTCTTTATCTAACCGAGTATCTCCTAGTAAACCCTTATTGATCATATATGAAAGACGAGAAAAGAAAACATGACCTAACCTAGAATTCCAAGACATGAAGGGAGATATTGACACAGGTGCAGTGGGAGTAGCATCTACGACATGACTTTTAGATTCCGCTGAGAGAGCAAGAGATTGAAGGAGATACAACCGACCAACTCTACGGCATATCCCAACTAGCTTCCCGGTTTTGAGATCCTGTATAGCACAACCAAAAGGAAAACAATATGTGTTATAACCTTGATCACACAGTTGACCAACTGAAATAAGATTCATTGTAATATTTGGAACAAGAAGCACATCTGGTACATAGAAGTTATTTGAATTGTTGACCAAGCCTATATAACTTGCAGTTACTGTTGATCCATCAGCAGTATGAATCTTAGGGGTGATGACAGGATGAAGACTTTCAAAAAACTTTTGATTAAAAGTCATATGGTTTGATGCTCCTGAGTCGAGAAACCATTCTGTTGAATAAATACCTGAGGAGATAGAGAAGGCAAATGCATCTGTAGGGTTGTTACCAATTGAGAGTGCTTGTTTAATCATCTCTTGAATATCAGCAAGGTTTGGTGCTGAACCACCACCAGGTACAACTAATGCAGATGAGGTTGTCGATGTTGCATATGGATCTGTTGCAGATGAAACTGGAGCTGTCGTAAATTTGGTAGGTGTATTGAATTTTTTTCCTCCATTAGCATTGATCCTTCTCATGTTTCTTGAGGTTGGTGAGGTGCAAAATCTAGATGAGTGACCAAATTCCTTACAATACCCACACTTTGTTGTGGGTGTGTCAGGTATTGAGGCAGCAGGTGATGTATTGGCCGATGGGAGATTGCAGTTCCTTGGCAAGTGTCCAAAGGTCTTGCAGTTATGACACTGTACTTGAGACATATCACGTTTCACTTGAGCATTTGAGTTTCTTGGAAAATTGTTAGGGCTGGATCGTGAGGGCACAACAAATACTCCTGATATCTCCAGTGTGATTCTTTTCCTTGTTTCTTCTATAATAAGTTCATACAAAGCAACTTCCACCGTGGGAAGAGGTGAACGATGAAGGACTGATGCCCTAACAGACTCAAACTCATCACGCAAAGCCATTAGAAACTGAACTAAACGTGTTTCCTCTCTATACTTTTGCCACAATTCCAAATCTACGGTCCATATTGGTTCCATGAGTGCTAATTGATTCCAGATTAAAGACATCTCAGAATGAAAAACAGAAATAGACTGATCATGCGATTGTTTCATAGATCTAATATCTTGTTCGAATTTATACCTCTGAGCAAAGTTGATTTGGGTGTACCTTTTCGAAAGAAAATCCCATGCATCTTTGGTTACCTCAAAACTTGTGAGTTGCATGCTTATGGAAGGAATGACTGTGTTTCCAATCCAAGTGAGAATCCTGTGATTGTTAATCTCCCATTCTTCTTTTGGATCCTTTTTCTGTGTTTCATTTTCTTTCCCTTTTTCAACAGAACTGCTTGTTGTAGGTTTCTTTTCTATACCATCGACATACTTCCACATACTCTTTCCTTTAAGAAAACTCCTCATGAGGAATGACCAGTGATTGTAATTGGTTCCATCAAAACGGACAGTGATAGGTTGAGAATCTTCTCTTGACATGATTACTATGTTTTCTCTGGGTTGTATTTTCTCTGGATTGTATTGCAGCGGAAACTGATTCTCAGATCTTTCCTAGCTCTGATGCCATGATAAACATGAGCATAGAGATTCTAATGTAGTTGTGAGAATAATTCTTTGTATCTTCATTGATAGGCAAAAGCCTGATTTATACTTGTTTACACAACTAGATAAGGCAAATAGAAGATACACCTAACAACTAGATAAGGCAAATAAAAGATACACCTAACAATATCTAGGATATATACAGAAAGAATATATATGCAGTTACAACCAAATAACAAACACAAATAATATCAAGATATATCATATCTTGACCATATCTTAACATTAACAAGTGTGCTCAGCAGTTAAGCAAGATTCTGTTAGTCGTTAATCGAAGTGACCTGCTTACTCGCTTGTTCTCAGTTTCACGGAGAGTCTGGAAACCCTAGAACAATAGGTTTATGCAGTGAGTGAGCAATTGACTTCAGTGGAACTATCTCATTTACTCCTACTTGGCTTCGCCCCTGCATGGCTGCATGTACAGGCTAAGCCAGTTAAACCATTGAATTTTTAAGCTGGATGTGATTCTAACGGAATATGCAGTCTCGAAAGGCATAATGCTATATGAACTACATTTGTATTTAAAATGGGCAGAGCCATGCATTAGCACTGTTACCATGGATTGGTTTTTTCCACTTTGACGTTGTAACCCACTGGCTATTAAATCAAAAATGGGAAGCAGCCATGCATTGGCACTGTTAATATCCTGTGTTTTTGTGTTAGAAAGTGGGAGATGATGATTGCATGACTGTTGCTATGGATTGGTTTATTCAACTTTGACGTTGTAACCCACTGCCGTCTAAATCTCAGGCTGATAATCTTAATTTTGTTTAGTTTTCTTCTTTTGAGAAATAAACAAATGACGTTAGTCTTACCGATCAAGAAAAAAACAAATTAAAAAATGAGGTTTGTCTAAAGCACGGATGATGATTACGGCAGACCAAAAGTGACTTCTAAAAATAAAAAAAAATACAGCCCCATAGTATTTGTCTTTTTGACTAAAGAATAAAGATCATGATGCACCGATCACCGATGGAAACACAAGGCGTAAAATAATAATGGTGGAACATCACACTTTGAATATAGAACTATAATTTTGGGCATACCAAAATCTTTCAAGGCATATTGAATGAAGATAAAAAAGGTTGTGAAATAGCAAAATTAGATAACCCCTTAACCCAAAAAAAAATTAATGGCAAATCTGCCCTTTACGTATTAGTGTTAATAATCTTGATTAGTGATTAAATATTTTGTTTAGTGATTAAAATAATTTTCAGAATTATAAGAGTTGTTTAGATGAAAAATTTGAGGAAAAAAAATAATCAAAGTTTTTGTTTGGTTAAGAAGGAGAGAAAGAGAAGGAGAAAGTGAGAAAATTCTAATTCTTGATTCAATGGAGGATGAGGAGGGTCATCATTCATCTAAAAAACCTAGGAAAATACATATCAACTACAACAATGATCCAGAAATGGCTGATTTCTTATATTATGAGAATGATTTTACACCCACTCAAACTCAAGCTCAAACTCAAACACAAACTCAAGATGATGATTTTTATGAGCCAAATCCTGATGATGAAGACATTGATGAGGAACCCAATGCTTCTAATACACAGGTATACTTATATCCTATACTTAATCTCACTTTTATAGCTCTCAATTATCAAAAGTTAGGTTTTTTGAATCATGGTTCGGCGAAACAGGTTGAGGTTCGGCTCACATCTATGAGCCGAATCTACCAATTGATGAACGGTTCGGCTTACTGAATCTGTTTACTGCATGTGCCGAACTGTTTGCTAGACACTAGTTCGGCTTATATGAAAGTTTCATAGTAAGCCGAACAACATCTTGAATAGCTCGGAAAAAAAATAATTACCGGTTCGGCTTATATTTCGAAAATCGTATGAGCCGAACATCAATTTGTTATTTTTTGGGTTAAAATATTATTATTGGTTCGACACATATTGAGAATATCGTAATAGCCGAACCTCATTAATGTGCTAGGTTCGGCACATATTATGATTATCGAATACGCCGAACCCCTATGCATCTCTATCTGTGACTAGGTTCGGCTTGAAATTTCATGAAATTTGATGCCGAACTTTTCATATACACTTACAGGAAGCTTTGTGAAGAACAGTTCGGCTAAAAACGCAACTCAATTTTGAGCCGAACCCAACACTGTAACCGTCATTTAATCGATGAAAAACAGCAAATAGGACATTGGGTTTGTAAAACTTGCTTTCTTATCCTCATTTCCGGAGTTGGAGATGCAGTTGGTTCAATTTCTGGTTCAATTGGTGGTTGATTTTCAGTTTTTACAACTTCATCTTCAATTGGTTCTTCTTCTTCAATTGATGGATTAGAAGACGATTTGGTTTGCCTGTCCCTGCTTTTCTTTGTACGAGTCATTATGTGGTTGAGTTTAATCGACGATCAAATTTTTACGAATCGACAATTAATCACGATGATGAATTTTTTTTTGCAGTAGGGGGGAAGAGTTCGGCTAGAGGAGGAGGAGGAAGAAGAGATGGTAAGGGAAACTGATTTTGATTTTTTAGAAAAATGATTTTAGATTTTTGTATTAAGGGTATATAGGTAATTGAACTACCCATAGGGTACCCCTTATAAGGTCACCCAAGATGGGACTATTGTTTTGTATGCCTAGAAAGATTTTGGTATGCCCAAAATCAGGGTTCCTTTGAATTGATAAATATACAGTAAGAAAACAAAGGACAAGTGTTTTTCACATGAACTGTTCTCCTGTTATGGGTAAGTTGGTAATTTGAAAGGCAAATATTACAAAAAAATCAGAGGAAAAATAAAAAAACAATGTCAGATGTGGGATTTAAACCCACGCCCTCTCTCGAAGACCAGAACTTGAGTCTGGCGCCTTAGACCACTCGGCCAACCTGACTGTTGATGACATTTCTCCGTTAAATAAGTTGATCGCGCACTCCTCCATTAGTTGGTTTACCAACAAAAAGATGTTAGTCGTGGCGGGGCTAAAATGTCAGTTTCACTCTGAACTTGTATTAATCTAAATATTTGAGCAGAGGGCGTACAGTTAAATATCTTGGTCTTTAAACATTCGGAGCAAATTGCCATCAAACTGGTCCGATGGTTATCATGCTCCCTCTCACTGTAGAGGTTAGGATTCGAACCCTTGTAATTGCTAAAATTCATAAATGAAAGAGATTTAGGAGAAGTCTAGAAACCACTGTACCAAGCTATTAAAAAAAAATTACGATGACTTGGTAAAATTAGATATTTAATCATCGATGTAGATAAGCGAATTAGATTTCTCACAACAGGAAAAGATTTTTTATAAAATACTTGAATTGAACGTGGAAAATTGAGCCAAAGCTCCTCTCAATTTTCTATGATCATCTCAAGCTCCAATATCCTCCTTCAAACACTTAACTCACACAAAATTCATTCTCATGCATAATTTTTTTAACTAAAAATCTTTTACTATGCTAGCTTCTCTAAACATTTCGATAAAAAT
Source organism: Papaver somniferum (assembly GCF_003573695.1). Lineage (NCBI taxonomy): Eukaryota > Viridiplantae > Streptophyta > Magnoliopsida > Ranunculales > Papaveraceae > Papaver > Papaver somniferum. Next base: position 113,481,479 of record NC_039363.1, read on the forward strand.
GTCTTAACCTCAAGATACTAGGTGAAAAGAAATCAAAAACCACATAGGAATAAAACTCATGTATCTATACCGGAAGCACAATCAAGTTCGGTTAAAGAGACAATCTCAATCTATTTTCCGGTTCCAAAAATTAGCCAGAGCCCAAATTCATCTGTTTATAAAAATTGAGCGAGATAGCGCCGCTCAAAAACCAAAAAATTATTGGTACAAAGTTAAACTCTTTTTTCTTTATTTTATGGAGAGCTACCTCTTGGTGCTAAAACTGTTATCCATAAGTTTCCTTGGTTTATTGTGTAGCATACTGATGCAAAAAAACATCAAAACAAACTGTCGTTTGTATTGGTAGAACAAACAAACAGAAACGTTGGTGCCTTGATGGTATACTTTTCATCTTGAAGATTTCAAGTATGTCAAATATTCTGATTATAGTTTATTACATGCATATGAAGATGTAAGTCAAATTAAGAATGTTAACGTTATTACAAAAATAACACCATTAGATTTGTTTTTCCTACTTGGGATACCTTGTGATTTGGAAAATGATGTTCGATTTGACAACGAAATTCGGCTAGAAGAAGGCATACATACCTATAAACTTCCCGGTACTTTGCCCCAACAAGAGAGGTGAACAACAAGAGCTTAAGTGGTGATGCAATTCCTAATTCCGGTTTAAAAGCATTTGTATACAACAAAGTACACAACAATGATCCTGAATCAGATGAAATATGATCCTGAAACGGACACCGAAATTGTTAAGGTTTAATTGGTGCAATTTTTTTCCCATCTCAAACACTAATTCTCAACTAGGATGGTTAGTGGCGTTGCAGATATAAAGGTTACTACTATTTGTGATTGGGGTGCGGCTATCTTGGTCGAGTTCTATGTTGGATCGATGTTGCGTCATTGGGTTCTTCAAGCATCCAGGATTTATGGGAAATTGTCGACGTAGAATATGATAGTACATATCCGTTGTACTATATTTAGTTAAAAAAGAATTTAGTAAGTAACTAATTTTATGACGTTCACTTTCAGCTTTGGTGGTATACATATTATGACAAAACTATTTTCTAATTATGAGAAGGTGTGATGGTAATAATTTGGACAAAGAGAAAAACAATGCAGAAGTAAATAATATATGCGTGAATATACATATTATTATAAATATATATAATTTTATTTGGATGATGTATGAGAAGTTCGAGGATATGAGCTAGGATTCCCGAGAAATCAAAGACTTTCCAATCCTAAGTGTTATACAGTCATGTCAGGGACCTCGATATTTAATATTTTCAGAAAAATGTGCTAGAAAGTTAACTGGAAAAGTTGGAAAACCAAGAAAGCCTCGACATTTATCCATCGTTCTTGGATCAGAATATACAAGACTGGAGAGAAAAGGATGGAAAAGGCATGAGACATATTCACTCCTTGTGACGAAGAAGCATACATGGTTCAAATCGGTTATAAAGACGATAATTGGTCGAGAAGTTTACACATATATGGTTGGATTTTTCTGCAATGAGTATTGCATTACCAAATTCCTTGTCCAACACATCCACCATCGACGATTCCATCGTTCACCACGTATCCTTTAACATGGGATTCTTTTTCATGGACACCTGAAAAATGACTTTTTTCTTTATCGGTTGGTCAGATTTAGCAGAACTTAGGTGGGACATGGAATCCTTTACTTTCAAGGGGGTGGGGGTTGAATTAAGATATTCGGAAACTAGGCGTATGCACTAACATATATAATGTACGCAAACTGGGAATGAACGTGAGCTTTAGTCCATACTGGAACTCCACCATCCATCCATGGATATAATACATGACTCACAACCCAATATTATGCATAAGAAGTCTATCATCCAGTGCAAGAATTTGATCAATATCGGCAAGCCATCCAACAAAATCTCAAAGTTATCAAGATTATATATGACAATTTGATTCTGAAGGATTTCAAACTAGAGTATCGTATTAAGGGGTTACGATTATGATGCAGGGGCATGTATAACATGAACTGGAGGGTGTTGATTAGTTATAATTGTGCTTATTATGTAAATGAAAGAAGTTTAATTTATTTATTTATATAAATAAATAAATTGAAATTAAATTTATGTAAATTGTTCGAATTAATTAAAACTAATCTATTTAAAAAGAAAAGTAATACTAATTTTGATTTACACTTGATTAAAATTTATAACAAATCCATCAACGTCTGGTTCGATTAGTATGTGTATTTAACATTTCATACGGGTTATGAAAAACTCATTAATAATCGCAATGAGATTCATAAGCAAAATTTGATCCTTCATATCTTCGTCATTCCGCTCGAGATCGCAATGAAACTTTAAATATTGGTTTCACCCCTAAGTCGATATCGATTGACAACCTGAACTAAAGTTATACATTTTTCAACTTGTTTTCTTATAGTTCGAAACTGACAGAAAAGCACAGCTACATAACAGCTATCCAGGTTAATTGCATCAGCAAGAAATTTTAATAAATCCTCCTCCAATAACTCACACTTACTAAACCATTTGGTCGTTGTTCCGCCCCCAGCCAGATAACATATGACAAGGGTTTTATAAAGAGATAAATCTTCAACCACAGTAAACTCCATATGATTAATATACAGTTGAGCTATTATTCCAGAAATTGTTGGCATGAAAGATGGAGAAGGTGGACTCTGAAATTGGAAAGAACTGAATTTATAAAAGAAGAACTTAGATACTTTGGATGAATGAGTCGTTATTTTCCCGATCTAGGCCAATATAAGATTTAACCGCTAGTATCAAATTGAACCAATTGATTTAAATGGAGACATGATGGGAAATTGCTCAGATTTGAGTCATTGCCCATCCAGTTTGCCACTTTTACTACTCCACTGTGGGGGTAAGAATGAAACTTTTTTCTCTTTACCTACCCCACTAGACTCGCCCTAGGATAAGCAATGGGGATATTCCCCATGCCAGAGATGCATAAAAAACCTTCTTGAATAAAATAGATACTTCCTCCGTTTCAAAATTTTAGTCCTCTTTAACAAAGTCAAAATATTAAGAGGACCATGAGATTTCGTAGACTACCCTTATTTTTTACCATAATTATTTTTTAAAAGATAAGAAGATAAAAAAAATATAAAGATTATAACCATATTGTTTCCTATTTAACTAGATACTCCCTCCGTCTTTTATTAACCGCTTTGACTCAGTTAAAATATTAAGGAGACCGGAAGAAATGTCATGACTAACCTTATTAAATGCTATATTATTACTAAAACTAAATCTAACATGTATAATATGTAAAAATAAAAGCGTATATCGGATAATATTATTATTTTGAGAAATGTTTAAAAGAAAAGAAAAAAAAATATCTTGGTTATATTATGCCTGGCTAGGTTTGGGCCTAGGCACATTATTTGAGGCCTACGACTACAAGACAAAAAAACATTTTGAAGTGAAATGGATAACCCTTTATCCAACTATTTTACTTAATGAAAAAATTACCACTGATTAATTAGTGCTAATTTGAATGATTAAGTGATGTTTAATCAAGTTAACCCTGAAATCAACTACCATTATCCATCATCAAAACTTGAAAAAAAAAAATTTAATCTCGACCCATAATCGATTTATGTTAGTGCAGTAGTAGACCGATTCTGGGTAGAGTTTTTTCAATTGATGAAGAAAACTCAGAATCGGTTTTTCTCAATGCTCACATAAAGCGATTACAACAATCGGTTTTTAGGGATACCCACATAATCGATTACTCTATACTTTCAGAAACAAAATATTCATTACATAGTTTTGGAAATTAACACATTACATATACATGACAATTCAGTATGCGAATTTTTGAATGTGGCACATCAATACATCGTCAATGTACCTTCGAGCACGACGGCACGACACCACAAATTCCTTACAGTGAATGAACTTCTTTTCCCCATTATGAATTCTCCATAGGTTGTTGAATCGTTCCAGCAACTGCAATTGAATGAATTATTACATGTTAGTATGCAAACATTAGACGATCACATATCTAACTACTCACTTTTTCAAGAGGAGGAGATTATGGATGATGGTCGTTCACCATTTTGCTAACTTTAATATACTCTCGCATTAAAAAAAATTTATGTATTGGAATCGGAAAGCTATGTCTTAAGGTTTTTTGGATTCGCGGTGCGCTCATAATAGAACTCTTTGACTCTCTTCCAAAACATTGAATATAGTTCATTAGGACGTTCGTGGAAGATGGGGATGAACGATTTCACGAGCTGCACATCTTCTTCCGGATTCCATCCCATTTCTAGGCTCAGGGTATGATGTGGGAGTGGCTCAAAGTTGTCTTATATAGATAAAGACTCAACGACAAAAAATTTCGAAATCAATTCACACAATCGTATTTTGCATAGATCGATTCTGACCTAGCAAAATCATATAAAATCTACCTCACCACAATAGGTTTTAATGCTGCACATGTAATCCGATTCTTGGCAAAAAAGGTTACAGAAATAGTGCCAATTTTCCTTACTAGAATCGGATTACATGGAATGCCCACATAGACCGATTCTTAAGGTAGTCAAAATTCTGTATTTTTTGTTTTTTCAGAATCGAACTTTAAAACTATTCGTATAAGATTCTGGCCACTTACAAACCAGGTGAATGAAATTTTCAGAATCGGTCTATGTGGTGCACCCTCAAAACCCGATTCTAAAATTGTACCCCTGGAAAAATGGTAGAATCGAATTTTATGTGGGTCAATGTAAACCGACTGTGACAAAAAAAACTGCCAGAATTCCACAATTTTGGCACAAAAATTTTAGTTGGTTCTTTTGTCACGTCTTAAGAAAACACAGGAAATTTTCAAAACAAACCAGATCCAGTCATTCATAAACTAGGAAACATAACCAAATATAATTAGACAATAAGTTTACAAAATAAGTTTTGACTCCATAATTATCCATAGTAAAAGACATAAGTTTAGAAAACAAAGAAGTCATTCATTCATCAACATCCCCGCCAAGAACACCTCCACAACCACCTCGTCCTCCTTTAGAAGGTTGGGGGCTCACCTTAAGACTTCTTTTTTGCGGTGGTTTTCATCCTCTTTTTCTTTGTCTTCTCCACCACCGCTTCCCCAAACTTTGCACCCGCTTCTACATCTTCAAGACTGTTCAATTCATCAATCAACTTTTCATTGGCCTTAGCATCTTTCCCTTCCCTGATATGTAGCCTTGCTTGGGTTATAAAGTGCCCGACTCGTCTTCTCTGTTTTTTATTTTAAACAACAAACATTCAACAAATCATGCTAAAACCATTCACAAAGTCGTAATTGAGTAACAATATGCACCAGGTATTCGAAAGATGTATCTTTGTCCTCTATTTGGTGCCTCTCATCTACTCGTATCACTCGAGTATGCGAAATGTTGAGGTACCATGGCATGTAACCCGAAACTGCCTCATCATCTGTTTTCGAATGACCATCCATATCATGTTTCTCATACATTCTTATCCTAGTATTTAGACTTCGGTAAAGGATTCTGAACAATCTCAATATCATTATCCAATGACTCGTTTTTTTTTTCATTTATAGAAAACTTGTTGTGCTCCACATGGATTTTTCGTACGTATCTGCATTATCTTGCGACTCTCGTCAAGTTGTACATTACATATCCTCTTGGGTGAAACAAAGGCCCAAAATAACAATCTTTCTCAGGTACCCAACCATCTTTCTTTTTCCTTTATCCAAATCCTTCTTGTAAGGGTCAAAGACAACATCTTTCGTCGTCAAGTTGTCCAATTGGCGTTTCAACTTCAGATAATCATCATTTTGGGACTTCGACTTACTATTGTAGTTGTACTTGTCTCCTTAACACTTATCGTCCCATTACTTGTTCACAAAAGCCCTTTCATCAAATATTAGGAAGTGAAAATATATCCACGCCCACAGAAGAGCCATATTCCCTACGATTTGGTTCATTTGATCCCTAGAAGCCTTTCTCAACTCGTTCAACGAGTGCGCAAGGATGGAAGTGCCCCGAGAGTATTTGTGCATCATGTCAAATGATTGCAACATATGAATAAAGTTGGCGCTCATACGGGCACCGGAAATGTCGGGGAAAATAACATATCCCAGGATATATAGGACATATTCATTGGCTGTAGCGAATATATGTTTTTTGGTCACCTCTTTTCCCTCTGCACGAAGCTTCTTTATTCCCATGAAGAGGTATCTCAAATGCGCGAGATGGAATATCCTCTACTTTGCTTTACCTACTAGCATTTGTGACTTGGTCATCTCGTCATCCCATTGGAACACATTCTTAGTAAACGTGTAAATCTTGTCCCGCTCAAGCTCTTACGCGTACTTTTTTCCGCTCAAGCTCTTACGCGTATTTTTTGTGCTTCACGGCTTTACCTTCTATGCTTAGCCCGACATCATTTGGATTTATCGTCATTTCGCCAACCGGAAGATGAAAAGTATATGTTTCCCCGTAATATCTCTCGGCAAAGGCGGAAGAAAGAAGCTTGTCGTAACCAAGAACCAAAGTTTTGACCGTAGGCAACAACCCCGTAAATTTGACTAGCTCTATTACTTCCTCAACTTCCCCTATGGTTGATTCTGGTGCTTCTAGTGGCAAATTATTCATCATACTCACTGACGTTCCTGGATTCATACGACAAACGGCACCCTTGTGATCATATAAAACAAAACAAATCCGATAGACAACAATCAAAACACTAAACGAATAATAGGTTTTATCTTACATAGCATAAGGTTTAGGTAGTTATTATGGTATGGCAGACGACAGCGGCCCAACTCTCTTAATACCCCCATAACAACTTTCTTCCATCACCGGGTTACCCGTAAATTGGATCAGTAGGGACGCGAGGAAACATCTTCAGCGGGTCGGGCATGTGGCCCCCTTTTTTCTTCTTTGGAACATCATCTTTAACATCATTCTTACCTCATTCCTGAACTTATTGGTGAACTTGTTGTTGAACTTGTTGGTTAACTTGTTCTTGAACTTCTCCTCCTTAGACTTGTTCTTGCACTTTTTCTTGAAATTTCTCCTATCTCTCCATCACCTTCATTCTCACTTTCTTCTTCATCACCTCCATTCTCACTTTCTTCTTCATCAACTTCCTTGACACCACTTTCTTCTTCATTAACTTCCTTGCCACCACTTTCTTCTTTATTAATTTCCTCCTCACTTTCTTCTTCAGCAACTTCTCTATCACCACCTCCTTCTTCAGTAGGTGCAGCAGAATCAGTTCTTCTTGTGTTGGTTGCTCCGCTTGAGGTGGTGGGTCATTGATGCAGATCCTTTTAGCTTTACTCCCCTATCCCCTTCGGTGGGAAGTATTCAAATTTTTACCACCCTCTCGACGAGGTCCCAAACTCTTAGGAGAATCAAAGTCATTTTTCCTCTTATATTTATTTTCGGCTTGCCATTGTTGCTTTCCCCTGTTTTCCCTGGAGAATACGATGATTAGCGTGTTAGAGCACTGCACGGTCGAACTCGCAAGCGTTTGCTATCTCAAGCTTGTTTGTCAAGTTTAGTTGATCAAAACTATATACTTGATTTCTACTCTACTTATAGCTATGTCTCGGATTAGGATATAATGTATAGTTGAGCTTTATACTTCACGACGTTCATCGATTGAAGACGAAAATCTACTGAGGAGAGCTTGGAGGAACTTCATCAACAAAAGTTATATGGAGACTAAAACTTATCTATCACTCAGAAGTCTATTTTATTCTATCTTCTAATGAGATCAAGTCGTATAGTTATATAGACTTTTATATTATACACATTTGATATTTCGAGATGAGTTTGTCTCGCATATCTATTTCTCGAAATATGTGTTGGAAGCTTTTTTCTTCAACTATGTTCATCATTATTCTTGACGAGTTTAATTGGAAACAATTTATTTGTTGGACACTAAATATTATGTCAAAAGATGACCATCTGAAAATTGCCTTGAAACATCTTACATGATTTTTGTGAGACAATCATTTGATGTCGACTTGGAAAGTTTCGTATTGATCATTCGATCACTTGAAAATTATTTGAAGCTAATGGTATGTGTGAGACGTCCATTGTCGTCTTCTAAGGATGTTTGACTGAAATAGGAGTTTAGAACAAATAACTATGTCTGGATACAACACGGTATGCATACATAGTATGCGGACTGTATTGTTATAATTCAGGTCCGGGAACCTTGTTTACGTACCCAATATGCGAACGGTTTTACCAGTAAAGGTACGGGAACCTTGTTTGCGTACCTAGTATGCGAAAAAATTTCCGGGACGGTTGTTTGCATACCTGGTTTGCGAATGGCTGGACAAGGCCATGGTCCGGAGCTGTTGTTTGCATACCTGGTTTGCAAACAAAATGGTTAAGTTCAAAATCGGTTAAGTATGATTCTCATACTCATGAACTAAAACATTTATGAATTAAGGAATGAAATCTTGCAAACCGTGGCTTAATGTTCATGAATTGATTCGTGTATAAGTACTTTGTACAATTACGAATCAATACAATTTTGTTTCAATTTGTTCATATATATTTCTATGAGATAGTGAACAATTGAACAACTCTATTTGAAACACAATTAGATTCATTTGATTATCTTTCATGATTTATTGATCATCATATTTGATTTAGAAGTGTTATATGAATGTGGTTAAGTCAAAAGTGTTCATATGGATAACTTCGGTTAACTATTTTTGAGCCAACTCAATATACACGTTTAGGTAGGGTTACCAATATCTGAATGAAGGTATATTTCACTTACGTGTAACAAGCTAAGATCATCCAACGGTGGAGATTGATTTCTTTATTATTAAGAAGACTTATCTTGAATCTTAAATCAGGATTTCATCTAACGGTGAATATTGAATGCTTTGATACTAAGCTATCTTAGCTTTGATTGTAAGCAATCCTGATTTGAAAGGCTATATAAGGGAGAACTCTAGCAACTGGAAAACCTAATCCCAGCACTTTCTTGTGTCCTAGTTGCAAACTAGAGTCGATTCTCCTTTAACCTAGGTTTTTATAAAACCATTATAGGTTAACGACTTGAAGACTTCATTTGGGATTCGTGAAGCCAGATCCAACTGTTTTCTCTGTAGTTGTGTATTCTGATCTTACTTGTTATATCGTGTTGAGTACTATTTTCTCTAATATTTTCTCGAGATTTATCTCCGATAGGTAAGTTATAAAAAGTAATAACGACAGTTCTTCGTCTCAGACTCTTGTGATTCCATGATAACTTTTTCTATTAATCAGTTGGGTTATTGTGAGGTGATTGGTATTTCTAGGATGCTCTTCGAGAGTATAAGACCGGATTATCAATTGGTTCCTGCTCACCTTGATTTATCAAAAGACGGAACAAAAACCAAATAAAGAATAGACATATCTGTGGGAGACAAATTTGTTTATAAGTCTTCGACTTTGGGTCGTAGCAACTCTTAGTTGGGGTGAAATCAGCTAAGGGAATCAAGTACGCAGAATCCGGCGTGGTACTAGAAGCGTAAGGAACGCGACTGTACCTTAATCGTTGTGAGACTTGGTTAGGGATCAACTACATTCCAGTCTGAAGTTAACTTCTAGTAGGCTAGTGTCTGTAGCGGCTTAATACAGTGTGGTGTTCAAAGCTGGACTAGGTCCCGGGGGTTTTCTGCATTTGCGGTTTCCTCGTTAACAAAATTTCTGGTCTCTGTGTTATTTCTTTTCCGCATTATATTTGTTAATATAATTGAAATATCACAGGTTGTGCGTAGTTCAATCAATTGATAAATCCGACCTTGTTTGTTGGATATAACTTGATTGACACTTGGGCATTGGTCTTCGGTACCGTCCAAGTTATTTCTTATATCAATCAGGCTCATAGATTTCTATCTGTTCGGTTTGCTGATTGCATTGAGAAATAGAGATAAAACTCTTTGATATATTTCTTGATTGAGCTAGCTTTTAATTTTCTGCTCTCGGAATTATATTGGAGTTTAGTCCATACAAATTGCCGAATGAATTATTGGGTGTGGTTTTTATACCTCCGCTTTTTCAAAGCGACAAACTACAATGAAATTCAATGCATATTTTTGAATTTAAGGTATACAATCGGTTTACTTGATACACGTATAAAGTCTGATTCCTAACATTGCACATAAACACTTTATTTAAGTGCTCATGTAATTTGATTTTTACAACAAAAAAAAACATACAGAAAAATTGGGCATTTTTTCTTACAACAATCGGTTTACTCGGTACACATATAAAATCCGATTCTAGCATTATACATCAACAATCAGTTTTTATAAGTGTTCATGTTATCCTATTATGGGCTAAGTAGTTGTGAATTTCAAAGGGTACACAATCGGTTTTGTGGATGTAATTCGATTTTAACAAAAAAAAAAGTTATAGAAAAACGGTTATCCCAACCGTAACTGAATCGGGTTATGTGGACATTAACATTGACCGATTCTGGTTCAAATTTCTCGAACTAGAAAACACATGCAGGACAATCGGTCTTTGTGGGCATGAACATAAACCGTTTCCATATGCAATCGGTTCACAAGTACATTGACATAATCCGATTCTGGTAAACCCAGAAAAATTTGATTTCAAAATTTTCAGTTTTTGAGCGATTGCATGTTACTAAGACCTAGTTTAGAGGATTGAGTTGATAGAAAAATACCTGATTCGAGCCATTTCCTCCTCTTGGTGTGCGATCAAAGATTGTTTTTCCTCCTCAACCGTTGTGTTCTTCGGTTTGTTTCGAATAGATTGAGCAATTCCGAGATAACTCTCACTAGGAAATATCCTGTTAGTAGCATGCTTCACTCTTGTTTGTTTCGACATTTTATAGAAAAAAACGATTAACGATTAATCATTTTTGGATCATCGATAATCGACGATGTTTTGGTTTCAAAAAAGAAAAGGGAGAAGAAGAATCGGTTTATAAGGGGGATGGAAATGAATCTGATTTTAATTTTAGGTTTTATTATAAAGAGTTAATGGGGGTAACTTGGTAGTATTAATATTTAATAAAGGGTAAATTAGTAGTTTCAACAAATTTAGACATCCCTTATCACTTCCTATTGGGTATATGAAGTAATCTATAGGCCCCAAATAATGTTCCTAGGCCCCAAATTAGCTTTGGTTATATTATGGATTTTATATTTGGTTAGGTTATCTATCAATCAGTAGAAGCTTTATTAGGAATCTTATAACGTAAATATTTTTATCTAAAATTGAATGAAGATTAATAAGAAAGGTATTAAATAGATTTGTTTCTATATGTATGGAGATATTATTAAAGATTTTGAATTGAAGATACTTTTATAAACAGAGCGGGCAGATAAAAAAGAAACAAGCCAAAATAGAATAGAGGATAGATAAGAAAAGACGAAGGGAGTATTTTTAACGATATTAAATAAGATCTTATTGAAAATATATTAATAATTAAAATAAAATAAGGATATATTCGAGAGTTTAATGAAAAAGTATGACTATAAACATAAATATGACATAATTTTAGAACTAGAGAAAATAATGTTTGGATGCTTCTGCTTTTTTAGATTCAAAACCAGTAAAAAAAACAATTTGCTTCACAGAAAATTAAATGTTTTACTTCGATAAGTCATTTTGATATTGTATATAAAGAAAATTTTAAAATAGTATCCAAATGAGGTGTCAATGAGGCATATTTCTTGCACATGTCAAACTCTATAGTTTGCCACTTTTGCACCCACTATGGGTATGACAAAGTGACAAACGTATGTGCCAAAATGTCAAATATACCACTTAGGCATATACGATGGAGTTTCCAGCGAGCGATAGAATGTCCATCGCTATATGGTCACACAAGCGCTCGCTGATCATCAAAGTGTCAGTGCTAATCTTTCCATCGCTCACTGGTATGAACATCGGTCAGTTGTTTTTCATCCAACGGTTATGATTTCCAACCCCTATAAATCTTAACTTCAAGTTCATTTCAACTCACACCACAATTTCTAAATCTCTCTAGAATTTCTCAATCTCACACATCTTCCATACGTTTCATCATTGTTCCAAATTTTCAAAGAGTATGGCTGAAAATATGAATATGGTCGAATTCATGAAAAACCAACATGCTGCCGAAAATCAAGGAGTTGTTAACTATTCAATGTGCAAAGTCGAATAAAAATGTGAAGTCTAAAATTTACTATTGTGAAGGATGAATGTACTTGCAGAAACTAGGGGTTTTTTACTAATCATATTATCATTGGTGGTGCACTCCATGCCCAACCATTTTGGGAAAACATATTTGAGAGATTTCAAGAAAAATCAACGAACCTCAATAATCGCGACGCCCACTTGTTGAGTCAGCGTTTCTATACAATCAGTAAGGAAATTATTAAGTATGTTAATTTAGTAATGCTTGAGGCTGAAAACTGTTGGAATCTTGCAACAATAGAAGAAATGTTAGATGTATCAAATAAAATATATAAAGAACTATTTCAAATAACTCTACTACAAACAACTTGATGAGAGCAGAATCATAGGTTCAACAAGCTGTCCTTAACACATTAGTTCGCGGGTATATTCTGGAGTAATGCTAAACCCCAACATGCGAAGATGTGTCCAGGATAAGACTGTCCGATATAACTTGTACTAGCACAATACGAGTTACCCACTCTTGAACTTAGCAACGGGGATTGGATGTAAAACCGAGGCGCAAATAAAACAAGAAGATAAAGAAAAGGAAGATATAATATCAGCCGCTTCTTATATGTTGTGCAAAACAATTTCGAGTTATATTTATAGGAGATGATTTCTTGAAAATCAAGTTAGGTTTTGGTTTTCTGATAAAACAAGTTTTCTTGTAAAACAATTAAAATTGGAAGAGGAATTCTCCCATAAATAAAACTCTTAAGGAAATATTTTTGGAATCAATTTCCTAAAGAAAAACTTACAAAAATAAATTCTAGTAGACAATAGACACGGGAATTGGTGTATGGTATACGCGCATTGCATGGGTCGAAACATGTATATTTCGTCCAGCCCCTTCCACCCTCGTTTGTCAAGATATCCATAAGCAAATGGTTATATAGTTTTCCACTATGTGGGACTAAAGGATCATTTCATTCACTCAAAAAAAAAGAGTAAGTATCCTTAGACCATTAGGTCATTAGATCAAACCACACCAAGGCCAAAACATCCTTTATTAAAACTCATTTTCTCCAACAAAAACATGTGGAGTGGTGAAACCATGATGGACATTGAAGCAAGATGTAAGGCGGAGTGGCATCGCATCTATGGAAAACACTTCCAATATGGAAGTTTTTTCGAGATTTTAAAAGTGTTGCCCAAATATAATTTAAAGTTTATGTTTAAGTTTCTTAATTATCGATTTAAGCCTAAGTAGAAGCTTAAATATTTTTCTTAGTTTACTAAAATATAACCATACGTCTACTTTTAAAGTAAGAATTAATTAAGAATGGAGTATAAGCTTAATTGTCAACAATATGAGTCAAATTTTCCAATTCATAAACAAGTGAGTGTTTTTGCTAAACTTTGAATTAAACATTAGTAATCGTTTTTACGAGACATAAAACAAAGACAAAAATAATTTAAAATATAGACTTTAACAATAAAAATTTAGGACAATGTTTTTCATCTTGTTTATCTTTTTTCATGTCATATAACTTCCAATCAATGCGCTCATGAACATATTATCTTCTTCTTTGCTTTGCCTTGAACTCTTCATTGCTTTTTCTTAGCTGCAGGTTTAAGTTGGTTAATATCCAAAACTTGAAGACTTTTTTATTTTTACTTATTTCTTTGTAGCTATCACAAATCTTCTTAATAACACCTTCAGGTACTACTCCAGAAAAATTAAGCTGCATTCAAGTTGGGTTTGAAACTCTGCCATTTGAGAATTTTTCGAAAAAAATTAGATAGAGAAATTTTTGTGTAAAATTTTTGGTGTACAATTTTAATTTGAAAAGTACCTATTTATAGGCGAGAAAGAACTAATCGTTGGCGCTAGTCATTAGATCGAGCAATGCTGTCATTATACCCGACAATAATATCTTTATCGCTGGTGTTATTGACAATATCGCTCACTAGAAATTCCATTACTTTACTCATTTATTATACCGGCACAACTCATTTGCCATGCCATCTGGTATGTCAAATACAAAGTTTTACCATGGTGCATACGAATAGGACTAATAAATAACTTCCACATAAGAGAGTTAAAGAACAAATATTGTAAGGATTGAACTCTAACGTTTAATCTCCTTTTGTAACCAGACCCTCATGGGCCTCATCAACTAGAAGAGTCTGGTTAATATGTTCTTTAAGTAATCTTTTTTTTTGCTTTGTTTTTTGAATTTGGCTGGACAGTTGTTGCTTTCTTTAAGTAATCTTTTGCTTTTTGGTTGCTGAACTTATGTTGACTAATGTCATGCATGAGCAACTAATCTCAATGCAAGCTGTGAACTTGACCTTGCACATCCGACCCTGTTTGTCACTAGAGTTCCAAACAGCACAGCTCCAAACTATTGTCAGCAACTTGTTTTGTCTGGCCTTTTGCACGAGTTGTTACAAGAAGGTCGGAAGCTTACCCCATTACACATGTTGGGACACAGTTAGCTCACTGAGCAAAATAGTCACAGACTCACAATTGAGGGAATCCTATGTTCATGAGAATCGTTAAATTGCAAGTCCGTGAGCCATGCAGGCAGGGCTTCATTAAATACGGAGCCATCTTTAGGACACTGTCAGTCAACGTTTGTTTTGAGACTGTTTGGACAGATCCCACTATCGTCAATTCAACGATGTGCTATAAAGTTATGCAGGCTACTACAGATATTACTGTTTTCGAATGCAGTAGCGGTAACATAATCATATCAAGGCCAGCTAGTGTAACACAGCTGATTAAAAGTTGATCAAAGATAATCATATTCTACTTAAAGCTACGTAGATCCAATGAGCAGGTCCGTCCGTCCGTCTTAATGTCTTATAAATGCAGAAAAGATTACTGACTCCTGACTCCTGACTCCTCCTCCCCTTCTCTCTCTTCTTCTGCAATTATTCTCTCTACTGGCTACCTCGTGCAGTGATAATTGTTAGGTTTTATTAAGCGGTGGTGGTGGTGATTTTCAACCTCATTTACATTGGTCGTACACTTCCCTATCCCACTACCCCTTCCCTATTTTATGTACTGTCCTCTTATTATTAATATTCACACCTTAATTTGATGTTGGAGAACATCACCTCACTTCTAATAAACTACTACTACACCTAGCTACATTCCTACTGTTTTGTCAATAATTTACTTTCTCTTCACTCATATATTTCATCCCTGTCAATCCAACCCCCCAATGTAGCAGAAACAACAACAATAAACATCTATCTCATTTTCACCATCCTCATCATCATCAGCTTATCTGGAGAAGAAGAGACAAGTACTTAAATCAATAACTCTCCTTTCTTCTTCTTCTTCTTCTTCTTCTTCTTCTTCTTCATACCTACTCTCTTCTACCTAAAACCAAGTTAGACAAACGAAAAAAGATTAGTGATGATGCATCCTGACTCCTTAGTATCCTTAACTTTGTCCCTCAACCTCATTCTCATCCTTGTTATTTTCTCTTTGACATCTAAATGTAAGTACCTGGCTCCCTCTCTAGTTGGCAAATAAGTATACGTACATAGAACATACTTCATTTACTGATAAAATGCACCATGGGTTGATCTTTTTTGCGTACAGGTACTTCAGGAGCAACATTTACGTTCATAAACAACTGTGATTACACAGTATGGCCGGGGATACTGTCAAACTCAGGCAGCCCTAAGCTTGGAACCACAGGTTTTCAACTACCACAGAGCAACTCAGTCTCCTTCCAAGCTCCAGCAGGTTGGTCAGGGCGGTTCTGGGGTAGAACCGGTTGCACATTCGATTCATCTGGTAAAGGTAGATGTTCAACAGCTGATTGTGGATCGGGTACAATAGAATGTAATGGAGCAGGAGCAACACCACCAGCAACACTAGCTGAATTCACATTAGGTATAGGCAGTCAAGATTTCTACGACGTTAGTCTCGTTGATGGATATAACTTGCCCATGATTGTTGAAGGTGCTGGTCAATCGGGCAGTACATGTGTTACAACTGGGTGTGTTACTGATTTGAATCGGCAATGTCCAACTGAGCTGAAAGTTGGCAACGGCGATGCTTGTAGAAGTGCTTGTGAAGCGTTTCGTACGCCGGAGTATTGTTGTAGTGGAGAGTTCGGTACACCTAATACGTGTCGGCCATCTGTTTACTCTAAGATATTTAAATCGGCTTGCCCTAGATCGTATAGTTATGCGTATGATGATGCTACCAGTACGTTCACCTGTACCGGAGCTGATTATACGATTACGTTCTGTCCTTCTTACTCAAATAGGTAAACTTCTGAGGACTTATATTAAAAAATTTAAGATATTTCTTCGTAGATCTCGATAAAAAGTTCGTTGTTTCTGGGGTGGCATGGCAGGGAAAAGAAGCTGCAATTGTGCTTCTTTCTTTGCTTTTTAACTTTTACTTTTTTTAGTTGTAGGGTTTTACTTTTTTTATTGTGTTCACACCAAGATCCTCAGGGTTGCTAATTTTTACAAACTAGTTCCTGATTTTTTTACTATATTATTTTCACAGTCAGAAGGCTTCAAAGGAGACGACACCGGTTACAGCACCACCAGCTACAATAGCAATGACACCACCTGCCACCGGAACAACAGTAGACGGGTCGAATCCGGGATACGCTTAC
Organism: Papaver somniferum; assembly: GCF_003573695.1. NCBI lineage: Eukaryota > Viridiplantae > Streptophyta > Magnoliopsida > Ranunculales > Papaveraceae > Papaver > Papaver somniferum. Next base: position 113,498,279 of record NC_039363.1, read on the forward strand.
GGATCGGGTGACGGGTCAACAACAAATCCAGGGTACTCAAATGCAAATTCAGGGTATGGATCAAATACCAACCCAGGGTATTCAAATACAAATTCAGGGTATGGAACGGGTACCGGGTCTGGTACTGATTCAGGATCAGGAGGAGGAGCAATGTTGGCTGATGCATCATGGTTAGCAGGTTTAGCTGTTGGAGATTCAACAAGAATCTTTCCTGGGATTACATCATCTGTTGTTGGTGCGACCACCATTTTTGTCCTCTCCTCATTCTACTTGTAATCTGTCTAAGCAGGGATGGACCAGTTTTGATGTGGATAATATGTTTAAAATGGGCACTGTTAGAGACAGATTGTAAACCACTCAAACGCCCAAAGATTCTCCTCCTCCTGCCTACGTATATTTTTAATGTTAGCTAGAATTAATGCATGTATACTTTTTTATTTTAATTTGTAAATATGGGTTTAGCATAAATTAGTAGGAGCATTTTGGTTTTCCTAGTTTAATTAGATTATTTACTACTTTTGAGAGTAAAAGGTGATAAATTTGCTTTTGGACTTCTTTGTTGATTGAGTATGGCTTGATGAGTAGTATCTCCATTCTCCCCGCTCTTGAGGCCATAATGTCTAAGCAAGAATCCATGTGTCCCAACAACGCAAGATTTGGTTGTTGGGAGATATGACTTTACAGTTTACAGTAACTAGTTTGACAAGTGAAAAATGATCCATTTTTTCAACGCATGTCTAAATGAAATTGGTTATTGATTTAATAATAGCGCATGCATGAATGATGCCAATTAGCGGATGTTTCAAGATATGGAAGAAAGATGTAATTGAATGTAGTGTCGTAGGGTAAAGGTGTTGGGCATGGTTTCAATAAGACGCAAAATAAAACAACAGCCAGTAGTATCACTGACATAAAATATCGTAAGAACTAGAAAAGAAATTTAGAAAAGCCAAAGATTATAGTGCAAGCTGTCTGCAAAAGCAGCCCCACACAAAATCATTAGATATGGCTCTGTATTAATTAGGATATATCTAATGAGACAAAAATTAGGTCATTTTGAAGTAAAAGAAGTCATCCCTTAATTTTGTATTTTCTAAATGGCTAATATGTCCTTATTTAATTAACACTAAAAAATCTGATTAGATTAATTAATTGAGTTTAGATTAAAATTTTCAAATTATGAATTCAGTAGATTAAACCTTTAATTCGTCTTATGAGTTCGATTTCGACTAAAATTTTTGGTTTTGACAATGTAAAAGATCGGCAAGGTCGACATTTGAACAAGGTGCCGGCTATGTCCCGCCGGCATGATCGACGTTTGAATAAGATGCCGACCAAGCATAGTCGGCATGGTCCTTGGATGAAGAACTCGCCGACCCTTTGTTGGCCGGAAGGGTCTTTGAATGTAGATTATGCCGACTTTCTTGGCGGAGCAATCTTATGGCCGGCATGTAAATATTTCCTACAATGTCGGCTATCATATAGTCGACTGACCTGTAGCCGGCATGTTAAGGATTTATAACCTTGCCGACTTGTACTTATACCAAATAGAAAACAGAATATGGGAAGATGTAATTCACTTTATTCATGCAATTTTGGTTACTACATTGATTGAAACATAAAAACGAATGCACTTAGCATGTGCATCAAGCCTTTGAACCCCTAGGCGATCCTAGTGGACGAGTTATAGTCTCGTGAGGGTTTACATAGAGGTCTACCCACAAAACCTATACGAAAACTTCTAAAGCCATCAATCTTCCTCCTCCGAAGACGATACAACATCCAAGTAGTCCGGGTTATCCTCCGGGATTCTTTCTGCCAAGAAGTGATAGCTTGCATCGAAAGCGAATGCTTCCCCCTTTTCCCCCAAGTAGCGCGCTTTCACGACTTCGTGCTACAAAAACAAACTTACATTTGTTAGTGGTGTTTCATTGGAAAATAAAACAACATGGGTTACGTAAAACAAACCACAAAAATACTCACAAATTGTGCAATGGACAAGGTGAAGGGGCGAGTGTTAAAAATCCGAGGTTGAAGAGCTAAAAAAGCAAGTATCGCGTTTTCGATTACTAGGTGCCTCTCATGGACTTGTTGAACACTTCTTGCATTAGGATTCCCAAAGTCTTGGATAAATTTGTTGTGTACCCTAACCCAAAAGGTTGTGGAATCCACCCTTTCGGAGGATTGACGTCTAAGTCGTTTTTCCGCATACCATGCTTTGGTGATTGTCAAATCTTCATTTGAATCAAATGAAGTCATTGTTGTTTGTAGAGAGCTACTGGGTGAGTTAGATGGAGTGTATGATGATGATATGAGCTTTGGAGAGTATATGGAACTATTTGTATGTTGTTTTGTAGAGAGAAGTGGTGTATTTATAGGATGGTGGCCAAATTTGGCCATTATAGTTCCCAAGTACAAGTCAATCAATGAAATTGTACTTTCCAAAAATTTGAATTTTGAATTCGCCGGCGAGGTTTGTTTTCCCTAATATGCCGACTACAACTGGCCGGAAGGGTGGGAAGTTTCTTACCATGACGACCTTATGACTTTTAGGCATCGGGAGAACATTTTCTTCTGCATATCCGCTAGCAATGTATTTGGTGATTTGCATGCCGGCAATGCTATGGCGGCAAGGTAAAAAATTTATTACCATGCCGACCTTATGACTTTTAAGCATCAGGAGTTCATGCAATTTTCTGTTAAACCGTCGGAACGGTATTTGTTCACTAGCATGTCGGCTGTAATGTGGTCGGCAAGGATCATAATTTAGAACCATGCCGGCCTCATGGTGATTTTAGGCATCAGGAGAAGGTTTTTTCTGCAAAAAATAGCCGACAGGTTCGATAAGATAAAACCCTGCCGGCGGTATAACAGCCGGCTTGGTATTGATCTGATTACCTTGCCGACCCTGGTATTCAAGCATTTTCTGCTGTCAGGGACGACAGACTGACAGTTCAAAACCTTTCCGGCCCTGGTGTGGTTGGTACTGTAACTTAAAAAAAGCACGCCGGCATAAGTATTGAAACTTTACGTAGCTAAAAAAACCATTCATTCAACAACTAGAAATCCAACACTTGTTGTCCAAAATACGAAAACATATCCCATAAACCTTAAAAAAACATTTGCCCAACCTTTAACCTTAAAATTTGTCCAACACAACATAAAGAAATAAACTATGAAAGCATTCATTCACCACCACGACCACGACCCCGTTTAGGAACACCACCACTACTGCTACCTTCACCACCACGACCACTAATACTACCTTCACCACCATGAGCACTATGAGCCCTCTTTTTATCAGCATTCATCTTGGATTGTGCTTCTCTCCTGGCTCTTTCTTCCCTATTTACTTCAGCATCAACTTGCTTGAACAATTCATGGGCATCCTCATTGTCAATATTGCAAGCATAGTCAATGTGCTTGCTTTGCTCTTCAATCGACAAAGGCTCTCCTCTGTCTTTCGCGCAACACAATACCTTCACAAAGGTCTTCAATTGCTCCTTCTATTTTCAATTAAACAACAAACAATTAATAGAATGATTCGATAATGTAATCTTAAAATAGTAAGAGCAACTCTAAAATACTTACAAAGAACTTAAGACTTATTGTTGGGTCTTTCGATGCCATCTTCCTCTTACGATCCAATTCTTCAGCAGTCATTTCCCTAATCAGAGTAGGACGAGCCCAACCCAAGTACCACGCTATGTATTTCTCACTGGCTTCACGACCGGTGGTCACCTCGTCCAAAAGACTCACATCGATTTTACGGCCACGTCTACTGTCCCAATGTTCTTGAAATGGCGCTGGATCGTAAAAGACGTTAATAGTTTTTTGGGACGTGTTGCATTCAACCATTTTCACAGTAAAGAACAGGTTATCTTCATCGAAATGAGGTTCTTCTTGGACGTAACCCAATTGTCGCACTACCCGATGTGGATCGTACATTGAATATCCTCCATTGCACAACATCAAGGGTCCATAGTATAATGCAACTTCATCTCTCTTTTGGATTAAACCTCGTTGTCTAGCATCTCGATACAGATCAAATATCACATCATCCGCAGTCAATTTGTAAATGGTCATTCGGAGTTTGATAAGTTGTTGCGCGCATTTCCTTATCCCGAGTACCCTTAAAACTGTACCTTTGCCCTCTTGGCTTATCAACCGCAACAGTCGCATCCACTTTGACGTAGGAGCTGGTTTTGAACAAAGAAGGGAAGTGCTCATATATCCAAACCTATGCAAAAAAAAAAATTAGTAAGATAAGAATCTTATCTTACGAGAATTTTGCAAATATAAATGATTTAGACAATACAATTACCTGGAAGAGATATATGTTTTTGTTAACTTGCTTGGTGAGTTCCCTAGAACCCTTTGTCAACTCATTTTTCAAGAAGGCGACCACCACAGTACCCCAAGAATACTCACGCACCTTATCTAAGGGATACATTAGTTGCAAATAACTGGCGTCGACCAAGCTTCCAAAACTGTCGGGGAAGATACATTTGCCTAGGACGTAAAAGCAAATAAGATGACGCGGTAGCATTGATTCGCACCGGGTGCACCCTTCCTTCCTCATAAAAGATTTTCTTGGTCCCAGATAATGTGTCCCTCAACAGCTTCAGATTAAACTTCTTGGTTATACGACCTTCTTTCTTCTCAAGCATGGACTCCGTCTCAATCTGATTACGACCGAACATTTTCAGGCTCAATTTGTAAATATACTTGAAAGAAAAATCATAATTGAATCCCTCACACACTTATTTTCCCTCAACCTCGAGTCCTAGAATTTAATGAGCATCATCGGGAATTATCGCCATCTCACCGAATGGGAATAACATTGTATCATATCAGTCTCTCCGTATAACCTCTCACAGAATGCAGATACGGTAACTCTATCATGCTCAATATTCGAACTCTCCAATCCACAACCCGGAGTTCTTGACAATCACTTTCACCTCCTCACATTCTAGATCAAGATCCCAAGTCTTAGTCAATGAACACGAAGCTTGGCGCTTCAAGAGACGGACGGCATGCTTGTGATCCTAAATACCAAAAAAACAAAATAAAAAGAAATACAAACACTTGACGCAAATTTAAGATAGATACACACTTGAATAAAAAACAAAGACGGATTGAGAGTACTTACGATATTATTATGGATCGTACATGCCCAAGAGTCTTTGTATCCAAAAAGAACTTCTCCACCATCTCTTGGGGTCCCCCTTGGACGCTCACCTTTTTTCAGTGTAACCATCAAGTGAGGGTCAGGCATGTGGGAATTAGCTGGTTTAGTGATCACCCTCTTCTTCTTTTCGGTTTCAGTTGAAGCTTGGGTTTGTTCAACATTAGCTTTAGTTTTTTCTCCATCACCTTCTTCTTCTTCTTCTTCTTCTTCCTCTTCCTCTTCCTCTTCAACAATTTCATCTTAGATATTCTTACCTTTATCTCCATTACCATCATCATCATTACCTCCTCCAACATCAGGCGTGTCTTGATCACCATAATCATCATCATTGTTACCTCCTCCAGCAGCCGGAATTCCTTCATCAACATCATCATCACCTCTTCTACCAGATGAAATTTATTGGTATTCATCTGGAGTATCGTCTGAATCACTGGGTTCTGATGGTGGTTGAGAATCATTCGGTACACGAATATTGAGCGTTCCCGGCATAACGTATGCCCCTCGATGTGTTAAAGTCAAGAGTTTATCACCAACACGAGGAGGTCTTGAAGGGGGACTAAGAGCTTTCATATCTTTCTTATTTTCCTTTTCCAACCTGAACAAGAACAAATAAGAAAAAAAAATTACAGGTCGGCAGGGTCGACAAATATAACCAATCCAGCGGAACAACGGCCGAAAGGGTCGACTAAAACATATATGCCGACTAAACTATAGACGACAGGGTATCATTCAAATAACCTTCCGGCTTATACCAAATATGAACACAGGAGATACAAGGATTTTCCACATTACAGGTCGGAAAGGTTCATTACCCATACATTGTCGGCTGACAAACAGCCGGCATGGTATCCAAATACTACTCCGGTTTTAAAAATTCAAAGCATCATGAGACACAAAAAACTTGAAATACAGACGACAAGGTAAAAAATTATAACCAACCCGGCTAAGAAAAAAACTACCGCCGGCAGGGTCTGAGGTTGAATAACTCGCCGGCCCTGCAAGTACCAGTTACAGGTATTCAACAGCCGACACGATCTTCAACCAAAGAGCCTGCCGGCCAAACCCTAACTATGAAAATCCTTCAATGTCGATAACATAATACCTTGCCGGCGATAATAACTGCAAATAAAAGAATCGATTTTTCTGACCTAATTTTACATGCAAACATCAAATAGAAGTACTAGAGTGAGTTTAAGTAAGCCTTACTTTCTTAAGCGCACCATTTCTCGTGTTTCAGCGGCTGCGAATTGTCCTTCTTCGACGGGTTTTTTCTTCACTTTCTTTTGTACCAAACTTGCAATTCCAGGGTTATACTCATTGGGTTTTCGATTAGCGTCTTTTGTACGAGTTCCCCTCCACCGTGGTGGATCCATTGATGAAAATTAATCGGTATTTTCGAATCGACGATTTCAATGAATTAATCGACGAGTTTTGATTGTGGTGGGGGTGATGGAGCCGGTATGGTTGTGGAGGAGAAGAAGAAGAGAAGAAGAAGATGAAATGAAAAGATTAAAACTGATTTAGGGTAATAGGTTTTAAAGGGTAAGAATAGTTTTGTAACTTACCCATTAGGACTCCTACTAAAAGCCTTAAAAAGAGTCCCTTTAAAATTGGGTATACCCCAATCAAGCCAGGTTATTTTTCCTCTTTTTTTTTTCTTGTATGTGAAGTCTATGGTAAAGGTTTCAGTTTTAGCTCAGTGGTGGATGGTAACTTAGCGTCTCATTGCAGCTTGTTGGATAACATTTGCGGCATCACGCAGCCCTAAGGCCCCTTTCTATGGGCATGGAAAACATGAATGATTGCCATTTAAGCACCCACTATGGAGGAGGAAAACAGGCAAACCGTCCTGGCTAAGTGGCAAATTTTCCACTTAGCCAGGCCAAGTAAAGTTTCTACCTCGACCGCTCGGTAGAGTTTACACCGCTAGCGGCTCCTATTAGACCGGTCGACCTAGTTTATACCGTTGCGTAGAATCTGATCCAACGGTCATAAATCTTCCCCTCTATAAATACCACATTCCTCTACCGTTTTAACTCACACATTCTCTTCTCTACTCTTCACATTTGTTAATCTAAAACAAATCTCATCATCTAACTCTTTCATTCACTCGTATTGTATAATTTCTTTAATATGTCAATCTAATACTCAATCTAAACAACAAAAGAAGAAGATTAGGGGTCCAAAATTTACCGTAGCCGAAGATGAAAGCATTTGTAGAAACTGTGTGTTCTTTACACAAGATAGTATCGATGGTGCCAGTCAACAATCTACCAAGTTGTGGAATAACATATTTGCTAACTTTCGTCAAGAAACTATGAACATCAACGAGCGTGATGAAAATGGATTGCCCGGTCGCTTTGGTACAACCAACGCCCAAGTTGCCTTGTATGTTGCTGCTTTAATGCAAGCTGCTCGTGGTCGAGAGAGCGGTCTTGTCGATGTTGATGTCAAACGAAAGTTACGATCTGATTGGCACCATAAACATGGGACAAATTTTGCTTATGAAAGTTGTTATCATATTTTGAAAGTGTTTCTAAACATAATCCATAAGTGTTAGCAAACATGCAGAATATACCTGCAAGTTCACCATACACTTCTTCACCTTCAACGCCAGCTTCACAACCATCTCAATCATCTCATCCCCCTTCAGATAATCCATTTTCTTCACCAGAAACCACCACAAACAACAATTCCAACTTGAATGTCAATAATGCAATTAAGAGAAAACTATTAGGAAGAAATCATGCAAGAGCAGCGAGAAAAGCTGCCCAAGAAGGAGAAGCAAGTGAAGGAAGTAGTACTATGGAAACTTTGATAGAGCATCAGAATACCGTCGAAAAACAAAGAGTTGTAGACCGCAAGTTCTTGACTAAGGAGATGAAAAAACATCGACTAACTCAAGAAAAATTTGTTTCACACTATGACAAGAATAAGATTCTAAATGCAAACACCGAAAAAATGAATCCCAGACAATTTATGGCATGGGAGATGGAGATGGAGATGGACAGGTTAACAAAGGAATTGGAAGAAAAAAGAAACAAGAGAAACATGGAAAAACAATTTGGGGTTCAAGCTGAAGATGAGGATGATGAAGACAACGATGAAGTAGTGCCACTTAATTAATTAACGTATCAGCTTTAATTTTAATGAATATGTAGTAGTTTGGTTATGGTGAATGAAATTGTTTGTTCGACTTTTTTCATTACATTAAAACTTAAACTATTTTTTTTCATTACATTAAAACTTTAACTTGAGAATATCCATGAAAACATTATCAAGCCTAACATCCCATACGAGTTATTGAAAACTCCTTAAGAATTTGGTAATGCGCTTCGTATTCGAAATCTTTTCGTTTCCATCTTCGCCACTCGTCTCGAGTTCGTATTCCCAATTCATCATTGGTCTCACCTCTAAGACGGTATCAAGTGACAATCCTTTTCATAGTTATAAAATCCACAAGCTCTTTTTTGATATCCATGAATCGGCAAAACAAATCAGCACGATCCCGGTTATGAGGATTACCTGTCTCTGTGCAGAAGGCATCATGAATTTTACCCAAATAACTCATACTAGGTAAACCTCTCATCCGTCGTTCTTTACCTCTCTTCGGTTAGTATATTACATAGTTTCTACAAAGAGATAAATCTTCATCTTCAGTGAATCTAGGAACATCCATAATTTAACCAGAAATTAGAGACGTTTTTGTAGAGAAGTGATGTTTTTGTAGAGAGAAATTTTGTGTGAGTTTGAAACGGATGAAATGGAGGATTTATAAGGAATGCTAGCGGTTAAGTCTAGAATGCTAGTGATTCAGTCTACACCGCTAATTTTAATGACTGTTACAAAATTTAAACTTAAAACAGCTACCAAAAAAAATTATGGAACAACAAATGAAACTTAAACAATTTAAAAAAATAAAAATGAAACAATAATAATAATAAAAAAAACAAATGAAACAACACTACTCAATTCGTCCCTCATCTCTTCCAAACTCAACCCACAAATTCGCTCTGAGATCTTCCCTTTACATGTTATACAGAGTTCTGTTCTCAATATTGCTGGTCATTTGCGCATAGTTCCTTGCACGTAATCCTCTTGCTGGTATAATCTCAGGCCTTAAGTCTTCATCTTGATGGTTAGTCCAATTCTTATTACGACGAGTCTCCTGGATAACCATGTTATGCATAATGATGCAAGTCAACATAGTCTTATGCATTTCACGAGCACTTAGACCATGATAAGGCCCACAAATGATTGCGAACTTCCGCTTCAGAATTCCAAAAGCTCGTTCCACATCCTTTCTCAGATTCATTTGTTTACTATTGAAATACGAGTATGAACGACCCATTTCATCGGCAGGTGGACATTGAACTAAAGTTTACCATTTTGGATAAATTCCATCTGCAAGATAATAACCATGAATGTAGTGATTCCCGTTGATAGCGAAATATACCTGAGGAGAAATTCCATACTTTAAATCTTCAAACAAAGGCGATTTGTGTAAAACAATTATATCGTTTTGAGATCCCGGGAGACCAAAAAATGCGTGTCATATCTAACAATCATAAGAAGCAGTAGCCTCAAGGCTCACCGTTGGTTTTGCGTAGTGACCTTTATACTGACCGGCCCAATAGGTAGGGCATCCGGTCCATACCCAATGCATGCAGTCAAGACTACCCAGCATTCCGGGAAATCCCCTTTCCTGATTTTGCTTTAATATTTATCTAACATCTACATCAGTTGGTTTTCGTAAATAGGTAGGACCAAAATGATTAATCATTGTTTCGCAAAACAATGCAAGATACTTGTATGCAGTTGTTTTGTCAATGCGAAGGTATTCATCATTAGAATCTTGAGGTCTGCCATATCCTAAAATCCTCAAAGCCGAAGTAACCTTTTGTTCAGGGCTATGACCCCTAATATTCAGTGCATCATACTGATAATTAAATTGAGGTTCTACCTGACAAAGCTCACCAATAATCTTTAGCACCAAATGTCTGGGCATGCGGAATCGGCCTTGGAAATTTTCATCAGAGAACACACAGCCAGGAAGAAAATAATCGTGCATCAGCTTCTCGTACCATTCATCCCGACCACGGTACGTATATCTTCTTGTGAACACTTTTCTTGGCTCTGGATCTCTAGGTATTAGCCCCGATGAATGTAGCTGCATCAAAGTGTTGGTTAGTTCTTTATCTTCATCTGACTCATCATCAATTTGTCTCAAGGCCTAAACGAATATTCGTTGTTGTTCTTCTAATCGATCAATATGAATACGCATTTCTTCGTCAGAAGAATCCATATCCATTGAGTTGAAAAAAAAAATTAAACATATGATTAAGGTACAAAAGAGCGAGTAAAAATAGAGTTAATGAGAAAAAGAGGTGTGATTAAATTTAATTGAACGGGGCGAATTTATAGATAAACTTCGGGGGAAATAGCCGTTACTTCACTAAAATAAGCGACGATTACAAAACCGACCGGTTTTAAGGAAACCGCCAGCGGTTGAGACTCGGACGCTAGAGGTGGAGACACGACCGCCAGCAATTTTCTTAAAACAAGTCGGTCTTTTCTCCACCTAACGATTTAGATTCGACTGTTTATGTTTTCTCCCATAATGATGCGACTAGTTTACCATACCAGCTGGCATGACAAACGAAGGGTTTAGCCATTTGACATAGGAACCCGCCTAAATCAGAACACTTCACTTCTTCTCCACTTGAATAATCACATGATCAATTCCAAGAAAGAAAAAACAAACAGAAAAACAGAGTTTCGGATGCTAAACAAGGTAGTGCCAAAAGGAGTCATTTTTTATGTAGAGAATGTGTAATTAACTTGTAAGTAACTATAGTCTACAGATGTAATTTTGCTAAACAGTGATTCTTGTCTTTATTATCTTTTCTTCCCAGTGGACTTATTTTACTCAAAAGTTCTGAATGCTGATGGTGTTATTCCTGGGACGTTTTTTAGTTCTTATATTTGCACACCAACTGAAATGATCTAAATTAGAAAATAGGAATCTTTGGTTTTGCAATGTCAAAAGTTAAACAAAAGGGGATCACCAAAACATTAACTTCAGTATTTCAATTTCCACTAATGCATATATTAAAAACCTGGTCTGTGAACTTAGTGGGCAGCATCGGCATGTCGTTGGGTCCACCACCAGTGATAACGTCGGCAAATTAGCCTGTCTATGACTGATGTATCTTTTCCCCACCATAATAGAATGGGAATGCCACCCATTATCCGTGTTTCCGCGCCCGAGTGCTGTAACCAACACACTCGCATAATAAGAAGGTAATTCACATAATAAGAGGTTAGTCGACAGGTGGTTATATATAGCTTCAAGAAAGGTCAAGAGCTGATTGGAGTGAATTAAATAACTGCAGAATAATCTCTATTAACTTGGGATTAACTACAAGTTACTACATAAAACCCAAAAGGACCCAAAAAAGAAAAAAAATAAAGCTACAAAATTACAGTAAATCTAAGCTCATCCATATTTTTCTGGTTCCGCAAATGAGCAGAAAAGGCAGGACGCATGGTTTGTGGTTGGCTTCTATCCTAACAGAGTTGCAAGTCGTGCCTGCAAAAATAAACAATCTCTTTTGAGAAAGAAAGGATTATTACTACCCAATAGCAAATCTAGAGCTCATCCTTGTATGCAGATTCACTGTCATCTTCTACATCAACTTTTCCTTCGTTGTCTTTGGTTTCCGATTTAGTTTCGGTTTCAACCTCAGTCTCTTCTACATCATCTTCTTCTTCAACTGAAGCATCTGGACTAATATTCAGGCTTGATCTCACTGAACTGTAGATGCTGGAAGCAAAATCCTTGGGGTCGCTAAGCATGAACCCGCTCTCCATGAGAGCTGTTTGGTACATAAGACGTGCAGTTTGCTTTACGCTTGCGTCCTGTACAGCAAAAGTAAAGGCGATCAACAAAAAAAAAATCATTTTGATTTCCTACATATCACTATGTTAAAAAAAATAAAAATAGATAAAAAACTGCATGGATATGTAACCCAGCAATCAGTAACAATACTCAAATTAATTTCAATTAGTACCTCGGGATCCTTGGCTACTCTCTCCTGAAGCTCCTTGATGATTGGGTGTCTTGGGTTGATTTCAAGTACTCTCTTCCCACGCATGTATGCCTGCTTGCTAGCATCTGATAAAGTCTGTGATTGCATTATTCTCTCCATGTTTGCACTCCATCCGAACTTTGATGTCACTACAACACATGGACTGTCGGCCAAACGGTTACTGAGCTTCACGGAATCCACATTCTCAGTAACGAGGGCATCCTTCCACCACTTGGTCAGATCCTTGAATGAATCCTTAAGCTCTTTGTCCTTGGAGTCCTTACCAATCTTCAAACCCTCCTTGGACACATTTTGGAATTTATGGTCTTCGTAGTCCATCAAGTACTGCATGAGGTATTCATCCACAGGATCTGTGAAGAAAATAACCTGGAAAATAGATATTGGAAATGATCAGTGAGATTTTCCAGTTTCTTCAATAAATTAGTGTCTATACAGATAAAATCCAATCAACAACTTTGGATGCTTGCTAATTTACTAGCAAGCATGAAAAAGGAAATGGACTGCCTTATATATACCTCATAATTTTTCTTTGTAAGCCTCTCAAGGAATGGGGATTTCTCCAACTGTTCCTTGCTGGTTCCTGTAATGTAAAAGATATCCTTCTGCCCTGTTTTCATTCTTTTGATGTATTGATCCAATGATACTAGCTTGCCATCAGACTTTGAACTGTAAAAGAGAAAGGCATGGATCGCACTAATAAGCATACCATAGTAAAAGAGTAATCTCGATTACTTCTTCAATTCCTAAGGAAGGCCCCTTGAGAAATACACAAAATAGTATTCATAAGCATATACTACGATTAAGATTGAAAGCAAAAATTCAGACCTTTCGAATCTGAGAAGCTTAGCAAGGCGACCTCTGTTAGCAGCATCCTCAATAATACCAAGTTTGATAGACTTTCCAAACTCATTCCAGAACTTGGTGTACTGACCCTTCTTCTCGTCATTATCGTTTGACTTCTCGGCATCTGTTCCAACCATGCATATATTAATTTAATTAAATATAAAACAAAACCAAACAAAAAAAACAAAGCATGTATAATATAAACACGGAACATTAGAAGAAAGAAAACGCTCGGCCAAAGAAAACGCAAGACTCTGGATGACTGGCATTTGCAATGACAGGCGGGTCATGAGAATTTCAATAGTTCCTAAAAGATTTGATCAACATGGGCAGTGAAACCAAGGTTCTGTTATTTATATCAGTTTGATTAACATACCAGTGTTGTCCTTTTCACTCGACTCATCAGGATCCTCTTCAGCGATCCGACGGATCATATCAAGAGCTTTACGGATAAGTTTCTTCTTAATTGTCTTTAGACTGTTGTGTTGTTGAAGCATTTCACGTGATACATTAAGTGGTAAAGTGTCTGAATCCACAAGACCCTGCATAAAATACCAAGAAAAGTGATGTTCAGCCTTTAGCCATGTAGCACTTCTTTGTGGCCATGTCTCCTTTAAGTGGGGAAAATTAGTTACCATCAAAAAGTTAAGGTACTTGGGCAGAAGATCATCGAATTCATCTGAGATGAAGACACGTCTGACGTATAACTTCAGGTTGGACTTGTTAGCATTGTAGTAACTCTCGTACAGATCATGAGGAGCCTTTGGAGGAACAAAAAGAACAGCCTTGAATTCAACATCACCTTCAGCAGTAAAATGACTCCAAGACATAGGCTTGTCCTCACTAAAATCCTGTTAAGAAAACCATAATTCACATTTGAGTCTGCAATTTATAGTGAAAGACCAGTTCAGCTCTAGCAAGTAACTTGAAGAGGTTTGAATAACAATTTACCTTGGCGAGGGAGTGGTAGAATTTTGAGTACTCTTCATCAGTCACCTCCTTAGGACTGCGTAACCATATGGCCTTAACATCATTGAGGACTTCCCACTCAGAAGTTGTCTCCTTCACTGTCTTTGTCTTCGGTTTTTTCTCACCATCTTCCTCTACTTCTTCATCCTCTGTGGAACTCTTTTCAGCTGTTTGCAAGAGTAAAACCATGTGAGTGGAGTTCATGTGTTAGCATCGACTAAAAGTTAAATGTGCAAGTACGTACGTGATTCATCTTCGCTGTCATCTTCATCTGCGGGAACTTCAACATCCACTTCCTTGGTTGACCAGATAGAAATAGGGAAGTTGATGAATTCAGAATATTTTTTCACCAAATCCTGTAATGGAATGCACATGCGCGGGAAACCAATTAGATCATAGAAACTAAAAGGTGGAGGAAATGTTCTCGTTGGCACGCTAAGGGGCTGGCAAGAAAATACCCAACAGAATTATACATAAAATTCAAGTGCTCACTTTTAGTTTATCTTCCTCCAAGTACTCCCCAGCCTCCTCTCTAAGATGCAACCTAATCTCAGTTCCTCGTCCTAGTGGTTCATTCCATTCATCCTCAGAAATAGCAAATGCTCCATCAGCCTTAGACTCCCATACGTACCTGAAACCAAAAAGAGCAACTCGTATTACAAGATTGTATTTGAGATAATTTTAACTAGACCATGAAAGATATCTAGCAATGCAATAATCTGAAACACCTACTGTTTGTCATCATTGTGTTTGCTTATGACTTCAACATAATCGGCAACAAGATACACGGAGTAAAACCCAACTCCAAATTGCCCAATTAGATTGAGGTCACCACTTGTCTGCATTTTCTCCACAAAAGCTGTATAGAAACCAATATTACCTATAGTTATTCACCATTCATTTAACAAAGGGGAGGGAAATGTAAATAAGAAGTCCCCTATGTAGACAAAATACCAGAAGTTCCAGATTTTGCAATAGTTCCCAAGTTCTTAATAAGATCTTCCTTTGTCATTCCTATACCACGGTCGCGGATTGACAGGATTTTCTTTTCCTTGTCTAATTTCAACTGCAAATTAACAAAACCAAAATTACTTTTATTTACGGCAGAAAAAGGTAGTTATCAGCTCATACAAGCCACAGAATCCAGACTTGTATAAACTTCACTAAAAGAATTACTCACCAGAATCTCGAGCTTTGTATCATCACCTTCTCCTAGAATTTCTTTATCAGTAAGAGCAAGGAACCTAATCTTATCCAATGCCTGGGAATCAAAGCAAAGTTTGAAATTAGATGCAACTCCACCACAACTTCAGAATCATTCATTAAACCAAAGTCTAAATAGCAAACAATTACTTACATCAGAAGCATTGGAAATTAGCTCCCTCAAGAAGATATCTTTGTTACTGTAAAGAGAGTTGATAATGATATCCATAAGCCGAGAAACCTCAGCCTGGAACTCAAACTTCTCTGCGGATTTTCTAAGAGTTTTCCTTGACATTGATTCTGACTCCCTGATCAAAAACCACCACATTCAAACACCAATCAAACAATGTCCTAATGATTACCGAATACGCAATAGAAAGAAAACAAACAAAAACTAAACACATACCTCTTAACAACATCCGAATCAGTAGATAATCCATGAGGAACAGCACCAAGCTTATCCTCAATCTTTGGTGGATCAACTAAGTTATCTGATTCACTTTCTTCAGCATTAGCTTGGTTCTTTCGTCCTGTAATAATTCAAAGGTCATTTCAACTTCAATCAGTATATGTTTATACTTTATACAATCAACAAATTCAATCTTATTCATTCTTAACATCAATTGAAACAACCTGTTAGATCAGTATTCTTAACATCAATTGAAACAACCTGTTAGATCAGTAGTCTAACTAAACCGGATTAAAGAAAATACACTAATCTAGTCCCATCAGACAAAAATACAGATCGAGATCCAAAGTGATACACAATCAAGTACAGTAATCTCTAACATGATTCCATCACTCTATAGGCGGGAATTAAAATCAAATCGCCACATATAATTAAACCTAATATTCAACTACAAAATCGAATCTAAAGAGACGATGTGACGAGCTGAAACATCTAAAGTAAAAAAATGAAATGCGAAATCAAGAAATCAAAACCCTACTAACCTTGATCTGGAACGATAGAGAGAAGAATTAAGAGTAGAAGAGCGGAAGTAATCGTCCACTTCCTCATCGTGAAGCAACTCTCAATACAGGAGGGTTTTTGGTCTGCTCACTCGCGACTGTCTTATGATCTAATGGATTGATTTCTTCAGTTCCAGTTCTTGTTTGATTATATACCAGATCTCTTTAAGGAGACCTACCCAGAACTTGAATTCCACCTAGACTGTCTATAGTAGCTTGGATTTTGACAGCGTGGATGATCTGACGGATGTGGAGTTATAATGTACAAATGGCATATTGTTATTGGTTTTGCTTGCTGTAGTGTGACGTGGAAAAACTAATTGGTGGTCATTCTTTTCATTGCCGTTTTCATGATGGAGACGACTACAAGTCTACGACGACCGAAGTTGTGTCGATGCTCCCAATGGGTCCGATTTCTCTAGCCACTCCATAAATATTAGTATATTACTCCAGAGTTCTTCGGAGACGGTCTGTTGCTCTTTCGTATCAACCAGCAAAATTACCAAGAATTAGGCTAGTCCCACGCATATGTCAAACACCATGACTTATCATTTTAGCATCTATTATGGGTATGGTAAAGTGGCATATTCACTTGCGTAAGTGACAAAAATACCAATTAGGCATACGAGATGGATTTTCTATTGAGTGATAGAGATTCCATCATCAGGTGGTCTTCCCAATGCTCGTTGGTCAGAGAAGCACCAATGATGGTCTTTTGACTATCATCAGCGTTCAACAGCTCATCATCCAACGACCGGAAATTCCCTCTCCTATAAATATCCAACTTCATTTCAACTCATACCAAAATTTCTAAATTTCTCTAGAATTTCTCAATCTTTCACCCCAAGCATGATTGACACATATGAACTCTCACTACTTGTTTGAGATTCTCAAGACTTGACATAAGGCTTAAATATATATATATATATATATATATATATATAAGTCTACTATTTGCATGTGGTAACCACAACAAATTAGTGAATATTTTTCCACTTTAATTAACAAGTAATATAGTGTAGTCAAGTTCGTTCCCACGAGGAGCAAACATATTTAATCCTTTGTTGTTTGGAATACGATCAAAAGGTGTTGGGATTCATGTGCGCGACCAAAAAGTCGAAGATGCAAGAATACTTAGGAAACTAAGTAACTAAGGGAAGTTTACTTGGTCTCAACTATACGAAGCTAGCTTTGTTCTTTGTATAGCGGCTTAATTCTGAGAATATTCAAAACTGGACTAGGACTCAGGGTTTTAGCATTTAAATCTTGATGTGTCATTTACTTTTACTTTCCACAATTATAGTTGTCTTATTATAATTTAAAGTAAATACAATTGTACGTTAATCCAAGACACTTGATAAGTGATCCTATAGTTTATCATTTTTATACCATAATTATTATCAAGTGTATATCTTGTTGTCGTATTATCTCGACTTTGTCCATAGACAATCACACAAGGTATTAGACTTATAGGTTGATATCGAAAAGATTGTGGTGTACTTGGGTACCCTCGTCGTTTCATAAGGATAACGTTCTTCAACAAAAACAATCGTTTTATCACGACCAAAATGTCCACCTAGACTACTACCATGTAATTCACGAATTAAGTGAAGATGCAAAGATCCATGAGGAATGGAAAATTGATTCCCTTTAAAAAGAATTTGGATAAGAAAATCACTCTCCCCTAGTCATATTTCCATATGTATCTCATATAGTCTTAAAATCATCATCTCAAGTACCAATCTTTGATATAGTCAAAAAATACTTTCATCAGGAAGAGTGACAAGAGAATGAGCACATATACTGAAAGCATCAACAACCTGATTTAATTTACCACTTTTATGCATAATAGAGAAAGTATATTGATTAATAGTAGATTACCGTCGATCATGCATTCTATTGACTTCATCTGAAGTTTGAAGAAATTTGAGATCTTGATTATCGGTGTTGACTACAAACTCACGTTGAACAAGATCCATTGTTTCAAAGCTTGAACAGGAGCCATCAACTTAATTTCATATATAAACAATTTTTTTGTAGTTTCAAAAAAAAAAATCACTATACTGGATGACCATCTTGAGAAGCAACAACATAAATACTTATAGCAGAGGCATCATAATCGATTTCTGACTTATCAAAATATGGCATAACAATAATCAGAGAACTATACAACTTTTCTTTAAGAATATGAAAGATCTTATCAGCTTCTTTAATCCCAACAACATTTATCATGCTTCAAACAATCTGTTAAACCATCAACAATGAAGCTAGAATTCTTAACAAAATGTCTATAAAAGATGTCAATCCATAAAAACTCCTCACATCATGAATGCACGTTGGAGTTCGCCATTTGGAAGTACCAACTGCAACTCCGTCATCAGAAATTATGTAACCCAAAAAGAGTGACTTTGTTGCATTTACTGTAAAGTCACTATCATAGTTTTAAAGTCTTCATGAGAACTAAGAATATGTGTTTGTATATTTTTCACACTAGTAGATACTAAAGCACCAGTTTTCCCATCACTATGATCCTTATAAACTGCAGAAGATTTAGAAGGAATTAACACTTTTCGTTTCTCATCCTTGTAAAAGACATATGTATTCACATAACAGTTGTGGACTGCAAGTATATCCTACTGGCAAGATCTTATAGGAGAAAGGATACAAAGATTTTAGTAGATATGAAGGGAAGAAAGATATACGAATAAGAAGAATAAAAGTAGAACAAGAGAATAAGATTTTAGAGTTAAAGATTAATAATTTTCGATTGATATATGTCCTTTAACAAGTTTACAATCCAAAATATAAATAGTAGAAGTCTAGATATATGATTAATATGTGTCCTTTAACAAGTTTACAATATGAAGAAGTCTAGAAATATAACTAGGACACTAAAAATAAATAATAAGAGACATTGGACTGATGAGAAGACCTTTTACGCGATTGCGTACCAAATCAGCCAGGCAATTAGCCCGAGTAAATAGGCAATCACAAAGGCTAGAAATATGTCAAGTGCTCGGTTCAGTATCCTTCTGCGTCTTGTGCCAGCGCAAATACAAACCTTCTTACCGCACATGTAACAGAACCTGGTTCCACACCTGAAATATACATGTTATGTCATTAATACGTTAGTCTTCACAATACGTTGTATTTTTTCTAAAGTCACTATCATAGTTTTAAAGTCTTCATGGGAGCTAAAAATATGTCTTTGTAGCTTTTTCACAACAGTAGCTACTAAAGCGCTAGTTTTCCCATCACTGTGCTCCTGATAAATTGCAGAAGATTTAGAAGGAATTAATACTTTTCGTTTCCCATCCTTGTAAAAGGCATATATATTCTCATAATAGTTGTGGATTGCAGGTATATCATATTGGCAAGATCTTATATGAGATACTGGTAAGATCTTATATGAGATACGATACAGAGATTGTAGGAGATATGAAGGGAATAAAGATATACGAATAAGAAGAATAAAAGTAGAAAAAGAAAATAATATCACAGAGAAACAAGAATTCAAATATTAATAATTTTTGATTGATATATGTCCTTAACAAGTTTACAATCCGAAATATAAATAGGAAAAGAACTAATAAAAGTCTAGAAATATAACTAGGACGCCAAAAACAAATATACTATCATAAGAGAAAAACTAACACAAGGTAACTTTTAAATCTACATCACTAAGACATTAGAATGTTGATACGAGGGGAGCTTTTAAACGATTGCGTACCAAAGCAAACAGCTTAAAAGGCTGAGTAAAATGGCAATCAAAGAAGCTAGAAGTATGTCAAGCGCCCTATTCATTATCCTCCAGCGTCTTGCACCAGCGCAGATGCAAACCTTCTTTTCGCACATGTAACAAAATCTGGTTCCACATCTGAAATGTACATGTTTCAGATTCTTACTTTTTGGCCACAAAACATTAGAGATAAGGATATAAAATAATTAACATTAAAAACAATAGTAACATTGCAAATGGGGTGTACTAAAGAGGGTACCTGATGAGTGCCAAATATTGCATATTTCTATACCTTTTTATTGGCAATTAACTCATCTTTTGCGCTTTAAAATCATATATTATCCCAAATTTTGTATTTTCTTTGTTTTCAATACTAATTAATTTTGTGTTTTTAGGTACTAAATAAAGCTTGGATGAATTGCAAAGCCAAAAGAGGCGGAGAATTGATGAATACAGAAGAGAGACTACAAAGCTTCCACTAAGAAGGCAGTGAAGAATATCTTTTGCACCTCACCCACAAGTGAAGAATGTTGTTTGCAAGACTCAAAGACTAGAAGTGGGCTTGAGATATTAGCTTTGAAGAAGATTTGGGCCTAGAAGAAGATCTTCCAAGATATAAAACCCAAGATCCTATACTGAAAGCCATTTCTACTCTGAGCCGTCGAATTTGATACAGATGCTCAGCATCCAATGGCATCTCCACACGGTACATCAGGTCTCACTACTCCTGCCTCACACCGTGACTTCCTATCTCCCCTCCTTGTACGAACAGAGAACCAAACACTCCTTCACTTTAGTTCTATCTTCACTCCAAGCTCTGCAGAAACTTCACCTTCACCTCCATTTCATCTCCATCAATCACTTCCATCCCCGAAAAATCTCTGAGAACAGCCACCTTAGCAACTAACCATAATCAACTTTTAATATGTATCTATCTCCATCTTAGCTTCTCTCTTTCCAAAATTTATAAACCCTGGAAGCTAGGATTGAGAGAGATAGAGTTAGGGTTATCGTCAATAGCAAAAGCAAACATCAAATCAAGAGTTGCAGGTCCGAATTGTATAAGGGGTTCATCAGAAAACATACTTTGGGTGAGTGGGTATTCTCCAATTATCAAATTAAAGAGTAATTGAGTGAAATTGTGTATAAATAGGGAGGAGATTATAGAGAGAAAGGCATGCCCGGATTAGCCAGTGCACCAAGCTGTAGTTTATATTTGTTTTCAGTATTATTATCATGTTCTAATTCAATAACTACGGTTTAGATGAAGCCCTAGTCTGTTATTGTGTAATTCATACTTTGTTTTTAAGAATTAAATCTTAGTACGTCAACATTTTGCTTTCACAGTGTATGCCGTGTATCCATTGTAGTTAGAATCCTACTGTGTTGATTATGCTGGAACTCGAGCTTAACCAGACTGTTATTGATCCTTAGATTAGTTGTGCCATGAGAAGAAAGTTAATTCTTTGGAAAGATACCTTAGTTGTGATTGAACTATCCATCGGAGAAACACCTTAGATATAAGGCAGATTTGATCATCACTCTTATCTGCTATAAGGACAAGAATAACACCATTAGTTGAATTCATAGTGCAGGTTAGTGGTGGATTTGAAGGCCCTAGTATCCTCTTTATCATTGTTTACTATTTCAGTCATTACCAACATCTAGCCGTATCGGAAAACAAAACCCTTGTTGTTACTCTCACTTTGAATTAGTATAGTAAGACCATAAGCTTCACATTACACCCACCTTGTCCCCCTTGTCCTTGGGGATCGACCCGTATTTGCTCTGTCTACAATAGACGTTGTGCACTTGCAGTTTGAGATAGTTGTAGGTACTGTTTACAAGCCTACCAAGTTTTTGGCGCCACTGCCGGGGACTCGGTAGCGGTGTAGGGGAAGTTTATATCTTTATTTCACTGATTTTAGTTCAATTTCTGTACATATTTGTTTCAGTTGTAGATTGTAGTTTATCTGTCATTAGTTTAACTTAGTACTCATCCATCAATTCATATGTCCTGTTAGCTGTAGCTTGTTCAGTTATTTCATTGTTATCACTGCATCATATTGTTTGCATTAGATGTAGTTTTTAAACTCTGTCATATAATATGCAATGTTTTTGTTAGTACTACTCTTAGTTTTAATTCATCACTACATCTAGTTAAGTTTATGTCAGTTCCTGTCACTTGCATTTTTGTTTCTCTTCCATTGCTAGTGTAACTTAGTTGTTAATCCATCAGTATATAGACTGCATCATTATCTTAAGGTTTCAACATAATCATATATCTTATTCAGCATATATCTGTAGTTTTGTTGTTGTACTGAAGTTTTGTTAGCCCATTTGTTCCCATAACATGCACCTGTAAAATATCCATCTTAGATTCTTAGTTGTAGGTTTTTATTTTCAATTTTATCTGCACAACCGCATCTTATCTCAGTAGGATAGCCAAATCATTGTTTTGTATTCATATCTAGTTAGGGATTGTTTTCATCTATAGTTAGTTGTGCTCTGTAATTTAGGTTGTACATATTATTCTTATATTGGGTCATATTTTGTAGTGTAGGTTTTCTTTTGCTTTCTCTCAGTTGCTTTTGCATTCTGTATCTTTGTATTTGTAGTAGCATCTGTAGTTGTATTTAGTTTACATCATTGTAACCTTGTAAATATTAGTTGTATCTGCATCTTTATTTGCGTCTTTTCAATTCAGTTAATTTACCTGCATCTAGGAATCTTGACTGCATCTTTATTTCATACTCATTTAGTTTTAGTCATTGTATTTCAGTCACATACCTGCATTTTTCAGTCCTTTTTGTTAGTTAGAAAAGTTTTGCATCATTGTCCTGTAGCTTAAGCTAATAGCATCCTGTAGTTTAGTTGTTAAATTTTTGGTTGTTCTTATTTATTCTCAGTTTATCATATATTACCATTTGTAAATCTCCATTTGTAAGTTAGGCATATCGCAGTCTGTAAATATTGTTTTCGACATTGCCATGTTGAGAACTATTGCATCGATAAAATACCATCAGCTGCACTTGAACATTAAAGCTGCAAGACCTGACTCGTCATATCTCTGCAGCAATGCATTCTCCTTCCTGAAATCTCTGAACTTTCTGTTGTGATTCTCATGTAATTGCTTCTTGTTCCTTTTGCACTTGCATTTTTTATGAAGGTAACATGTCAGCATAACTTAGCTTTTGCTTAGGAGAGTTTGTGATCTGTGGACATAACCTTGTTAGTTTATTATTGTTGAAGAATTATCATCAACCTAAATTCTAAATTATGACTCTGACAAGCATCTCTATAAGAAAGTTCATAGCACCGTCATCATGCACTATCAAGTTTAAAAACACCATACCAGTCCCTGCACTTCATACTGCAGAATCCCTCTTCTGAAATTTTCAGTATTAGTGTTTTAGTGTATGTGCTTCAACTGTTCAATTCTGGGAACTGAAAGCTTTTGTTGAGCTAGCAGGTACCTGCAATACTGCTGCGAAGCTGAAGTGCAGACCAAAGGAAAGAGAGAAAACAAGCAGAACCTAGTTATTATTTTGGCAAAACCCGGTTGGTATTATTCTCGAACCTCATTATACTTTACTAGTTTGTCACTAAGCACAGGCATATTTTTTGCATATGAAATATAGGATCCAAGGTTTAGAATTCTTTTTATTAATTTTTATTTTTTTCTAAAGCCAATAAAAACTCAATAAGTTCATGGACCTGAAAACTAATAAACATCCCATAAGCTAATGCAAATAATTTATCTTTTATAAAGATTGCATGCTTGTAGTGAAAACATCTTTAGTCAGGTGTTTAAAACTAAGAAAGTACGATAGTGTATTTTTATTATATGCACCATAACTGTTTATATCCTTCACCATTAATGGTGGTTCTCGCCTTCACCTTGATGGCGATTCTATTTTATTATAATGGGTTTTGGTTATTTGTTTTCTATAGTACGATGACAATGTTCGGTCCTCCGAAGCTCTAACTGTCGGTTAAAATGTCGAGCATGTTATAGAAGTGTAGAACCCCTATAAATTAATTTGTGATAAAAATTAATAAATTTTGCGGTCCCGAGCCGGGAAAATGTGCCACATTAATAATTCACTTCATTTATAAATTAATAAAATATTATATTTTCTATAGATCTTATCCGATATATAAATTCATAACTTCCTATTTCTTATAAAGTTATTTATATATTTATATTAATTTGACAAAAAATGGTTCAATTGGGACCTGCTTTTTCTGAAACTGATGTTACATTGAATATCATTTTGGATTTTTCTTAACATGGGAAGAGGTTTTGGTATTGCCGTCTGATGATGCAATAACAAACTATCTAATATCTTGGAAGCTTCAAAACTTCTCTACTTGAAGGTGGCTATATAATCACAATTTCATCTTCGGCTATTCCACATCATCACTTTCCTCTTTTCTCATGATACTTTCAGTTATTCCTTGTCAGTTAGTACCTGCAATAGTATCTTTTCGAGGGTAGTTCAAAATGTATTCAATTACATTGCTTTGTGATAACTCAATCCTTTGATTAATCTTTGCAGTTCTTTAATGCCTTTATCATCTAAGATTTCACTCGAATTCTATGACATGGTTTCATATATTGAACTAACATATTTTCTAAGCTAAAACATAAAGTTGATCGTGTCTGAAAAAACATTAACCATCCAGGGCTTCGGTTAATCTCAACGATTTCATGTTTTTTCTCGGGTATTTTGTTAAGAAAATATGGATGTTTAGTAATGATTTATTTGATAGCTCGGTCTTCTTTTGATCCTCTTTTTTTATACACATACTTACAAACAATTTTACATAAAAAAATCATCCAATATATAAGTAATAAATTAAATACAAAATGGAAATAAAGTATAGAAATGTATATAATTATAAGAAAATTGTCCGCATTATGCTTCAGAATAACATTTAATGAAATAAAATTAATTTTACATGGTGGAATATTTTCATCATCTTGGGTAACCCTACTGATGTTTGTTTGATCCATGAAGTGCAATTGTGGATCACCTTTACTAACTCCGACAATAGTACGTCTAATTTTTTATATTTTATAAAACGCCTTTATAAGCAATACGCACAATTAATTTTCTTTAGCTTCTCAACATGTTGATTTTATAATGCAACGTTGAACCAAATTCTCTGTTACTGTGACGCGATAGTAAAGATTGTACTTGAAGTTTTATCCGTTCACTTGAGCCACAAGTGAACCTCATACCGACGCCAATAAAGTTAAAATAGACAGAGTTCAATTTCCAAGGAAATCACAAAATCTCGTACGTACAGTGGTCTTAATGATACCAAAAAAATGTTGATTTCCACACAATGAGTAGCTTTTTCTCGCAAACGATCTTCCCAAGGTGTACATTACATGTCAATATAATACCATTACGTGCCAACATCCATGCCAGCTACTTTTATAATACATGTGTATTTCTTTCCCTATCGCCACACAACAACTATCGGTCTACAATAAACTGCTGACAATATTCATTCAAGTTAGATGTGTTCCACAATTCCCTTTGCGCTAGAGCTCAAGGTATATTGGGGGTATGTATTGCTTCAATCCCTGCTACCTAGTATCTAGATATCTTCTATATATTGCCATTTAAATTTAATCTCATGCATTACCATGAATTTTACGTATATATTATGAGTTTTTGTGGATCTAAATCTACAAAATCAAATAGGCAATCTATGATAGAATATTTTTCGCCAGCTTAAGATATTTTTGGAAAAATGTATGAACTCTGGGTTTTGTCTATGTTTGTGATGCTGACAGAAATCCCCAATCTTCCATATATTTAGGATAAATTGATAAATAATGGTTTTTTAAATATATTTTGAGATAGAAATCGCGAAAGTTCTAAATGTTTTAGTTTTGAAATATTGATATAGGAAATCATATAAATCTATCCCTATCAATTCTTGTCAATTCAAAAGAGAAAAAAATCAATGAAAGATAGGAAATCTAAAATTTTGAGTACCTTAACAGGACGTAGTAGTCGATCGAGTGACAAATAGACTGAACTGATCTGATATTGCTCTTTGATGCAGTAGTTGAGGGACAAATGCGCTCATTGACATATAAAAGGAACTCATTTTTTTCTTCTTCAAAATCGAACTCATGTAGCTGCAAGTAGTAATTCCCCGTCACCTTAAGTTTCCTAATAGTTGTATGCGGAATGAAAATGGTGGGTTTGAGCGACAGTTACTTTACAATTCTTGGACAGGTGATCATCAATGAAAGTCAACATAAAACCCTAGATAACAGTCATAAAAGTAAACCCTAACACTTTTTGCTCTAAATGAATAATTAGAAGCGACAAAAGATTACCCAGCAAGCTGTTCTTGGAGGAGAGCGATTTCTTCTAATCGTGTGCACTTTTTATGATGACCTGCAGAGATAACAACCCACGGATTAGGAAAAAAAACAACTATGTAAGCATACAAATGCAAAGGACAAAAAAAGGAAGCTGGAGGAGAGAGTCGCACGAAACAATGCGATTTAGGTTTTGCACGGGCGTTTTATAGAGCAAAAAAGAGATACCGACCTATTCGCAGTAAAATAGGAAATAACACCAACATATTTGGAATTAATTTTATATTTACCAAAAACACTACAAAAAATATCTTTTCTTCCGAAATTATTTAGAATTTTACTACATTTGGGTAATTATATTAGAGTTTTACCATATATAATACAAGTATTTTGTCAAAAAATAAAACATGAAAAAGATTTTTGTTTATTTTTACACGTGGATTGCCTATTAAAAAATGTTTTGAATTTTATTAATTTCGGTTACTTTAATTAGAATTGTCAAATTTCTGGAATTCTTTTTTCTTCCATTGGAATAACATCGAGAAAAGTGATTTAACCAGATAATAATGCATAAAACTATTAGGGCATTATACATGAAAAATCGCATTCATAGTTTTTTATGAGATTATCTCTATTATTGTTTACTGATGAATTTGTGATTCGTCTATTGAACAGGATTAGCAATCGAAATTGTCGCGGAAAAGAGAATACAATTTGATCTACCGATAATTTGTCCAACCCTTTGCATTTTGATTTTGGTTTGGATTTTAAATCGTATTTAGAGTTAATCTAACTATTAGTAGCTTGGAAATGTAATTAGGATTTATAATCATAGAAAGTGTAATCGGACATTAAACATTTTTTTTAGTCTTAGATAATAATTTTTTTTTGATGAAATCATAATTAACAACACTTGTTATGATGTGATTTTATTTCAATATATTTTGTGAATTTCAATTTTGTGTAGTATATTTTAGCATATTTTTTGTATATTTTCGGTAATGCTATAAGATTTTACGAGATTTAGTCGTTTTAGGTAATATTTTTTTCTAACATGTGATTGGCCGAAAAATATAATGTGAGGAATAAAAATGTCTTTTTCAAATTTATTGCTTAAAATTCCATAATGGTACCAAAAAAAAAAAATATTGGTGGGGCCAGAATCAACCAGAAGCTCCGATTAACCACAACGCTCGAAAAAACTCTATTTTTATATAGATAATATGAATGATAAACCATGATAGCCTGATAACCTAGATGCTTGACTAAACATTGTCCAATCCCTGCAACGTAGTATCTTTTTGAGCATTCTTCTGTGATATCTAAGCGACATTTTTACCTGCTGAAATTGTCATCTTTTTGTGTATGCTTCTCTCAATATAGGGACTGTTGATAATTGTATATATGCTTGCATAGTTTAGACATTTGTGCGCATAATTACATGTTTCCCCGAGTAAAACATTGCTTAGTTGTCTGATATCCAAAACTGTTTGATTGATGCTCTGCCTTGATTAATTGCCATGAATGCTTGCTGAACCAGTACTTCACATAGCCTTATAAAACCCTGCAACATCTGGTATTTTAGTCCATGTCACTGTGGTAGTTGAGTAAAACCATTGCTTGCTGAAATCGTTATCACATCCCATCAATCTCTGCAGAGACAGTGTGTTTTTGTGCATGTAAAGTCTGTTTATTGTGCATAATCTAGATATCCATTTAATTAAATCCTTCTTCCCAGAATTATGCACTAAAGCTTGCTTGGTTAGTATAACATTTTGGCCTACCTGAGCATCGTTTCACTATGATTCTCTCGATATCTGCATGATACTGTGTCTTTTTATGTGCATCTTTGATTTTGTTGCCATTCCTCTAGCATCATCTCGGCCCTGAATATGATTGTCACTCTAAAGATGTATGGATTCTGGTCTGCAACTGGGGATGAGCACAAATCCATTAGAGAACTTGCTTATGAGCATGCTTCACATTATGAGCCTCCCATAAACCATGATGTGAATAATTATGTTATGGATATTTTCATAGTCTTGAGCCTCAATACATGGACCCTAATAATTATTCGCACATGTATCATCCACCACAGGGTGAAAATGAACATCTTTACAGTGCCCAACTCCTACATTTGTCACTTTTGGACCAGTTAGAAGCTCAAATTACAGCTTTAGAAATGCAAATACATGAGAAATCTGTCGCATCTAATTCATCTAGGCAATCTGAAATCTATGCTTGTACCTTATGTGGTAGCTTAGACCATCCTGTTGAGAACTTTTATATTTTGCATGATTTTAGGCAATCTAGAGAATACCATGAAAATCCAAGATATGAAATACCCACATGTTATGAAGCTTGTAGTCATTGGGATCATAATCGATCTTTTGAAGGTTGCGATCAGTCTTTTATAGACCTTAACGACCATGCACCCATGTATCAATCAACACAATGGGAAATTGAACAATTTTGTACTTCCTGACCCCTTGTATGCAATATGTGGAAATCATTGAACAAGATAATGCTAGATTTGAATTGAATGCATTTCATAATGAACCATATAGCATTGCTTCTGAATTTCCTTTCTGTGGTGGCCCTTACGCGCCACCATGTACTGAATACCAATATGCTATGAGGATACCTACTATTGAAGACTCTCTTTCCATTTAACAACTTAATGTATTGTTAAAAATGAATCTGCTTCGTTTACAAAATGAGGAGAGGGAGGAATTTCAGGATGAAATGACAGTTATTCATAAAGTAAATTTTGAGAATATTGTTTATGTTCCTAGTCAAGCTGTTAATATTGAAACCGAACCTAATATAGAGGTAAACGAAGGGACTAGAAATGCTACACTTTTGAATAGGGAAATGTATTCTTGTTATGATGAGGAAGAAGATGATGTTGTGTTATAAAAGCATGTTTATTCTGAAAACTTTGTTATGGAACCTTTGGGTTTAGATACATTAGGCTTCTCTGCCTCGATCTTCATGAATGATGTTTCTTCTAGTATTCCATATGCATATACATGTGATGTTGATGTTGAACTGGGACTTGTGCAATTTTTCTATGAAAGTGAGCATGACAGATAACTTGTGTCTGACTTAGGTAAGGTTGAATTTTCTGTTGACACTAATGTTCATATGCATGAAAATATAATTGATGTGTTAGATTCTTTGCCTAAGTCACAGTATGATGTCTCATTTGATTTACCTATGCATGAGACTAAAGTTTTGAATGATGCTGATAATACTGAATTAAGATTTGCTGATTTGTTCAATGACTGTGAGCATGACAAAGCACTATTTGTTTCTGACTTGGGAAAAACTAGACTAAATAGTAATATTTTTGAGCCTAAAAATGAATGTAACCTAAATGCATCTGATTCCCTGCCTTGGTCACAATATTCTGCTTCTTCTGATTCTGATTTGGGTACTTTGGATAGTCATGATTCTGAATTGGGGCTTGTTAGTTTGCTCGATGAATGTGAACATGATTTACATGTTTCTGACTTAGGGAGAGTATGTGATGGTACTAATGGTCTTATACATGAAAACAACTTAGATGTGCCTACTTTCTTGCTTAAGTCACAAACTGAGACTCTTCCACCCAACCTAGATTTGGTTTGTAACAAAATTGTAAAACCAACTTTTCTAAGAGTACCTAATCTAGGATTGGAATTGTGTTCCTCCCAAGTCCTCTTGGACTATTTTGCAACTAAATATGATACGTTCGAGGAGCCACAGTTGGAGTGTATATCTCCTCCCATCCCTGTCCAAGTCCATTTTGAATTGGACCTTGTGCATGATGAACCTCCAAAACTGCAAGATTTTGTGTCCAAAAGCATATCCGTTGAAAAATCCAGGTTTGGGGGTAGCTCATTTTGTTTTGCTGCCTCACTTGCATTTTTGTCCTATTATAATTGTGTGAGGCTGTTAAAATTTTTGCACTCCGTCTTTTGGGTTGATCCTCAACTCTTTCGATTGTTGGTGTATAGTGAGTCATCATTGTATAATCCAGTAGGTAATTTCTAGATCTTCTTGTATATATGTGTGCTAATCCAATGTGACATCAACTGAGCTACCCTTGGATCTAGTCGTGAATAATGGAGTTCTAATCTTGCTCTCGCCGACATCCGGTAATCTCTTCCTTTTTCTTTACTCAGCGTGGTTCTCATGGTATGTTTCTGTTTAAATTATTATCATATTTTGAAACATTGAGGACAATGTTAGATTTAGGTTTGGGGGAGTGTTTTGCATATATAGTTTTCAGTCTTTTCTTTTCCTTTTATTAAAAAAAAATGCATAAAACCTCCAACTTTTAGAGATCTTAGAGTCACTAGCATGCTTCTAGCTATGTTTACATAGAGAGTCTGACCGAAATAACTGAACTTGGAAGTACATGAGAACACAATCGGGTTTCTTAGTTGCTAGAGTGTTAAAGTTGGATTTAACCATGATGGTGGGCAAATTAGGTGCAAAAAAGTTATTTGGTATTAGAGTTGTGATCTCCCTTAGTGGAGACTACCCATTTTTACATCAAGCGAGGCACCGACCTTCATTTTTTGTGACTATCTAAAAAAGTCCTTTGTACGTTAATTCCGGGTAGGAATGGTGAGCTACCCAACTTCGCACCACTTTCAACACTATTTTTGATCTCTTAAGTGCTAATTTTGTCAATCATGAGGATGACGTCTAAAGATGAAAACTCCTTCTTATAGTTTGATTTGCAGTTAACGTCATTCTCTCTCTCAACAACATCAAACAGATCCATAGAAACACATCATCATCAACAAGCAGCACGACATCAGAATATTTGAAGAAAGTTGAAATAGTCCAAGGTTTACATGCAACAGTCCAAGGAAAAGAAAAAGTATTATTCAAGAAGATACAGTACAAAAAGCAGAAATCTATCTATCTATATTATAAGGGACAATGGTGTTTTTTCTTATGAACGGCTATCCACATTTGAGCCACATAAAAGACGGCCCAGATTAACCCGAAGCATTTGGGTTTTTAAGAGAAGTGATTTTTACCTGATGGACGGAAATCTGCATTTTAGAGATATAAAAGACGGTCGCGATTGAGTCAAGCATTTGGCTTTTACTATCCTTTCTCGGTCGTATTGTTAGCAGGTACTCCCTCATTTATTCTGCTGAGTTATTACATCATTCAATGGCAGCCGTTACTCTTCTTCAGAAAAATCAATGAAACGTCTTTGTGAAACCAATTGGATGGTTTTCTCTACCATTTTCTGTATGAACCTCCTCTTGATCGATGATTCCCAGTTCTTCAATAGCTCTTTTGATTCTTCAATTTATAATGACTTCTTCTTGATTGATATAATGATTTCTTCTTTTAGCAGATGGAATCACACAGTTAATTTGCAAAGGTAAAGTAAACAAACCTAATCCAAAATCTTTTGCACAATATCTCTTTTAATTGTTTTTCAGATGGGATTGATTTGCAATTGATTTTATGAAACTCCAAATTCAATCAAAATGTTTTGAATTCTCTAGGTTCGGTATTTTTATTGCAATTTCTTTCGTAATGTATTTGGTACATTGTGTAGGTTATGCAGATGATTTTCTTATTTTTCAGAATTCTTTCTTGCATGATCTCCTAAATGCAATTCTTATTGAATTGGGTACTTTTTGTTAAGAGCTTAGTAGTTATCTTTAGTAAAGGGTCTTTATGTTGCCCTAGCAGCATCATTTTCTCAACAAGTACATGTTTGCTACTTAGGTAGTTTGTAATTTTTTACAGAGATTCATAACATTACAATTGCATACTTCGGGTTTGCTAATGTGTTATCAATTATGTTCTTAGGTGTGTTGTTTCAAGTATCCTTGCCTAATCCATGTGCATTAAAAGTACACCTTATAGATACATTCAAGATGTTTGGCGAAATAACAAACAGAACTTTATCGTGAGAAGAGTTACATTTCTTACCAAAGGAAACAATAACAAGAGAGGATAAAGTGGGTAGTGAAACATATTTAAGTACAGCTTTTTGGTGATAAATTTCGCCAAACGCCAGTTAGTGAGTTTTTCAGTATGGATAAAAATAGTACTTATGAACTGCCACAAAATCCATTAGAGCTGTAGATTTAGAATCGTGAGGGCGACGTTTTTTAAATACATGATTTATTTTCCTCTATATTTCTGAAAGAGCAACAAATTATTGAATTCAGTAACTAGCTTTTGGTACTTTTTAAGATACATTAACTGTAGATATAAATTCCCTTGCAGGCCTTCGCCAAGTGGCTAAATGGAATGGGACAAAGGTTGCCATCAAAATACTCGATAAAGATGGTGCTACTGATCCTCCTGATGTAATGTATGTCTCTTGATATATTCTTTTTTGGTATATCGATTCCTTTACCATGATGATTGTTTCTTAAATTCTGGAACAACCGGGAAAATGTTCATATGACCCATCCAAGCAAGCAAGAGTTACTATAAATTGGCGCACAGATTCAGTCAGGGTATGTTTTGGAGTTCTTATGTTTTCTTTAGTAACCAGTTCAAATTTTTTTTATTTTTTGCTGCTTGGTATGTATATTCATGATAGGCATTTTTTGTACCTCTGTATTCTGTTCGCCATTTTATCTAGCTATAATAAGTAGAGAAAAGTGAACTGACCATTAAATCTCAAAGTAAGCTGAATCATTTTCAAAGTCGCCCCAGAGTTACAACTTCACTATTATGCCTTCTTTTGTAATACATACTTTGGACCCTGTTTGCTTGCTTACCCTAGGTTACGACTTCCTGATACGATACAGACTGATTATGACGTTTTAGGCATTTAATACATTTCATCATTGTTGATATATTGAGCATTCTCAAATTTTTATATTCAGTAATTTTGTTCGGTATGTGTCGGTCTTGATGGTCAGAAACTTCTTTTATTACCCAAGGTGTCTACAAAAAGGTTGCTTAATTTTGTGTAGAAAATGACTTAACGGGGTCTAATGAAACATGGAACTACCCAAAATGTGCGGATATGGCTCAGTTCTACTGGTACTGCATATGCTCCCCAAATCAGATACATATTTTATTGCTAAATGGGACGGAGATATGGTATACTGAGCAAATTTTTCTTTTGACAAAATTTTGAGATTTAGAACATGATGTTAATAATTAAGTATAATACACATAGATAGAAAGAAGCAAAAAGGTTCAAAATGGAAACACTAAGTTTAGATGTAAGAGAAATCTGTGTTTTTTATCTCTTCCTATTTATGTTAAATTTTATTCTTATTAAAAAACGAAATGGTTGGTTAATTTTTTTGTGGGACTTATAGGAATGTTTTCTATTGCAGGCATATGGGTACAAACAGGTTCCAACGAAAATTTCTTCATTGGAAATTGGTAAAAGCAAGGTAAACAATTCTATGTTACAATGTTTCTGAACAAATCTTTTCTGCTATTTTAAATGTATCAAATGTGGCTACGGACCTAAGGTACGTATTATGAAAATAGATAGATGCCTAGGGTTTTCTATTTCCAATTTGATTGTTGTGCATGATGTATATTTTTATTGGACAAGTAGTATGTCAGTTGAATGGATAACGCAGAGTAGGTTTTAAGTTAGGATAATGGCTTCTAATTTAGTGTTCAAAACTAAGTTTTCAGACAATAACAGAGATGTAATGTCCGTCATCATGTACTTAAAGGAGATCAAAAATTGTTTGGCTAAAAACTTACTTTGACTTTATACATCCATCTGTTTATGAAACTCTGTTTTGCTTACGTGTTTATCACCATAGAAGAACTACGAAAAATAGAACAAAGATATTAATGTGCATGATTTGTATATATTTTGTTGAAATTAATCAGGTGAACATCCATATGACGACATTCATTTAGCTTAGGTATGTGACATTCTTTATTACATGTACTCAGGTTGTCATGCGATATTCTTTATGTGATTTCTTTAATTGTTAGTCTTTATGTGACCTCGGTGACCAGATGCAGCATGAAAGTATCTCAAATCGAACATATATCATTCTGATGGGATGCAAAAGTACCAATAAGGAGGACAATACAATCACATAAACGATTTGTGTTTCATTTGTATGCGGGATAGAATTATATCTACAGCGCAATCGAGCAAGGGCAACAAACAAGTTAACATTGGGCTGAGGTTTTCTGGATGTCTAGGAGAAAAGTTATGGATATGACTCCAACAGACTGTGAGGTATTCATAAGTACAAGCGTATTTTCTTCCATTTCTATTTACGATCCACGTTACATAAAAAGCCACTTATAAGCTTACTTTTTTACTTTGTCTGAAGAATGGAACAGCCTCCGAGTGAGACCCTTGCATTGCTTTAATTAGATATGAAGCCTCCACTTCCTAGACGATGAGGGTATTTGGATGGCCCTATGTTACTTCACCTAAATGCATAGACACACTTAAGATGAAAGCTTAGTACTATAAAACAAGTAAATATCTTTATATGTTTAGTTCTTTTGAACGTGGGGTATACTCTGTTGGATATACAAGCAAATGAGTAATTATGATGACTGGTTCTTACAAGAGAATTTCTTAGGGTGGTGCAGTCTCTTATTGGAAAATTTTGAATATTTCAGCAGAACGAAAGTGAAAATGGCAAAATGAAACTAACTGTTTATATTTATGACTCCGCAGGGGATTTGTTCTACATGTTTGAAGCTGATATCGGTATTGTAATCCGGCCAAAGGTAGGAAGTCGGTATGGTGTAAATTTTGTTCCTCTCCTCCCTGGCGCCGTGAATGAACAGAAAGAATATGCCAAAGCAACTAATCATCTGGATGGAAGGGTATATCTAGAGTTCTTTGGCTGGTCTAGAGTTCTTTGGTTGGCTGGGACCGCAGTAGACCAAAGAGCTCTTATAGCGCGTCTGGATACACATCCAGAAGTAACTCTTTGACTTTTAGAAGCAGAAAAGTCGACTTTTTGTGAAGCAAAATATCTGGACTTCTGACTTCTGCTTCTCCAGAAGCAGAATTGTATCCAAACGCGCCAATTCCAGTAATTTGTCAAAAGCAATTTTTCATCGAACGACTTTTGTCCCCAACCCAACCTTACTGGTTTAAATGGTAATTTTGAGAAGGTACATGCTCCTGAAGAAAACCCACACCAAAAGTGTGAGGGAGAGACCAAACTCTCGGGGCAATGTGGATTGAGTCGTGCATCCTTTCTGCTTATTTTTTGACATTTTGTTGGTATATTTTATGGGCTTTTCTGCTTATTTTTTGACAGTTGTAATTTTTATTTTGTTGGTTTATTTTATGGGCTTATTTTTGTCTGACTGTTGAAATTGTTCATGTCTTGGCAATATGGGGTTATGTAATAATGCAAATTTGACGGCTTATTTCAGGTTTACTAGGGTTATGTAATTTGGGTTGGCTTAACAACTTTTACTAATCTGATGCTACTTTTACTACAAAAAGTCAGAATTTAATTTTGCTGTCAAATTTCAAAATTATTTCTAGAAGTCAAAAAATTAACTTTTTGTGAAG
Organism: Papaver somniferum; assembly: GCF_003573695.1. Classification (NCBI taxonomy): domain Eukaryota; kingdom Viridiplantae; phylum Streptophyta; class Magnoliopsida; order Ranunculales; family Papaveraceae; genus Papaver; species Papaver somniferum. The sequence goes on from NC_039363.1 coordinate 113,534,171, forward strand.
CAAAATAGCTTTGCTTCTAATTTGACTTATGCAGAAGTCGGAAAAAAGTTTTGCGCAATTAGTGGCTCTTCCGTCTTGAGTGTCTTTACGTTGCAGTCGATCAAACTCTGAGATGGGGTAGTTACGGCATCGTCTTTCTTCTCAGGTCTGTGTTGAATGTCTTTGTTTTCGAAGAATCTGAATTTGCCACTGTTAATGTTATATCCTCACTTTAGATTTTTATTAATATGGGTCCTCTAATCGATCAAACGAATGCTTCTGCCAGTATTGACATCGTTGTTGACACCACCAGAAAATAGTGTATTGAATCTTTGGTTATTCCTGAGGTTTTCACCATCTTTGCAATTCAATACGTAAACCCCCGGTATCAAAGAAAATGAAAAATGCATTTATAGACAAACGACGAATATGTTAACAAGCCTAACACTCAACACTACCAAAGAACAACACAAAGACCCGTGCCGTTCGGCACGGGTCATATCCTAGTCTATATGCAAGTAAAGACTTATCTCGCAAGAGCAAAGAAAACAGAAAAAAGAATTAGTGAAGTTCATAAAATCAAGACAATACAGATTGTGAAGAATTAAGCGATAAAGTCTTTCATGCATGGCTAGTAGTTTTAGTATTATTTTGTTATTTACAGTTTGTTATCTTCTGTAAAATAATAATAATAATAATAATAATAATAACGGGCCCTAACTCAGCTGGTCAACCCCGTTCTTCAAAGGTGATGCGTTCCAGGAGGTCCCAGGTTCGAGTCTTCGATGACGTAACATTGCAGGAATTAACATGGAAGGTGTTGTTAGCTTGCCCCCCTTGTGCCACAATCTCGCCCCCCCAGTCCGCCGTTTCGGCTCCCCTTGGCAAGGTTACCCATGAGGCCCGCTGGTAGGCTAGCACAGCAACCTGTTCAATTAATGTAGTAGTATGTCGTTGGAGCCTAGCTTGTTAGGCTTCCAACTAGTTTCATGTAATCATCGTTCTCCCATTAATAATAATAATAATAATAATAATAATAATAATAACGGGCCCTAGCTCAGCTGGTCATCCCCGTTCCCCAAAGTTTCATGCGCCAGGAGGTCCTAGGTTCGAGCCCCCAATGACGTAATATTGCAGGAATTAACATGGAAGCTAGAGTTAGCTTGCCCCCCTTGTGACACAATCTCAGCCCCCCTCCCGCTTCATCTCCCTTGGCTAGGTTACCCATGAGGCTCGCTCCTAGGTTAGCACGACAACCTGTTCAATTCATGTAGTAGTGCGTTGTTGGAGCTTAGCTTGTTAGGCTTCCAACTAGTTAATGTAATATTCTTTATCCTTATTATTATTATTAAAAAAAATAAAAAAAAATAAATAATAATAATAGTAATAATAAAAAATTATTGTACTTTATTTTCTTAGTTTGTTTGAATAACACCATGGTAAAGAAGAAGAATTTAAGAGGAAATTTCGAGTAACAAGGATATTGAAGTGAAGAATTAGAAATTGTCAAGGTTCTACGAAGTTCATAATTCATCATCAATAGTTGAAGACCGAAGATTAAAGACGTTTCTATGGATGCTGTGAGAGTGGTGTTGATTGCCGATCGGATGTGAAGGTAAGTGAGTACTCCCATCCTTGCTACTGGTTGATTTCCTTTCTTAGAGATCATCAGAAAAAGATTCTTATTCCCACAATTTTGTGGAGTCTCCAGAAATTATTTCGGAAGGTTTTCCTTCCCACCTTCAACGTGTGCAGGATTTCACTCTTTATTCCTGTCTGCACACATGAGAGACTAGAAAAGCGGTCTTTTTGAGTGCATTTATCATAAAACTCTATTGGTAAGGCAGAAGTCAAGGCTTGTGGTCACTCTCGAACCCAAATTCTTTCATATGGTGTGGTTACTTCTCGCTCAACTCTTAAGGATGAGATTGCGTTATTTTGGTATTTCTAACTTCTTAATACTAGCATGCAGAAACTTTATGTCCTCATAGCTCCTTGGATGTTTGGGTATCTATTACGCTCTGAAGTTGGAGAAGGTTTTGTGGGTACACCTATGGTAGGCCCTCACGAGACTACAACTCGTCCACTAGGGACACCTAGGGGTTTAAAGGCTTAGTGCATACGCTAAATGCATTCGAGAGACCATCGACAGTGGTATAGTTAGGATTTCTTAATTTCTGTTTCACTTGAGGACAATTAAAATTCAGGTTTGGGGGTATTTGATGAGTTCCAAATATTGCATATTTTTATACCTTTTTATTGGCAATTAACACATCTTTAGCGCTTTAAAATCATATATTATCCCAAATTCTGTATTTTCTTTGTTTTCAAGAATAAATACTTGTACTAATTAATTCTGTGTTTTTAGGTCCTAAATAAAGCTTGGATGAATTGCAAAGCCAAAAGAGACGGAGAATTGATGAATACGGAAGAGAGACTACAAAGTTTCCACTAAGAAGGCAGTGAAGAATGTCTTTTGCACCTCACCTGCAAGTGAAGAATGTTGTTTGCAAGACTCAAAGACTAGAAGTGGGCTTGAGATATTAGCTTTGAAGAAGGTTTGGGCCTAGAAGAAGATCTTACAATAGATAAAACCCAAGATCCTATAGCCAAACCCGTTTCCACTCTGAGCCGTCGGATTTGATACAGATGCTCAGCATCCAATGGCATCTCCACACGGTACATCAGGTCTCATTACTCCCGCCTCACACCGTAGCTTCCTATATCCTCTCCTTGTACGAACAGAGAACCAAACACTCCTTCACTTCAGTTCTATCTTCTCTCCAAGCTCTGAAGAAACTTCACCTTAACCTCCATTCCATCTCCATCAATTACTTCCATCCCCGACAAATCTCTGAGCACATCCACCCTAGCAACTAACCATCAATCAACTTCTAATCTGTATCTATTTCCATCTTAGCTTCTCTCTTATCAAAATTTATAAACCCTAGAAGCTAAGATTGAGAGAGATAGAGTCAGGGTTATCGTCAATAGCAAAAGCAAACATCAAATCAAGAGTTGCAGGTCTGAATTGCAGAAGGGGTTCGTCAGAAAACATACTTTGGGTGAGTGGGTATTCTCCAATTATCAAATTAAAGAGGAATTGAGTGAAATTGTGTATAAATAGGGAGGATATTGTAGAGAGAAAGGCATGCCCGGATTATCCGGTGCACCAAGCTGTAGTTTATATTTATTTTCAGTATTATTATCATGTTCTAATTCAATAACTAGGGTTTAGATGAAGCCCTAGCCTGTTATTGAGTAATTCATACTTTGTGTGTGTTCTTGATTGCTTAAACTGTTTTAAGATAGAATTGAATCTTAGTACGTTAACATTTTGCTTTCATGTATCCATTGTAGTTAGAATCCCACCGTGTTGATTATGCTGCAACTCGAGATTAACCAGACTGTTATTGATCCTTAGATTAGTTGTACCCCGAGAAGACAGTTAATGCTTTGGAAAAATACCTTAGTTGTGATTGAACTATCCATCAGAGAAACACCTTAGATATAGGGCAGATTTGATCGTCACCCTTATCTGCTATAAGGACAAGAATAACACCATTAGTTGAATACATAGTGCAGGTTAGTAGTGGATTTGAAGGCCCTAGTATCCTCTTTGTCATTGTTTTACTATTTCAGTCATTACCAACATCTAGCCGTATCGGAAAACAAAACCCCTTGTTGTTACTCTCACTTTGAATTAGTATAGTAAGACCATAAGCTTCATGTTACACCCACCTTGTCCCTGAGGATCGATCTGTATATGCTCCGTCTACAATAGATGTTGTGCACTTGCAGTTAGCCTTGTATTCTTTTTGTTTTGTTTTACTCATGGACGAGCAAAATTCAGGTTTGAGGGTGTGATAAGTGTCTAATAATGCATATTTATAGATCATTTCAGAGGCATTTATTGTGTCCCAAGTTCCCTAATGTTCCATCTTATGACAAATCTTGTATTTAGCGCATATGTCTGTTAAAGGGTAATTTTTTCGGAATATTCTCATTTTATACTGTGTTGTGGGTGGTTGAGTAAATGATGAAAAATAAAGCAGTGGGTTAATACAAAGGGAAATACCAGAGAGGACTTGGTGTTCACATGAGAAATAGAGTTCAAAAGAAGGCATGTGACTTTGGTTAAAGTGGCAGAGAAATTATTTTCATTGAAGCTCACACGTCAAAATGGTCATGCCAAATGAATTGTTCATGGTTGGAAAACAAAATACCATGTCAAACTTTTATTCTCTCTTTTACCCGAGCATGGTCTTAGTGTTTAATACCCAAAGAAAACTTCCATCACCTTTACCAAATTCACATCTGAACTAAAAAAATCAATCTCTTTCTTCTCCAACCGACAACAGTAACGTCTCTGTCAAAATAAAACATCCCTAACCCCCTTACCTCTCTATCCCTATTTGGCTATCCGTTCCTCTCAAACCTAGTAGCATTTCACATCAATTTACACTTAGAAGCATGATTTGAAGAGGCATGGACATAAATCAGAACGTTGTGAGATGAGTATTTTGGAAGTCTGCATCAATGGTGAGTTCCAAGAACATCAAACCCTTAAATTTTATATTATATGTTGTCTATACAAGGGGAAATGGGGTACGGAAATTGTATAAAAAAGGGGTTATGTTATGTAATTGAGGGGAGGAAGTGAGAGAGAAGGCAAGTACTCTAATTAGTTTCCTTTGTTCTTAGGGTTCTAAGAGAGATCAGTTGAAAAACAAATCAATTGGGTTTTTGTTGCATCAATGAGTTTATCTATATTTGAATTCTAATTGTTCCCTGTTTTCAGTATGTTCTAATTTCTTAAGCTAGGGTTGAGATGAAACCCTTAGACTATTACTAGATATTCATGTTCTGATCTTGTTCTTGTTGGGTTTTACTGAATTAGGAGATGTTTAATTTTTGAGCTGCAATATATGTCTTTCACCTGGTATATCATGTATCCTAGGTTGTTAGAAAACTTGTATATTGCCCATCAACTTGTATTTAATTGATATCTTTAGTCTGTGATTAGATGTGCTGTGAGAAGACATCTAATACTAGGGATTAATGCTTTGGTTGTTATTGAAAAATCCATATTTGAGACCCCTTTGGAAAGGAAAAATACTCGTATCTTCATTGCTGATCCATTATAAGGGAAAAGAACAATTTCAGTGGCTGAATTCTAGTGCGGTATAGGTGGTGGATTCAATTGCCTTAGTACCTTCCCGTCAACTGTTTTAAATTACTCTTTTTTATTGTCGCATTTTACATTTTAATCTTTCACAAAGCAAACACATTCGTCGTTTCGACAATCATTCGATTTAAATTGGTATAGTAGAACTTAAGATTTCAATTTCATATCAACCAAGTCCCTGTAGGAACGATCCGTGTTCTATATAGTAGACACTGTATACTTGTGATTAGTTTAATTGTAGGCTTTCTAGTCCTACCAGTACCCAATGAACTAGCACCCCATTAACATCCATGTATACCAACTACACGGAATTCATGTATAGTATTAACATCATCTAATATTTATAAAAATATTTTAGCTCAAGTTGTAATAGCGTCTAATCAAGTATTATTTTGTAAATGGAGATTCATCTAATTCTCACCGTGATTAAAGAAAGAACAATTAGTACATGGTTTCATTATGAGATATACGTATATGTTGATCCGGTATAATAGATTAGATAAACACCAAATTTGAATTGTCTTTCTAGGTTTTATGTCCACTTGAAGCTTTTCACGGCTCATCATAATCACATCCTTTTATTTTAAAGCAATAATGATTTTTTTGTTTTGTTTATCACCATCAATAACCGACTCTACTCCTTTGAAATGAGCGAAGAAGAAACAATAAACAAAAAAAAATGTGATCTTTAGTTTTTACATAACAATGAACTCATTGTTTCATATCATCCACGTGGAGTTCAAATCAAATTCTTCAAATATGTGTATTGAAAAGGAGTAGGATCCTACAACAAAAGGGTAAACCCTTTTCACAAATTTCCTAAACCAATGGATATACCAAATCTACTAAAAAAAATTGATTGATAAATTGAACTACTAATAACATTATTTTTACTACTAATAATACTCCAAAACAACATACATGCATTTCATCTGGTTGCAGCTATTAGTTGTTTCTGCATAATGTCTACATTCCGGACATCTCTTCCAGTTCTCTTTTCAAGCAGTGCTAAGTAAGACGATATCGTTCATTTCAATGTCTTCTTGGCTTTCATTACACCTATTGGTGGAACTGAACTCAACCTTGCATCTGAAGAAAAAAAAGCCTTTACAATTAGGACACAATATATCTCATGACTCACCACTAGTGCACTCATTGACAATCAACTCTGAACACTCAAGGTAAGGCCAATAATCCATTCTTCCATCTGATGAAGTTACTACCCATTCACAAAGGCACCTTTGCCATTTCTCTATTGTGGATCGAGAAAGTAAACTGCTACACCCTGAAATCTTATACCATGCTTGACACTCATGATCCATACAAGTAACCTTTGAATTATTATAATTACCACTTGTGTAATTTTTATATACTTTGAAGCACAATTGGTGCACTGGAAATGATCATAAACGCAATCCTGGTTAATGAACTTCTTTAAAACATATCTCTCATGTGGATTTTTGACCCTCTTTTACTATTTCCCCCATCAAAGACAAGTTATCTCCTCCACTTGTGTTTCTATGTGTTTCATTGTGCTTTGAGTTGCATGAAATAAATAAAGTTCTATAATAGGAATTCTTGGTTATTGCAAAAGTAACCCAAGAATATAAATTATTGTGGAACATGAAAGTAATGTATTTACCTTCATATAACTAACTTTTTGAAGGCGGTAATTTATATTTTTCTAAGAAGGAATATGCTTCATCAACAGTTTTATTCGTAAACCCACCAGCACACAAAGACTCGGCCATGGCTTTGGTCGAATAGTCTAAACCATCACTAGTTTCATTTTCTCAAAACCCATGGTGAGGACATTGCGACAAGAGATCATTGAATCTCTCTAAAAACCTATAAAGAGATTCTCCTTCTTGTTGCACACTGGCACTAGTTTTCTGCCTAATAGATGCGGTTCCATGCTTAGGGTAAAAGTTTTGATAAAACGGAGCAGTAAGTTCATTCCAAGATTCTATAGATTCAGAGGGTAGGTTATGCAACCATGACTTAGCCTTATCTCTTAAAAAGAAGGGGAAAATCCTAAGTTTCGGGACTTCATCAGTAAGGTCTTTTCTTCTAATTTTTCCGCAAATTTCCTCAAAGTCCCTAACATGAAAATAAGGATTATCATCATCGTTCCCTAATAATACAGGGACCATCTGAATAATACTAGGTTTTATCTCAAAGTTAACCGTAGTGGTTGGCAATTTAATGCAAGATGGTCGGTTGGACCTAGTTGGGAACATGTAATCTTTCAAAGTTTCCATCGCTGGCACAACTGAAGTACTAGGGGTACTTTCCTCACTCAAAGACAAGTTCTCAAAACTGAAGTTTCTGAAAACAGGGATCTCAAAAGAAGATTCTCCGAGCTCACCGCTTCCACAAGAAGTACCACCAGGTATTTCACTAATCAATCGACCTAGAGTGTCTATTTCCCAAGCCCATTCTATAATGACCTCGGGCATACACTAGAGAAACAAAAATATAAAGCAAAAAATCCTAAAAGGAAGGGAAATTCTAAGCAAACACATACAAGGCTGACTACACCAAAGAAAACCTACTTATTTCTAACAAACAACAAGCATGATGGCTCCCTTAGATTGTTTCTAGACCAGCTTCTATTCTTCCAAGAGGCAACTAGGTACAATTTTAGCAAACCTCGTAGGACGATCAGAATAAAGTACGTCGAAGAGAAGCAGGAGAAGCTCAGAGGAGCTTTGATACCCCCACCTCTTTGGAAACGCTTCCTTGGGTTATAAGGAGGCTCTAATCGACTTCCAGTAAAACCAAATCTAAAAATAAAAATAAATTCTCTCTCTTTTTTTTTTAATTTTTTTTCTTACGCTCCTTTCGCTTTGTCTTTGACTCCAAATCTTTAACAGATCACCAAAACCTTTGGCAACTCATTTTTTCTTTCGCTCCAAATTCCAGAATCTGTAGTGAAAAGACAAATACCTAAAACGTAAAATAGAACAAATAAAATAAAATAAAAATAAAAACTACAAAAACAAAACCTAAAATTAAATCTAAAATTCTAAACCTAAAATCAAGTCCAAGTAGGTGGCGCCAAAAATTGATAATAGTTTTGTACAGTGATAAGAAAGTGGTTCGTTCAAGACTTATGAAAGCAAATTTTTAGACCTAATTTTAAAAGTAAAATATCGCAAACTTGAAATAAAAAGTGTTGTGAAAATTATGGAGAGGCTGGGCTAGGATTCCACTATTTATCAATTCCAAAGTGATACTAATTATAACTATGCAATTTCACATGTTCAAGTTGATTCCCAACTATTGCAAAAGTAGATTTTTAGAAACAACAAATGTTAATCCAAAGCATGGGACATCAAAACCTAGGCCAAGCATGTTCCATCAATAGAAAATACAATTGTTTAACAAAAGTCATAAAATCTATTTTCAATCTAGGAAAATAATCATAAATAAAAATTGCACAAATTAAATAATTAGGAATTACCACTTTTTCATTGGAAAAATAGCTTCCTCCGTCGCCTAGAGATTGGGAATAGCACATCATGTTGGAAACACGCTCAAAATGATTTGTCATTGCTCACAAATTACTTACAAAGATGATTTATAACAAAAACAGATATTTGCAACGCTTAAACGGTGTTACAATGACTTTTGCAAATAATGAGCGCTCCTTGTAGTCGCAGAATGACTGTTGCAAAGGGACGAAAAGGTGACAGTCAATCAACGACTATTTTTCACTGTCAGCTGTTCTTCACCTTCTTCTCTTTTCTGTTGATGATCAAACTTATCTCTGCAGCGTAACTCTTCTCTCCGAACTCTCTGTAGCACCTCTCGGCACCTCCAGAACTCTATTTAAACTCCACAGGCGAAGAAAATCCGTGGGTAATTGCGAAATATTCTTGATTTACTCCCATGCAAAAATACAGGATTTCCTTTCCTTTTATTTCTGTACTGATGCTCTGCAACTGTTTACCCTCTCAACACGGTCCAAACACGTTATGAAGGAGTTAAACTCTGTAATGACACACACAAATCCTCCAAATATCAACCAAAATTCCGAGAATATCTCTTGTACCCAAGCTTGCCCTGATTTTTTTCCACGTCACATCTTTACCGGTGCTGTAAACACTCCAACCACATTCCATCTGCGTTCAAAAGCTGTTAAATACATTTTATCCTCATGTAACTCACAAATATATGTCGACAGCATCCCAGAAATCTTTCTAACTCTGTTGTATTGAGAATGCATGGAAACTTCCCTTTTTTTTCGATTCTAACATAATTACCAGCCCTTTTAAATCAAAACAGGCTAGTAACAATTCAAATCCAGCTAAAACTCCGAGAAAAAATCTTCACAAATCAATTCATGGAATATCGCAGGTGGGATTATTTTATTCCCGCCCAAACCAAGCTTTTGAACGATGAAAAAGGGCTGCCCCTTATCCAACCCGTGGGTACCTTTATCCAGAGGGTGCCCCTTATCGACTGGGTGCACCTTATCCAAAATTGGAGTCCGCTTAGCAATTGTCCTCCTGAGGTGCCCCGAGCAATTTTTCGAGCCGAATTTTCCAAAAATTATTGTTTCCCAAAAATACCTACAAACACATAAAACATCAAAATTAGTACAAAAACGAGCACCAACAATACAGAAAATTAAGGACAACTTAGACACAAAAAAGTGTCTATCAAATACCCCCAAACTTATTATTTGATAGTCCCGAGAAAATCTAATCTACAAAACAAAATCTTAACTCACTGTCGCAGGAAACGCGATTGCACTTAGCATGTGCAACAAGCCTTTGAACTCCTAGGTGGCCCTAGTGGGCGAGTTTTGTCTCGGGAGGGTTTACTAGAGGTGTACCCACAAAACCTAGACTTTTACTTGGTCACAAGTATCCAAAGAGCTATGAGGACATATATATTCTCAACCTATCGCCAAATAACTAGAATGCCAGAGAAATTAAAGGTATCCGCTCTACAGCTGAATAAAGAAAAGGGGAGACTCCGCTTTGCAGCTGGATAAAGAGATATCTTCTATACAACTAGATAAACATTATGAGATGTATCCGCTTTACAACTGGATAAGATTAGGAGAGAGATAAAGATGAGAGGGACATATGCTACACAACTGGATAAATTACGTGTGATGAGTTGAAAAGATCTTGTGCCAGACGGAAAACGGACTAACAAAGCAACCAATATGCATTCCTCTTTGACTCTCTCATAATGCTCAGTAGAAAAAACGTCTTCTTCGGCTTCAATTGTTGATGATAAACTCTCAAACCTAGTAGAATCTTGACAATTAACTCTTATCTTCAATTTTTTGCTTAAAACTTTCTTATAGATTTCTACTTCCCTATGGCCTTATTGAACAAAAGGCTAACACCAAAATTTAAATTTAAATGTATATATATATATATATATATTTATTTTTTTCATTTTTTTTGTGTTGTTGTTATAACACAATAATAGCGAGACTAATATGACCATGAGAGAATGACTTTAACACTTGGATCTTCGTAACTTGTAATGTCTTGGTATCTTGAACTTCAACAACTTATATCGTATGATTTTTTTTGCTCTTGTAACTAAATCTTCATCTTTGATTTTCAATTATGCTTTTCTTTTTATTGTTGCTTATAAACCTTAAACATCTTCAACTTACTTCGTAGATTTTGATGTCGCTCCGCTTGTTGATGATGATAAGTTTCTACTGAGAGAGAGTCGTAATCCAGTAACTAAGACTACATTGTGAGGTTGCTTTGTCTTTCTGGAATTTTCTTCTGGCCTAATTTTCTTTCCATCATGGACAGTTAGGTCCATCACGATTACCCTCTTGTAAATTCTCTCTCTTGAGCGTCAATGATTTATCAATAATGTATTTTTCTCTAATTTCTCACTAAAATGTTATCCATAGCAATTCAAATTTCCATATTTTCGGTGAGAAACAATATGTAAACTTAGCTAATGGTATACTATGTGACACTAGAAGTATCTCCCTTACCCCCAAACTTAAATTTAACATTGTCCTCAATGTCCTAAAGATAAAATTGAAAACATAAACAAGGAGAAACTGTTACCACTTGAGGGAAAGAAATAGGGAAGGATATTACCGTATGCATGAGCGTGGGGTGCCTCCCAGAAAATGCTAAATTTAAAGTCTTTATCTGGACATCAAATACCTAAAAAAGGTTTTTCACCATCCAAAGTCATATACTAATAGTCGAAATAGCTGTAGAGCAGATGCAAATGAAAGACTACCATCTTGGATTAGAAAAATGAGCAGACAAAGCATAACTTGATCTAGGGATTTTCTCAAGGAAACTAGATTTGTATGGGGTGTCACTTTGGTCTCTATATGAGTGTCTATAAAAACAGGTTCAACCGAATAACAGGTTCCTAAGAACTGGGTTTCTTCATGGATATTATTTGGAGGATCGGGTATCAGAGTTTGAAGAGACTCTAGTAATACCCTAGAGGCACAAAGCTCTAGCCCCAAGTTAGGGAAACCAATTAGGGATACTTGACGATCGCCAAAATCACCATTACCCCCAAACTTAGGGTGAACAATATCCTCAAATGGGCCAAAATTTATGGGATGGATTTTAGGGTCCATAAAGTCAGCACAATAACTAGGTTCTTCGGGAGACTGGTCATCTAAACGAACAACATCATCATATAAGGGATTATCAAAGAAAATCCCCATCATAGGCTCACAAACTAATGTATTCGTCATGCTTACCTCCTCCTAATCACTGAAAGGTTCATCAAATAATGGATTATCAAATATAGTGCAGGCTAAAGGATCAAGAACTAAAGTGTTAATCATGTTCACTACTTCTAAATCATCCATTTCAGAAGACTTAATAACATTAAAGACATTTAGCTCAGTAGTCATATTACCAAAAGATACATTCATAAGCCCGGTTTTACAATTGATGACAACATTAGATGTGGCTAAGAATGGGCAATCTAAAATCACCGGTATTTGAGCACTCGGGTCCTGAATAGGCTGGTATCTAGAACAAGACTGGGTATATGAACCTATCAACCTCAATAAGAACATCTTCTATGACACCATGAGGGACTTTAACATACCTATCTGATAATTGGAGTGTCATTTTGGTTGGTTTCAACTTACCAAGACCTAGCTGGGTGTACGCATGATACGGGAGTAAGTTAACACTAGCCCATAAGTCAAGCAATGCCTTATCAACTACAAGATTACCAATCACACAAGATATGGTGGGGCATCCAGGGTCCTTATACTTAGGGTGTGTTTGGTTCATAAGAGTTGAACTTACTTAACCAGCTAAAAAGGCTTTCTTATGGACATTAAGCTTACGCTTTCATGTACGAAGATCTTTAAGGAACTTGGCATAAGCAGGCATTTGCCTAATTGATTCTAATAACGGTATGTTGATGTTCATCTGCTTAAATATTTCCATTATCTCGTTGAAAGTTGACTTCTTCTTTGTTGGGGCTAACAACTGTGGATATGGGGCTCTAGGCACAAAGATAGTCCTATCAGGAATTTCCTGGGAATCCTTAAAGTTTGTTTCAGTTTCCTCAGCTACGGGTTCCTCTTGAGAAGTAAAAGGTGGAACTACAGTATGTTCACTAGGCATGACTACCTTATTGTCTACCGTTTTACCGCTCCTAATGGGTTGTTACAGAGTTCACATGATTGAATTGTTTCTCTCCTTTGGGGTTCAGATCTGTTTGACTAGGGAACCTTCCGTTTTCTCTTTCGCTTAGAGTCTTAGCTATTTGACTAAACTGAAGTTCTAACTTAGCAAGAGTCTGGTCGGTTTTATGTTGAAAATTGACCTGGTTCTTTGATAACATTTCATGGCTATTTGCTAACATATTAAGAGTTTCCTCTAAGATAGTCATTTTCTTCTCAGAAGGGTTCTGGAACTGGGCTGGATCTAAAGAGTCCTCAGTATAACCAAAACCCGGAGAGGCTAAGAATTATTAGACTGACCTTGACTTGGCCCTTAGATCAAGAAAAAATTGGATGGTTTCTCCAACCAGGGTGGTAGGTCTCTGAGTATGGTCAAACTTCTGACGGTTTTCAAACCTACAGTTGTTATAGATAGCATGAGCTCGCTCTTCACTAACCTGACCTTCCCAAAATGAGTTATTGGGCTCTATTCCACAAATAGAGACTTGAAAGGCTCTATTCTTATCATCAGGTTCAACACAAGACCTATGTTTAGACTGATTCAATCCCAAAGCTTCTAGACTAAGCACAAAACTTAGCATCTGACTCAAAGCTCGTATTAACCACATTGATGCTACTTCTATTGACCAATAGTCTTTTAGGGGGTTCACCACAAGACTCCCACTGTTGGGATTTTTCATCTACATCTTCTAAGAAGGAATATGCTTCATCGGCAGTTTTATTCGTAAACCCACCAGCACACAAAGACTCGACCACGGCTTTGGTCGAATAGTCTAAACCATCATAAAGAATCCCCACTAGTTTCATTTTCTCAAACCCATGGTGAGGACATTGCGATAAGAGATCATTGAATCTCTATAAAAACCTATAAAGAGATTCTCCTTCTTGTTGCACACTGGCACTAATTTTCTTCCTAATAGATGTGGTTCTATGCCTAGGGTAAACTTTTTGATAAAGCACGGCAGTAAGTTCATTAATCCAAGTTTTTATAGATTCAGAGGGTAGGTTATGCAACCATGACTTAGCCTTATCTCTTAAAAAGAAGGAAAAATCCTAAGTTTCAGGACTTTAACAGTAAGGTCTTTTATTCTAATTGTTCCGCAAATTTCCACAAAGTCCCTAACATGAAAATAAGGGTTCTCTTCATCTTTTCTTAAGAATATAGGAACCATATGAATAATACTAGGTTTTATCTCAAAGTTAGTCGTAGTGGCTGGCAATTTAATGCACGATGGTCAGTTGGACCTAGTTGGGAACACGTAATCTTTCAAAGTTGCCATCGCTGTCACAACTGAAGTACTAGGGGTACTTTCCTCACTCAAATACAAGTTCACAAAACTGAAGTTTCCGAAAACAGGGTTCTCAAAAGAAGAGTCTTTGTTAGAGCATTGCTCGGTCGAACTCGCAAACGTTACTATCTCAAGCTTGTTTGTCAATGTTAGTGATCAAACTATAAGTCTTGATTTCTAGTATAATAATGTCTCGGACTAGGATAGATTGTGTAGTTGAGCATTAGACTTCACGACGTTCATCATTTGAAGACGAAGAACAACTAAGGCGAGCTTGTGGAACTTCATCAACAAAAGGTATGTGGGGACTGAAACTCATCTATCACTTGGAAAGTTTATTTCTACTCTATCTCCTATATTGTGACAAAAGTCGTATTACTATATAGTATTCGATTATGCACATTTGATATCTCGAGCTGAGTTTAACTCATTTACATATTTCTCGAAATATGTGTTGGTAAGCTTTTGCTTCAACTAAGTTCATATTATATTCTTGACGAAAGTCAAAAGATGATCATGTGAAAATCGCAGAGTAACATCTTACATGGTTTTTGTGATACAATCATTTGGTGTAGACTTGGAATGTTTCATAATGATTATTTCAATAACTGGAAAATTGTTTTGATGCTAATAGTTCATGAAAATAGCTATTGTCATCCTCTAAGAATGTTTCAATGATTGAAATAGAGTTTAGAACAAATGGATATAAGCATAGTATGCGTACTTGCATATATGCAATCCATGTCCGGGAACCATAGTATGCGTACCTGTTGGTTTGTGAAAGTCCGAATACCTTAGTACACGTACTGGCGTAGGGTTTAGGGTCCGGAAATTTCTTCTGTGTTTGGAGGTATGCGTACCTGTTCGCATACTGGCGAACCCAAACTCAGTCCGGCTACTTAAGTATGCGTACCTGTTTGCATACTTGAGTGGTTATTGTTATAGAATCGGTTTGCTAATGAACTAATACATTTATATAATAAGGAATTGAATCTTTGCAAACCATGGCTATAATGTTCATGAATTGATTCGAGTGAATGAAACCGATTTTGCTTCAATTGTGTTATTGTACACTTCTATGAGAATATAACAATTGAACAACAATATAACTAGTTTCATCTGAGTCATTTGAACTAGTTGTGGTTAAGATGAATAAGATTGATATGAGAGTGTTCATATAGTTAACTTTGGTTAACTACTGTTGAGCCAACATAGTGTACACGTTTAGGTACAGTGACTCAAACCTAAATGAAGGTACATTTCATTTGTGTATAACAAGCTAAGTTCGATCTAACAGTTGAAATATATTAGCTTGAGACTAATCAGGTTTTCATCTAACGGTGAATATTGAATGCTTGGTTACCAAGGTAACTTAGATTGCAAACCCTGATTTGAAAATTATATAAGGGTGAACTCTAGCAACTTGGAAACCTAATCCCCACACCTCTTGTGTGATACTAGTTGCGACTGTAGTCGATTCTCCTTTAACCTTAGGTTTTTCACGAAACCCTGTAGGTTAACGACTTGAAAACTTCATTGGGATTGTGAAGCCAGACCCAACTATTTCTCTTGTAGTTGTGTGTTCTGATCTTGCCCTGTTATATCGTGATTGAGTACTATCTTCTCTAAGATTTTCTCGAG
The DNA here is from genome assembly GCF_003573695.1 of Papaver somniferum. NCBI lineage: Eukaryota > Viridiplantae > Streptophyta > Magnoliopsida > Ranunculales > Papaveraceae > Papaver > Papaver somniferum. The sequence goes on from NC_039363.1 coordinate 113,549,937, forward strand.
AGTGATCTCTGATAGGCAAGATAAAAAGTAGTCACAGATATCTTCTTCTCATCGTTTGTGATTCCACAATATCTTGTTTCGCTTCCATACAATTAAGATTATTGTGAGGTGATTGATAATACTAGCTTGTTCTTCGGGAATATAAGTCTGGTTTATCAATTGGTTCCTGTGCACCTTGATTTATCAAAAGACGGAACAAAACTCATAGGTATTTCTGTGGGAGACAAATTTATCTATTCCAATAGACTTTTCTGTGTGAGACAGATTTGTTTATCAAGTCTTCGACTTTGGGTCGTAGCAACTCTTAGTTGTGGGTGAGATCATTTAAGGGAATCAAGTGCGTAGAATCCTGCTGGGGTTCAGAGGGTGTTTTAGTATTTTCGCCTCAAAAAACACCCCTTAGCAGACACCTTTGGTTGTGGGAAGTAATTCATATCACCCAATTAGTTTCCATATCCCCCAACTACGCGTTCAAAATAAAAAGTTGCTTGAGTTTTCTTAAGAATGCATGAATTCTTTATTTCATGGTATTTGGAATTGTTAGCAAAAAAAAAAAATATCATAACAAAGATTATTTTTTTTAATGATTGATAGAGAAAAAGGTTTCTTGAAAAAATAACGAAACATTTTCATTTTTCTCTTTTTAAGAAGATGTAAATCTGTATATCGGTTGATGAACGATTCTTGAAAGAAATAGAAACTGATGGTTTATTATTAGATAAAACCATATTTGACGGTAAAGATTTGTTTTGAGAGATTATCATCATTCTTTTGAATTTGAAGAAGAATCAAACCATATCGGTAAAACTATAGAAAATATGGCAATTTATTTTCTCATTACAGAGTCGATGGAAAAAAAACCCAATAGCAATTGGTTTGTTGCTGTTAGAGCATTTCTCGGTTGAACTCACAAGTGTTGCTATATCAAGCTTGTTGTCAAATTTAGTTGATGAAAACTATATCTTGATTTCTATTCAATTATTTTTCAAGTCTCATCACAACAGTCATCATTGCGTTCTACCATTTGAAGTCGAAGATCAATTGAAGCTTTTGGAGATATTTTTCAACAAAAGGTAAGTGAAGACTGAACCACCTATTTCTCAAATTATATTCATCTTTCTATCTGTGAGATATCGTCGCCTGACTAATTATACTATCTTAAGCATATCAAGAATTTCGAGTCAAGTTTATCTTGGTAATTAGTTCTCTAAATATAATGATTAAGCTTAATGAATATTTGTTCATACTTGATGAATTTCGGTTAAGAACAACTTATTGTTCGCAACTAAAATCGTGATTCAAGATTATCATTCAGAAATAGGTTGGAACAATGATATCTGGCATTGATGTTATTTGAGAATGTTTCGAATTGATTTAGAGAGAAATATAGAATTACTGTAAATTAGGATATAAAACAGTATGCATTCCAGTCTTACAAACAGGGAGAGTTGTTATAGGTCCGGAACCATAGTACATGTACCGGTGTAGTTATATGTCGACAACAAATTTTTGGTACGCATAACAGTATGCGTACCTTAAAAAGTATGTGAATTCGTGAACCCGAAATGGCACGCAAACCAGTGCGCGTACTGAAAAAGAACTGCCGATTTTGGAACCGGTGTGGTATCCATACCCGGTATGCATACCGGAAAAGTTCTGTATGTTTCAGAACTCTAATTTGTCTTAAGGGTACACATACATGATTATGACTCAAGATTAAAGTCGTAAGTGTTATATGAAAATGCTCAAGCTTATAGTTCAATTGGCTAGTTTCGGCTAATCATTCATGAACGTTTTCTTTGTACACGGTTCGGTGACGGTCCATCCTAACCATAATGTATATCTTGTTATGTTAATCAGGTTCAAATATTCATCTAACGGGGGATATCGTTTGCTTGGTTCCAAAGATATCTTACCTTAAACCTAAAGCAACCTATGCTTTGAAAGTCTACCTCAAGCAACTTGGATATTTTAATCCTAGCACTACCTTTGTGTGTCATAGTTGCATAACTAGAGTCGTTGTCTCCTTCAAACCCTTTTAGGGTTTAGCGACCCAAAAGACTTCATAGAGATTCGTGAAGCCATGTCCAACTATCTTTTATCTTGATAGTTCGTGTATCCTGGTCTTGTTTGATTGTTGAGCTGCTTACTCGAACAAGATAGATAGAAATCGCAAAGTCCTCTTCGGCTCAGACTTTGTGAGGTGAATAATAATCTAAGATGCTCTTCGGGAAGCATAAGTCCGGATTTTAAGGTTAGCTAGACTTTATTTATTGCTATCGATTTCCAATCTCACTTGATCTACGATCAAAAAGGAAATCACACATATAGGCTTATCTGTGGGAGGAAGATTGGTTTAAAGTCTTCAATTGAGTTGAAGCAACTCTTAGGATGTAAAGGACGTCAACTAAGGAAATCAATTGCGCAGAGTCATGCTGGGATTCAAGTGAGGGTTTAATTCGGTATCAACTACATTCCAGTATGAACTTATTGGTAGTAACATAGTGTATGTATCAGCTTAATACAGTTTAGTGTTCAATTTGGACTAGGTCCCGGGGTTTTTCTGCATTCGCGGTTTCTTCATTAACAAAATTTCTGGTGTTTGTGTTATTTCTTTTTCCGCATTATATTGTTTATCTTTATAACTAAAATATCACAGGTTGTACGTAAATCAATCAAAGTAGATGCATCCATCCTTGTTTGTTGGATACGACTTGATTGGTCTTTGGATATTGATCTTTGGAATCGTCCAAGTACTCTCACACGTAAATCAGGTTCACAGACTTTGTCTCTATAAACGTTCCTATTGTGAGAGAACGAGATATAACTCTAAATACCATTCTTTGAATGAGATTCATTAAGTTGAACTCTCGGAATCGTATTTAAATTTGTCCATACAAATTTCTTAAGAAAAGGTTGATGGTGTATTTTGGTACCCCGCGTTTATCAAAAATATTGTTATTTAGTTATCACATAGGAATATTCACTTTGTGGTGGTCTCTTGTAAAAAAAAATAGAAACCATGGGAATAAATCACGTGATCCTTTTCTAATAGACAAAAGTACCAAGTTTAATTGGCCATATGTTTTTCAACCATGCACGGAATTAGTTACCACAAGGGTAATTAAATTAGGGCTATTTTGCGTTTCCTCCCCTTCCAAGATTGCTAATTAGCATTTCCTCCCTAAAAGGATTGAAATTAGTGTTTCCTCCCATCGTTAATTTTGCCATCCAAATCTCAGTTAGGTGAGTCAGCAGGTATACACACGTGTCAAAAATATACACGTGTTAATCAAAGTTACTAAAATACCCTCCCTATTTCGTTAAATTAAACGAAGTCCAATCGGAATTTATTTTACCTCTTCGTCTCCTCAACAGGTTCTCTGTCCGAAACCAAAAAAATAAAGAAAAATCGTTAGTTCTTCGTGAAAGATTAAAAGAGTTGCAGTTGAAGGAAATTAATATCTCGAGTAAATGGTGAAGGAAGAAAATAACTCGATGGTTTGAAATAATGGTGAAGGAAGCTTGAGCTTGCAGACGACAAAATAAAGGGTTTTCATCTGCCAATGGTTCTCATCAAAAACTCTAAATGGGATTTGTTTTCTTACTCTAAATGGGATTTGTGATTCTGCTGAAATAAGATTGCGAGGTTTCAAATATATAATTTGAGGTTTGAATAATTAGAATAAAGTCTAGGTTTTTGGAATGAATCGAATGATATAAACATGAGAAATTGGATTAATGTTGTCAGAGTTCTTTGAATTGAAGATAAAATTGAAGTGTAAGTTATGAAGATCGATTAATTCTATAAAGTGGGGTTATTTCAATTTTGTATTTGAGTACTAAATCTTGTTTTAATTTCGAGATTAATATGCTTTTGATGTTTCTGGGGGTATTCATAAAAATGAATAACGGTATTAATGGGAAGATGATGACGTTTATTTGCCGGCTACGGGGATTTTCCTGGTGAGATTTGTTTAGTTACGTGTATAAAGATCAAATTCGTGATTCGTGACAGGTAATGGAGAATCAAATCTAAGATGCTATCTCACTGGTGCTGCAACAACACTAATCAGTAATCAAGCTTTGTTTATAAGAATCCGATTAACTAGGTATTCACTATTTTTAAAATCGAGTTACCCGATGGTTTAGAGTATTTTTATTCGTGTTTTGGTGACGGACAACAAGAGGAGGATGCATTCCAATGATGGTGAGCTTTCGGTGACGGACCTCAAGAAGATGAGGGTATTATAGAAACTTCATCAAAATAAATTTTTATGTATGTCACGTATACAGTAGTGCTGACTCAGCTAACCAAATAATTGATGGAATACTTAACGATGGAAGGAAATACTAATTTTAATCTTTTTGGGGAGAAAACGCTAATTAGCAATTTTGGGAGGGGAGGAAATGCAAAATAGCCCATAAATTATGATGATAATACCAATTTTTGGTGATTACAATTTTATTAAAGGAATAAAATACTTTAAATCATCTTTTAATGAGTTTTGTTTCTTATGAAGAATAAGACAAAAAATTGAAAATAAATAAATAAATAAATAAATTGATATTCTCAATTTAATTTTCCAACATTAATTATAGATAAAGAGTATTACATTAATTAGTTGGAAGCTTAACAAGCTAAGCTCCAACAACATACTATTACATTAATTGAACAGGTTGCTGTGCTAGCCTACCAGCGAGCCTCATGGGTAATCTAACCAAGAGAGTCGAAGCGGATGGGGGCTGAGATTGTGTCACAAGGGGGGAAAACTAACTCTACCCTTCCATGTTAATTTCTGCAATATTACGTCATTGAGGGATCGAACCTGGGACCTTTTGGAACACATGAAACTTTCGGGAACGGGGATGACCAGCTGAGCTAAGTAGCCGTTTTTAAATATTAAATATTCTAAAAAAACTCAAAATAAAATATTAAATATTAGTAAGTCGATCAGTAAATAATTAATTATCACTATAAAATGGCTTACGGCATGAGTTATATGAGAAGGATTAGGATACCCATTCTGAATGTTATCGTGAAAATATCTTTGGAAGATTGATTAGGGTCCAAGCACACATGATTAGACAAATTATCATATTTTAGATCGCCAAAGTGGAGTCAGCGTGAACATAAGTATTTTCATATACATCTAGTGATTATGAGACGAACTAAAAAATTATCTCATGTAGATTTTGATGTAAACAAAATAATTAAACCTAATTATTAGAAGTTAGGGTTTAATTTCAACACCAAAATAAATAAATCTGTGTTTTAAAAAACAAAAAAAAGAATCAATTGTAATAAAATTGCTAGTGATTAGAGCGGCGTGCGTGATAACGAATTGTGAAATAGAGAAAGGGGAGAAAAAGACACAAAGTAGAGGGGAAAAGAAAGATAGATTTCTATCAATGTGTGTGAAACGTACGAGATTATGCTTCTATTTATATAGACTAGTATAACACGCATGTGGGATGCACCTGCCTCCTGAACCGAAGAGCGTATTGCTTCTTTTTGTCCCGTTTCAAAACTTGTAATACATAACCGTAAGAACATGCCTTGCATATAAACATTTCTTAAAAAAACCACAATTTCATTGCATTCTGTTCCGGACTGATAAACATCAAAATTCAAGATCGAAGAATTAAACTTTTTTTTCAATAACTTCTCAATTCAGAGTATTCATTTACATAAATAATTTTACGGCTTCAATGGAGAGTGGATTGTTGACCGCATCCGTTGTGGTATCAATCATCTGACGAAGTAGAGCAAGGATTGTTGACTGCAATAAGTGGTGATTGAAAATGCGGGGGTCTAACAACCACACCCAACAATTCGTTTGGCAATCTGAGAGGACTTACTCCAATATACTTTTTAGAGAATCAAATAGACATTCAGACTTAATCTAGAGAAAAGTATATCAAGGAGTGTAATATCTCTAACTCTTAATTCAATCCGCAATCAGCAAATAGAAATCCGCGAGCCATATTGAATATAAGAGGAGTAAACTTGAACGGTACCAAAGACCAATGTTCAAGGATCAATTAATCTCAATCAACAACCAAAGGTTGGATTTCCTAATTGATCGATACAACGCACAACCTGTGATATTTCAATTATATAACAAAATATAATGCGGAAAAGAAATAACACAGACACCGGAATTTTGTTAACGAGAAAACCGCAAATGCAGAAAAACCCCAGGACCTAGTCCAGTTTGAACACCACATTGTATTAAGCCGCTACAAACACTAGCCTACTACCGATGAACTTCGGACTGGACTGTAAATGAACCCTAGCCAATTTCACACCCATTCAAGGTATAGTTGTGCTCCTTACGTCTCGGATCCCAGCAGCATACTACGCACTTGATCCCCTTAGCTGATCTCACCCATAACTAAGAGTTGCTACGACCCAAAGTCGGAGACTTGATAAACAAATTTGTCTCACACAGAAAAGTCTATAGGATTGATAATCCAGACTTATATTCCAGAAGAACAGCTCAGTATTATCAATCACCTCACAATAATCTAAATCGTATGATGGCGAAACTAGATATTGTGGAATCACAAACTATGAGACGAAGATGCTTGTGATCACGTTTTATGTTGCCTATCGGAGAAACTAATCTCGAGCAAATCTTAGAGAAGATAGTACTCAAACGATATAATCGGGCAAGATCAGAACACGCAACTACAAGAGAAATAGTTGGGTCTGGCTTCACAATCCCAATGAAGTTTTTCAAGTCGTCAACCTACAAGGTTTAGGAAAACATAAGGTTAAAGGAGAATCGACTCTAGCTTATGCAACTAGTTACACACAAGAAGTGTGGAGATTAGGTTTCCCAGTTGCTAGAGTTCTCCTTTATAAGTTTTCAAATCAGGGTTTGCAATCCAAGTTACCTTGGTAACAAAGCATTCATTATTCACCGTCAGATGAAAAACCTGATTCAACCAAGCTAATATCTTTCAACCGTTAGATCGAACTTATCATGTTACACACAAATGAAATGTACCCTCATTTAGGTTTATGAACCGTACCCAAACGTGTACACCATGTTGACTCACAATAATTAACCGAAGTTAGCCATATGATAATTCTCATATCAACCATATTCATCTTAACCATAACTAGTTCAAATGACTCAAATGAAACTAATTAAAGAGTCGATCAATTGCTATATTCTCATAGAAGTATATAAGAACACAATCGAAACAAAATCGGTTTGATTCGCTCGAATCAATTCATGAACATTATAGCCACGGTTTGCAAAGATTACATTCCTTATAATATAAATGTTTATGTTCATGTACACAACCGATCTTCGAAAGTAACCCACTCAAGTACGCAAACGGGTACGCATACTTGAGTAGCCGGACATGAGTTTGGTTATGCCAGTACGCGTACGGGTGCGCATACTACAACACTTTCCAAACTCCAACTGAAATTCACGGACGTGAACTTTCCACCAGTATGCGTAGCATACTTGCCCAGACATCAGCAACCGCCAGTACGCGTACGGGTACGCATACTTCAGGCTCCCGGTTTTGGACTTGCACAATAATGTGATTAACACACCATGTTTATATCCAAACATGGTTACTTGATTCTAAACTCTTTATTTCCATCATTGAAACTTTCTTAGAGGATGTTATATAGTTGTTATTCACAAACTATTTTTCATCAAAGCAATTTTCAAGTTATTGAAATTATCATAATGAAACATTCCAAGTCTTCACCAAATGATTGTATCACACAAACCATGTGGGATGTTACTCGGCAATTTTCATATGATCATATTCGGACTTTCGTCACGAATGTAAGATGAACTTGGCCGAAGCGGAAGCTTGCAAACACATATTCCGAGAAATATATAAGCGAGTTAAACTCAAATCGAAATCTCAAATGTGTATAATATAAAACTATATCGTAACACGACTTATGTCTCAATATAGGAGATAGAGTAGAAATAGACTTTCCAAGTGATAGATGAGCTTCAGTCTCCACATACCTTTTGTTGATGAAGTTCCACAAGCTCCCCTTAGTAGTTCTTCGTCTTCAAATGATGAACGTCGTGAAAGCTAAAGCTCAACTACACAATCTATGTCCTAGTCCGAGACATCTAAATAGGCTAGAAATCAATACTCATAGTTTTGATCACTAACATTGACAAACATGCTTGAGATAGCAATGCATGCGAGTTCGACCGAGCAATGCTCTAACAGTGGTATCAATCCACTACCGTAGTCGAGGTTGCTCGATGATTCCAAGCTATGCTGTGTTACAAAGTAATAACTACACTTGATTTCACTCTCTTCATTTAATAATTTTTAGATCTTGAAAGCAAGTGTAGTTATTTTATTAACAACACTCAATTTAAATGGTTTCAGACTAACTGAAAAGGGAAACCCAAATTAAGAATCACCAAAAACAGTTGAGTAACCTGAATTTCAATTTTGGTACCCGATTTGTATGCTTTGAAGATCGGTGACTGGAATTCCCAATTTTGAATAAATTAGATTGTAGTTAGGAATTTGACTAACCTGAGTTGGAATGTGATAGTTAGGCCCCAGGTGTTCCGAAGGAATGGAAAGCAATTACTATTCTGACCTAATCTCAACAACATCATCTACTGCCATATTGATTCATTACCTCAGACTACCACCACCTACAATCACAACTCCATTTTCATTTCCAATTACCTGCATAGTTCGTACTTTTACCTAACTTATTCATCTATTCCCTAACATAACATATTCTCCATACCACTCAGCTTCAACCATCCACAAACCATAATTTCACAACTACAACAAACCCATTAATTCATTACTCATCCCTAATGATGAACCCACCTATATATAACTATGATTAAACATGATCTAACTGGATATGAACAAAAAACATCATATTAATATATAGATAGGTAGGTGTTGTGGCAGTGCCGCACTGTCAACCCACCGACAAATGTAGATGCTGCTATTCATTTTTTTTATCTATCATGACAGGGGAGAGCGGGTTATTATAGGGAAACATTTCTGAAACTTTCTATGAAAATCACAAACCAACATGACCGTCACTGAGACAGGTGACAACAATTCATTATGTAATCCTATAACAGTACTATCAATTTTATGTTTGAACGTAAAATGTGTTATCAGTGCCTCATTTTCTTCTCCTCTTTATGGAATTTGACTAACCTGAGTTGGAATGTGAAGGTAAGGCCTCACGTGTTCTGAAGGAATGGAAAGCAATTACTATTCTAACTTAAACTCAACAACATCATTTACTGCCATATTGATTCATTACCTCAGACTACCACCACCTACAATCACAATTTCCTTTTACCTGCATAGTTCGTACTTTTACCTAACTTATTCATCTAGTCCTTGTCATAACATATTCTCCATATCAGCCAGCTTCAACCATCCACAAACCATAATTTCACAACTACAGCAAACCCATTAATTCATTACTCATCCCTAAAGATGAACCCACCTATATATAACTATAATTAAATATGACCTAACTGGATATTAACAAAAAACATCATATTAATATATGGCTAGGAAGGTGTTGTGGCAGTGCCGCACTGTCAACCCACCAACAAATGTAGATGCTGCTATTCATTTTTTTTTTTATCTATTATGACAGGGGAGAGCGGGTTATTATAGGGCAATATTTCTGAAACTTGCTATGAAAATCACAAACCAACAGGGCCGTCACTGAGACAGGTGACGACAGTTCATTATGTAATTCTATAACAGTACTATCAAGTTTATGTTTGAACGTAAAATTTGTTATCAGTGCCTCATTTTCTTCTCCTCTTTCATGGAAGGTTAGACTTTCAGGACTCAGTATGTGACTGTGGATAAAATCATCAATTCCCAAAAGCTAGCTATAGTAAAAAGCAAGAAGTTCATGATACATGACGAAAAACTATTCAGACATTTGTACACTTTGAACATGCTCTTCAAGAAATAAATGCAAGCTGGGAAGACATTAGTGTTTTCCTAATGCAGAGGAAAAATTGAACTCTAACTAATCCCATGAAAAAAATGTGGTAAAAAAATAATATCAACATCTAAAGTAAATATTCAGTTTAGTACTTACCTGTGGTTTTGGGGCTACTGATGTGTGTTGGTGAAGAGATGGAAAATGCAGCAGCAGATTCAACAATTTCTTTAGTGAGTTGTTCAAACTTGGCTTGATCAAGATGCTCAACCTTGACCCTAAATGCAATGAAAGTTCATCATCAAGTAAAATTCACAAAACACCTGAGTAACCTGAACCTCATTTTTGGTACCTAATTTACATGATTTGAATTCACCCAAATTTAAATGAATTAGATTATAGTTAGGAATCTGACTAACCTGGGTTGAAATATGTTGTTTTAGTCTTTGGTGTTCTGTAGCATGAGAAACGGACATCAATTGCAATGGTTTCTAAAATTGGGAAGGGAAAATTCGAAATTTAGGTCAAAATTCTAAAACCAGTGATTGAAATTTTCAAATTAGAGAAGAATAAGTTTCAAAATCGACTAACCTGGATTAAAACATTACTTGAAGCCTCGGATTTTCCTTAGCCTTTGTTCTTCTTTCATGGTGGAGGAGTTTCAGAAACATTTTCATGAAAAGAAAAGAGCTGAGACGAAGAATAAGGTTAAGAATCGAATAACCTGGGTTGAAATCTGTTGTTAGGTTCCATACTTTTCGTAGTTGTTGTTCTTCTTTCATGGTGGAGTTGTTTCAGAAACCATGGTGGAGATGCTGGAGGTGTTTCAGAAGAGAAGAGCCGAGACGGAAGACGAAAGAGAAAACGAAACTGGTTTTCTATTGTTAAGTCAAGTTATGATTGTAACCTTTCTTGCACGGTTTGGTTGGTAGAAATCAGCAAGGGTAGTTAGGTAAAAGAGGGTGGCCACGGTCCAAAAACCCCAATTTACAAAAAAACAAAAAAAAAGTAAGATAGAAGAAACCCTAATTTAGACACAGACATCTTAGTAAATAAATAATGGTTTATAACACAGTGTATGTTTTATGCATTTTTGGGGCACCATATATGCTCGAGTTAGATTCAAGCACATGGCTCTTAAAAAAGCAATTTGTCGTCACTAGGATCCTTATTTAGCAACAATTGTTTTTTATTTATTTTTTTGAATTTGAATCATCTGGATATGACTGTAATCACTTGGATCATCTAGATTTGACTCAATGTATTCGCTTTTGGTGTCAAATCTGACTTAACTGACTCAAAAAATATACGAGTTACTAGTTGTTGTTTTTATGCAAAAATGAATTGTATTGAATAGTTAAACTGTTACATTGTTTTCTGATTCACCCAATATCAGGTATGAAACTCAAAATTTAACTTCATAGTTCTAGCTTTCTTAGCTAGTTTATCAGCAACTCCATTTGCATTTCTTTTAACTGAGATACACTTTCATACTTCAAATTTTCCTAACAATAACTTAATATCTAAAATTAACTGCTGGTTTAACCAATGAACATGAGAATTTTGCTCATTGATTGACTTTATTACAACCTCACTATCACTCTCAAAAATAACATTTCTCAAATTTTTGTTGATTGCAAACTTAACAACTGCAAGCATGGCCCTGCATTCTAACTCCTCCACTTCTATGCCTTCTCTCATTCCTCCATCAAAGTATTCCCCTTGAACTCCAATGCAATTACCTGCAAAATCTCTAGTAATTAGTCCAATACCACCCTGTGAATTAAACTGATGAAAAGAAGCATCCACATTAACTTTCAGAAAACCATTATCTGGTGGTTTCCATCTCTGAACCTGCAATTGATCATGGTTACTAATAGAACTATGCACATTTAAAACAATAAGCTTATTAATCACATTAAGAGACAATTTCCTATTAGGATTCTTATTTTGATTTTTTTTTTGTGTATATGTCTTTCCATATGGTCCAAGCAGTGACCATAAGAGTTTTATTAATTTCCTGCCTTGTAATACCTGAGCCAAAAACCGGATTAGCTCCTGCTGAGAACCAAGAAATGAACCAATTCCTAAAAGAACCATGCTGAGACAAGACTGTACTAACATTAATGTTAACAGCTAACCAAACAGACCTTCCATAAGGACAGCCCAGAAAAAGATGATCACAAGACTCAGTAACATAATTACATAAACTGCAATGAGTCTCAATACCATTTTTGTACCTAGCAAGTTTATCTCTAGTTGGAACAACGTCCCTAATACATTTCCAAGTAAACAATTTAACCATATGAGGTAATTTAACTTGCCAAAGAGTTTTCCAAACCTGAACATGAACAGTAGAAGGAACTACAGTAGAGTTAGACACTCTAGTTAGGACATTATAGACACTTTTGACACAGAACTGTCCTCTCCTATCTGGCAACCAAATAAGAGTATCCTTAACAGTAACAGGTACATACATAACAAGAATTTTATTAGCACAACTCTCTGAAAAAATATAATGAACCAACGGAACATTCCAAGACCTAGTATTCTCAATAAAGAGATCAGATATATAGGAATAAACATGAGTATTCACTAAACCTTCAGCTGGAGTAGGAGGTTTTTCTAAACCAATAACCCAACAGTCCAGCCAAATTTTGACTTTGGTGCCACATCTAATTGCCCAGAAACTATTTTCCTTAATGGTATTAAGATAGTAATACATCTATACATTCCCCTCCAAATCCAAGAGCATTTCTCTTTAAGTTTCACTAAGTGAAGAATACTACAATCCTTAAAGTACTTAGCAGTTAAAGTTTGCACCCATAACTCCTCTTCCCCAGTAATAATTTTCCGGACCAATTTGCAGATCATAGCAGTATTAAAGGTTTCTAAGTCTCTAAATTCTAGACCTCCTAACTCTTTTGACTTGTTAACACTGTCCCAGGCTATGAATTTAATACCCTTTCCAGTCTTATGCCCCTACCAAAAATTCATTTGGAGAGAATCAAGCTTTCTAATCAAAGTATTATGAATATCAAAACAACCCATTTGGTAGGTAAGTAAAGAATTCAAAACAGATTTTATCAAAGTTGGTCTACCAGCTTGGTTAGGAGTAATAGTGACATAAGTTTTAGTCTGGCCTCAAAGGATTGCGCAATGGGCTCAAAATATCTCACGTTAGAGTGGCCTAATAAAATTGGAGCACCTAAATATTTCTCAGAGTCAGTCACAATGGACATATTGAGAGCACCATCAAAAGTATCACAGTAAGCAGGATCAAGATTATAACTGAAATAAACACAAGATTTATCAAAATTAAGCATCTGTCCAGATAACTTACCAAATTCCTGCAAAATGTTCAAAAAGTTATTAACATGCTGCATATTAGCTTGACCAAAGATGAGGATATCATCTGCAAAAAACAAATGGGATATAGGAAGAACTTTCCTAAAAGCCTTAATTCCAGTGATGGACTTATTATTCTCAGCAATTAACAAAGATCTAAAGAGGTATTCCATAGCTAAAATAAAAGGATATGGAGATAAAGGATCTCCTTGTCTTATACCTCTAGTTGGCTCAAAGTGATCACATGGAGAACCATTTAACATCCCACTAATACTGGTAATAGTAACACATTGCATTATAAGGTTGCAAAAATCAGTATTAAAACCAAATTTCATTAGAAAACCATTGAGAAAATTCCATTATAATATGTCAAAGGCTTTTGACATATCAAGTTTAAGAGTCATAGTACCAGAGATACCATCTTTATGTTTCATAGAATGAATCATTTCGTGAGCAATAATAATATTGTCATGAATTGATCTTCCTGGGACAAAAGCAGCTTGATAAGGAGAGATCAATTTTTTCAAAAAATGTTGAATATAGTTTGCTAAGATTTTTGAAATAATCTTATAAGAAACATTACACAATCCTATAAGTCTAAATTCAGATGGCAATTTAGGGCTCTTACACTTGGGAATAAGAGAAATATAAGTTTTATTAAGACTTCTAGGCATGTGACCACTTTGGAAAAACCTTTTCACAACATCAATAATGTACTTACCAACTAATTGCCACTGTGTTTGATAAAAGCCTGCTTGGAAACCATCTGGACCAGGAGAACTCCAAGCAGGCATACTCTTAACAATATTTTCAATTTTAGAATCAGCGGGAATAATATTCAAAACAGCATTATCATCATCAGATATGACACAAGGAATAACATTAAAATCATCATCAGTGAAAACAAGATTGGAAGTACTAGCAACTGTTTTAAAATGACTAGTAAGAAGGTTACTAATATCACTTATATCTCTAATCCAATTTCCATTAGCATCACAAAGAACATTGATAGTATTAGAATGCATTCTTTTGTTAACCATGAAAAAGCGGGGGTCTAACAACCACACCCAATAATTTGTTTGGCAATCTGTATGGACTAACTCCAATATACTTTCAAGAGAATCAACTAGACAGTCAGACTCAATCTTAAGAAAAGTATATCAAAGAGTTATATCTCAATTTCTCAGTTCAATTCGCAATCAAACAAATAGGAATTTGCGAGTCCGATTGAATATAAGAAATAAATTGGACGGCATCAAAAACCAATATCCAAGTGTCAATAAATTTAATTAACAACCCAAAGGTCGGATTCACAATTGATTGAACTTACGTACAACTTGTGATATTTCAATTATATAAACAAATATAATGCGGAAAAGAAATAACACAGACACCATAAATTTTGTTAACGAGGAAACCGCAAATGCAGAAAAACTCCGGGATCTAGTCCAGAATAAACACACACTGATTAAAAGTCGTTGCACCAATTTACTACTACCTATTCTGACTAGATATAATACCTGCTTCAGCACTAATAAAAATCCTAGCACAACATCGATTGTCTTTAGGAATTCTTCTCGTAAATCTTCTAGCAGAACCCAAGGCTCTCTTTAGAAGATACAACAACACGATTGATACGAATCGATCTTTTGTTTGCACAAAACACCAATTTGATTTCCCTTTAGATGTCAATCAAGGTTTTGGAAATCTTGTGTTTATTTTGATAAAAATAACTACTAGGTAAAAGTAATACCAAACAAACTTGTAGATTATGGATTATTATACTCTTCAATAAAGGAAGAGAAATCTAATGATTCTACAACAAGAACAACTAGAATAAATATAGAGATATATTGTTTAAAACTTCTTAAGGTTTTTTTATGAGATACCTTAATCGAAGTTTTCTTTCTAGCTTCTGATTTCGACTAACAAGTGTTGGTATACGATCGAAAACTGAAATCTATCAAAACCTAGGGTTTATGATCAACAACTCTTGAATGGTTTTATATCAGAAGAGAAAACCTTAGAATAGACACGAGGTGAAAAACCTAGATTACAAGTTATATAATCAATCACGAAGATTAATCCAACTCGGCTTTGTGATCCCCAATACAAAGACTTTTATCTCACTCTTGTTCACGAAGAACAGAACACATGGAAAACAACCTTATGAAGCTTACACCAATTTTCCAAAGGGGATGAAAACATGTAGCACTCATGAACCCTTTATTTATAGTGAACAATAACTTGAAGCTACGCAAAGATATTTTCCTTTTTCAAGACTCTCCTAATTTTGGGAGTCTTTCCTAAGTTACAAACTCTTGCCAAATAATTAATTAGCAAATATTATATTTATGTGAATAAATCAAATTTTAATATGGTAATCAAATATGTTTGGATTAATATGCATCTTGTCTAGATAAGGAAACATCACCAATTTGACTAAAAAAGACTTTTAGTCACGTAATTGGGCCCAAGTCCGTGAACCGTTACAAACCGTCCATGGATTGTTTCCTACTAACGAACTGTAACAGTTACAACAACACTTATAACTGTTACTTTAGTAAATCACTCATAACTTCATCGTTATAACTCGGAATTGAGTGATTCTTGGCTCATTGAATTCGTAAGCTCATTCACTATAACATGAGAACATTTATAAGGAAAAAGGTTATTGTCATCAAGGTCATGAATCGAATAACCTTAAGTATATATACATAAATGTACATTTACCGTCATAGGAATTGTTCCATAGAGTGAGCATTTATTTCGATAGATTAGAAAGGTAGAATTGAACAAGAATCAAAATGTAGTCAATCACATACAGTACTTGTTGATGTATTCTTGTAGTCTTCAATCTTCATCCTTTAAGGATAGCTTCGATTCAACTTCTTATACCTAATCTAGTCTGAAACTATCTTTAGTATGCTAAATCAAGAATGAATTTTGGAAACTAAAATTGAAAACTAACTTGACATACCAATGCTAGTGGGTTTAACCGAGCAATGCTCTAACAAACCATAGCGTAAAAATATCTAATATTGTTGTCTTTATCAATTCAGACTTATCTCTAGACTTTTCTCTATAGAATTCAGACTGAATTCTATACCACTTCTCTAGATCATTAACAATAGACTTAACTCTATCATATAGAGTATCAGAATAAGGTTCATTTTGAACAACATCTAGAGTATCTTGCAATTTATTAATGTTTTTGTGGATATCACCAAATTCCTGGGATAAAGCCAATCTAGCACTATGTTGCTTTTGCTTAAACTGATAAGCATGACTTCCTTGAAAAACTAGAACCCAAGACTGATCAAGTTGTTCCTTAAAACCACTATGTCCTATCCAGGTTCTAAAAAACTTAAAAGTCCTCCAAAGATGCTTAGGAATACGATCAGTTATAAGTAACACATGGCAGTGATCAGAAGAAATAAAACTAAAGTGTAGAAGCTTAGCAGAAGCAAAGTTAAGAGTCCAATCATTATTACATAGGGCCATATCTAGTATAGATTTCCTAGAGCTAGTTCCATAGGAGTTACTTGTCCAGGTGTAATCCTTACCTTCGTAGCCTATGTCAATTAGACCAGCATATTGACTTTATTTTGAACCCATCTATCAGAAGTATTATTGTTCTTATCTAAATGAAAGTTTAAATCACCTAATATTAGCCAAGGTTGCTGAAATCCTTACTAAATTCAGACAAGAAATTCCATTGAGTTTTCTTAGGCTCACTATAGGTAGAACCATACATAAAAGAGACAAGAGCCTTAGGTTTACTAGGATCTAAGTGGATAAAAACATGAATGATATTAATTTCACAACCAATAATCTCAACATCTATACCATCCTTCCACATCAAAATAAGCCCACCTGCATAACCTACCCTATCAATACAAGTGAAATTGATATAGTGAACTGATTGTGCTACTGAAATCATATTATTTTCATCAATCTTAGTTTCACATAGAAAAATAAATTCAGGATTCTGGGTTTTAACCAAATTTTGGAGTTGTTGTTTAGTAAAAGCATTTGCAATACCTTGCACATTCCAAGAAATTATCTTCATTTTGAAAGATAAATAAAAAGTATAATAAAAATCAGGGAGAGTTTGAAATACCTGAACTCTTTTAGTGCTTCCAGTTTTGTCATCCCTTGCTGTGATTATATGAGGTGTCTGTGAATTCACAAGATTGTCAGCACTGTCATCAGCATGTTCCAAAACATGTATATCTGGACTTTCATTTCTCTGCCTCTTACCAAGTCTTCCTTCATCGATATTATCATCCTTTTCTTCTTCCCTCACAAATCTAGGCATTACAACAAAACCATCCTTAGGTGGCACAAAAATATTTCCTTTACTGACTTTCTTCTGAGACAACTTAGGGACTTGATCACCCTCTCTGGAGACCACTATCTGCTTTCTTTCTCCTTTTTTAAGTTCTCCAAAAAAGTGAGGCTTAGCATGAGCCTTAGCTAAGAAATTTGTAGCAGCTTTACAGGCACCTTGAGTGTGATTAATAATATAGGAATTTGGACATATCTTATGGGGTTGTTTTTCATAGAAGAACTTGATCCATTTAGTTGATCCAGAATTGGTAATAGCCATCAAGCCTCTTCTTAAAGGATAGTTAATATCTACTTGGACATAAGCTTTCACTGTATTTCCTTCTGCTGGAACTCCATCTTCAGGTTCAATAGCTAAAACTTCACCCATAATTTTGCCTATTTTGGTAATTGCCTTAACATTCATGTGTTCTGGTAGAATATTTTTAATTTGAATCCAGAAACATTGCTTACTCCAATCCAGTTCTTGATAAATCATACCAGAATTATATATCCTTAGATTGACAAGATAACCATTAATCCTCCAAGGTCTTGTATCAAAAACCTTTTTTTGAGTATCTTCATCCTTAAATCGAAATTCCACAATATTGTCATCCAATTCAAACACTTTAAGATCACCTTCAGCAATAAAATCCCAAGTATATCCAATATGCTTTTTGACTGTCTTCAGCCCCATTTTGTCTTCAATGATAATTTTGCCAATGAGGTTGATTTCCTTCTTTTCCTCATCTTTATCTTCTACATCATCAGATTGATGATAAATGACTTCTTGAACATCTCCTAGATCTAAAGCTGCTTGCATAAACTTATTGGCTAAATCAGAAACTGAATTTTCATTTACCTCCGCCAATGAGAAATTTGGAAAATTACTATTATAAAGATTAGAAGTGTAATTGGAATGAGTTGTGGTAATTTTTGAGAAGGTTTTATAGACTTTGAGACCTAGAAAAATATGGGATTGAACTGATTTCCTGCAAAAATTCATCCGAGTATCCTGTAATTGGAAGATATTAATTGACCGATAACTTTCTTTGAGAAGGAAATTTCTTCTAGATAAGGAAAGTGTATTGATGTTATTATTTCCGATAATTACGATGGTCATAAACAGAAGCACTTTGTAACAGGCTTTTTGAAATTTGAAAATCTTTTCGCGGCATTCTCTAACCCACTGAGTTACTGAACCGAGTCGACAGAAAAAACTTACCAGATAGTTCAAATTGACAATCTGTGAATTCACAAAAGCTTCAAAAAGCATCAAGACAATCTCTGCAAATGCTTGAATCATAACTATAAACATGGTACACCATTTGGGATAACATTAACTGCAAACACAAAAGGAGAAGAAGAAAACTTTTAGCAAAATATATTCCAAAAGTTAAATAATTAAAATATTAAAATTGATCAATCAGATAAGAAGAACGGAAAAAAGATGATCAGAAATTAAACAGGGTTTCAAACATTAATCATAGGAAGGAAACAAGAAAATTAAGAGAAAATTAAAAAAAAATTGAAACTGAGTTAACTCAGTTTTTGCCCGATCCTCAGAGCCCTTCAGAAAGCTCCCTTTTTACTGATACGGTTCTACGAGTTACTAGCTTGTTCTCATGAGAAAGGACATAATACGGGTCCAAGTCACGAATTAGGTCCGAGTCAGATCGCTAGTTGGATCTAACTCAAACTTAAAAATAAACCGTCTTAACATCTGACCCATGCCGAATTAGGGCCAGACAGATCCAGATAACGTGTGAGCAAAAGAACAAACACGCTGGAAGTCACACTTATAACACAACAGGTAAAGGAAACGGATTTTCTTGCATTACTACATCTCTAGTGCATTAGCATATTAAAAGTCACATAATAACTTGCCGTATAGAATCATAGGGCCAAGGTTTATAGTACACAACACAAGAGAAGGCAGTGTCAATTCTAGACATGCTTTATACATTACTAACCTAATCAATGGTACAAAGTTTGTTCTTTACAATTGTATGTTGAAATGCTTTGTTTCATCACCTTTCAATAGTGAAAATGTAGAATTTGAAAATCTATCACCATATCTAACACTCACCTTATACTCACCTAGAAACCCATAAAAGCTAAATGAACCATACTCATCCGTTTGATTAGTTATTTCCCTGGTATTCCATTCTTGCAGTAGTTTATCGACCACATCACCTGTTGGAAGATTGCGAAGATCGTTATCCGTCAAACACATTTGGTAACACCCGTACGGATGAATCGCAGACCAGAGCATTATGCCATTTACAGATGCGTGTGAATATGCTTCTCTCAGTACTTGTTCTAAATAAACTGCTTGTTTTTGTTTGTTGAAGCTCTTGCTAATATCAACCTCTGTTAACCAAATAGGCAAACCTAATGTCGCCAACTTATCTAATGTGGCTCTCATTAGAGGTAGATTTGGAACACTGAAGTGACCTTCTAACCCAATTCCACCCATTTTAATATCATCTCTTTTCAGATCTTTTAACCTTGAGATGAATGTATCCACAGTTGACTTGACATCCGAGCAAGTTTCGACAACATTATACTCATTCATGAATAGAGTTGCTAATGGGTCTGCTTTGTGTGCAGTTTCAAAGAAACTCAAAGTCGCATTTTGGCCTAGTTTTTCCTCGTAAAAGTCGAAATGAAGCATTTCGTTGCTTACATCCCAATGTATGAAGTCTCCTCTATATTTATGCATTAGACTTTGTATACGCGAATTAACTGCAGACTGTAACTGATCGCTGGTTAGGTTGCGAACCCATGCAGGAGTGTAAGCAGGATCTTCCCAGAAGATATTGTGGCCTCTGACTGCGATCTGGTTTGCTCTAACGAACTCTAACATCTGGTCCTCTAACGTGTAGTTTAGCTTGCCTTGTTCAGGTTCTGTTGTGCACCATTTCAGCTCGTTTTCAAAGACTGCAACGTTGAATCTCTCGGCAAACCATTTCTGACAATGTCAAGTCAAAATGCTCGGTAAGTGACTAGTTAAGCTCATAATACAGATGTGCAATGACTTGCTTTCCCTTTATATTAGAATTTTGAATGTTCGTACCTGGTAGGACAAGTTTCCTAGAATAGTGTTTGCAATTGCAGAGACAAACGGGAACTCTTTCGAGATTTGATCAACTATTATCTGAGCCCCTTGAAGTCTAGTTCCATTTTTGGCTGATACATGAATGGTGACTGCACGTTTTCTTTCCTGTACAGATCGAAAAAATTGACCCATTACTAGCTAGAACTTCAGGAATTTCAGCCTAGCATTAGAAAAAGCTGACTGCAATCATTGTCAGTCGCAGGGAATCTATAGCTGTTGGGGTAGTGCATGCACAAATTAGACTGAACGCAGGGATTAAAACGTTGAGCAATTAAGCACATACACTGTTGATTATGTAATCTTGGTTTGATTTCCATTGCTGATCAGTGAATGGCTGCAAAGATGAACTTGCTATTGATATATCAATTCCTGAATCCTCAGAATTCTGCAATATTTGGAAAAGAAAAAACATGTTTTTTTTTTTATATATAAGCAATCAAGAAAGTTAGACACACCACAAAAAGTAAATGGTAAAATTTTATCAAGAAGCATTACCTGGAAGTATATTACTGATAAATTCAACGGCGAGTGGATTTCGAAACCCCCTTTAGGAAATGACCAGCATCCTCTCTTAGCCAAAACAGAACCAATGCACTTAAACGATGAATTTTCTGACCACAGATTTGCTCTTACGATAGCCAACTGTATATTACCATTGATCTTTACCCAACCTGTTTATGTCTCGTTAAACATTGTATACCAATGAGTGATGGATGAAGTGGCCCAGAATATTTCTCATCTGGAATACTTCCTGCAATTGTTATGTCATATATTGCAAGTTCTCGGTCGTGCGCACAATGCAATAAGGTAATTTTTTTTCGTCAAAAGCTGAAAAAATTCAGAGATTACATAAAGAAAACTCTGCATTTTCTTCAGTGGCACTGGGTTTCACAAACTTAAATATCCGACAAAACTCACCGCCTACTTACAATCGGGGTACAGGGGATTGCTTATAATATACGGTCATTTTTGGACTACTATGTGGAAAAGACCTTAAACTTCACATGTGATCCACCCAAGTGATTAAAAATTGGTAGAGATAGTAGTAGCGCAATGCACCATTATCTCCTTGCTTAAAGAAAACTATGCAATTCTTAAATATATAGACAGAAAAAAGAGTTAGAGAGGCTCACTTGAGAAGGAGTACTTGGTGGCCTGATTAAGATTCTGCAATACAAAGGCCGGAGAAAAAATCTCCGGAGTTGTGATGGAATCAAGTGTCTTTTGATTAAAGCCATTGTTGTGGTCGTAGTTCCTGAGAACTCCTCCATTGTACAGGGGATCCTCTGGTTGCGTTTTGCACTACACACCAGCACAATTGCATATATCATTCAGTATTGTTCTATCTAGCCCGTATCTAGATACTCATAATAAAAAATGCCATCGGCGTGACAATTTGGACAGTATTACGTACCTCCGTGTAAGCAGAAGAATCGTATAGGGTCCATCTGCATTAATCCATCCAACTCCATAGTTACTAACAGCATTTGTAAGTAGTATTCAACTTAAATGACTAAATTTGAATAGATGAGAGATTAGAGAGAGAACCATAAGCTGCGGAGAGAGATAGTTGAGCAATGCAGTTTAAAAAAAGCAACAACTTGATCAAAAGAAGCAAGACTGAAAAGAATTTCATGGCTAGCTCCTTTGTTATGTGCTTGAGAAGCAGTGGAAAACTGAAAGTATGAGAGTGAATATCGGAGTTTACAAATATATATATAGTATGGAAATTGGAATATTGAATGTATTTCTTTATCAAAGAGAAGTGGGTTTGAGTTAGGTTTACTTTGATTCAAGAAAGCGAAAGAGAGTGATGAATGAGAGAGCGTGGAGAGAAAAAGAGTAAAGAGAGAGAGAGGTGGACTTTACCATGAAATATCAGAAAAGAAGAAAAAATAAGGAGAAGAAACAAATTTGAACCTCGTTACTCATCACGAGTGGAACAGCCAATTTATTTAGTACTACCCGTGTTTGATCACATGAAGAGTTTCATGTAGTAAATCCATCCAATGTCCCATCATCTTGGTGTACGAATGTGCTTTACGCTGAGGTTTTCATCCTAATGACTTCAGCTAAGGGCAAACAAAAGAGTATGGTCCAGGACCATTCTCGATTGTGGAGGTCATATGTGATATGATCCAGCAGCCAGCACATGTTGTAAGAAAAGTCTGAATAATGGCTTGAATTTGCATGCGTATGGTGACTGGTGAGTGTGATACAAGAAGAGTCAGAGAGCCAAGATAATGTAAATAATTGGGCTATGCGTATGCGTGTTACCTAGAAAACGTTTCAAGGAGGGAAACACCACCGCATTCTTAAAAGACAAAAGTGAATCCTTCAGCGTAAAGCACAAGTGTATGTTTCGTCATCTTAAATCTGATAGATAGGCCTAATTATGTTTTGAACACCGACCTAAATTTTACATGGTCCAGCGTTTAGATACCATAGGAAACCAGGTTGCCTAGGTGATGGCCTTCTAGTGCAATATAAATGTGCCCAAGTCCTGTACCAACATCAATGTGCGAAATGAAGGAGAAATCAATGTCATTTAACCCCCAGGAGTGCAGGCCAGTTTTTGTCATTTACTCCTGGGGGTTAAATGACAAAAACCGTCTCAACTAGCTAGAATATCCAGAGCCAAGAAAGAATGTACTATGATCATAAGACAAATATATTGAATTTAAGAAACAACCGTGATTACAAACATACAAGATACAGCAATTAGAAGATCAAAATGCTTCTAATTTTTTACACCTTCAAGTTGACTCCTAACGTACTGTGTATGGGATGATTAACCTATAAAGGTCACTTGAGCAAAACTTCCCCATCCCTCATTTAGGTATTATTTCTCCTCGTTCAACCCTAACATGGACCAAAATCAAAGGTCTGGGTTGAGATATTCTCTTTGCATCCCAAATTTACTCAATCTCAACAGAAGAAAAAACTAAAGAAACCAATGAAAGAGAAGTTACAAATAAAATAAGTGAAGTATGCGCTTAATTAACCTTTAATTGTTTTCTTTTGTTCGAAACCTGATTTCCTAGATTTCTTACTTGCTTGAATTTTCTTGTAAAGATTCTTTGTCCGGATAGAAAGTATCACGTCCAGAACAAAGCCAACTACACATGCCAAAGCCATGATCACGAAAACTAGTCTGAAACAATGAGCTCCAACACATGTGTTTCCACCTCCTTCTGTTTTAGTTGCCTCTGCGTCGTACAATAAACCAGCAAGCAAACCAGAAAATAGGAATGACCCCAAGGGGAGATTCAAAATTAAGATGTTGTAGATCAATCCGTAGTTTTTAAGGCCAAATAGTTCAGATGCAGTGGGAACTGTGATAGCTAGACGAACTCCGTAGCAAATGCCAACAACAATTGAACCAATATACAGAGATCCTGGTAGTGCAATAGCTAAGATAATGTATCCTACGGCCATTAGAACTTGTGACGCTGCATTCCATAGTGGCCTAGGTGTTGCAGCATTCCTGCATTTTTAATGAATAAAAAACAATCATCAGATATATGAAATACTGCGAAGATATAGCATTTTCAAATTGTGTAGTCCAATATAATCATTTGCAATGCGAAATGACATTTCCAACATAGGACTAATAACATAAGAAATCAAGCAGGCTTCAGCTTAAGGTAAATCCACTAGCCTTTAATAATTAGCAAACGTCAACTCAAGATTGAAGAGAGGGCAACTTCAATACTATGTTAACAAAATGCATATGAGCCAACTTGTTATTATGAACTTGGATTAGACTAATGTTATCAGACACAAAGCTTGAATTCCCAAAAAAGCGACTCTGTTTAATCTTAGTGCACTAGTAAATTATTGCAGAAGGTCATGCCAAAAGTTTTATGCTTGAACAAGCTTTTTTTGTAAGGAATAACTCCCGTAAATAGTAGATAACTACAACTCCTGATTTGACGTAATCCGGTCCCTGCATGATTGGACCAGATTTTTCTGTCACACATGATGTGAAGTCCCACTGGTCCCAACACGTAGCTGCACGGAAATTGCATAGGGCAGCAACTTATAGAGAAATCAAAAAGGTATAACAAAATGTCAAGATCTTAAATTCGAAGAAAATGGCCCGTCTACTAAGACATATACTCAAGGCAACTTCTCAGAAACAACATGCATGGTTCAGTAGCAAATAAATGATCAGTTCCCCAATGCCCATCATTAATCCCCCCCACATAGTCATTAATGGATCCCCACCCACCCCCTAGTCAACCTCTGAAGTTTTCAAACCTCTGGATGCTGTGAAAAATTAACTAAGTGGGAGCAAATTTACTTTTACAAAACTATGCAATATGCATCTCCTGTTTCAAATTCCTGATATGAAAAATCACCACATATCTTACAGATGGTTCCAAGTTGTGTATGGTAATTAGCAGTGAGCTCACATAAAATACATACCCTTAAACCTACCCACTCCCTTGACAAACTTAAACCTACCCTGACTTCTGGCCTAACGTTTGATAACGAATGGGACCAATAAGAAAATCGCACTACCAAAAAAGTCATGAGAGAGCATACACTAAAAACTAAAGCTACAATAGTTTTTATGAACAAAAAAACAAGGTGACTAATAAAGAAAGGGATGTTTTTCAAACTTCATTCAGTGTAAGATCTTTGAGAAATTGAACAAAATGCAGTAATTAAACAAATATGAGAAGGAGAGGATTAACGTACTTGAGGAAGTATTCAGATATAGTTCCAGAACCAATACGGCCGAAGAATCCAAATATACTTGTCAGCGACACAAAAATGGATACATCCACATACCCGAGCGCCAAACCCATTTGACCCATATTATTCATCACAGCTAATCCAGTACCAACACCACAGAGAAAAGAAGTGAACAGGATCCAGAAATCTAATGTTTGAACTGCCTCAAGAATTGTGTGATCTTCACCAAGAACTGGTTTCTGATATATGATTTCAACAGCATCACCTTCCAAATTTCCTTCTACTACCTCCAATTTCGGTTCAGTTTCTGTCTGGGTATCTTGTTGAACCAGTAAAGGTTCTTGAACTTCATCGCTCTGAACACTTTCAACATCATTGGAGCTTGAATCTAAACGTGTTTGAACCCAGTTCTTAAAAACAGAAAATATAGGTATTGATAATGGTGAAGCTAGCAGAAATAGTAGTCCACCAGCGAAAAACATAGAGAGTAAATGACCATGTTTCCCAGAGGTATCATAAGCTAAAAGATACAAAGCAATTATGACAGCCACTATATTAAAGAAATTGAAGTATTTGGATTCTTCTTCTTCTTGGGCAGCTGTAGTTGTAGGTGGAACTTCACGAAGGAAGAAAATTGCCGCAAGACAAACAACAGCCGGAACCACGGCCAACATGAGTAGAAACTTTGAAGGATTATCAGCAAACAAAGCACTACAAATATCTGTGAAGATGGCCGTGCTCAGACCCACATAACCTTTCAAGATACCGGATACAGGACCCCGATTTCTACGAAAATTACGCATACATGTTACTAGAATTGCTGTGTTCATCCATGTCGTACTATTTCCTCCCATACACAGAAATATACTCATCTGAAAAAAAAACAAGAAAATTTGAAACCACTGTTAAAATTATTTTACTGTTCAGATCATTACTGTTTGATAAATAAATTTGTTCATGAAGTAAATACAAAGCACTACAAATTATGCGTGTAAGAGTTAGTTAACTCATCCGACTCAAGGTAAAAGAATCTTGTACGGACATTCGAATATTTAAATACAGTACCCTGTGGTTGAGCACACATGTGTCAGCCCACATGTACAACATGCCAGATTATTTTCAACACGTGTTAACGTGTAGATCTTAACCGTGAGATTAAAACTCTTAAGCTTCATTCACCTAATTTACTGTAATCTAACGGTGATTAAATAGTTGCAGACTTGCAGTTTAAAAACCAACTTTCTAGTCGGACAGTTTCTAGAACAGCAACAGAGAAAACAACTCGGCCGAGTCAAAGCCACCCAATGTTCCAACAGTGAAAATCTGGGAGCCATTTTTCAGCATTTGAAAACCTCAGACACAGTATGTATTACTAGAAATTTCTAACAAGATCCGTGAAATAAGATGATGAAACGGTCTGAATAAAGATTTGACTCAGTAGTAGTTCTTTCAGCTTCTTTTGGAAAAAAATTCAAGAACCTCAATAAAAAAAAATACAGAAAAATAATTGAGTAAAATGGAGTTAAAATTAGTTACCTGCCAATAAGGAAGAGGACGAATTCTCTGACTAACAACAAGCCATTGAACACCATAACCAACAAAACCTTCAACAGATCCAATCAACAAAATAACAGGAGTAGAAAGACGATCTGAAGCTAAACCAGCAAGAATACCAAAAGCTTTACCAATATCTTTGGCAACTGATAAACTATTAAGTTCCAATTGTGTTAACGCCATTAACGATTTCAAAGCATCTGAGTAATTAGAAAATGTATAATTGTTTCCTGATATTGCTTGTACCCATATTGCTGTCACAAACCCTAACCATTTCCCTGCCGGAGATCTTGTTAGGGAAATATCGTCTCTAAGGTTTCCCATATTTTATGAGATTTTCTTGTTTTTTTTGGAAACAAGAATGGAGAAAGTAAGCGGTCCCTTGTGAGAATGGGAAAGCAATCGGTTCGAGGAATGGAACAGAGAAATTTTAAAGAGGAAGAGAGAGAAGAGGGAGAAACGGTGGGATGGCAAGGAAAGGGTTGCGTTGAGTGATAGGTGAGAAATAGGGGGTGGTACTGGTACATTTATATAAGGTTTCTTTGGCGGCTTGCAAAGATGTTTTGCTTACTAGTCCATAGATTCGAAGTTTACACCTTTCATTATTTTCTTACAATAAGTCTAGATTCACCAAAAAAAAATATGATGGGACCCACTGAAAAGCAAAACCTCACCCTCTTTTCTCCTGGTGGGGTCCCGGGTTATAAGGGTCGAGAATTCACGGTGTGCGTAGTAGCATCAGTGATTTTCTTATTAGTTAGTTAGTCCTCCTGTTTAGTTAGTCCTTCTGTTGGCTCACCGGAGGTGCAAAGCAAAAGTGTAAAGAAATTATGTTCCGGTAAATGGAGAAGTAACGTGACGTACCATCTCACATCTTGCTTAGTATTTTGAAATGACCAAAAACTAGAATCGAATATTCAGTTTAACGCGTCATTTTGATATGACTAAAGTAATCAAATATTCAATTGGTTTTTTCCTCCTCGAGTAGATGTAGATCCATATAGGGCAAAACAGATTTAGGCCGCTTAACGTCCGTCTTTGGAGCCATGCCAAACAGACTTAGGCTCAACGGTCGTCTATGGTCATTCCAGATTCATACCACCTGCACGTATTTGACGTAGAGACCATCAGATAAATTCAAAAGGTGCTAGATCTTTTCCGGATGAAAAATCTCAGTAATTTTGCAGTGGCGAATAGAATAGTAATTCCGATGGTCAACATCGGTCTAATAAGAACAAGTTTGCTTTTTAGTCTTTTTTGTAGGAACCAAAACAAGCTATAATAGATGCTTTATATCATTTTCTAACTTTTCAACAATTATGTAGCTTTAGGTTGATTCAAAGTTCAAAATACCAAAGGACCATGTCTCTCTATGCCTATGGGATTTTATAGCCAACCAAATTCTATAGTGCCATCAGACGGATTACTAGGGTATAACTTGGTGATGGTGACATATAGTAACATAAATAAGAGATATTTTTCTTTTGACCATTATTCTCACATCTTCAACGTCATTCTTCTATAGAAATTGAATGTCGAGGAATTTGAAATTAAAATTTTGTGATATATTTTTGTATGAATCCTATTATTTGGGCTTAAAAATGCTTGGTTTTTTTGGGGGATATATAGGGTCACCAAATAATAATAGTGAACGCCCTCTATCCAAATATTTATACAATGACTAATATGACCCCAATTTGATTTGAGATAATAAACTTGATTAACATCACTAATCATTATTAACTAGTTAATTAAGGCTAGTTCATTTCTTTAAGTTAAGTGCTGAAAATGAAAATCAAAACAAAAACAAAATCAGAGGGAAGAGAAGAAGAAGAGAAAAAGAAATTGGGGAAAAAACTTGAAATGAGTGATTCAAGCAAGACTTTTGATGTAGGTGAACCCGCATCTTCAAAATACGATAACATATTACACCCATCAACAACAATCAGTTCTTTGCTGATTTTTCAGAAAATCATGAAATTTTTTGTCAAACTCAAAATAACCCTTATAGACCTTACTATGATTTCAAAGGACCAACCCAAGAAGAAGAAGAAATCGAGGAAACAAATGCTCAAGATTACCAGGTATACCTCTGTTCTAACTCCAATTTCGGTTTTTAAGCTCAGCGTTGCAAGAAGTTTCGATTTTTCTTTCCGGAAACCCTAGGTTTCCAGCCGTCATGTCCAATAACGGCTTCGAACCCATGAACTCCTGGCTATTATTCTGTTTTACGGTTCATTATTGATGAACTCCCAGCCGTTACCAAACATTACGGATGGAACAATAAATATTCTTGGCCGTAACTGAAAAATTACGGCCAGGTTTTTTCTACGTGCGTGGAAAGCATTTAATACTATCGGCGGCGGTTAGGTTTCCTGGCCGAAAATATTAAATGCTATTTAATAATGTTGGCGCCGGTTGGGTTACCCATATGTATCTACTTTTACGGCTCGTTTTCTAGGCCGTAAGCTGAGTCTTCCAGTTACAGGCCACTTAACGACCCGAAATTCCTGGACGCAAACCTTTTACGTTTCGGGATATCACTAGTCGACCCAGTTGTGTTCAATATGACGACTGGTATGTCACTGTTCGACCCAGCCGTATAGTCTATGACAGATTGAAATTTGCTTTTCTACCAAGCTGTATACTCAACGACGGCTGGATATTCCTTTTTCGACCCAGCCGTTTCTGTGTATTTAAAAAAAATCACAAATGATGTGACATATTTCATTTTATTATAGATTGTACCATACATTCCGATGGAAGGCCAAGAGGTGGTTATGGAAGATCAACCCCCACTTGCGCAAGTTTCCGAGGACGCAAATGCTCACTATGCGAATAACTATGAGTGGAAAGATAAGGAAGATGCAAACAAGTGGGCTCGATCACAAGGGCTGAAAAATATGTGCATTATAGTTCAGAATAAACAAGTTACAGCCACCACCTTTCAAATGGTTTGCGAGTGTAGTGGAAAGTATGAGAGCCACTGGAAAAAGGGTAGTGAGTATAAACCAAAAACCACGAGGAAGAATGGACATTATAATACGAAGAAATACGGATGACCTTTTAAGCTTCAATTTAAATATAACAATGATAAGAAAGTGTGGTTTATGGTGAAATTCGTCTCGGATTATCATAATCATCCTATTCCGGAGAGTTTGATCAATCATCCTTATAGAAAAGGAGTTAGTATACGTGTTGAGTAAAAGACACGCAAGACCTATTGATATTCTTAGTGGCGTGAAGGTGTTAAATCCCCGAAACTCATCCTCATTGGCAACTATCTATAATGAAAGAGAAAAATTTACAAATGAGACATGGAAAAAGAAAGTGTTTATGCAACAATTATTGTTTTTGTTTGAGGAGACAAAGTACTCTACCGCCTATGACACAAATGAAGAAAAGGAAATGGAATATCTTTTCACCGCGAATGCGGAATGTGTATAATTGACAAGATGCTTTCATCAAATTCTCTTTATCGATAGCACATATAAAACTAACAAGTACAACATGTCGATATTGAACTTTGTCGGGCAAACATCTACCAAGTCAACGTTTACCGTTGCATTTTGTTTCTTGAAAGATGAGACGAAGGAAAGTAATATGCGGGCATTGCAAAAGGTGAAGTTATAGTATCAAGAAGGTTATACTCCAAAGGTGTTGATTACGGATAAGGAGCAAGCATTGATGTGGGCCATACCACGTGTTTTTCCTGACGCGCATCATCATCTTTGCACGTTTCATTTACGGAACAATGTGCAAACTAATTGCAAGAGGGTTATTTGGCGAGATGGAGAGGATTAAAAACTACCATTGGAGAAACAACAAGAAGAGAAGGATAAGCTTCAGATGAATGACAAAAGAACCGATGTGAAATGGGAGGAATTTCAAGGTGATTGGGAACAACTAATATGGCCGCTCACGGAAGAAGTTTTTTTTCCTAAGGGAGCGTTTTGTATTGGAAAAACGGTCAACCTACCCGGATGGTATAACATATTTGAAGAACGGGTTATTGGATCCCCACAAAGAAACGTTTGTTAGTGCATGGGTAAACCGTTATAGACATTATGATAATCAAACCGCAAGAACGGTGGAGTCGTCTCACTATCTGTTCAAAAGTAAGTTATATGGTCGTGATGGTGGATTCGTTGTTGTTTTTGAAGTTATGGTCGAGTATTTCAAGCGTGATCTCGATAGAATTAAAGGGGATTTTGAAAAGAGCCAATCTAGAAAGCTTGTCGATTACAGGGATAGCCCTTGGCTCCGGAGAATAAGTTTATACGTTCCTCAATGAGCAATCCTAAAAATTATTACTGAAGTGGAGGCTTGGGAGGAAACTCATTTTTCCACCGGGAATGAGATGTAATTGTCCCATCAAGTCGGCTTTGGGCCTCCCATGTAATCATATGGTAGCCAGTTATTCCACAAAGATGATTTCGATCGAAGATATAGATCCATTTTGGAAACAAATATCATTTAGTGATCTATTACCCAATCAAAGTCTTGGGGACGTGTTTTGCGACACCGACATACACAAGGAACTTTTTTAGAAGTATGCTTCCTTATTGCCGGCACAAAGATAACTTTGGTTGTATGAATTCCGGAAATTCAACCGTCCATTCACTAGAGAAGATATTTTTGAACTTACAAAGGGGAAGGGCAAGGGTAGGCATTCGAACAAAATAACAGAGAAAAAGGAAATGGCAGGATCTAATAGAAAGGTTCAAGAGGGTTCACAATTGACTCCTTCATTACGAAGAGATCTTTCAATTTGAGAAGTTGAACGAGTTGTACAACGAGTCGAAAAATACGGCTACAAACAAACATAAACAAAAGGAAATGGAAAAAGGTGGACCAATCCAAGCTAGTGAAATGAAGGTAAAAGTCCCCAAGAAGAAGGTGGTTGATGCATCCTAAGAAGGTTCAAAAAGAAAAGTTAATAGTGGAGTCAAAATTAAAGACCCGGTTGTTCCATCCCAAAAAGGTTCTACAACAAAAGAAGGTAGTAGAGTCCAAATAAAAGTTGGTGGTGTAGTTGGTATTAAGAAATTAGCGAGAAGCCTAGGTAATGATGTCAAAGGAAAAGCATCGATGGTGGAACCATCGCAAATCACCCCACAAATAGTTGTTGGTGGTGAAAAAAATACGGTTTATATGGACGTAGATCCGATGACATCACCCCCTATAGATGAGGAAGGTAATTATATCCGACCTACATACACAATATACAAAAATTACATGCACTTTTTACCACATTTTATTCATGAGTGAAGTCCACCGACGATATCGAGGGCGACGGAAATTATAGTTACCATGTGTTCGTATATCAACTTGGACCATTTAAAGATGCAAAATATTGGAATGTATACCAAATTACTTATGTAAAGGAAAAATGTTTGCTTGAATTATGTGGTTTCCTCTATTTCTACAATCCAACGATGAGATTCGAAAGAGATGAAACAGAGGTGGTGCTAAATGAGAAGTTCCAAGTATTTGAAATGCATTTATAGGGCAACACTAGATGGACAAGTGAATATTGGATGAGAATGCTAATATGTGTTTATCTACTCGCCAACTCATTCCATTGCGTTATTCATTCCATCTCCTATGGACATAGTGTTACATACGCACCAACAAGACGTATTTTTACCGAAAAAGAATCACCAAGGATAGTCATCATGGGGTTTTTAAACATGAACCATTATTTCGGCCTCCAATTGAAAGAAGAATGCAAATTACCTCCATTAAAGCTGGAGACGGTGGTGATGGAGAAATACCAATGGGTTGGTGTAATAGGTTCGAGGAAAGATTTCAATTGTGGGAGACAAACAATTGTCGAGGGATGGTCCGTGTGTAGTAATGACTTCCGATAAGGATGACAATGAGTAAATGTGGTGTGAAAGTTAGTGATAATATGATGACAATATTTTTTCAAGGGTGGTGATTAAAATGATAAGAATGTGGTGTGAACCTTTGTATTTTTAATCACTCATTATAAATGAACAAACTAATTTATTCTTATTATATGTTTACAAAACCAAAGATAATGGTTATTTAGAGGTGCTTACGACTAAGTTATACGCCGACAGGACCTATCCGTAATGACCCAATGAACAGGTAAATCAGCTTTTTACAAAATTACGGCTGAAACACCTAACAGTGTCGCAGAACTACGGCTGAAAGACCCATGAATAAACTTACGACTATAAATCCTACCCGTATTTTTGGGTTCTATCAGATTTACGACTGGTAATTCTAGCTGTAAAACAAATTTACGGCTGGTAATCCTAGCCGTAAGTTATCCTGGATTCTAGAAATCCTAGCCATATTTCTGGGTACTATCAGATTTACGGCTGGTAATTCTAGCCGTAAGACAGATTTACGGATGGTAATCCTAGCCGTAAGTTATCCTGGATTGTCAGTATCAAATTTCACTCTGTTATACTTAAACAAGAATCTGATAAATTAAAACACTAGTATTCATTCATTCATTCAAGGTAAATTAATATCCATTACTTAAAACAAACGAAATCACCCAAATCCATAACCTAAAACATACTAAAAGGAAGTTTGCATAATGAAAAGTTGAAATGACTTAAACAAATATATAAAACAATCATCCACTACGACCAACAATCATAGGAACATCCTCAGAAGATTATGAAGAGTTGTGGGGAGTTTGGGAACCACTCATCAAATCATCCTCGTCGTTAGTATAGAGATCATCCTTCGTTGGATTATGTAACTCCTGAAGCCTGAGAAGTAGTGTTTTTTGTTGGTTGCAATGCAAATATAAAACCTCCTCAATGTTACGGATCAGTCCCATGTCCATCCACTTAGCTCGCTTGACCGATTTTCGCATCCTTCAATCGATAATGGTACATAATTTGAGGAACGTATACAAAAAAAAAATCTTATACTTAACATACGTACCATCATCATAGCAATATCACACATTGGTAGTTACTGGGGTTCTTTCTCCTTTCCAAGGTTCCTAAAAATAGTGAAAAACATATCAGAAGATAAGACAAACTCACTCAGAATGCTACAGTTACGGTTTGGAAATTAAAACTTCTTAACCGTAAACATAGTACCGGCTAAGAAACATGCAGACGACCCATCCGTAAAGATAGGACCAATTCACTCAGAGTGCTACAATTACGGTTTGGAAATGTGAGACTTCCTAATCGTAAACATGGTATCGTCTAAGAAACATACAGACAACCCATCCGTAAACATAGTATCGGCTAGGAAATATAAACAACGGTTAAGAAATTTCGTTTACGGTGAGGAAATTCCTAGCCGAAACAATCATCACCCATTTTTCTTCTGCAAACATAGGACAACTTACGGTTGGGAAAGTCCCATCCGTATAAAATATTTCACGGTTGGGATCTCGAATTTTCCTAACCGCATGAGACATTAACGGCTGGGAGTTCTTGATGTCCCAACCGTTGGTTAGACATTACGGCCAGGATGATATGATATCTTAGTCGTAAATGCTTCAGAAAACCATTTTTGAAAACCCTAAAATCATCAATCGAACCTATTTTCCAATCTAATGGTAAAATAACTGGTAGGTTTTTGAATCTTACCTAGTAGGAGTCATTTGTGGAGGATTCCCAGGTGTTTGAACATATTGGTTCGCCACATCTCCATTAAAAGGAACATCAATAACTTGCCCTGTTTCAGAATCAGGTTTCAATCGGCCGGATCTTGTCACTCTTGATCTTGCTGCCATCTTGAGAATCAACTTGAGAATCGAATCACATTGAGATGCTTCAAAAATCAACGGAGAAATAGGGAGATATTATTAGATTTTGGAGAGTGTTTTTGAGAAGAAGAAGAAGAGAGAAAATGAAAGGGTTTTGATTTTGAATTAGGATTAGGTTTTGATTATATAAGGTTTTGATTTTAAAATTGATTTTTTAGGGAAGGGTAAATCTGACTTTTAAATCACGTAAGATCTCCCTCTATCCATATTTTGGCTACCCAAAGCACATTAAGCCCCTAAATTCCTATTGGGTTCAAGCCTCATGTAATATGATTCTTTTGCATACCTAAAAAAAATGAGTGAATTCCGAAACATCATTCGTCACTATTTACCAATACAAATTATTAACAATTGAAAATCCACTGATATGCAAAAATTGATTGTCAAAGCAGTAGATGGTGGTGTTATACATCTTGAAATATGTTCATTTTCTGTAAGAACGTAGAGCTTTCTAAGGAACATGTCATGAGTATATTAGATTCATATTCATAACCGTTCAAATTTTTTTTTAATATGGTGTCCAAAGTATGAGGTACTGTGAGCGGATCCACCTTCTTTTCGTTCCGTTGTACTTTTACACCTATGTTTCATAGTATCTGACATAAGTGTTAATCCGTGTACTATTTTTATTTGTTGCTCTTTGTTGTTCGGCTTAAAAATAAATTTTGGTTTTTTGTTGATAATGTTTAGGTATAAATATTATGTTACAACTCATACACCATTAACAAAATTTTTTTCTCAAAATGCTACTATGGTATGAGAGGCAACACATCGGTTTTTCAGTTTCTGTCTTCTTTACTTCTTGATTCATCTTTTGCTGAATCTTATGTTTTATTTGCTCCTTGTATTCAAGTTTCTGAGCTTAATCTTCCGTTATTTTTTAATCTTCATTTCTTGAAGTTTTTCTCATGGAGAATCCAACTTTTTCCCCAGTTACTAGGATTCAGATGATTTAATTGTTTTTGTGAAATTTAAAGCTGTTATTTCTTAACATGGAAAGTTTTAATACTTTTTGTCAGGGAGGGTCCCGATAGTTGGCTTTATCTTATTTTTTACATGGGAAAATGGATGGACAAATGCTCAAACCTGAGAGTTTGCACATGTTATCACAAGTTGATTTGATCAGTGAGACAACCAACACGTGAAGTTGAGCCTCAGTTTTGGTTGAGCCGATGGTCGTCTTAAGTTGAGCCGATCGTCCTTGAATAAGCCAACAACTGCTAGCTCCATCCAACAGTTTTAATCTCATCTTTTATAAATTCAACAATTTTCAACTCTACAATCACACCTTCTACACCCAGCAATTCTTATAAGTTCACTTCAGTTTTTTCCTAATCTCACTCTATTCACTAAAAATGCATCCCATAGTTCATCCTACTAGGTTTACTCAAGAAAATGATTTAGCTATTTGTAGAGCTAATGTTTGCCAAGTCATGTCGCATCAGGGTTTTTGTCAGAATATTTTTTGCAGTGTTCGTATAATAAACGGGAAGCCGAAAATGCTTAATGCATCTGTATTGTCGGGTTGTTTTCAAACAATTAGCCATGAAATCCTATGTCAGGAAATGCATATTAACCGCTATAGATTGAATGTTGAAAGTGTTGCTGAAGTGATGATACAAATAACTCTAGCCCTATGGCAGTTATCTAACAGCAAACCTTTCGTTTAAGAAACTTATTTAAACATCATTAGAGATCTTCACATATTCAACCCTTTTTGCATCCTAGATGCTTCTCCACTATATGCTCCTCCAGTTGGCCCATGAATAAGATATTAATTAACGAGATCTAACGTAGTTTGCTTCAATCTATACAAAAGATTCATGACGTGTAATTTTCTTTAATCCAATGTAATTTGCTTACAAATAAGAAATGTTCAAATCAGTTATGATAATATATTGATGGTGCAAATAAAACGACATTTTCATTGATTAAATAAAGATAACACAGTATAACACATAACACAACATATCACCAATATAAAACCTAAAACAAAGTGAATCGGTTTCTACACTTAATCAGTCCAGTCCACCAAAGAATAACTAGGACATTTCCAGAAGTGTTTTTCGCATGGACAAACTCCAATATACTTTTAAGAGAATCAACTAGACAGTCAGACTCAATATTTAGAAAAGTATATCAAAGAGTTTATATCTCAATTTCTTAATTCAATCCGCAATCAAACAAATAGGAATTTGCGAGCCCGATTGAATAAGAGAAATAACTTGGACGGTATCACAAACCAATATCCAAGTGTCAATCAATTCAATCAACAACCCAAAGGCCGGATTCAAGAACATATTGAACTTAACGCACAACCTGTGATATTTCAATTATATAAAAAAATATAATACGGAAAGAAATAACACAGACACCATAAATTTTGTTAACGAGGAAATCGCAAATGCAGAAAAACCCCTGGACCTAGTCCAGCTTTGAGCATCACTCTGTATTAAGACGCTACAGACTCTAGCCTACTACAAGTTAACTTAGGTCAGGAATGTAGTTAAGCCCTAACCAAGTCTCACACCGAATAAGGTATAGTTGTATTCTTTACGCATCTTGAATCCCAACAGGACTCTACGCACTTGATTCCCTTATCTGATCTCACCCAAAACTAAGAGTTGTTGGGACCCAAAGTCGAAGACTTATAAACAAATCTGTCTCCCACATATATGTATATTCTGATTGTTGTTTCCGTCTTTAGATAAATCAAGGTGAACAGGAAACTAAACTAACACCCAGGACTTATACTCCCGAAGAGTAGCCTAGAAATATTAGTCACCTCACAATAACCCAACTGATTAACAGAAAATGTTATCTCGGAATCAAAAGAGTCTTGGACGAAGAACTGATGTGATTACTTTTTATATCTTACCTATCGGAGATAAATCTCGAGTAAATCTTAGAGAAGATAAAACTTAATGCGATAAAACAAGTAAGATCAGAATACCCAACTACAGAGAAAATAGTTGGATCTGGCTTCACGAATCCCGAAATCTTCAAGTCGTTAACCTAATAATGGTTTTGGAAACCTATGCTAAAGGAGAATTGACTCTAGTTTTCAACTAGGACACAAGAAAGTGTTGGGATTATGTTTCCCAGATGCTAGAATTCTCCCTTATATAGTCTTTCAAATCAGGGTTGCTTACAATCAAAGCTAAGATAGCTTAGTAACAAAGCATTCAATATTCACCGTTAGGTGAACCCCTGATTTAATATTCAAGCTAAGTCTAATTAAAAATTAAGCAATCAATCTCCATTGTTAGATGGTATTATCTTGATACACACAAATAAAATATACCTATATTTAGATATGGATGAACCGTACCCTGACGTGTATACTTGTTGGCTCAATAATAGTTAACCGAACTTAGCCATATTAACACTTACAACTTAGCCATATTCATCTAACACTTCTAGACCAAAATATGATGATCAATCAATCATGATAGATAATCAAATGAATCTAATTTTGTTTCAAGAGAGTTGTTCAAATTTTCATCATCTTATAGGAATATGTATATGAATCATTTGAAAAAAAATCGATTTGGTTTGTAATAATACAAAGTACTTATACAAGAACCAAATCATGAACATAATGCCACGGTTTGTAAAACTAGTTTACATACCTTAATAAATTAAATTTCCAGGGACTTTAGTTTGCAAACTGAGTTCGCAGACGAACCTGAGTTCATGAGTATGACAATTACACTTTATCGATTTTAGAACTTAACCACTCTGTTCGCAAACTGAGTACGTGAACTAGAGTTCTGGACTTTGGCTTTGTCCATCCGTTTGGAAACATGGTACGCGAACACCAGCTCCGGACTTGGCCTTGTCTAGCCCGTTCGCAAATAGGATAGGCGAACATAAGCTCCGCACCATTTCACAGGTAAACCAGTACGCAAACAATAGTTCCGGAACTGAACTAGATTTACATAATTAGTGATAGACGCATTTATGTGTCTAATATAGCCCAATTGTATATATTGTTAGTACCCATTTTTGTACTTATTATGGTATTTTATTTATTTGTAGGTGTTTTTGGAAAAATAAGGTTTTGCGGCGAAAGTGACTGAAAATGTGGTATTTGGACCTCTGTAAACAGTGAACCGGAAGTACCCCAAAAGTATGCCGGAAGCGCCCTAGAAATGCACCGGAAACGCCCCAAAAATATGCTTGAGGAACCCAGAAAAATTACTATTTCCACCCCAATTGCTATTCGCACCCCAATTGCTATTCACACCCCAGCTCTGGTTAAGGGGCACCCTTCTTCTCAAATTCAAAATAAATTTTGGCGGGAAAATTTTCTTTATACACTGGTAGATTTTCCAATCGATTTTTGAAGGTGTTATAAGGAGATTAAATCGCTGAAACTTAATAGGTATATGTGATATGGATATAAGAAGATATTTTGGTGGTTGGGATCGATCAAACTTGGCCAGATAATCGATTCTCGATTAAAGCAGGAAAGAAGAGATATCGGTTAAACTTGGAAAGAAAATTACGTAAAGATGTTGCATGGGTTGTGGAAGTTAAGTGCATATATTCTCCTAGGTTGCATATCAACAGATTGTGGATATTATCAAGACAATTAACGCATGCAGAGAAAGAAAATAAGAAATTATCCCCAAGAATAATTTTCCTTTACTGTGAAGATTTTGAGGAATTAATAACAAGATTTGATGCGCCTGGAATGTATAAATAGGAGATACATGAGTCCTAGAAGGGTGGTCGAGAGTTTGGGGAAGCGTTGGAGGCTACAGAGTGAAGAAAAATCGAGTTGCAGAGCCACCATTTCTGCTGCTGCAACTCAAGAACACGAAGAACATTAGACAACCAGAGACAGTCGTTCATACTACGATAACAACGACTGTCAGTTGAGGGTCGTAGTATTCTGTATACTACAACACTTTTAATTTATCGTTCTTTGTAACGGTGTTTGCAACAATTATAAACGTTGCAAACACCCGATTTTCATTATTATCTCCATTTCATCATTTGTACACCTCTTTTGAGCAATGAAAAATTCCTTTGAGCGTGTTTCCAATATGCGTAGTTAGAACCCATCACTGGGACGACGGAGGAGGCCGATCTTCATACATGGGTAATTTTGTTAATTCTTTTTAAGACTTTTGTATTAAAAATTAATTGAAATATGATTTAATTAAATTGGTTGTTATTTGATTAGAAGGGTCATGCTTAGCTTAGGTGATTTGATGTTCCATGCTTAACATTTACAATCAATGTTTTGAGAATCTACTTTTGGAAAATAAGAGTCCATATAATTTATGTTTTGAGCGATTATTGTTGAGAATAAATCATTGAGCCCTATGTTATGAAGATTGGCCGAATCATTAGTCCCAGTACCTCTCTACCAATTTGTCAATATTTTTGTATATAATTTTTATAAATCTAAAAATCCTTCACCTTCACAAGTCTGAGAGTTTGAACCTCATTACTACAACCCCACGAAAAAAACTTTAATCATTTTGGCGCCGCCGAAGCGGATTTGTGTTTAGGTAGAATTTTTAGGTTTTTATTATTTATTTTTACTATTATTTGTTCCTTTTTACGTTTCTTTTTGTGTCTTTGATTTACAGGTTCGAAGTGGAATACTAAGGACTTGGGAACAAAAAGCTTAAAGCTAAAAGCTAAAAGAGAAGAAAAAAAAAAGACATAATTTTTTTTTTAGGATTTGTAAATAGGCTTTATCTTTCATAATTTTTGTAATTTTTGGACTTTTTATTTGGACTTTATTCTGGACAATTGGACTTTATTCTTTTTTTAACCCTACGGAAGGGTATTATTATTAAAAAAATAAAAAATTATATAAACTGTGTGTAGGGAAGGACGACGATTACTATATCGTCTCGTCCCCTCGGGTTCGTACACGGCATAGGAGTCGTGGCCCGAGTCGACGACAACGGTTCATCCCCGTATGGTACGGGAGGTAAATCCAATCGAAACACTCGCGAATCCCCTGCAAGCGAGTTACTGTATGCCTTAAGGTGATAATTGTTTGAGGACGAATCAGACTGTCTTTATTTTCCTAGTAAAGGGCAAGGCTGGCCTAAACAAGATAAGGGTTCGGATTTCATCACCGTTCCCTTCTTGCCCGTTTTAGGAAAACAAAACCTAACGCGAACCCAAGCTTTTAAAATCTGATTAGAAAGAGACCTATAGGGTATCGAGCTTGTTAGGAAAAATTTTCGAAGGATATTGGTTACCTTTTAAGCAACTTCAAAGTTCATGATGACTTCTGGGAGTTGAAACAAGCCGCCTTGTAACGCCGGTGAGGCCTTGGGTATCAAAGCTCCATTGATCTTCCCTCGCCTCAGTTTCATCTCACATTAACTTGGATTGATCCAGAGGGGTTGCTCAACTGTAACGAATTCCCCTTCGAGAGATAGAAGCTGGTCTAGAAACACATCTAAGTGGATCCATCATGCTTTTGTTTGCTAGAAATATATAGGTTTGCTTTGGTGGAGAGTCGAGTCGGCCTTGTTTTTGATTGTATAGAATCCCTCTGTAGTTATATTTCTTCGATGATGAATCCTTTTGAGGAGACGCCACCTGCGATGACGTTGCGAGAATATAGTCTAGAAATTCTCGTTATCAAGAGACGTCTTCAGTGACTTGACTCTTGGTGTTGACTCTGGATATGCGTGGGCAGCATTATGGATACTCCACTTTTATTGAGGAATCACCTCTAACGATCTATGAGAAATATTATAAACATAGACCATGTAGTTGGGAACAAGCTTGAGAATTCGTGAATATCAAAAATTATATTGTGATGATGATGAGGAGAGGATGGTGATGATGATTATAATGATATTTCTAGTTCAAATCCAAATAATTTTAATAATTATTTACCTATTCAAAAGGACGAGGATTTGACTAGAAATACCCCCGTTTTAGACGATGATTACGAAACCGATGATGGTTTTAGAGGAACCAGTTTATCTTGAGAGTACTGTTTTCGAGTCAAACGATTTAGAAACAATAGTCTTAGAAGAACTCGTAGAGATTAGCGGTGATGAACCTGACCTAGAAAAATCAATCGCCCACTTTCAGGAATCTGATGACCTAGAAATTAGGGAGATTATGACCAGTATACCTAGAGATGCCGAAAACTCTAAGTTTGGGGTGATTATCATTCTCCATGTTCTTTAACTCTTAAATATCCCTCACTTGGGACTTGACATCAATGCCTCACCCATCTTACGAGACTATCTTCGTACTCGTTTTCCCGAACTTAATAATATTCAACACGAGTCTCAACTGTTAGAAACCCATCCTCTATTGATGTGGTTAACCCAGGAAATAATACCAAGATTGACTTTGTTTTCCCACCAAAAACGTTTCTACCAATTGTGGGAACTTTTGATTTTAAGACGTGTCGGTTATTAAGTTTTGAGACTAAACCTAATCACTTTAGGATATTAGGGTCGACACATTTTCTTAAGGAAGACCACCTCTTTCATTGTGGTCAGCTGTGTGAGTCAAATCTAATTGACTTAGAGGATCCCCAGTTATTCAGGTTGTTGTTATGTGCTTATAAGTTTTAGTTGAGTTTTCCAGACTTTTAAAACCTGAACTGTTGGATCTTAGCTATGAGGAAGTGCATCCAATGAAATATTCTATCAAGATCCTTTCATAGAACCTGAACCTGAACCACAATGGGACATAGGTATCTTAATCAGGAAACTAGATAGGGTATGTAGTACATGTTCATTTTCTTGGCTTGTTGCAGATTCCTTTTACTTGTGATAGCTCTATTTGGTTTCGGTAACCCACAATTATTTCGGCTATTGCTATATGATTCGAGGTGATTAAACCTTATTCTTGCTGAAGACTATAACTTAGCACCTCTTGGGAGGTAACCCAATCTCATACAACCCGGTAATATCCTTCCTTCACTCTTTTGCTTCAAATAGTAACTGTCTCTCCTTGTTCATGCTTTTAATTTCATCTTTAGAACATTGAGGACAATGTTAATTTTAAGTTTGGGGGTATGGGAGAAACTTTTTAGTTGCAATTATTAAACTCCAGAGCCTAGAAATTTATGCATATTAAGGTTTGCACTAACTAATCTAAGTGGATGGAAGCATCTTGGTTGTAGGAGTTGAGGAACCAATCTGATTAGATGGAAACATCTATAGAGTCTATTCATAAAAGCACAGAGCTCAGGTGTTAGAAATAACATGATAGTTTCACCATATCTCGTTGAGTCCTTTTCACTTCTATTTTTATTTTATTTATTTTATTTTATTTTGTTTTTAAACCATGTTTCTCGTGGGGCCCACGATTCAAGTTGTTACCAATGCTAGGGTGAATTAGAGTGATTGAGTACCTTGAAAAAAAAAGAAGAGAAAAAAAAATTTGAAAAAAATAATTTGAAAAATAATTTGAAAAAAAAATTGAAAAATAAAAATAAAAATTGAGACCAGACCATTTGACCAAAAGGAATAAATTCAATAAAGTCGACCACTGGTACCCTTGTATATGCCAGTTGTGTTGACCTAGAGTTAGGTTATCGACCACTGGTACCCTTGTATATGCCAGTGTGTTGATATTAGTCAGACTAGTATCTCAATCCATTAGGATAGGTTCATTTTGGCGGAGGCCTTCAGACAGATATGGGAAACGCCGTTCACTTAGTAAACATCAAAACCATCTATGTTTTTCTATATCCATCTTCTTGATCTATCCATATGATTAGTATGACTCGAATATGATGTCCATAGTGCAACTATCTGAGTGGATCTCTGTCACTTATATATGAATTTTAGTATGCTTGAGTGCAAACTCGTGTACAACAATTGGAATTTCGCATCAGGGTACTTCCTCCTATAGTCAATGATTGTATGCAACCAAGGAGATTCTTTAGTGCCTTCCAAGGTTCGTTGTAGATATCTAGGGTCTGGAGTATTAAGGTTTTGTGGGTATATCTCTTGTAAGCCCTCCCGAGACTATAACTCGGCCACTAGGGCCACCTAGGGGTTTAAAGGCTTGTTGCATACGCTAAATGCAATCGACGATGCCTGCGACGGTGAGTTAGGATTTTATTTTCTATTTGATTTGCTCGGGACTAGCAAATAATAAGTTTGGGGGTATTTGATAGACGCATTTATGTGTCTAATATAGCCCAATTGTATATATTGTTAGTACCCATTTTTGTACTTATTATGGTATTTTATTTATTTGTAGGTGTTTTTGGAAAAATAAGGTTTTGCGGCGAAAGTGACTGAAAATGTGGCATTTGGACCTCTGTAAACAGTGAACCGGAAGTACCCCAAAAGTATGCCGGAAGCGCCCTAGAAATGCACCGGAAACGCCCCAAAAATATGCTTGAGGAACCCAG
The DNA here is from genome assembly GCF_003573695.1 of Papaver somniferum. NCBI lineage: Eukaryota > Viridiplantae > Streptophyta > Magnoliopsida > Ranunculales > Papaveraceae > Papaver > Papaver somniferum. The sequence goes on from NC_039363.1 coordinate 113,594,092, forward strand.
AAAAATTACTATTTCCACCCCAATTGCTATTCGCACCCCAATTGCTATTCACACCCCAGCTCTGGTTAAGGGGCACCCTTCTTCTCAAATTCAAAAATAAATTTTGGCGGGAAAATTTTCTTTATACACTGGTAGATTTTCCAATCGATTTTTGAAGGTGTTATAAGGAGATTAAATCGCTGAAACTTAATAGGTATATGTGATATGGATATAAGAAGATATTTTGGTGGTTGGGATCGATCAAACTTGGCCAGATAATCGATTCTCGATTAAAGCAGGAAAGAAGAGATATCGGTTAAACTTGGAAAGAAAATTACGTAAAGATGTTGCATGGGTTGTGGAAGTTAAGTGCATATATTCTCCTAGGTTGCATATCAACAGATTGTGGATATTATCAAGACAATTAACGCATGCAGAGAAAGAAAATAAGAAATTATCCCCAAGAATAATTTTCCTTTACTGTGAAGATTTTGAGGAATTAATAACAAGATTTGATGCGCCTGGAATGTATAAATAGGAGATACATGAGTCCTAGAAGGGTGGTCGAGAGTTTGGGGAAGCGTTGGAGGCTACAGAGTGAAGAAAAATCGAGTTGCAGAGCCACCATTTCTACTGCTGCAACTCAAGAACACGAAGAACATTAGACAACCAGAGACAGTCGTTCATACTACAGTAACAACGACTGTCAGTTGAGGGTCGTAGTATTCTGTATACTACAACACTTTTAATTTATCGTTCTTTGTAACGGTGTTTGCAACAATTATAAACGTTGCAAACACCCGATTTTCATTATTATCTCCATTTCATCATTTGTACACCTCTTTTGAGCAATGAAAAATTCCTTTGAGCGTGTTTCCAATATGCGTAGTTAGAACCCATCACTGGGACGACGGAGGAGGCCGATCTTCATACATGGGTAATTTTGTTAATTCTTTTTAAGACTTTTGTATTAAAAATTAATTGAAATATGATTTAATTAAATTGGTTGTTATTTGATTAGAAGGGTCATGCTTAGCTTAGGTGATTTGATGTTCCATGCTTAACATTTACAATCAATGTTTTGAGAATCTACTTTTGGAAAATAAGAGTCCATATAATTTATGTTTTGAGCGATTATTGTTGAGAATAAATCATTGAGCCCTATGTTATGAAGATTGGCCGAATCATTAGTCCCAGTACCTCTCTACCAATTTGTCAATATTTTTGTATATAATTTTTATAAATCTAAAAATCCTTCACCTTCACAAGTCTGAGAGTTTGAACCTCATTACTACAACCCCACGAAAAAAACTTTAATCATTTTGGCGCCGCCGAAGCGGATTTGTGTTTAGGTAGAATTTTTAGGTTTTTATTATTTATTTTTACTATTATTTGTTCCTTTTTACGTTTCTTTTTGTGTCTTTGATTTACAGGTTCGAAGTGGAATACTAAGGACTTGGGAACAAAAAGCTTAAAGCTAAAAGCTAAAAGAGAAGAAAAAAAAAAGACATAATTTTTTTTTTAGGATTTGTAAATAGGCTTTATCTTTCATAATTTTTGTAATTTTTGGACTTTTTATTTGGACTTTATTCTGGACAATTGGACTTTATTCTTTTTTTAACCCTACGGAAGGGTATTATTATTAAAAAAATAAAAAATTATATAAACTGTGTGTAGGGAAGGACGACGATTACTATATCGTCTCGTCCCCTCGGGTTCGTACACGGGATAGGAGTCGTGGCCCGAGTCGACGACAACGGTTCATCCCCCGTATGGTACGGGAGGTAAGTCCAATCGAAACACTCGCGAATCCCCTGCAAGCGAGTTACTGTATGCCTTAAGGTGATAATTGTTTGAGGACGAATCGGACTGTCTTTATTTTCCTAGTAAAGGGCAAGGCCTGGCCTAAACAAGATAAGGGTTCGGATTTCATCACCGTTCCCTTCTTGCCCGTTTTAGGAAAACAAAACCTAACGCGAACCCAAGCTTTAAAATCTGATTAGAAAGAGACCTATAGGGTATCGAGCTTGTTAGGAAAAATTTTCGAAGGATATTGGTTACCTTTTAAGCAACTTCAAAGTTCATGATGACTTCTGGGAGGAAACAAGCCGCCTTGTAACGCCGGTGAGGCCTTGGGTATCAAAGCTCCATTGATCTTCCCTCGCCTCAGTTTCATCTCACATTAACTTGGATTGATCCAGAGGGGTTGCTCAAACTGTAACGAATTCCCCTTCGAGAGATAGAAGCTGGTCTAGAAACAATCTAAGTGGATCCATCATGCTTTTTGTTTGCTAGAAATATATAGGTTTGCTTTGGTGGAGTCGAGTCGGCCTTGTTTTTGATTGTATAGAATCCCTCTGTAGTTTATATTTCTTCGATGATGAATCCTTTTGAGGAGACGCCACCTGCGATGACGTTGCGAGAATATATGTCTAGAAATTCTCGTTATCAAGAGACGTCTTCAGAAATGACTCTTGGTGAATATATGCGTGGGCAGCGATATATGGATACTCCAACTTTTATTGAGGAATCACCTCTAACGATCTATGAGAAATATTATAAACATAGACCATGTAGTTGGGAACAAAGCTTGAGAATTCGTGAATATCAAAAATTATATTGTGATGATGATGAGGAGGAGGATGGTGATGATGATTATAATGATATTTCTAGTTCAAATCCAAATAATTTTAATAATTATTTACCTATTCAAAAGGACGAGGATTTGACTAGAAATACCCCCGTTTTAGACGATGATTACGAAACCGATGATGGTTTAGAGGAACCAGTTTATCTTGAGAGTACTGTTTTCGAGTCAAACGATTTAGAAACAATAGTCTTAGAAGAACTCGTAGAGATTAGCGGGGATGAACCTGACCTAGAAAAATCAATCGCCCACTTTCAGGAATCTGATGACCTAGAAATTAGGGAGATTATGACCAGTATACCTAGAGATGCCGAAAACTCTAAGTTTGGGGGTGATTATCATTCTCCATGTTCTTTAACTCTTAAAAATATCCCTCACTTGGGACTTGACATCAATGCCTCACCCATCTTACGAGACTATCTTCGTACTCGTTTTCCCGAACTTAATAATATTCAACACGAGTCTCAACTGTTAGAAACCCATCCTCTGATTGATGTGGTTAACCCAGGAAATAATACCAAGATTGACTTTGTTTTCCCACCAAAAACGTTTCTACCAATTGTGGGAACTTTTGATTTTAAGACGTGTCGGTTATTAAGTTTTGAGACTAAACCTAATCACTTTAGGATATTAGGGTCGACACATTTTCTTAAGGAAGACCACCTCTTTCATTGTGGTCAGCTGTGTGAGTCAAATCTAATTGACTTAGAGGATCCCCAGTTATTCAGGTTGTTGTTATGTGCTTATAAGTTCTTAGTTGAGTTTTTCCAGACTTTTAAACCTGAACTGTTGGATCTTAGCTATGAGGAAGTGCATCCAATGAAAATATTCTATCAAGATCCTTTCATAGAACCTGAACCTGAACCACAATGGGACATAGGTATCTTAATCAGGAAACTAGATAAGGGTATGTAGTACATGTTCATTTTCTTGGCTTGTTGCAGATTCCTTTTACTTGTGATAGCTCTATTTGGTTTCGGTAACCCACAATTATTTCGGCTATTGCTATATGATTCGAGGTGATTAAACCTTTCTTATTCTTGCTGAAGACTATAAACTTAGCACCTCTTGTGAGGTAACCCAATCTCATACAACCCGGTAATATCCTTCCTTCACTCTTTTGCTTCAAATAGTAACTGTCTCTCCTTGTTCATGCTTTTAATTTCATCTTTAGAACATTGAGGACAATGTTAATTTTAAGTTTGGGGGTATGGGAGAAACTTTTTAGTTGCAATTATTAAACTCCAGAGCCTAGAAATTTATGCATATTAAGGTTTGCACTAACTAATCTAAGTGGATGGAAGCATCTTGGTTGTAGGAGTTGAGGAACCAATCTGATTAGATGGAAACATCTATAGAGTCTATTCATAAAAGCACAGAGCTCAGGTGTTAGAAATAACATGATAGTTTCACCATATCTCGTTGAGTCCTTTTCACTTCTATTTTTATTTTATTTTATTTTATTTTATTTTGTTTTTAAACCATGTTTCTCTAAGTGATAGGTGGGGCCCACGATTCAAGTTGTTACCAATGCTAGGGTGAATTAGAGTGATTGAGATACCTTGAAAAAAAAAAAAAGAAAAAAAAATTTGAAAAAAAAATTTGAAAAAAAATTTGAAAAAAAAAATTGAAAAAATAAAAATAAAAATTGAGACCAGACCATTTGACCAAAAGGAATAAATTCAATAAAGTCGACCACTGGTACCCTTGTATATGCCAGTTGTGTTGACCTAGAGTTAGGTTATCGACCACTGGTACCCTTGTATATGCCAGTGTGTTGATATTAGTCAGACTAGTATCTCAATCCATTAGGATAGGTTCATTTTGGCGGAGGCCTTCAGACAGATATGGGAAACGCCGTTCACTTAGTAAACATCAAAACCATCTATGTTTTTCTATATCCATCTTCTTGATCTATCCATATGATTAGTATGACTCCGAATATGATGTCCATAGTGCAACTATCTGAGTGGATCTCTGTCACTTATATATGAATTTTAGTATGCTTGAGTGCAAACTCGTGTACAACAATTGGAATTTCGCATCAGGGTACTTCCTCCTATAGTCAATGATTGTATGCCAACCAAGGAGATTCTTTAGTGCCTTCCAAGGTTCGTTGTAGATATCTAGGGTCTGGAGTATTAAGGTTTTGTGGGTATATCTCTTGTAAGCCCTCCCGAGACTATAACTCGGCCACTAGGGCCACCTAGGGGTTTAAAGGCTTGTTGCATACGCTAAATGCAATCGACGATGCCTGCGACGGTGAGTTAGGATTTTATTTTCTATTTGATTTGCTCGGGACTAGCAAATAATAAGTTTGGGGGTATTTGATAGACGCATTTATGTGTCTAATATAGCCCAATTGTATATATTGTTAGTACCCATTTTTGTACTTATTATGGTATTTTATTTATTTGTAGGTGTTTTTGGAAAAATAAGGTTTTGCGGCGAAAGTGACTGAAAATGTGGCATTTGGACCTCTGTAAACAGTGAACCGGAAGTACCCCAAAAGTATGCCGGAAGCGCCCTAGAAATGCACCGGAAACGCCCCAAAAATATGCTTGAGGAACCCAGAAAAATTACTATTTCCACCCCAATTGCTATTCGCACCCCAGCTCTGGTTAAGGGGCACCCTTCTTCTCAAATTCAAAAATAAATTTTGGCGGGAAAATTTTCTTTATACACTGGTAGATTTTCCAATCGATTTTTGAAGGTGTTATAAGGAGATTAAATCGCTGAAACTTAATGGGTATATGTGATATGGATATAAGAAGATATTTTGGTGGTTGGGATCGATCAAACTTGGCCAGATAATCGATTCTCGATTAAAGCAGGAAAGAAGAGATACCGGTTAAACTTGGAAAGAAAATTACGTAAAGATGCTGCATGGGTTGTGGAAGTTAAGTGCAGATATCTCCTAGGTTGCATATCAACAGATTGTGGATATTATCAAGACAATTAACGCATGCAGAGAAAGAAAATAAGAAATTATCCCCAAGAATAATTTTCCTTTACTGTGAAGATTTTGAGGAATTAATGGCGAGATTTGATGCGCCTGGAATGTATAAATAGGAGATACATGAGTCCTAGAAGGGTGGTCGAGAGTTTGGGGAAGCTTTGGAGGCTACAGAGTGAAGAAAAATCGAGTTGCAGAGCCACCATTTCTACTGCTGCAACTCAAGAACACGAAGAACATTAGACAACCAGAGACAGTCGTTCATACTACAGTAACAACGACTTTCAGTTGAGGGTCGTAGTATTCTGCATACTACAACACTTTTCATTTATCGTTCTTTGTAACGGTGTTTGCAACAATTATAAACGTTGCAAACACCCGATTTTCATTATTATCTCCATTTCATCATTTGTACACCTCTTTTGAGCAATGAAAAATTCCTTTGAGCGTGTTTCCAATATGCGGAGTTAGAACCCATCACTGGGACGACGGAGGAGGCCGAGCTTCATACATGGGTAATTTTGTTAATTCTTTTTAAGACTTTTGCATTAAAAATTAATTGAAATATGATTTAATTAAATTGGTTGTTATTTGATTAGATGGGTCATGCTTAGCTTAGGTGATTTGATGTTCCATGCTTAACATTTACAATCAATGTTTTGAGAATCCACTTTGGCAAAATAAGAGTCCATATAATTTATGTTTTGAGCGATTATTGTTGAGAATAAATCATTGAGCCGTATGTTATGAAGATTGGCCGAATCATTAGTCCCAGAGCTCTCTACCAATTTGTCAATATTTTTGTATATAATTTTTATAAATATAAAAATCCTTCACCTTCACAAGTCTGAGAGTTTGAACCTCATTACTACAACCCCACGAAAAATCAATAATCAATTAGTTACAGAGTATACAACCTGTAATATATCCAGACATGGTAGTTGTTCTAAAACTCCCATTTAATCATTGAAACATCCTTGGAAGACAACAATGGTAACCTTACATACACCACTAGTGTAACACCCCGTGTTTTTAGCATGGCGCATGCTAAAGGATGCTCCATGATCCTATATGAAGCTTCATCAAAAGCTTCCGTTGCGTAGGAAAAGGAACATTGGCCCTTGGTCAATGTGTTGACAATGTTAAGCCAACATGGATGGACATCGGGTTGGCAGAGGACAACCAACATGGCTGGACATCGGGTTGGCATCGCACAGCCAACATGGATGGACATTGGAGTGGCCTATGGTCCAAAGACGGAAGTACAACCATCACGACCCTTCACGGGACCTGGCTCAGTAAATGTTCATCCGTCATGGCCGGACATTGAAACTGGCCTGTAAGCCAGAACTGAATGTACAATCATTACGACCGTACATCGCAGTTGGCCAGAATGGTAAGGTGCAGCCATCATGGCCTGGGGAGTTGATGAATGATTTTCGCTCACCCAATTTGAGTTGTAAAAATGTCAAATTAACATATATAGGGAGGGGTAGTTGGTTGATGATGCATATGCGGACTATGCACCAAGTAAGCTTCATAGCTTAGCCAGAAGAGTATAAATGATGCATAAGGATCATTTATAGTTGCATAGCCTCGCGAAGAGGGCATTTGATGCTTAGGAATCGTTATGCCATATTGCGAACCAAACATGCATCACTTGGATGTATTTTGACGGAACGGCATATACGAACTAGGACATCACCTTTATTGTTTGGCCACGGCCTCACAAACGAGTTGGTTTAAGTTTTAGTCCCTTCGTGGATGAACAACGGTCTGTGCTTGATCCCTTTAGAGTATGGAAGGGTACGCAGGCAGCGACAATGAGTTGTAGCATTGCCGGTCCAGCACGTTGGCCCCTCATATCATCTAAGCTCGGTATTTCGATGTAAGAGATGATTGTGGTCATGCTTGATGAGGCTTAGTTGTATGCCAACAAGTGGATGCTCATACTTCCTATCAAGCTACGTGGAGTTGGTAAACGAGATAAGGTAGGGAATTGCAAGGGCTTGGTGTGGCCTACGCCAAAGTCCAAGGATCACGCTTGGACAAGACTCGGTGGTATGACGGTTGGTCAGCTAGATAGAAAATTCAGTGATGAATTTCATACGTTGAGGCAGAGCTAGAGATGCATGCAATATGCATCAGCCTTGGCCTTATGGCCCTAGACCCTTTAGCGGACATGGGTAAGTTTGGAATGGTGTGGAAGCTAAGTTAGACGCATCATGCTCCACGAGCATGCTTGCAAGGGCCAATGGACGTGAGTTTTCCTATCTTTAAAGGCCCGGATCATAGCTTCATCATGGCGCATCGGGGAAGTTACGGCCTGCGGGGAAACAAGTCAAAGGCGTAATTTTCTGATCCGTCACAGTTGGTATCAGAGCAAGTTCTGAGAAAACTCTAGGGACTTGTGCGGAGTGGACTCGTCAAACAAGCACTGTTTCCTTCTAAAGGAAATAAAGTTGGAGAGTAGGCTAACTTTTGCTCGGAAAGGAGTTTGTAACTGTTATGCGAGTTACTATGCGAATCGAGTTGAGATTGTTTGAGTGTTGTGAGTTTTCTTGGCCTAAGTGGCACCCCACTTACGAGTGGATATCCGGAAGACCGTCTGGGACGGTGGGTAGACAATGGGGCTGATCATCCCCACATATTGGCAACTGGCCAATGGTGTGTGTTGTCAGGTCCGGCTAGCATCCCATTTACGAGTGGCAACCTGGACGACCGTTAGGGACAGAGGGCAATTGGAAGTTGTGTTCCACACAGTATTGCAAAAATAAGTGGCCCGCTGCGTTATAATCGTGCCAAACCTTTGGCACCAACCTTGTGAACTTTAGGGACTCCTGAGTGTGTAGTATGGGATGCACATTTGGGATACCTGGTCGAGATATCCTCTTGGCACTGGACAATTGCGATTCTTGGTATTGTTGTGGGCACTTTTGGATTCCTGGGCAGGCGGTATGGGACGATTTCTCAGAAGGTCTAAATTGTTGTTCACGATAACTTGAAGAAACCCGTGATTTCTGAGCATCTGGTATGGGACTTTTGCTCAGGAAATCCAAACCGAAGCGTTTGTCCACAATAATTTTGTTTTGAATTTCGGGGACGAAATTCTTTAAAGGGGTGAATAATGTAACACCCCGTGTTTTTAGCATGGCGCATGCTAAAGGATGCGCCATGACCCGAGATGAAACTTCATCCAAAGCTTCCGTTGCTTAGGAAAAGGAATATTAGCCCTTTGCCAATGTGTTGACAATGTTCAGCCAACATGGCTGGACATTGGAATGGCCTATGGGCCAAAGCTGGAAGTACAGCCATCACGGCCCTTCAAGGGACCCGACTCAGTAAATGTTCAGCCGTCATGGCCGGACATTGAAACTGGCCTGTGAGCCAAAACTGAATGTACAACCATTACGGCCGTACATCACAGTTGGCCAGAATGGTAAGGTGCGACCATCATGGCCTGGGAAGTTGATGAATGACTTTTTCTCCCCCAATTTGAGTTGTAAAAATGTCAAATTAACATATATAGGGAAGGGTAGTTGGTTGATGATGCATATGCGGACTATGCACCAAGTAAGCTTCATAGCTTAGCCGGAAGAGTATAAATGATGCTTAGGACTCATTTATAGTTGCATAGCCTCGCGAAGAGGGCATTTGATTCTTATGCATCGTTATGCCATATTGCGTACCAAACATGCATCACTTGGATGTATTTTGACGAAACAACCTATACGGACTAGGTCATTACCTTTAGTGCTTGGCCACGGCCTCCCAAACGAGTTGGTTTAAGTTTCAGTACCTTCGTGGATGAACTACGGTATGTGCTTGATACCTTTAGAGTAGGGAAGGGTACGTAGGCATCCACAATGAGTTGTAGCATTGCCGGTCCAGCACGTTGGCCCCTCATATCATCTAAGCTCGGTAGCTCGATGCAAGAGATGATTGCGGCCATGCTTGACGAGGCTTAGTTGCATGCCAAAAAATGGATGCTCATACTTCCTATCAATCTACGTAGAGTTGTTAAATGAGATAAGGTAGGGAATGACAAGGGCTTGGTGCGACTTACGCCAAAGTCCAAGGCTCACGCCTGGACAAGACTCGGCGGTATGACGGTTGGTCATCTAGATAGGAAATTCAGTGATGAATTCCCTACGTTGAGGCAGAGCTAGAGATGCGAGCAATTTGCATCGGCCTTGGACTTATGGCCCTAGACCTTTTAGCGGATAAGGGTAAGTTTGGAATAGTGTGGAAGCTAAGTTAGCCGCATCATGCTCCACGAGCATGCTTGCAAGGGTAAATGGAATCCTATATTTAAAGGCCCGGATCGTAGCTTCATCATGGCGCATCATGGAAGTTACGGCCTGCGGGGAAACGCGCCAAAGGTATAATTTTGCGGTCCGTCACAACTAGCTTCAAGTAATTTTCAAGTGATTAATCGATCAATACGAAACTTCCCAAGTTGACATCAAATGATTGTCTCGCACAAATCATATAAGATGTTTAAGGTAATTTTCACATGATCATCTTTTGACTTAATATTTAGTTTCCAACAAATAAATTGTCTCCAACTAAACTCGTCAAGAATACAATGAACTTAGTTAAAGATAAAAGCTTCTGACACATATTTCGAGAAATAGAGAAGCGAGATAAACTCGTATCGAAATTGCAAATGTGTATAATGTAAAAGTCTATATAGCTATACGGCTTAGTCTTATTGAATATAGAATAGAATATACTTCTAAGTGATAGATAAGTTTTAGTCTCCACATACCTTTTGTTGATGAAGTTTCTCCAAGATCTTCAATAGATCTTCTTCTTCAATTGGTTAACACTGTGAAGTCTAAAGCTCAACTACATACTTCTATCCTAATCCGAGACATAGCTATAAGTAGAATAGAAATCGAGTATATAGTTTTGATCAACTAAACTTGACAGACAAGCTTGAGATAGCAACGCTTGCGAGTTCGACCGAGATGTGCTCTAACATCTATATTTCTTTACTTTTAGAATACATGGATTTGGTTGAGAATGCTCTCGGTAAGTTGTGTTTAGAAGCTCACTTGTGTGCTTTTTTATAAGAAAGATTTTAGCAGTTATTAGCTAGCCGTTTTGTAATTTTAAAAATACTGTCGTTAATTTTCTAAAATTTAGACGTTGTAAATATAACCGTGATAGATATTATCGTTATCCAACGACTCTCTTTGAATTCTCTGTAAATACTCCATATTTCATTGCTTTAATCAAACGTGGTTTCGTGTTATTTTTGCCGTTATTAAACCAAGTTAATTAAATATAAGTCTAAATGTAATAAGTACTGATTAATTAAATTTTGAAGTCTCAATTTTTTGAATTAAGTTCTAAATCCAATTCTTAAGTTATATATATATATATATATTTTGAATCAATAAATATTACAACGTACAATATTCTTGACTTATTACTGCCTCATATTTTACAAGATATAAACTTTTTGACAATAAAACCTTAGATATGGACTTTAATAAAAATCTCGAATAATCTTTGACCTCATGGTTATCTTCATCTGACATATTTTCTATTTAATATGCTCTTGGACAGTTTTCCTTCGTTTTTGCAACTTTGGTTGGTAATTTTCAAAACTTAAGCTCTTCTTTGTTTTTTAACAGAAAATTTTCCTGGATTAACATCTAAAAGTTGTACCACTCTTCCCCCTTTACTAAAAAAATAAAAAATTAACACATATCTTATCTAGTTTGGCTTCACAAAAAGGTGTAATAGTTTTTTGAGACATTTCAATTGAGGAATTCAAAATTCTAGAACTAAAATTAGAAGGAATTTTGGTGGAGAAAATTCAAGAGAAGATTGAATTTTTGTGTAATTTGAGTGTTTCAAGGGGTGTGTTATTTATAGAAGTAAAAAAATAATACTCGTTTGAAATTCAACCATTATTGAAGAAGATAGACTCGTCTCAAGCTGAGATGACCATCTCTATCTTCGATTGTCGGCTCAATCTTCTACAATAAACCTTTTCACCACCGACCAAAACCGGGTTTCAGGTTTGTCCATCCACATGGGATAGACTTATTCGTTTTCCATTCTCCCGTTGGACTTTCTTTAACATTAATAACCAATTCTAAAAATAAATATTTGAAGGATTTTTTTTAGAGAGATTACTACTAAGGCAAAAGCCATATTAACACCCTGATAAGTCCTTCTCTGCTTCCTGTGATGCGAGAATTTAAGGTGATAAAGTTTTTGGGCATGCGGGCAAGGGATGTTGTGGTGCAACATGTGGGATGCAAGTTTCGTGATATTGTTATTATTGATGCAATAATAGATCAAATTATTTTAATCCATTATTTTTTAATTTGTTTTTTATAATCAAAGGCCTTCAAAAAGGCTAATAGTCCCTCTCAACCTTTGGTGCGAGCCAAGCAGGAGGCACATACCAGTACATAGAGGATTTCTTACATGTTTCCCATTGAGCTATCTCATGAGCAACAGAATTACAAATTCTAGGTTGAAAACTAAAGATACGGGCAGATAGCTTAGAATAATACAACTTAATGTCTTTAAATATGGCATCTGTACTAGGATCACCATCAAAAAAACCAGAAGAGAATTGTTCCACCAACTTCTTAGCATCGCTTTATATGATGATATGAGTCATCTTCTGTTCCACTGCTTTCTTAAGAACTCTCCTGATAACTCTAGCTTCCGCTTCTTCTACAGACGAAACTTCAAACACTACAGCAACACAGAAAGAGGCTTTGCTTGTGAAGTCTCTCATCACATAACCTGCACCATTATCTCCAGTAATTTCATCGAAGTCTCCATATGTATTACATTTTATCCCACCTAACGATGGGGGCATCCATTTGTGACTTAGAACAACAGGGGTAGTAGGAGTAGCTACAGGGGTAGTTTTCCTAGTGAGAAGCATAGCTCTAGCTCTTTCTAAGACAAAAGTATGATTTTCAGACAAATTTTGAAAAACCAGATTGTTTCTACTAGTCCAAAGAGACCACAGGATGGCAAAAAAGAGACTTTGAGAATCGTCAGGCAATCTGGAATTTTAGTCCAGGAGCCAAAACATAAGCCACCGATGAAAAATTTTCTGAGAAAATAAAGAACTGTTTATGCAGAAACTGGACAAAAACCAGACCTTAGAGGCGAAAGGGCACAAATCTAAAGCATGCATGATGTTTTCATGAGGATCCTTGCACCTTGCACATTCAACAGAGTGCATAGGCATTCTAGTGTGAAGGACAATTCTAGCAGGTAAAGCATTTTTTGCTGCTTTCCAAAGGAATAATTAAATTCTGTAAGGAACTCTAATTTTCCAAATATGCAACCAAAGATTTTTACGGGGAGAGGGTTTGATGCCTCTGAGTCCCAAGTAGGCAGATTTTGAAGAAAATTTACCATTCTTTGAAAGATCTCAAGCCCTCCTATCAGGAGTGCAAAGATGGATTAAGGGAATAGTGACAATCTTCTTAACAGAAGCATCATCAAAGTAGGTAATGAGTATAGACACATTCCAGGTTCTAGTATTATCATCAATGAAATAATCAACTTTAATACTAGGGTCAAGAGGGACAAGAGGGTTTGGGGTTGCAGAACCCAAAGTTGGGATCCATTTATCACACCAAGGGTCAATAAATTTTCCATCACCAACAATCCAGGAAATAAAAGGTTTTATCAACTCCTTTATAGCATGCAAGCATTTCCAGGTCCAAGAACACTTATCAGGACATTTAGCATTTAGAAAATCAGTTTTAGAGAAATATCTAACTTTTAAAATCTTGGCTAACATGCAGTCAGGATTTTCAATAATTTTCCAGACATTCCTAGCTAATATAGCAAGATTGTTTATTTCAGCTTTTCTGAATCCCAACCAACCTTCAGATTTAGGAGATCAGAGAGTATCCCAACCCAGAAGGTGAAGTTTCCTATCTTTTGGGTCTAGAGTCTCTCCCCACCAAAATTTGCAAAGGTGAGCATCCATCTGTCTGCAAAGATGTTTTGGGATTAAGAAAGTCCCCATCTGAAATAAAGGAATGGCTTGACCAATTTGTTTGACCAAAGTAGTAGCAGCCTGAGAAAGGAGCTTATGCATCCAGACAGTAATTCTGGCATCCACAGCTTGGAGAATACCCATATGGGTTTGGATTTTTGAAGATTGGAAAACAGTAGGAGTCCCAAGATATTTCTCCCCTAAATCTCTGCTTTAAATCTCCAGAATATTAGCCAAAAGGGACTTCCTATGTTCAGGAATTCTTCTACTGAATAAAATACCATATTTATCAAATTTAATTTCTTGCCTAGAAGCTAGACAGTACTTTTGGAGGTAGTCTTTTATAGTATTGAAATTTTCTATGGTAGCAGAAGTAAACAGAAGTGAATCATCAGCAAACAGAAGATGAGTCATCTCAGGGCATTTTTACAAACGTTGATACCACTCAGGGTACCCTTCCTTTGAAGATTATCTATATAAGAGGAAAGATCCTCAGCACAGATAATATAGAGGTAAGGGGATAGAGGATCCCCTTTCCTTAGACCTCTTTCAGGTTGGAAAAAACCAGTAGGGCTACCATTTAAAAGAACAGAATAAGAGACAGTAGAGACACATTGGTTTATGAGTTTAATCCAATTTTCAGCTAACCCCATTTTCCTCAAAACTTTTTCAAGAAAAGACTACTCCAATTTATCATAAGCTTTAGACATGTCAAGTTTGATTGCAGCAGTATCCCCAACTTTTTCATTATGATTGACAGAATATATGGCTTCATTTGCTAGAAGAATATTATCTGAAATACTCCTCTTTGGTATGAAGGCACTTTAGTTTTGGGATATGATATTGTTCATAAAGGGTTTTAACATGTTAGCTAGAGTTTTAGAAAGGATTTTGTAAATGAAGTTACATAGTCCTATGGGTCTATACTGGCTGACCAACTCAGTGAAAGGGACTTTAGAGATAAGAGCAATATTGGTTAGATTGAAGACTTTAGTATGCCCTGTTCTGAAGCATGTTTGGGTCATATCAACAACAGCTTCTCCAACAATATCCCAATTTTTTTGATATAATAAGCCTGTGAAACCATCTGGTCCAGGGTTTTTCCCCCCATTTGAAAGACAATATTTTTAATTTCCTCGGCAGTAAGGGGTAGGTTTAGAGTATCATTATCTTCAGCAGAAAATTTTACAGGCAGATTATCAAAATTTCATCCTGAAAACTGGTGTGGCTGAGAAGAATAAAGATTTTTGAAATAATCTATGAAAGAATTCCCAATACTATCTCTATCAGTTAGAATAGCATTAGAGGAATCTTGATCCAGCTGATAGCATTTCTCTTTCTCCTGAAAAGAGTGACTCTATGGAAATAGGGTGTGTTTCTGTCACCTTCCATAAGCCATACCTATCTAGATTTTTCTTTCCAGTAGAGTTCTTCCAGAGTGTAAAGGTACTCTAGTTTGGATTTGAGTCTAGCAGAAACAGTAGTATCAGTAGGGGCAGAAATCTGTAAATCTAACAACTCTTTCCTGATGGTAGATGTATCAGTTTGAATATTACCAAAAGAAGATTTGTTCCAATCTCTAAGTCCTTTTTTTGTACTAAGAAGCTTAGCTCTTATTTTGGAGGCTGGAGATCATATAACATTAACAGACCAATAATTTGCTATAATGTCTCTGCAGGTTGGATCCTCAATCCACATTTCTATGAAATGGAAAGGTCTAGGCATGCAAATATCCTCATAATTAAATCCTACGTGCATGGGACAATGATCTGAAGAATCCCTAGGGAGGTTATTAACACAAAATTTAGGACAAAGATCTTCAGCAATTTGGTTTAAAAAACATCTGTCAAGCCTTTCAAGAATTAAATCAGGACCTTGTTGCATATTGGACCAAGTAAATCTAGGACCTGAAAAGCAAAGATCATACAGGTTAAAAACAGAACATAAGTTTCTAAGATGTTCAAAATCAGGATCATTTACTTCAAGACCTCCATTTTATCTTCAGTTCCTAGAAGGGTGTTAAAATCTCAAATGAAGAAAACAGGATCATCTATGGGAGCATTAGGTTGTTGGCATTGTTGGCATTAGGTTGTTGTTCCCAAAAAACAGGTCTTAGACTACTATTAGTTTCTCCATAAACAAAATGAATATGACAATTTTTTGAATGTCAGTTGAAGTAACATAGATGCCCCTCAAGCTGGATGAGATAACATTCAGGTGAATGTCCTTTTTCCAAGCCAAAACCAGACCATCACTTCTACCAACACTAGGGACATTGAAGGTGCAGGGAAAACCCATATTTTTAAATTTTCTAGTCGCCATATCTTTACCCATTTTAGTCTCAGAGAAGAAAATGATATCAGGGTTAACATTCCTACACAGCAGACTAAGTTCTTTATTTGTAGATTTTTTTCCAAACCCTCTAATGTTCCAAGCTACAATATTAATGTTGTTGATAGGGAATTCATTCAAAGTATAATTGATATTATCAAACGAAGGATTTGAGAGTATTGAGTCCACCTGAGTGGTAGAGTCAGATCTACCACCAAGAGAAGTACTAGTACCATAACCACTCTGGGAAGTGTGTTGGGAGGAATCGAGACTAGAACTAGAAGCATAGAGAAGAGAGTTGTCATAAACACCATTTTTGCTTGAGGGATTGTCAGCAGGTACATTACAGCTTCCAAAGGAGTTGAACGTCGGTTGGGTGTTGAGGTAACATGTTGAGAGGTCAATAGCTGGTAAATCCCCCAATTTGGTAATTGGAGGACACAGTTGAGCATAATCAGGATCAGTAGATGCTTGTTCTTCAGGGATAACCACAATGCTAGCCAAATTGGAATTAGCTGTGGTACGTTTCCTTAAATCAGCCCCGGGGTTAATTTTTCTTTTGAGATTTGCTAGAGCATCTTGTTCAGCTGAGTTTACTGATCTTCTAGTGATGATAGGGTTGGTATTTGGGATTGCAGCAGTTTTGAACCTTCTTGATGAGTTAGTGGTACGAATCGGACCACTAGGGGTTGGCTCAGTACCAGAGATGGAGGCAACAACAGTAACATTTTGAGTGGTAACTTGTTTGCGAATAATTGGCAGACCATTCTCCAAATGAGTTAAATGTTGTTGAACAGGACTTACATCAAATATCTTCAGGGTAGTGGATCTGTTGACAAAAGGGCCCATCTGGGAAGCATTTGACAAGCTCTTCTTGATAGTGTTTTCCATTCTTTGATCAGTAGCTTCAGCTTTTCCTTTATTGTGCAGCTCAATAGCTGGTGATTCAACCTGAGTTTCTGGTATTATGTCATTTTGTTGCATGATAGTATCATTGATAGCTGCAGAAGAAGTGTTGACTTGCTTGGTTGTAGTGGGCATCATTAGCTTTGAAACGGCTGGAAGAACATACTTACTGCAGGAAGCATCAAGTTCTTTGATCTTATTTTGTTTTAACTTCCAAGCAGGACAGTTCTGATCTTTATGATCAAGGATGCGACAAGATATATAGAAATACCTTGGAACTATGATGTGTCTACATTCAATAAGGAAGGGTTCACTTCTACCACTTGTAAAGAGAGGAATACATGTTGGTAAGGCTTTCTGCACTGGAATCCTAATGCACACTTTGACATTCTTTTTAAGGGGATGTTTACCAAAAGGATTTTGTGCTTCAAGTATTTCTCCCATACTGAGAGTGAGTTTCTGTAAATCCTCAAATTCTGTATATTCGTTAGGAATATTGCACAGAATAAACCACATAATTTCTTCATCAAAGGAGAGTTGATTGTTTACAGGTCATCCTTCCACTGGTACCACTTTTAACAGCATAAGATAACCACAAACAAACCAAGGCTTTTGAGAATTGATTCTGTTGAAATCCTCTTCAGATAAGTATCGGATGAGAACTTTGTTTCGCTGACCATTAAAAGTGGTAATAGCTGGATGTTGAGTTAAAGGCCAGTTATTGCAGATATAAAACCTGATGGAAGAAGTTGGAATCAAAGTTTCACAACAAGCATATCCCACCATACACCATTTTCAATTGCTATCGGCTTCAGCTAGAACAACTTTTTTGTCGATGAAAACTGGCTTAGCAAGTATAGATGGTAAAGTTAGTTTCTCAGCCATTTGATTCGAGAGGGTTTGGATTTCTTGGTTCAAGTTTTGAGTGTTCTCTGAGGAACTTGGGATTTCCATACTGTAAGAGAGTTCGATATAAATGACAATGGGTTGATAGAGATCAATGCTCCAAAGAACTAATATAAAATACAGGTGCAGAGAAAATAATCTCTTGTTGGTACTGTGTTGATATTGGTTACAGACAATATGAATGAAGGAGAGACAGGGGGTTTGTTTGTTTATGGGTTTGAACCTTAAAAAATGGAATAAGAAAATTATTGACTATGAACTGAAAAGGGTTCAGGGGAAATTTGGTGTAAGGTAGCTATTGTTGTACTGCAAAGCTTACTTTTGGGGATAGAGTTAACATAAAGAATGTCGCTTTCATATCCTTGCTTCTTGGGCATTATCAATTTTGAAGTATTCACGTGAGTAGTATGGACAACACTCCATATATGGATAAAACCAATAATACAATGTTGTGTTTTATGTGGTAGGTTATGGTAGAAATGTATGACGTAGTTTGAGATAGTTGGATATTTATTTGGTTTGTCTTTTATTTGGTAGAAATCATTATATTGATACAAGCCGCCAAATGTATTAATGGTAGAAGAAGAATATGGAGAGAGGTAAAAAAGAAATGGAGGGAAAATGTTTAATTTTGAAGATGGTTTGGAAGGTATTGTTGTGGTTCAATAGGCAACATAGGTTTGGTTGTGGTGCTAGTAACCCATCTGGCAGACATGCCCCAGACCCCAATGGTGCCTATCGACTGATGCTGCCTTCTTCTAGTCTGCATAAAACACAAAATTTTAATTAGACCCCAAAACACTTTGTGGGAGTTAGGTGACCTACCAATTCAACACTTGAAAGCAGTTATGTGGGAAGTTAATGGTAATGAAGAAGTTAGGTTTTTAAAATAGGTGTTTATAGAGTAACTATGAAGAGGAAGTTGGAATAGGCACGCATGGCTTTGAAGGGGCGTGAGTAACCAGGCGACGGGACTGATTACCAACAACCATAAATGCCAGTTAATGAAGGCAATTTTCCCTTTAAAAGGTTGGTTTTGGATGGAATTAACATATCCATTAGTTATTTTACCAGAAGGGGAAAAGATTAGGCTTAAGATCTCTGAGAATGGCGGGCTCCAGTAATTCCAATCAAACCAATGTTCAACTGAATGCCGGTGAAGGGCTTCCCATTGCACCACCAGAATCGCCTGATATGCACAAGCCAAATCACTCCTTTCTTCTTTGGGTTTAGAGGAATTGCAGAAGTTAAGAATTGATGTCCAGTCTGAGACCGATCATCAAATTCGAGAGAAAATACGTCGGAGGGAAGAGGAGGAGGCTGCTCGTCGGAGGGAGGAGAGGAGGATCGATGATCTTTATGTTGTGTGGCTACCAAAATACCTTGAGCGACGAGATAGAAAGGATGAGGAATGGGCGGAGAAACATACAAAATCACCAAGGTATGAGAGTGCAACAGAGAGTGATTTTGAGGCCTCTGAAGGGCTTGAGTATAATGTGGAAGAAATAGACACCAATGACCTTGATTCTGATGCTGCAGAAGACAAGCGCAAAATGGAGGCTTATCATGAAGGGAATTTGAAAAGAAGGTTTGAATATGAGCTTGCCAATACCAAGATCTTTGCACGCACCATGAATGAAGGCGAGTCAAGCAGAGTGAATGTGAGGATGCTAATTGCCAAGTCCGATGAAGATGATACTGATGAAGAGGGTGGTGGGGGTAGCAGTGAGGATGCATCATCTTCCAGTGGGACTTCGCCTGCACCATCTGACAGTGATGATAGCGAATTTTATGAGGAAGAAGGTTGGGGTACCGATGAAGAGGATTTATGGTAATCTCTTCAGAATTACCAGGAGAGGCTAGATTTTCAGGTTGTGCATACAGCTTGAAAACGGTCAATAATTTTTTAACAAAAAAACTTTTCTGGTAATTATTCTTTGTTCCGACCTTTTTGAATCTACTGCTGATGATAGTAATCTTCTTCTTTTGTCGTTTTAAAGTTTGGTAAGATTTATTTGATGTTTTTGGCTTTGATATGTGATAAAGTTCGGGGAGGGTTTTTGTTTTAAGGTAATAAAGATGGAAGGGGTGAGAGTATTTTTTTTAGTGGTATGGAAATATGTAGTGACTGGGATTTGAATGTTTATATCCAGATGTTTGAAGTTAAATTCGGTAGTTTGGTGTTTTGGAGTTTCAGTGTTTGGAAAGTTTGATAGATTGCAATATGTAATGAAACTTTGGAAATTTTTAATGTTGAACTTAGTGAAATGTTTGTACTTTGTGTCAAGAATCATGAAGAAGTACTCGCATGTCTTAATGTAAGAAAGAACAATGTTTAGCACTGATTTTCTAATTGGAGTTGTGATAAGAATCAGTAGAGATTTGAAGATGATATAACAACTAATGAAAATTACAAAGAGAATGAAGGATTGAAGAATACTAGCAATGTTGAATCTCTGGGAGAAATTTTCAGAGAACATGAAAGGAGAAACTAGAATGCATACGTCAGGATGACGTTGCAGAGCTTTTCTATAGAAGTCGGCATGTATTTCATCCTTTTAATCCATTATTCTATCCTCCTGGTGGATTTGGAATTATTTTCCGAGGGCATTCAACATTAAATGGGGTCTTTTAAATATTTTCTTCAACAAAATTTATCGCTTGGCGTCACACAATGTGGAGGGATAAAAAGAAAAAAACTTTAAAATAGTTGTTGTTTGTACTTTGCTAGTTACTTTGGAAAAAAAGAAATAAGATCACTTTTAATGAAAAAGCTGAAAGAAAAGAAATAAATAAGATCACTTTAGTTGAAACTAGGGGAGAGCAAATTTTTTCCTGGCTAAATTGGGGCCTATGCCCATTAATTTGGGCCTACGACTACATGACAAAAAAGGTCATTGAAAAATAAAAAAACCACCCCTTATCCATTTTTTTTTAAAATGGCTAATTTATCTCTTGATTAATTAGCATTAATCGGGTGATTAATTGATGTTTAATCAAATTAAACTAAAAATTAACTAATCTTGATTCTTCATCAAAACGTGATTTTTTTTTTGAAAAAAATCAAACCAAAATCGGTATATGTTCGTGCTCTCATAAACCGATTCTGCGTTGATTTTTTCAATTCACAAAAAAAAGCCAGAATCGGTTTTTACAAATGTACACAAAAAAACGATTATGGGAAAGAAAAAAAGACCAAACATAATTTAAATCATACTCGATCTGAAATGAGTATGATTTCATACTCGATTTCTGTTCACGTATAAATTCATATACTCATTTTGAGATCGAGTATGAAATCATACTCATTTTGAAATTGTGTAAAACCATAGTCATACTCATGTTCAATTTGGATATAACCAGAATCGATTTACACGATACACACATATAAACCGATTATTGACACTGCACAACAGGAATCGGTTTATAAAAGTGCGCATGTAATCCGATTCTAACAAAAAAAAGATACAGAAAGATTGTAAATTTTTTCTTACAACAATCGGTTTACTCGACACACATATAAAATCCTATTCTAGCATTATACATCAATAATCGTTTTTATAAGTGCTAATGTAATCTGATTATGGGCTAAGCAGTTATGAATTCAAATGGTAGATAATTGGGCTATATGAACATTAACATTACAGATTCTGGTTCAAATTTCTCGAACCACAAAACATATCCAGAACAATCGGTCTTTGTGGGCATGAACATAAACCGTTTCATTTGCAATCGGATCACAATTTGTAGTGTTAATGGGGACACAACGTAGTTTAGATTGAGAAGAAGAATCAGTTGAAATGGAGATGAAAATAAATTTGATTTTGATTTTGATTTTGATTTTAGTTTTTAATTTTATGATTTTGATTTTGATTTTGGTTTTTAATTTTATGATTTGAGTTTTATGATTTTGATTTTAATTTTTAATTTTATGATTAGGATTTAACGGGAACACATTTGTAATGTTAGTATTCGATAAAGGATAAGTTGGTAGTTTCACCTCTTAATAAAAAAGAATTGTCCCGTAGTGTAGGCCCAAATTAATGGGCATAGGCCCCAATTTAGCCGGGTATTTTTGTAGTGAAGTCCAGGATCATGTTGTGGTGTTCTGGTTTAGAAATTTTTTAAAGATATTCTTACTAACCGTGTTCTCCATGAATGAAAAGCTTTCATTCCTATGTAATGGTTTCATAATTTTGTCTAAAAATTTTTCTTTGATAAATTTTAATTTGTTTCTTCAAAACGGAAAGGAAAATATTTTTATCAAATCACTAGAGTTTGTGTGCACCCTGCGTTAAGAAACAAACAAAAGAAACAACATGTTCTTTCTTTTTCTTCTTTTTTGCTAGTAGAGGAAGTATATTTTGCTATTGGTTAAACACCTAGTCCAGTAAGTATTGTTATAAAGCCCCTTTCCATATTCTCAACCTTCTCATTTCATTTGCCATTCTGTTTGTGAGTTGTGACCAAGATGAAGACTTCTGTTTGTTCAAGGAGGTGCAAAACAAGTATAATCTGTTAGGCAAAGTTGAAGCGATACGGAATATCCAATGTCTTACTTAATGTTTTAAAATGACTGATAACTAGAATCAAATATTCAATCAAACGGGGAGATAGTATTTAGGATGGTAATTGGTAGTTTCCACAATCACGCTAAATGAAATTATTAGTTCCTTTACTTATAACAAAGGCATTCATTTTGGCATGCACAAGGATTTAATCACGACAAAAGATGGCAGTCAGCAATCTACTTGGGGTTGTATTTTCTTGGTAAGCAATCATCCGTATAATTATTAGGCTAAATTTGCCGGATCACATCTATCTGGTAGGCAATCGTCCAGGTCCTAGCGCATTTTAAAACCATCTTAATCCCACAACACTCCGGAGTCGGGTGGGTTATATTGCTGGCTTAGACTTGGAACTGGGTTGCACAGACGCGGACACGACACGATGCGGATGCAGACACTACAAATTTTTAAAAGAACTAGGACGCGGATACGTATATACATATTTTATTTATATATACAATTATGTATTTATAGCAAAGTCAAGAGTTTCGATCCTAAAAATTAGAAAATAATGTTATATGTATATAAATTTCAAAAGAAAATGAGAAATCGTTTGTTTATAAACTTCGAATGTCAAGCAATCAATCACTATTAAACACATGACACAATCAAAATGCATTTTTAGAATAACACATGCCCAACCAAAAGCATATGTGATGTCATTTCCAATTACAAAACCCTAATAAAGACTTAAATGATTGATCGAAATGTTTGTCTTTCTTCATTTAGTTAATAATAATAAAAATAAAGGAAGATGTTTAAATGAAAATGAAAAGAAAAATGCTTTAAACTCGAGCCATCGGTGCGTCCAAACAAAACACGCGCGGGACGCGCATATTGGTACGTCGGACAGGCGTCGTGTCAGTACAACCCAGCCTTGAAATGAAAAGGACGGAACTGAAATGGAGTTTTGTCATTTGTGAATCGTGATTATGATTCAGAATTTTTCTGATTCGTGTGGGACCGAATCTGTAGATGCTGAATGGTACGCGTACGGGCACGAGGCGCTTCAGAGATGCTTCAGATAATATAGTCGGATAATATTAAAATATTTTTAGTGATCCAGTTTCCAAGCATAAGATTGAAAGAAAGGAAAAAGACACATATTTTGATCTGAAATATCTTAGGGCTGCTTTAACGGAGTGATTTTTCCACGTACGGAGTAATGGGATTTATTGTATCGTCCTCATCGGCATAGACTTTTCTTAGCCTTGTGGTGCTGAATAGGAAAACATGTGGTGGCTTTCCTCAAACCATGCTGACGACTCAGAAAGTGTCAGAACTGGTCCGATTTATAGTTCTGCTTGGCCGGTTAAATCAATTTGACTTGCGGCCGTTGGTTTTGTGCAAATTCTGATTAACTATCTAATATCGTCCAGATTCATTTGAAAGCTTCATACAGTATGAAGTACTCTAATTTCATGATTATTAACTGATAATCCAGTGTGTTCGATGTTTAGGTTACAGCCAAGGAAAGTCTATTCAAATTAACCAATACCTTCTTGTAGACTTGGTCCTTGGGAATGTTCCAAATTGAAGCTTCCTAATATTGATGCTACTTGTGCAACTTGAACTTTTTTTTCTTCTTTTTAATAAAAGGATGGTTCACCGTAATGTTTCACGCCTATGGGTTTCGTTTTTGATACCAAGAGTTCCCACTGTGGTGATCTTTCTCAATATTCACACGGGAAAACAAAACATTATGCTCTGAATATGGTATACTTGACATCATAACTATTCATTTCTTTTGCTAAGTCTAACTTAAAGAATGTTATCGTGTATCCGGTACATAGTCAAGTGTCCCTTAGGACATACCATAAATGGCATAACATTGCTAATAGTCAACTGTCCCTTCAAGGACATACCATAAGAGGACATACCATAAGATTGTTAATACTCAACTGGACACATATTGCTGTTGTTTATAGTCGATAAGAGATCAAGTGAACAGTATAAAATACTCAGGTGTATGTGTATGGATTTTACATAATCAACTCGACGACTTGATAACGGAACACACGATTCGGTGGTTAAATACCTCTTTATCGCTTAAAAACCAAAAATGATTACGGCAGGTATGGAGCAGGCACAACGTGTTCCTATCCTATAAGTTGCCAAAAAAACAAAAAAACATTTTATGCCCCACAAGTTTAGGAACTTATTGCTCACCACAGTGAAATGGAATTGGTTGGTGTTGTTTCTGGTGCTCAAACTATTGAGAATGTTGAAACGCCTAAATAAATGACAACATAATGTATGACGTCACTAGGGGTGCAATGGTCCGGTACGACCAGGTTCTCTTATGGAACCGGTTCATGTACTTGGTGTTGATCGGTACCTCATTTTGAGGACCAGTCTCTGTACCTGTACCTGGATTGTATCGGTCCTCCGGTACAAGACCGATACCGGATTTTTTACCCGAAAAACATTACAAAATATAAGACAACATTTCCAGAAGTTCAATGTTCAACAATCCAAAATAAGTTCAGGTTGCATACATACTTAAGTTCAACATTTCCATAACTTCAAAACAACAATCCAAAATAAACAACATTTCCACAACCATAAGTCTGTCTACGACAAGTCGACAAGAAATGGCTGCACAGTCTGCATTTGCAAGTTGCAACTCTAGGACAAAAATCTGCACCTTCCTCTCCAATAAGGCCATTGATAGGATAGCACAACCTCAACTTGTGTGTGTTACAACCGGTTCAGAACAAATAGCAAGCAAATACATAAGAAGTTCATAACTACAGTTGAATTTGTGTAGATTGAATATTTTCAGTCCATTTATTTCCATACATTACATAGTAGAAATGAGAATTTGATATAGAAATGAATCCAAATTATGTTTCAACAAGGACATCAAGATAAAGAAAGTTACCAATCTTCCATTTCTTAGCAAGGAGCCAAGAAAAAAACTTCAAGCTTTTAGGAGATTTTCAATTATGACTGCAACAGGCAAAAAAAAGATAAACAAGAAGTAAGTACCAGACTACCGATACAAGAAAAGTGTGTAATATTAAAGAAAACAAAAAAGAAGAAAAACCTAAATAAGTACCTGTCGCATCTTCACCATCATCGTCAGGTACATAATCACATAGAAGATCAAGAGAAATGGATTTTTGTAAATAGATTTGTGTACAGATCAATGCCTCAACTGTCGTTGTAGACATAGAAGCTCTCCATGGAGTAAGCACGCGCTTTCCGGTGCTAAAAGTTGATTCAGAGGCAACTGAAGACACGGGCATGGCTAATATATCTCTTGCCATGTATGACAGTACCTTATACCTGTTTGCATTAGCCTGCCACCAAGCCAATATGTCAAAGTCGTCATCTTGATCTACTTCACGCATTTTTCCATCCATCACATCTGTCAAGTACCTATCTAACTCTGTTGTTCTTGCTTCTTCAACACAACTTGGGTTGTCCCAATGATGTCTCTTCCTTGATTGAATTATAGATTTAAACATCTATTCAAATGCTTTCGTAGTCCAGAAGTGCCATTATTGTCATTGTGAGCAACATATGTCTTGTGGAAGTGATGACATTCAGCAAGATCATCATTTATCCTAGTCATTTCCAACCAAACAGTTGATCTCACTTTGTCGTGCTTCTTTTTGCTACCACCAACTTCAACTGCTTCAGCTGTACTTGTTGGAGTTGCATTTTCAGATTCATTTGTGTGAGATGCAGCTTGAGAGGATGATCCAACTTCTGTTTGTTGAGTTGTACTTGTAGTTGGAGTTGCATTTGTAGTTGGAGTTGAATTTTATGTGGTCATCTAACAAACATAAAACAGAACCAATTACATTCAGATTATTGCATTCACACACCAACGATTACAATGCACATACAAGCAATCACACACCAACAATTACAATGCACAGACAAGCAAAACCAACCAGAGATTTTTTCTCTCTTCCATTTATGAGTCATTCCAACAAACATTTGAAATGCAACAACAGTTAATGAAAATGCATATATTGGAAGACTCATTCGAATACATTTCTAATGTGAATAGATAAACAAATAATGGCAGCATAAAGAAATTAAAGACACAATCCAATCCTTGTATCCATGAATCAGAAATTAGCTTTCATTATAGCTTTTTCCTGCAAAAATTTACATCCCCCCACCCAAAACATCATTTCTAGTTTGTTTCTCCTCACTCTAGAACCAATTTCAATAGGCATATAACAAACCCTAACTTACTCTTACACAAAAAATCCATCAACAAGAAACATGAAAAATCAGACATTAAAGTTGTTCATTAGAAACCCCATATCCCCCTAACCATGTTCTAAAAATATAAAAACCCAATTATTAAACATAAAAACCCAATTTCTTAGAACATTTATCTTTGATTGAGTTACCCAAAATGAAATAAGATCAAATCACAGTTCAGTAGATGAACAGAGCAAGAATAGAAAGAAAGATTTACCTTCAGTCCTTCACTCCACTGAACCCAATTTCTTCAAGGATATATAGAACTGATGAGTTGAAAGAGATGGAGATGATGAGTTGAATCTGTAAACAAGTAAAAACCCTAAATCAATCTACAATCAAACCCTAAATCAATCTACAATCAAACCCTAAGGAGAAGAATACTTACCTGATACAGATGGTGATACTCATACACAGACACACTGATACTGTGAATCACTGAATCTGAATGATAGAGGGAAGAACAGAAAAGAATGCTACCGCTGAGAAAAAAAGAAGAAGAAAAATGAGAGTGAACTATTCTCTCGATATTCCTATACCTATCTTGGACGGCTATGATTAAAAACCTATCTAGATCTTAACGGCTAATAATCACCGGTACATATGGTCCGGTTCAAGTATGGTCCTCCCCAAGAATTGGTGTCTGTACCGGTCTATCCCGGTTCTCAACTTCCAGAACCGGTCCCTGTACCGGCTAGACCGGTTCGGGTTCGGTATTTCCGGTTCCACTCCGGTTCAGGTCATCTCAACCGGTTCTTGTGCAGCCTTAGATGTCACTAAAATTCTGAAAGGAATGTTGATGAATTCATCCTTGTTTCTATCAAGAAAATGCAGTGCACTAAGTGGAAGGAAAGAAAGTTTTCCTTCTTGGATGCAGCAAGCATGAGTTCGCTGTATTGTGTTTCTCATAAACTACTTAACATAGGCACCAGAGAAGTAACCTTTACGATTCAGGTTGGCACGAAACATTTTGTGTTGTTACTAGCAACAACAGTTTCGCTATGTATATATATACACACGCATCCATGGTCTTCAAACAAACGCAGAATAGGCAAAAGTTTGATAACTCCGCACACAGACCTAGGGGGAAAATTCGGCACCTAATTAAGGACTGGATGATGTAAAAGAGTTTGGTTAATTATATCAACAGGCTACATCATTTCTATTTCGTTCACACTTCTCTCGAGTCCTGACATTCCTGTTTTGGACATTTTTTTAAGTTTATGTCATCCTTTAAAACTTGAAGAACATGATTGATTTATTTTTGTTCTAATCCTTCTACGGTACCACCTAGGGCAATTAATGTACTCAAGTTCAAAGATAAACATTCCTATTTCCGTCCGAGTTTATCTGGACATCCAAAACTCGGTGATAACAAATTCCTCCACTAGTCCTGATTTTGGTGTCTGGACTCTGGAAGGAGAGCTGCGCAGAACTATGTAAGGAAATTTAATCAAGGGCATATCATAAGAAGACGCAAATACGGACAAATAATAAAGTTGAACTCTATTGTTGGGGCTGTAACCCATTGACCATTTTGGGGATTAATTGTTTTGGGTAGGCAAATTATAGATAGGGGGAGAATCAAGTGATTGAAAAGTCAGATTTGCCTTTTTCTCTAAATAATTTAAAATCAAAACCTAATCCTAATCTTAATCTTAAATAAAAACCAAACATAAAAATCCATTCATTTTCTCTATTCTTCTTCTTCTCAAAAAAACTCTGGAAAACCTAAAAATATCTCCCTCTCTTCTCCATTGATTCTCAAGATGGCAGCAAGTTCAAGAGTGACAAGATCCGACCGATTGAACCCTGATTCTGAATCAGAGCAAGTTATTGATGTTCCTTTCCATGGAGATGTGGTGAACCAATCTCTTCAAACACCTGCGAATCCTCTTGTGGTGAACCAATCTGTTCAAACACCTACAAATCCTCGACAAACGACTCCTACTAGGTAAGAATCGAAAAACCCACCAAATATTTTACCATTAAATTGAAAAAATAGGTTCGATTGATGAATTTAGGGTTTTTCAAATCCGCTTTCTGAAGCGTTTATGGCTGGGATATCATATCGTCCCGGCCGTAATTTATACCTAATAGTTGGGACATCAAGAACTCTCGGCCGTGTACGTATTACGCGGTTAGGAAAATTCGATATCCCAACCATGATATGTTTATACGGATGGGAATCTCCCAACCGTAAAATGCCATGTGTTTCCAGAAAAAAATTGGGGGATGATTGTTTTCGTTTTCGGGTGGGAATTTCCTAATCGTAAACTGTAGTTCTTTACCGTTATTCATATTTCCTAGCCGATTTACTGTTTACGGTTAGGTAGTGTCGCACTTCCCGGCCGTAATTGTGTGAAACGGTTGGGTCGTATACATGGTTTATAGCCGAAACTGTGTTTAGGATGTCTCAATCTCCCAACCGATATTTTTTTAACACTGATGGCTTTTTTGTTAGTTCCTAACCGTAACTGTATTACTATGAGTGTTTTGGTCCTATCTTCTGATATGTTTTTCACCATTTTTAGGAACCCTGAAAAGGAAAAATAAGCCCAGGAGCTTCCAATGTGTGACATTTATACGATGATGGTACGTATGCTAAGTATATGATTCATTCTTTTTTATAGGTTTCTCAAATCATGTACCACTATTGATTGAAGGATGTGAAAATAAGTTAAGCGAGCTAAGTGGATAGTCAGGGGGCTTCTCCGTAATATTAAGGAGGTTTATATTTGGATTGCGAGTTACAAAGTGTGTCTTCAAGAGTTACATAATCCAACGAAGGATGATCTCTATACTAACGACGAGGATGATTGGATTAGTCTTTCCCAAACTCCCGACAGTTCTTCATCATCATCTTCTGAGGATGTTCCTTCCATTGTTGGTCGTAGTGGATGGTTGTTTTATGTACTTGTTTAAGTCATTCCCGCTTTTCATTATGCAGACTTACTTTTAGCATGTTTTAGGTTATGGATTTGGATGATTTCGTTTGTTTTAAGTAATGGAATATTAATTTACCTTGAATGAATGGATACTAGTGTTTTAATTATTAATTTATCAGCTTCTTTTTTAAGTATAACGAAGTGTAATTTGATACCGACGATCCAGGAGAGATACGGCTAAGATTTATAGTCGTAATTGGATTGACGGTTAGGTGTTTCAGCCGTAACTGAGTAATATCTGTTACTGAGATTCCAGGGAGATTTACGACCATGATTACAAGCCATAAATGAGATGTACGGCTAGAATTACCAGCCGTAATTCTGCGAAAAGCTAATTTATCAGTTCATTGGGCATTACGGGTAGGATTCCCAGCCGTAATTCATTCATCTTTCATTCGTAATTATGTAAACGGTGAGGTCTCTCAGTCGTTGTTTCAGTAACGGTTAGGTATTCCCAGTCGTGTTCAATACACGGCTAGGTCGTGTTGGCGTAAAACCTGGCCGTAATGAGTGTTCAAAATTTGGTTTTGTAAACATATGATAAAACTAGATTAAATTGTTCATTTATAACGAGCGATTCAAAATACAAAGGGTCACATCACATTTAAAATACAAAGGTTCACACCACATTCAAAATACAAAGGTTCATATAATCACCACCCTTCAAAAAACATTGTTATCATATTATCACTAACCTTCGCACCACATTTACTCATAGTCATCATCATCGGAAGTCTCATAGTCATTCTCATCGGAAGTCATCAGTATACAAGGTGCATCCCTCGACAACTGCAATGCTTTCCAAAATTCAAATCTTTCTTCGAACCTAGCACACCAACCCAATGAAATTTCATTGTCACCACCATCTCCCCTCCTTAATGGAGGTAATGGGAATTCTTCTTTCAATTGGAGGCCGATAAAATGGTTCATGTTCATAAACCCCATGGTGACTATCTTTGTCGATTCATCTTTGGTAAAAATACGTCTTGTTGCTGCATATGTAGCACTATCTGCATAGGAGATGGAATGAATAACTCAATGGAATGCGTTGGCGAGTAGATAGCCACATATTAGCATTCTCATCCAATATTCACTTGTCAATGTAGCTTTGCCCCTTAAACGTCGTTCAAATTCTTCGAACCTCTCATTTAGCACCGCCTCCATTTCATCTCTTTCGAATCTCATCATTGGCTTGTAGAAATCGAGGAAACCACGTAATTCAAGCAAATATTTTTCCCTTACATAAGTAATTTGGTCTACATTCCAATCTCTTGCATCATCAAAGGGTCCAAGTTTATCTACGAACACGTGGTAACTACAATTTCCATCGCCCGCAACATCGTCGGTGGACTTGACGTATTCATGAATAAAATGTGGTAAAAAGTGCATGTAATTTTTGTATATTGTGTAGGTAGGTCGGATATAATTACCTTCATCATCTATAGGGGGTGATAACCCTGATTCTACGTCCATATAAACCGTCTCTTTCTCACCACTAACAACTATTTGTGGGTGATTTGCGATGGTTCGACCAACGATGCTTTTCCTTTGACATCATTACCTCGGATTCTCGCTAATTGCTTAATACCAACTACACCACCAACTTTCCTTTGGAATCTACTACCTTCTTTAGTTGTTGAACCTTGTTGGGATGGAACAACCGGTTCTTTAATTTTGACTCCACTCTTAACTTTCCTTTTTGAATCTTCTTGGGGTACAACAACCACCTTCTTCTTTGGGCCTTTTACCTTTTTTTCACTAGGTCGGCTTGGTCCGCCTCATTCCATTTCCTTTCTCTTGCGTTTTTTTGTAGCCGTATCTTTCGACTCCTTGTACAACTCGTTTAACTTTTCAAAACCCTAAAGATATCTATGCATTGAAGGAGTCAATTGTGGACCCTCTTGAACCTTTCTCTTAGCTTCTGTCCTTTCCTTTTTCTTTGATGTTTTGCTCGAAGGACTACCCTTGCCCTTCACCTTGTTAGGTTCAAAAATATCATCTCTAATGAATGGACGATTGAACTTCCGCAAACTTTTCAAAAAGTTCCTTGTGTGCGTCGGTGTCGCAAAACACGTCCCCAAGACTTTGATTGGGTAATGGATCGCTGAATGTTAGTTGTTTCCAAAATGGATCTATATCTTCGATCGTAATCATCCTTGTGGGATAATTGGCTACCATATGCTTACATGGTAGGCCCAAAGCCGTCTTGATGGGACAATTACATCTAATTCCCGGTGGAATATTATTATTTTCCCAAGCCTCCACTTGCTCCATAATTTTTAGGATTGCCCATTGGGAAACGTATAAATGTATTCCCCGGAGCCAAGGGTTCTCCCTGTAATCGACAAGCCTTCTAGTTGGGTTTCATTCAAAATCCCCTTTTATTCTATCAAGATCACGCTTGAAATATTGAACCATAGCTTTAAAAACAATAACAGATCCACCATCACAACCATTTAACTTACTTTTGAACCGATAGCGAGACGACTCCACCGTGCTTGTGGCTTGATTGTCATAATGTCTATAACGGTTGACCCATGCACTAACAAACTTTTCTTTGTGGGGATCCAATAACTCGTTCTTCAAATATGTGATAACATCCGGGTAGGTAGCCCATTTTCCAATACAAAATGCTCCCTTGCGAAAAAAACCTCTTCCGTGAGCGACCATATTAATTGTTCCCAATCGCCTTGAAAATCCGCCCATTTCACCTCTGCTATCTCGTCATCGATCTTAAACTTATGTTTCTCTTCTTGTTGTTTCTCCTTGGGTAGTTTGTTAATCTTCTCCATTCCAGTCTTCATTGCTGGCCAGATAACCCTCTTGCAATTAGTTTGCACATTGTTCCATCGATGAAACGTGCAAAGATGGTGACGCGCGTCGGGAAAAACACGTGGTATGGCCCACATCAGTGATTTCTCCTTATCCTAATCAACACCCTAGGAGTATAACCTTCTTGATACAATAACTTGACCTTTTTCAATGCCCACAAATAACTTTCCTTCGACTCGTTATTCAAGAAACAAAACGCAACCGTAAATGTCGACTTGGTAGATGTTTTCCCAACAAAGTTCAATATCGGCATGTTGTACTTGTTCGTTTTATACGTGCAATCCATAAAGAGAATTTGATGGAAGCATCTTGTCAATTCTACACATTCCGGATTCGCGATGAAAAGATATTCCACTTCATGTTCGTCATTCGTGTCATAGGCGGTAGAGTACTTTGCCTCCTCAAA
Source organism: Papaver somniferum (assembly GCF_003573695.1). Lineage (NCBI taxonomy): Eukaryota > Viridiplantae > Streptophyta > Magnoliopsida > Ranunculales > Papaveraceae > Papaver > Papaver somniferum. Next base: position 113,626,794 of record NC_039363.1, read on the forward strand.
CAAAAACAATAATTGTTGCATAAGCATCCTATTTTACCATGACTCATTTCTAAATTTTTCTCTTTCATTATAGATAGTTTCCAATGAGGATGAGTTTGATGGGTTTAACACCTTCACGCCACTAAGAATATCAATAGGTCTTGTGCGTTTTTTACTCAACACGCGTATTAACTCCTTTTCTAAAGGGTTGAGCCTTGCCGAATAAGGATGATTGATCAAACTCTTCGGAATAAGATGAGTATGATAATCTGAGACTACTTTTTTCATATACCATACTCTCTGGTCGTCGTTAAATTTAAATTTAAATTTAAGCTTAAAAAGGCATTTGCACTTCTTCGTATTATAACGTCCCTTCTTCCTTGTGTTTTTCGTTGATACTCACTACCCTTTTTCCAATGGATCTCATACTTTCCACTACACTCTCAAACTATTTGAAAGTTGTTGAATGTAACTTGTTTATTCTGGACTATGATGCAGATCTTTTTCAGCCCTTGCTCTCGAGCCCACTTCTTTGCATCTTCCTTATCTTTCCACTCATAGTTGTTTGCATAGTGAGCACTTATGTCCTCAGAACTTGCATAGGTGGGGGTTGATCTTCCATAAGCACCTCTTGATCTTCCACAACCACCTCTTGATCTTCCACCGGAATGTAAGGTACAATCTATAATAAAATTAAATATGTCACATCGCTTGTCAAAAAATACACAGAAACGGCTGGGTCGAAAAGTAATTTTATAGCCGTAATTAACTATACGTCTGGGTCGCCTAGGGATATTCCAGCCGTTGAAAGTTACACGGCTAGGTCGACCACCCATAGTCCCAACCGTAAATGCTTTACGTATAGGAGTTCTTGGCCGTTTGTTTCCCTGTATTTGGATCAGTCGGATTACGACCTAGAAAACGAGCCATAAAACAATATACAGGCTGGGTAACCCAGCCGGCGCCATCAGCATTAAATAGCATTTAATACTTTCGTCCAGGAAACCTAACCGCCGCCGATAGTATTAAATGATTCCCATGCACGTAGAAAATTCCTGGCCGCAGTTGATCAGTTACGTCCAGTAAATGTTCATCGTTTCATCCCTAACATTTGGTAACGGCTGGGAGTTCATGAACTCTGAGCCGTATAACAAAATAACGGCCAGGAGTTCATGGTTTCCCAGCCGTGATTGTACCTGGCGGCTGGAAACCTAGGGTTTTCGGAAGGAAAAATCGAAACTTCTAGCCACTCTGAGCTTAAAAACTGAAATTGGAGCTAGAATAGAGGCATACCTGGTAATCTTGAGCATTTGTTTCTTCGATTTCTTCTTCTTCTTGGGTTGGTCATTTGAAATCATAGTAAGGTTCATAAGGGTTATGTTGAGTTTGAGAAAAAATTTCATGATTTTCTGAAAAATCAGCAAAGAACTGACCGTTGTTGATGGGTATTAATATGTTATCATATTTTGAAGATGAAGGGTCACCTACATCAAAAGTCTTGTTTGAATCACTCATTTCCAAAAAATTCCTTCTTCTTCTAATTGATCAGCTAATCATGATTAATAATATTAATCAAATGTTTTATCTAAAATTATATGGGGTCATATTAATCATTATATAAATATTTAATAGGGGGTGTCCCAATTACTATTTGGTGACCCTATAAAGCTTCAAAAGACCAAAACTTTTTAAGCCCCAATAATAGAGTTCATAAAGTTACGTACAACAAAAATCTGTTGCAAGCTCCAAACTACGTAAAAGAAGCTAAACAAAAGGAAAAAGAAATGAAATTGTCTCTCTCAAAGCATTGTGGACTGCGACTGAAAAGAAAAAGGCATATCGTTCTTGGTATAACACTTTTGCAAGTTGCAATTCAACCGCCCAGGTTCACCAAGAAAAGTTGATAACTCTAGTCGGCATGGACAATTTCTAGACAGTTAACTAGACCAATTAGGCTCAACTGTGAATCAACGATACATGTTAATTACCATTTAATTTAATTACCTTTTGGTTGGGTGTGGTAGTAGTCCCAGTCGATTACTTTGTTTTTGTCCCTACACATTTGCATTTTATTGCATTTCCAACAAAAAGGTAAGGACATATCTATTGCTATCAGCAATTGATAAGACTCACTTCCTATCTCATCTATGTACTCTCTGTAATTGGTTAGTGTCAGAACAAGTTGGCCAAAAGATATGAAGTCCTTGAGCCGTACTTGTACTGTTGCCAACTCATAATGCCACTTTCCGTGACCATATTTTTCTCTTGCTCGTCCATTATGTTTCGTTCATTCTTTCTCCACAGAATATAATATAACAGCTAAAGAAGACTAGAAGAGGGCTGGATGGCCCTGGTTTGCATCTTTGTTCGTCTACTTCATTGAGCAGACAAAACACCGGCCACATTTATACGGCGCATTTCCATTCTCCAATGAAGCATGGTGTCGGTACAGCGTGAATCTTGCTTGTGATGAAAAAAATAAGCAAGTTTTATTCAATGGATGGGCGGATGGTATTCTGGCCTACTCACATGCTTGAGTTCCAATGTCTACAATATTTTCAGCTGTCATTTTCTGGATTATAGTTAATACTAATAAACCTCCCATAGGCGCCTCTTTAGTATCTCCTTTCTTCCAAGTTTGTTGTCTTAGTCGTTGGTCCGGCTGGGATGGCCTTTGTAGGTTAACCTTCACATAATATCTTCAAAATGATGCGTTTAGCACATGTAAAGTGAAAAATATCATCTAAAAACTGAAAAGTATATAAGTGACACTTTTTGTTTTTTTGTTGGTCAAAATCATATTAATGTAGCTGATTAATATACTGATTGATCTTACTCGCATTGAATTAACTAGATATTAATGCTCAAAGAGGATCAGATTGGAAATGGTAAGAGTTTCCGTGTGCTTTACGGATACTCGTTTTCCGTTTTCCAATTGAAACGGATATTGAGTAGTCGTGACTTTTTACACGGAAACTAAGTATCTGCTTCTGATTTTCCAAGTTTTACCCTAAAATTTTCCTTAATATCTCCTTTTTTTATTATAATCTTCTTTTTTACCTATACAAATATTCCAACGAAAAAAAATTGGGAAAAAAAAAAAGATACTGTGTATCTATTTGGTACTATTAAACGAACCGAATTTCCGTGCAATATAGGGAAGGAATAAAAGCACACCATAATGAGGTTGACTTCTGACTCATATTCCTTCCGCACATTTAATGGATAGGGAATGGATAACCCCTCCCATAGTACTTGGCCTAAGAACTTGGTAAGGGAAGATTTCTTCTTTCGGCATTAAAAAGGATGGTGGGAACCGGTTTGGGTAGGAAACTATCCATGTCTGTACGCATTTCTAATTATCCTAATACCACACTGCCACACTGGAGGACTATATTGCTGGTAAGTCTGAATTGGAACTGGAAATGAATTACAAGATAGAAAAGAAGAACTATATTATGATGATTTTTTACATAAAGTATGTTGTTCTTTTTGATTCTAAGCTTTCTCATAACATGGGACCCGACCTGTGGATGCTGAATAGGATGCGTACGGATATAAACGCAGCAGATATTATTTATTTCCAAACCATAAAAAAGAAAAGAGAAAAAGAAGAGAGGATGACTAGATCCAAAAAAAGACACAAGTTCCGATTCAAGTTAGGCCAAGCACTATGGTAGAGGGCATCATTTCCCTATCCTCATATATAGGGAAGGGATATGGGTCACAAGGTATCCTCACACTATGGCGTGTTTTTATCTCTTCCCTGTATGATACGGAGGCTTAACTTCCATGTAAATAGTGCGAAACGGGAATTTGACCAAACGGAAACTGAACGCGCTCGGATTTCTCATTTTTTCTTCTTCTCTATTTTTTCCTCCCCTAAACCCTCTCCACCCCCTTTAATTATTGTCGATTTACCGTGTTTTAGGAGCTGAAATTAAAAAGATTTGCTCCTAACTCATAGGTAAACTAATTCCCTGCTTCAATTTCGAATTCCATCTACAATATAATCAAAGGTGAGTGATTTTAAATTTAGGGTTTAAAGTTAATTTTATTTTGATTTTGATGAAATTGTTGATATTTTAAGTTGATGCCATTCCTTATATGTTGATTGTTGATTGAACCAATATGTTTAAGAAGGAATTATATAGATATTTGAAGAATTGTATGGTTTGGGGTTGATTGTTGAAGAATTGTATATGGATATTTTAGGCTTCATTGTTGATTGAACCAATATGGGTCAAGTGAGGATTGATTTGTGATGTTGTAGATGGAAATGAACCATTGTATTGTGATTAGGATGAAAATGTTATTAGGATTGTAAATTGGGACATTGTATTGTGATGGAAATGGATAATGTGCTTGAAGCAATATGTTTTTTGATGATTTTGTGATTAACCAAAGTGTTGGAATGTAACTTTCTTTATATGTATGATGTAGATGTATTCCGAAAATTTACAATGTGTTATGGATGGAACAATTCCGGTTTCTTCAAAAGATAATAGTGAGCATCAAATTAAATACCCAACTACGTCGGATGCCAGGACTAAAGCAAGGAGAAGTCGAAGCAGTGTAAGCAATGTTCAGGAATTGTATACCGCCAATTTCCAAATTTTCGCATGTTAAACAAATTGTAGACAACTGCGGGTGTGGTTCTATTTTCAAAATACATTTTCCAAAACAACAAGACAACTGCCTAAGTAGTGGTATATTTGAACGGTGGTGGCATACCACCAACACATTTCACTTCCCTAGTACTTCACACAACTTACTGGAGTTCCCATTAGCCAAGGACTACCCATATCATTACAAAATATGTCTAATGATCAACTGAATGACATTGCACCCTTAACCATAGATTGTTTGCTCCCATATATCAACGCGACCTCTACAACAAGAAGAAAGTGAGGAAAAGAATCAAGATTAATAATAGGAGTACAAGAAATTAGACCCGAAGACATAGTCGACTTGAGAAAACAACTTGTGGCTAGATGAAATGGGATCAAGTTTAGTTTGATTAAATTGTTTCTTGACCACAGACTCAACCAGGACAACAATATTGAATTTGAGGAAAAATTGCTATGTGGTTTTTGATGTGGTTTTTTGGGGATGTCATTTCCCAAACAAGAACGATGTCGTTGAGACTAGATGGCTACATATATCGAGGGATTTTGGTGTGCTCAAAAATTATGATTGGGGTTTGGAGATTTACAATCGTATATTATGGGGCTTTGAATAGTGAAGTAACTAGCGCCTCCGCTGAGTTGTAGTTCTTTTCGTATCTATTAATGGTAAAAATTCATACCCACTTGTAAATGTACTTTTTTTACTTGTTTATTATTGTTAGTCATTAATAATATCTAATGATTTTGCATCCTTGATTTTGGTCATATTTCCGATGTTTATTTCCATATATTAAGGCGCATCATGAGTTAGATCAAGATCCGTGGCCGGGTAGGTTATATAATGAAGATTGGGGAGACTTGAACAAAGGCGCACAAAAAGATACCGGCTCCCATTCACAAGTCAATGTGCGTATCCAAATAGACAAATTCTCGTTCAATTCTGTGGTATGGATGCCATGGGAGGAAATTCAATGGATAACTAATCCTGAGGTGGTAGAAGCAAAACAAATCTCCGAAACACGGAGGGTCTTTTATGATCCTTTTGGGAACAACGCCTTGTACCTGGGGGAACGGAGTCTCAAGCAAGTTCTTGGAATCACAGTATTACCTTGCAATCCTCATGATTCAACGATAGACATCACCACCAACTACTTGTACGCAGACAGTGCACGTAATTCCTTGCATTATGTGGAAGTACAAGATTTTGAGTATAAGCTGTGGTGGAGCCATAGGTTAGTTGTGAAGTACTCAGCTATAATTATGCACGAAGGAAACAAATATGTGTATGGTACGCAAGATCCCGAAGCTTATGAACGTCGACCACTACCGCGTGGGAAATCCACATACATAGAAGAGTTTGTTCCGGTCGTCCGTCATCTCTTCCCATATCCACCAACAATTCTGCAATCTAAAATATACGGCCCAGATTTGAAGGCGGTAGATATCCTATTGAAAGGGAGTGTTTGGATCAGTATCCTATACCCAATTAAATGTCAATCATGGTACAACTGTGAGTATCATATGTCCTGTTGTTGTTTTATTTTATATTTGTGATTTTTTTTGGTGATAAAAACATTTAAACTCATGTTGGTGTTTAGAGGAGATGTGGTTCGAGGCATATAAGGTTGCGCAACAATAACTCTACAACAATTATATTTCGACCATACAAAGGAACTGCAATACAAAATCAAATACGGTTTAGATTTCCATGAGAGGTTCAGAGAGTATCTACCACCATATACATGTGAATCATCTACCCCAGGCCACTCTCGTGATTCGGGATCATCGTCGGATTCTTTTGTTCCAAATAGTCAAAAAGATTCTGTCTACCATCCGTATAATGTGTCTGAACAACTCAATCAAAGTACAACAATATACCAAGATCAGGATAATGAACAAGATTCATGGTTACATTTATCGGATCCGTATAATCGAAATATTTGAACGAACAGTTTTTTAACAAAACGGCTAGATTTTTTACTTTTTAACGGCTAGATTTTTTTGTTTTATTTATACTGGTCATTTTCACTGTATAGTTACTAGTTTTTTTTTTTGTTTTATATGTACTGGTCATTTTCACTGTACAACGGTTAGTTCTTTTTTTTATTGTATATGCTCTCATCATATCTCTATATATAGCAAATCATTTTCCCAATGAAGTTATCCAAACATTCTATTATATTTAGTTTTAGAAAAATGCGATTCAGCAAAATGAAGATGTTGCTCTTGTGCAAGCATGGACTGAAGCAAAAAACAATATTCTGAACTCAGTTCAAGCCACCAGCAACCAGTTCTGAACTAATGTATTTGAATTTTTTGATAACTTATCCGGAAATCCAAATGCGAGAAACAAAGGAGGTCTTAAAACTAGGTTTAAGCGTTATCAACAGGGAGGTCGTCACTTTTGTCACGATTCATGCTGAAGTTAACATACGCAATCTTGAAATTCCCTATGAACAAAGGGTAATAATTTTATAAGAAATATCAATTCTTTCTTAAATTTTAACTATTTTAAGTTATGTTTCTTTTTTAAAATTTCAGAAAAGTGCTGCTCGTTTAGACTATCTTAACCAGACAGGCAACAATTTTCCTCATGATGAATGTTATCAGCTCTTGAAAGCAAGTTTTGAGACCTACAATCCCGATGAAGTATAACTATATCAATGGAGTCTTTTATCGTCCGGATATTCATGCATCAGATGTTAATCAAGTCTTCGGATCTACAATCCTGATGAATGATTATATTTGAATGTTTTATCTCATATTTATGTTATTTTCTATCTTTATGTGTTCCTGCATCAGATGTTAATCAAGTCTTCGGATCTACGATGCTGAAGAATGATTATATTTGAATGTATTATCTTATATTTATGTAATCTTTTATCTTTATGTGTTCTTGCAATCTAGATATGATCTTCTATCTTTCATTTAATTAAAGTTTAACATAACTAAAATTGAAATTCCACAAAATAGACAACAAGATTACAACTATTGAATAAAAATCCAATTCACTTTTCGTAGTAATCACAATTTCGCTTAGCACGCGCAACAAGCCTTTAAACCCCTAGGTGACCCTAGTGGACGAGTTATAGTCTCGTGAGTGTTTACAAAGAGATTTACCTATAAAATATACACAAACATTTATTAAACTTTCAATCTTCATTGGATGAACCATAGGAATTGTCCGGCGATTGATACTCCGGGATTTTGGATACCATGAAATTGTAGGTTTCATCAAATGTGAATGCTTCCCCATTTTCCTCCAAATAATGCGCCTTAACGACTTCGTGCTACAATAACACAACACAATATACTTATTGTTTTAATTTAAAATAAATCAATTTAGATTTCTTCGAAAAAACTATAAAATACTTTCAAATTGTTGAGGGGACAGGCTAATATGGATGGCGTTGAAAATCGGTTGTTGAATAGATATAAAATCGCAAACGCCTTTTTGAATAATTTTGTACCTATCATAAATTTGTTAAAGACTTCTTCTTTTTGGATTCCCATAATATTTTCTATATTGGTTAAATATGTTCGCCCAAAAGATTTTGGCTCTGCCATTACAGGTAAGAGATCTACAACTCGACTTTCGGTGTACCATGCATTGATGATGGCCAAATATTCAATTGGATCAAACGATCTCATGCTTGTGTTCGTATGAAGAGGTATGAGAGGTATAAAAAAAGGCGATTAGGAGTTTTGCAAAGTGTATGAAAATAGGTGTTTGTTGTTTGGAGAAAGATAACAATATTTATAATATCCGTCAAAAGTAGTCGTTGGGATATAGTCGTTTGAAAGTAGTCGTTGGGATATAGACATTATAAAATACATTACAATTATTGAATAAGAACCTAGGTTACTTTTCGTAGCACGGTTGCACTTAGCATGTGCAACAAGCCTTTAAACCCCTAGGTGACCCTAGTGGACGGGTTTACAGAAGATGTACCCACAAAATCTTAAACAACACCCGCATATACTAATCGTCGGGTCCATCTTCTGGAGGATCACTGGCCCTGATTTCCGGATTGTATTCAGGAATGTTAGCCTTAAAGATTAAGTAACACTCATAACATGTAAATTCTGTATGGGTCTCTAGCCGGAACACAAATTTGACCATTTCTTCCTACGCAAAACAAACATAAAGCAATAGGTTAGTGTTTATTTGGAAATAACTTTTCAAATATCATAACTATTTATGATGACCTACAATAATCGCAATTGTCATGTGTTGTGGAGCGTAACCATGAATCCTTCTTTGAATGTCAACGTACTTGCGTACTGCTATTTGAATTTGATAAATCCGTTGTTGAACTTGTCTCCTGGTTCGGTTATTAACATTTCCAAACGCTTGTACAAAGCCGTCAAACACCAGCGTCCATTATTCATGGGCGGAGAGTTCTTGAACATCTTCAATAGGCAGAGTGGCAGCATTTACAAACGCTGTGGTGATTGCAAGGTCTTCTTCTACGTTATACCCAACCTTTACTATGTTATTTTCAGAAACTAAAATAAAAAGAAGATACAGAGGATACTAAGTATCCTCTTTTGATTTTTTGTGTTGAGCAAGCTTATGACAATTTATAATAGCCATTGAAAATAGCCGTTGGTAGAAGAAATAAAATTCAAATTATCGGAATTAGAAATATAAAAATTAACATTACTAAGAAAAAGGAAACTACATTACCGGAACTGAAACACGGTATTACTTAAATAAAAAACAATGAAATTAAACTATTTAAAATAAAAATCTAAACTCAATAACTTAAAACTAAAACAAACTTTTAATTAAAAATGGAACTGATTATGTTGTTGCCTCTCCAAGTGCTTAGCAAATATGGCATTCTGTTTTAATTCAAAGTATTTTGCATTTGGAGCCAACGATTGGAGATCCATTTGCATCATTTCCCTTTCTTCTCTCTCTCGATTATGTTTAATTTGTTGTTGTGTTGTATCTAGCAACCTTTCCATAATTTGGTTTTGTTGTTGCTGACGAGGTGCGACTATCATTCGGGATTCTTTTAGATAATCAACAAGTTTAGTGCCTGCGTCGCTCATTTGGGAATCTTGCGATGAGGGTGTAGATGGTGTGATTGGTCCACAGACTCTTTTATTAACAGTGACTTTTTTCGCAGCTCTTGACTTGCATTTATCATGCGTAAATCCACCTGACGACGTTCCAGGTGTTGTATTCAGGTTCGTACTAGGGTTATATCCTAGTGGAAAAGGGATACCGCAAGGGACATTATAAGCGTTTGGAAATTGATTTGCAAATGTAGTTTCAAAAAATTGGCTTGTAGATGGATTCTGAGAAGATTCAGTTTGAGTATTAAAAGTATTTGAGGTATTTCTAGGATATTGAGTTGACAAATGACATGAATCCTGATCCATATATTCATCTCCACCTACTTCTACATTTGGAACATCTTTAAGCATCTCATACTCAACATCGCGAGAAAAGGCTTTTTTGTGTATTTCCATATAATTGCTTCTCGCCATTACCATCTACGTCAATGTAAACAAAACATAATAAGATACACATAAATTAAAGTATTTAAAAACAACGTATACAACAACTATAATGAAAATATTTGGATAACATACCCGGTTATTATGGCCTAAGCCCGAATTACTTGCAATGACTCTTGCAACACATTCAAAAAATTTATCCACTTCCGATTTGATTACGCTAAACCTATTACGAACACTTTTTATAGTACGCTCGTGTGGATTCCCACCACAAGCTTCTACAAATTTGTCAAAAACGTTTTCATAAAACTTATTCTTATCTTCAAAACTACTTTCATCTAGAGCGCAGTACGTGGTAACAATGTGAACATCTTCCAAATTACTAAATCTTGCTCTATGTTTTTGTTTGTACCCAGAAATATTCCAGGCACTAAACACGATGATTTTTATTTATGGTGAGGAAACACATGGTTAAAAACATGAAACAAGCATAAAGATAAGGGACACAAATTTTGCGTGGTTCGACAGAGATTGCCTACATCCACAGACGAATCCCCTTGGGGAGTGATGTTTTATTGATCATACAATTACAGTGGATTTTTTCTCTATTAGCTCTCTTTCCCCCCATCATAATTACATTTCCCTCTATTTATATAATCGTGAATCAACATCTCCCCCTAATTGTCATGTAAGAATAAATTGTATTAAGTTTCCCTGCATGCCTCCTGGCCATGCCCTGCATGCCTGCTGGCCATAAACTCCCCTGCATTAATTCTGCATGAAACTCCCCTCCTGTATTAACTCTGCATGAAACATCCCTGCATGCCTATTGACTTGCCCTGCATGCCTCTTGGCATTAATCTTCCCTGCATGCCTCCTTGTATTGATTTGCGGGCCTCCCGTGTATTTTATACACGGTACAAACATCGCCCCCTCTTAACCTCCAACTTGTTGGGGGTTAAGAATTTTGTTTTTCCTTCGCGTCGATCGTCGATGACGTAACTCTCCAGTCGCCCCAAAGCGTGAGTAGAGACATTACAAATACGCCCCCAACTGTGATAGCCTGCAATAAAATTTACTCACGTGCTAGGCGAGAATTTTTTCCACGTGGTGGACTTGTGATGCTCGATAGCTAGTCGAGTCTTGAGTAGAATGTGGTGTGTGCTTGCGGCTGGGGCAAGGCTCTTTGATCGCAACGTAACAAGGCTAGCGCTTGCTGCTCGGGCAGGCTGGCTGTTTCTTGTGTTGAGTACGAGTCTTTGGACCAATATCGGGCATTGGGCTCGTGGTTCAAACGAGACTTTATGCTTGCCAAGATGCAAGTCTTTCATACTCGCGTGCAAGACGAGATTTTATGCTTGCGATAAAAGCAAGACTTATATGCTCACGTGCAAGGTGAGGCTTTAGGTGCTTACGAAGTGATGCAAGGCTAAATATTGAAGGGTCTATGCAATCCTCATCTCGAACTCGATCATGTCGATATCCACGAACCACGAACTCGATCATGTCTTTATCCACGAACCTCGAACTCGATCATGTTGCTGCCCCAAGTGCGTATAAAAGTTTCTCGAACACATAAATTTTTGCTTTCATGGTGTAGGGAATTGAAAAATGGTTCTAACGAGCCAAAAATCACTCAATTCGGACTTCAAATGAAGAAGTTATTGACGAAACAAGATTTGGATGAAGCGGGTGCGTTTGCTGGCATGGAGTGATGACAGTGCAGAAGCGCTGACATCTCACCGCTGATTAGGACGACATGGCTGACGTGGCATCCGAACGATGCTGATTTTTGCATGAAAATTCGTGGCTTGATTTTTGATCTTTTGACGCACCTATCTCAATGATAAAACACGATTGTTTTACACGAATCCCCTTAGTCGGCGCCAATGTTTGTACCCAGAAATATTTCCAGGCACTAAACACGATGATTTTTGTATATGGTGAGGAAACACATGTTTAAAATTTGAAACAAGCATAAAGATAAGGGACACGAATTTTACGTGGTTCGGCAGAGTTTTCCTACATCCAAAGACGAAGATAAGGGACACGAATTTTACGTGGTTCTGCAGAGTTTGTCTATATCCACAGACGAATCCCCTTGGGGAGTGATGATTTATTGACCATAGAATTACAGTGGATTTTTTCTCTATTAGCTCTCTTTTTTTCCCCATCAGAATTACATTTCCCTCTATTTGTGTAATTGTGAATCAGGGTCCCCCCCCCCCCCCCCTAATTGTCATGTAGGAATAAATTGTATTAAGTTTTCCTACATGCCTCCTGGCCATGCCCTGCATGCCTCCTGACCATAAACTCCCTTGCATTAATTCTGCATGAAACTCCCCTCCTGTATTAACTCTGCATGAAACTGCCCTGCATGCCTCCTTGGATTGATTTGTGGGCCTCCCGTGTATTTTATACACGGTACAAACAATTTTCTTTTTTCCTTTTGAATTTGCGACATTTTGATGAGCAAAAAAAAAATAGAAAAAACTATTAAAGACAATTTGTAAAGAAAATAATTTGAGAGATTTTAGTTAAAAACAATTTGTAAGAATAGGATTGGGAGTGATTTGGATAGATAATTAGAGTTGTATTTATAGAGGATCTTTTAGAAGTTTTTGAAAAAATGACCGTTGAGATCCGATGATGGAGAAGATAGAGCCATTGTAAATGATGGATGGTTAGGATAGGGTGTAAGAGAGGTGTAAAAGAAAAAAAGTCAAACAATTTTTTTTTACGGAAACTGAGTATCCGTTTCAACTGTCAAACGGATACTCAGCTTCAGTAAAGCAAAAAATTACGCGGAAACTCAGTTTTCATGTCATTTCCCTTCCCTACTATCTGGATCAGATGTGATCCAGTTTGACTATTAGGGAAAAAGGCCATAAGACTTGGGTTTTGAGTTTTTTTCCTACATATGAGGGATATGAAAGGGATAAAGGACACCATAGCCCTTGCCCTAAATCTAACTTAACAGAGATGTTTTTCCGAGAACCATCTAATGTATTTGTTGGTATCGTCATCAGCATAAGATGCTTACAGCTCAGAAATGAGTCCGATCTATAGTTACGTAATTGTTAGACTGACTACAGATTCATTCTAAGGGATATTTTAAAATTCAAAATTTGGACCAAAAGGTGAAATTAGAACGCCGCATGCATACTCGCCAGAGAATGTACATCAAATTGGACTCGAAATCACATAGTTATTCATATGTTTGCTCAGTTTCGCACTGCTACTAACCCGGGAACTTAGGCTCCAAACTAAGCGAAAGAAAGAAAAAAATCAACTAAACCTATCATTAAGCATTGTTGACTGCGACTGAAAAAATTATATTATTCGATGCATAATACCTTTTTTTTTGTGCAAGTTGCAATTCCAGGTCCAATTCAACCGCCCAGGTTTAACCTTGAAAAGTTGGGAAGTTGAGAACGCTGGTCTTGGAGTCTTGGACATTGCTCCTAGACAGGTAAGTGAACCAATTTGGCTTGACTGTTAATCAGTAGTCCATGTCAGTTACCAATATGATTGTATGTCTGTGGAAATTCTTTTCACTATGTCTGATTTTGTATTGGTAGTATATCACTAGTCAATTACTACTTGATTTTGGATCCCACAGGTTTGCATTTTATTGCATGTCCAACAAAAATGTAGGGACATTATATAAAACCACAGCTGATAAGTGTTGCTATCAGCATGTGATACGACTCTCTTCTTATCTTATGTATGTGCTCTTTGATTGGTTGGATTCAGACCAAGTTGCCCGGAACATCAGAAGTCCTTTGATTCGTACTCCTCTTGTCCACTCACCAGTCATAATGCCAATTTCCCTAAGCTAGCTTTACTCTTGCTCGTACAAGATACAAACAGCTAATTAAGAAGAGGGCCAGTTTGCACCTTCGTCTGTTTGCTTCATCGCGCACAGGAAATTCTCAGCAGTTGGAGTCAACGAAAGATTAGCTTTCTAGTAAATGAAAGTTTATCTCTACTGTGTCTTTGTATCCGCATTGCCTCCAATGAATGTCCTAGTAGGAAATTTGAAATTAGTTTCTTATGGGAGGAAAAAACACCGGCCGCATTTATTCGGCGTAATTCCGATGAGGCATGGGGTTGGAACGGCGTGAATCATATTGAGATAACAAGATGAAAAATAGAAGAAGCGAGTCTTTCATTTCCAAAACGTGACTTTCATTGGATGGGCCGATGGTACACTGGCCTACTCACATGCTTGAATTCCAATGTCTACACCATTTTCAGCTGTCATTTTCTGGCTAGCTAGCATTTTTTTTCGCAGCGCAGTCGCGCCTCTTTAATATCTCCTTTTTCTTCCAAGTTCGGTTCTCTTAGTCGTTGGTCAGGCTGCGATGGCCCCGGTAGGTGTAACCACCATCTTCACATAAAATCTGATAAGAGCATATATATAAGTGACAATTTGTTTTTTTGTTGGGAAAATTGAATAGCAAGAATGACGCATGAAACTCGAAATCATATCAATGTCTAGCTGATCTAAACAAGAATGACACATTTTATATGGAGTAATAATTAAACCATAGTTAGGTCATGGATAGCACAGTGATTGATCACAGAAAATGAAATGAAGGGCTGCTAACTTGTTAGATGCTGAATGGTACGCGTACGGACACGAGACGCTTCATATACAGCAGATAATAATAATATAGTCGGATAATATTAAAATATTTTTAGTGATCCGATTTCCAAGTATAAGATCGAAAGCAAGGAAGATTATCTGATCGAAAAAGACAGATTTTGATTCGAAATATCTTAGGCGGAGTGATTTTTCGACGTACGAGACTAATGGGATTTCTTGGTATTGTCGTCGGCATATAGACTTTTGTTAGTATGTGGTGCTGAATAAGAAAACACGTGGTGACTTGACACAAAGGATGCCGAGTGCTGACGACTCAAAACTGGGTCAGACTTATGGGTATTACTACAATTTTGATCTACGGCCATTGGCTGTGTGCTAATCCTGATACATTATTTAGTTCGAGTATCGTCCAGGTTCATTTGAAAACTTGATAAACATTTATTATTAACGGATAATCCATTGTTTGATGTTTAGGTTACAGCCAAGAACCCTTTTCACCAATAGTTTCTTTTATAGACTTGGAAATGTTCCGAATTGAAGCTTCTTAATATTCAGTTCATTCTTTTTTAATAGACCGGTTTTCCTTTTAGCGAAATTTAAGGAAATTAAAAGAACTAATCATTGAAAATGGTCCTCATGATAATTGTCAATAAAAGAAGTTGTTGGAAACAAAGCACTATAATCAAATCACACAAAGAAACCGCTGAGTCGCGTACTAGGTCGCTATCTTTAAGGTGTTTCGCGACTCTGCCTCTTGATTGTGCTAGCAGTCAGTTTTTTGTCGAAACCCTATGGGATAAAACAGCTTATCTCTTTCGATTTCTCTGCACTGAGAAATCGAATCAATAGTAACTCTTTCAACAACACTTGCTCAGAGAACTTGACGAAATAAAAATAACGTTCTATCTTTTCTCTTCCAGAAACCAGTTTTTTTTTATAATCAAAAAGAATCAATGGAATTAATTGAAAATTAATTTTCGATTAAATGCCAATTAAATTTCTTTGTAACAGCAAAAAAACGGCCGTATTAAAATTTCAACATTAACTGTAATTAATCATGATATAATTATCTTAATACGTTTTGAAAATTTAAGTTAAAAACAGCAAAAAAAAAAAAATTGTTTCTGGATCAGCAGACCTCCCAAGGCCCCGCTCCCGGACTAATGTAATATAATATATAGTATAAATAGTATATACCCTAGTGAAATTGTGTGGGGTGGGAATTGAACCCATGCCTATAGTGTGGGAGCTCAAAACAATGTCACCATACTATCTCTCTAACTTTGGCATATTATTACAAAACTATGTTTTTAAATATATACCCCAACAATCCCCCACTTACATTTTAAAACATTGAGCAAGTGCTATACAGTTGTGCATAAGCAAAGGTGCCTTTCGACTTGAACCTCTACATAGTGTTGAACTTTCTAAGTATCAGGTAACTAGAGTGACTCTCGTCTTGAACTCTAACTAATAATAGATTATACAACACACACAACTATATCTTAGAGTAAAGTTCTTAATTTTGCACATTAGGGCCATGTGCTTATCCCTTTCTTAACGAACGATCTAGAGAAATGCCCAAGTTCTCATAGAAGGCGGCCACACCTTCACATTCGTATAGGTGAGTCTATCAAGGATACTCCTGTATATCCCACTCTTAACTTAAGAGCTATAGACATCATTAAGAGTTTAAACACTCAACCTGTTTCCTACTTCAGGATATCATGCTATGGGAATGCATGACTCTATCATATTATTTGTAACTTCGTCTAGTCCCTTTGAACCTATTTCTAGGTTGGGTATCCATTACAAATGATTCAACTTCTCACGGGCAAAAGTCCCATACTTTTAGAGATATTCCATACCTTTTCTCTTGCTAATCCTTTCGTCAAAGTATCAGCTATATTTCCTTCAGACCTTACATGATCTACTCTAACAACACCAGTTGTGAGAAATTCTCTAACTGTGTCGTGCTTTCGACGTATCTGTCGATTCTTACTGTTATTATAACAGTTCTCTACTACTCCGATAGCCGCGGTACTATCGCAGTGGATCAAAGTGGCTGGTATCGGTTTTTCCCATACTGGAATGTCTGATAACAGACTCTTCAGCCATCCTGCTTCTTCACTAGCTGCTGCTAGTGCCATCAATTCAGCCTCCATCGTAGATTGGGCTATAATTGTCTGTTTCTTTGATCTCCAAGATAATTAGTTAAAAACAATTTGTAAGAATAGGATTGGGAGTGATTTGGATAGATAATTAGAGTTGTATTTATAGAGGATCTTTTAGAAGTTTTTGAAAAAATGACCGTTGAGATCCGATGATGGAGAAGATAAAGCCATTGTAAAGGATGGATGGTTAGGATAGGGTGTAAGAGAGGTGTAAAAGAAAAAAAGTCAAACAATTTTTTTTTACGGAAACTGAGTATCCGTTTCAACTGTCAAACGGATACTCAGCTTCAGTAAAGCAAAAAATTACGCGGAAACTCAGTTTTCATGTCATTTCCCTTCCCTACTATCTGGATCAGATGTGATCCAGTTTGACTATTAGGGAAAAAGGCCATAAGACTTGGGTTTTGAGTTTTTTTTCCTACATATGAGGGATATGAAAGGGATAAAGGACACCATAGCCCTTGCCCTAAATCTAATTTAACAGAGATGTTTTTCCGAGAACCATCTAATGTATTTGTTGGTATCGTCATCAGCATAAGATGCTTACAGCTCAGAAATGAGTCCGATCTATAGTTACGTAATTGTTAGACTGACTACAGATTCATTCTAAGGGATATTTTAAAATTCAAAATTTGGACCAAAAGGTGAAATTAGAACGCCGCATGCATACTCGCCAGAGAATGTACATCAAATTGGACTCGAAATCACATAGTTATTCATATGTTTGCTCAGTTTCGCACTGCTACTAACCCGGGAACTTCTTTTATTGACAAGTGTCATGAGGACCACTTTTAATGATTAGTTCTCTTAATTTCCTTAAATTTCGCTAAAAACAAAACTGGCCTATTAAAAAAGAACGGAGGGAGTAATTCTTTTGCCAAGTCTAATTTAAAGAATGTTCTGATAAAGAAAAAAAAACTTCAAGAATGTTATCGTTTATCTTATTTCACGGTACATAGTCAAGTGTCCCTTGCGACATACCATAAATGGCATAATAGTCAACTGTCCCTTCAAGGACATACCATATGATTGTTAATACTCAACTGGACATATGTTGCTGTTGTTAATTTATAGTCGACAAGCGATCAAGTGAACAATATAAAATACTCAGGTGTATGGGATTCTACATAATCAACCCGACAACTTTAATTGGTTATACTTGATAGCGGAACACACAATTCGGTCAAATACCACCTCTTTATCGTTTAAAAACCAAAAATGATTACGGCTGGTATGGGGTAGCCACAACGTGTGCGTCAAAATTCGTATAAGGTCAGTATAACCATAAGTCCAAAATTGCTAATAGGGGTACCGGATTAGGTGGGGTGTACTAAAACCAAAATAAGACAAAATAGATTTTCATATAGGACAAAATAGGTTTTGTCTTGGCTTGGTACACCCCTCCAAACTTGGTAACCCCCGTTAGCAGCTTTGCATAAGTCAAGCAAGGCTAAATGGCAGCATAATGTATGATGTCACGGAAATTCTGAAAAGAATCTATAGAAAATGCAGTACACTAAGCGGGAGGAAAGAACATTTTTCCTTCATGGTTGCAGTAATCATGAATAATTCGCTGTGTGAACACATAAATCTCGAAGTCATCCACGTGTTCACAAACAATAATCGCATACATTCTAATTCTGAAATTGTACGTCGTATATGTAAAGGGGATGATTATATCGATTCATCGACTCTAAGCCTTCGGGCTTGTCATTGTCTAGTCGAATATTATCATGAATAATGTTCGTATAAAAGGGGTAAACAGAGAATCAAACATAAATGTAAAGCACATGACGTTCAATGCTGAATGTAAAGTGCTGAAATATAAATGAGACAAAGATTTATGTGGTTCGGCACTAAGGCCTACATCCACGGGTGGTGTTTCACTATGTATTGAATGATTACAAAGAGTCAAATGACTTGAGTACACAGGTCTGTGGAAGTAGGGGATCACTTACTCTTCCTATTTCTCTCTCCTATATTCTCCTATCTTTTCTGGATCGGTCGACCCCTTCTCTCTTAGTGGAGAGGGGTATT
Source organism: Papaver somniferum (assembly GCF_003573695.1). NCBI lineage: Eukaryota > Viridiplantae > Streptophyta > Magnoliopsida > Ranunculales > Papaveraceae > Papaver > Papaver somniferum. The sequence continues at coordinate 113,645,696 of NC_039363.1, forward strand.
TATAGGGTTGGAACGTGGGTCCCACTTCTGAGGTGCCGTTGTAATCTTATCTTCTTGTGCTTTGTGCCCATTACGCAGAGGTCTTCGGCATATGCTGCGGCCTAAGCTTGAATACGAAGGGTTATCCTCGCCTCTTCCACGAGCTGATTGACACGTGTATATCTCTTTGGTATTTAATGCGGGTAGATGGATGTCTGCTCGTGTCAGACAAGTGTCTCTTTGTCTGGTCACATCTGTGTCAGTCAAACTTCCTCTCAGCCGTTGATCTGGGATCTTCCTCGGGATTGGGTGTATTAACACCCAAGGGGTATTATCTGGTGCTCCTCTAAGCCATCATACCTCTGTGATCCTCTGTCCCTGACCGTCAGATCTGCTGACCGGTGGCATCTTCTGATGAGATGCTTGTTATCATGTTTTGATATCTTGTTTTGCATGCCTTCCACGTGTCTCTTTCTGTACACGTGGTGGATGATGAAAGGTGTACATACAATTTGCCCCTCTTCTTCTGACTTGGGCGTTTTGCAATTTAGAAGAAGAAAGGTCGTCCTACACGTTTTATCTCTCCTGAAATAACTTCCCTATAAATACGGGCACGTTTCCCACTTTGCATTAACTTTCCCCATAACTGCTCCTTGGTACGAGGGACATTATTGTCTTCTCTAGCTTTATAAATAGGAAAGAGAATGTGAAAAAAACTTTTATCCTCTTCTTGTCAGTGTTCATCCTTCTTGTTTTATTCTTGTTCTTTAGTCATTTATTATCGTCATTCTTGTGAGGAAGATAACAACATTCAATTTTCTGTCTCTTTCGCTCTCGATGTTGTTGCCCCTGTATCGCAGACAACTAGCTTTTGATATCTCCGATCCTCCTTTCTTCGACTGTGGTTGGTGCTTGTCGTCCTCTTCTATACAGGTATGGGGTTTTTCATTAGCTGCTCATCATTGATTTATCTATGTATCTACCCGTTTGTTTCCTGCTGCTGTATTCTTGGCTTTGTGATGAAGAACACACATGTCGAAGCATATATGCTTGCCCCTGTTCTTTGTTACAAAGTCTGTGAGTCTGTATCTAAGTATTATCCCTGGAGTTTGATGGGTATTTCTGGTTATTTTTAGTTCTTAGGGTTTTTAATGTTTATCCGGATGAACCATCAATTATGGGTTTTTTGATCTTTAGTGATCTCCTCGTATTCTTCTCTAAACTGTTTTTGTGTTTCCTTGTAGATATGTCTGATCGTCCGCGGGCTCCTTACCAAACCCCGCCGTCTAGTCCGCCAAGATCCCCTCCGCGTCGAGATTCTGACAGATCTCCACTTGGGGAAGGTCCTTACAAGTCTTCGCAATCGGATCCTCGGGGTCATAGGGTTTCATCTTCCTCTGGTGCGAAGGTTGTGCCTACTAAGAAAGGGGATGTGCCGAAGGGTCCTTCTGGGTCTAGGTATGCTGTTAACCGTGCCCCTTCTCTCCTGAAGATTCTAGGAGTACGCAGGCTCCCCTCGTGATGACTCTAGGAGTACGCGGGCTCCTCCTCCTCGTAATGAAACATTGGATGTTCCGCCCCTTCGTTCATGGCTCCTCCTTCAGTGCCTCCGCAGAAATCTTTGCCGCCTCCTCCCACGGTTTCTTTCAAAGGGAAGTACTCCAAGGGTACTATGTCGAGAGCTGATCCGTCTAAAAATCTTCCTTCTAAAAGGAAAGCTTCGGAATTGAGTCCTACTTCTGATTCCGCAGACGAAGAAGAAACTGTCCCCGTGATACGCAGCATTTCAGTTGGTAAGAAGAAGGTCACTTTCAAGCATATTGATCTTGAGATGTTCAAGGAAAAACATGAGCTTCAAGCTTTTGAGGTTCGCTTCTATGCCCCTGACGATGATATCACTTACGAGCTCCTTGCTAAGTATCAGTTTGACGAGTTTCATCTATTGACTACGGTTGGAGCCTTCGAGGCGGGTCTCATGTTGCCCCTATATAAGTCGGGTGACTCCTTTTATTATGACGTGTGGCTAGTCGCGAAGGCTCTTCCACAACACTCATAATCGTTCCGTGTCACAACTATCTGGGAATTATCTTCGTTCACTGAAGGAATGTTACCTGCGAAGCAAGGGAGAGACTATGATGACCTGCTATGTTCCAAATCCTGCTGAGAGAGAGTGGTACACTCCTCAGAATTTTAACAGTTCCTTTGGGGATTATGTCAACAGTAGAAACCGTAAGCCGTGGAGTGTTAGTCTTCGTAATATTGCTGCTCCCCGTGGTGAAATTCGTCTTTTGAGTGAGGTGAGTGATGCCAAGCTGAAGTATGTTCCTGGTACTGAGGGATCTGCTAAACGGAAACTCTTTCCTGCTCGTGAAAGGATTAAGCGTGACCATGATTATGAATGGCATGCTACTGTTATTGAGGTAGTTGGTCCTTGGGCTTATGGTTGGATTCCTGGTCCGGCGGTTGGCGTCCTTCTGAAAACAGCAAGCCTCGTGAAACTCCTCCTGCTCGTTATGGAGATTTCTGTCCTTGGCGTCCGAATTTCGCGGGCATGAATTTTCCTTACGCTCTTGATGTCGTTGATGGAGATGAGGAGGAGGGTTCTGGTGCTACCCATCCACGAAGAGTGCTGCTGCTGCCAAGGTATAGTTTCTTCTTATATTCTCTATTCTATTTGCCCCTTTTTCCTTGCTTGAAATAATTTTCATTTTTGAAGTGAGGGAAAAAATGAGCCTTTGTGGGGATGTGTACTGGTTTGTAGGTGTCGAAGAAGAAGAAACTTGGACCCAAACAATCTTCTACTGTGGTTACCGGTGAGGCTGAGGTTTATGAGGAGGTTACGAGTCCTGTAAACGAAGGGTATGCTGAGGATGAAGAAATGTCCGATGGAGAAGAGCGTACCGATACTTCTCACCCTGATGACGAAGGTGGTAATGGTGAAGAAGAAGTTGCGCGGGTGGTGATGGTGAAGAAGAATTGCCGCGGGTGGTGATGGTGAGTCTGAGGGTAATATTACCGTTGGTGGTACTGGCGGGGGTGGATCTGCCCCTGTTGGCGATAATATTGTTGGTGTGGGTACTCTGCCCGTTATTTCCCCTGAATTTTCTTTTGGTAGGATATATTCCGCGGGGGAATCCTTTGATGTGAATGCTGCCATGGGTCTTGCCGAAGACTTCTCATTGCTTTCCCCAAATGATGATTGGGATGTGCTTGGGGATATTGGTAAAGAAGATGCCACCGGTCAGCAGGCTGAAAACGCCGGTGGTCATACTGAGGCTGGTGATGTCGAGACTTGCGCGAGTGAGGGGAGAACAGCCAAAGGGAAGTCTGCGGTTGAATCTCCTTCAGAGGATTTCCCTTACTCGCTAATGCCTGAAGGCGAAGATGCCATTTTGGCTTGGCTTAAGAAGAAAACTGATGTTCGTCCCCAACCCTGCCCCAGTGGTCCCTGGTGAGAAGAATTCTGACGCTTATACTCGTCAGATGATGCAAGTGTCTTCTGAAGTCCGCGTTGCTGAGATGTGGGAGAAGAATCTGAGAGCTTCAGAAGCTAACCTAGTGGTTGACCCTCCCTCCTCTGTTGCTGATATGATGGCCATAGCTGATGGGTACCAATACGGTTTTCCCCAGCAGCGTGTCTTAGAGGTAAATCCTTGTACTGATTCCCTCATGATATACGAACATTGTATTCTTCGCGATATCCGATCCCTTGGGTATAATAATGTTTGTTGTTTGTGACATAGATGATGAGGAGCGAACATTGTAACCATGTTCTATACCAATTCTTTAAAGCAAAGTCTTTAAAGTTGGAGGCTAAGCTTCGTCATAGAGAAGAAGAACTATCTGCGGCCGAGATGGAAATAAGTGAACTGAAGGGTCGCCTGAAGGAAAAGGAGCGTGGGTAATGCCGAGGAGAGTCTCCGTTCGGAACTTGCTATAGTCCGCAACGAATTGGAGCAAGCTCGCAGAAATGTATCGTCCCTCACAGGTTCGTATTTTTTATTGGTCTTTTACTCCTCGTGATTCCCTATTTGTACTTTGGTGTTCTGTCTCAGTCTCCCCACCCTATCTTCAGTGGGTGGAGTCCCCGAGCTCATATGGCTTCGGAAAGAAAGGGAACGACAGAAATCCCGCATTGCAGAGTTGGTGGGTAAGTTGAAAAGCGAAGCCGTAAAGTGGAATGCTCGTGCTGATGAGCACAACGCCTTAGCAGCTGAGTGGCGTGAAAAGCGAACACTGATGGTTGATATGCAAAATAAGTACAATCATGACCGTTGTCTGTTTAATGGTACGCTGCTATGGACGCGTGACAACCTGCGTGATGCTCGAGGACATGCTTCGGACTTAGAGGCTAGAGTGCGCTTTTTGGAAGGAGAGTTACAACAGGCTCGTTCTTTCTTAGGCCCCGGGGTTAGGGATAGTATGCTGCATCTTTCCGAGGAAAGAGATAATGCTAGGGCTGAGGTTGGTGCTCTTAGTAAAGCCCTAGCAGCGTCTCGAGCTGATGTTGCTCGCCAAGTGGAATCTGAAAGAGATCTTGAAGTGAATGTGTATCGACTCCATAAAAGGATGGGGGAGATGAATGACGAAGTCAACCATCTTCGTCACTTGGATTCAATGAAGCAGGTAGACTTAGACGCGAGTCAATTTGCTCTTACGAACCTTCAAACGGATTATAAGAAACTATCCGACGAATATGACTTTCTTGATGAGGCTCGGGACGCAGTTGTTAATGAATGAAGAGAGGCTTCGGCTAATGTCGAAGGTATAACCTCGTTTTATCGAGTGTGATTCTGTTATTTCTTCGTTTTAACCCCTTGGTATTTCTTGTTTTCAGCACTCGAGGGACAGCTTCACGCAGCAAATGATGAGCTTAAAAAACTCAATCTGCCTTAGTGCAGCAGGAAGGACAAGCCAACTATTTCAAAGGGTTGGCCGCGTCTCGTGAGGAAGCAGCGAGATTGCCTCCAAAGAGGCGGAACGCCTATCTGCATTGCTGTCTCAGGCCAACCAGCGGACCGCTGTTATCACTTATAAAGCTCGATGTCAGTTGGCTGAAGAGACCAACAAAGTCCTAGATAAGATTGAACTTGATCTTAAAGTCGAACATGGTCTTGTCAAGAATTATCCGCGTCGTCCCCTTCCCGCGCCCTTGCCTGGTTCTTCTGGGCCTTCTTCAGGTGGTAGCGTACCTTCATCTCGCAGAGACAACCCTGTTGATGGAGCTGTATCGTCCAAGTAGATTTCTTTTATTAGTCATAGAAAGTTGATCCTTGTTGATTATATAATTTCGGATCATTTTTTGATGTGTTTCCTGCTTTATCTTATTTGCTGAACTTGTAATCAACTCTTTATGAAATGGATCATCCTTTTGGCATACCTGCGTTATCAATTCATTTTTTTTAAGTATTGTGAAGTGTTAAACTAGAAATAACTTGCTTTGTAAAAAGTTGAGAGTGTTTGGGTGCGACACCGAAGGTAAATACCTTCGTGATCGTCTTGAGACCTGTCACCCCGCTGGCGAATCCTGGGCCAGAGGATTCCCAAACGGTGGGGGCCGAGGCAGCGTTCTAGGATATGGATGCTTATTTGAAATATTTACATGCACCCATTCCGTCGACCCGCTGCCTTAAAATTGGTTGGGTATCTCTTTCTGCTGGGTGCCTTCCCCCTGGTCTTACACTCATAGACACTGATAGGGGAGCCCTGAGAGATTGTAGATTAACTACTTTCCCCAATATTGTTAATTTATTATGTAATGTACATGCGTTCACCCAGCGGGCCTTTTGACCATTTCGTTTGCTTGAAGATTTCCCAAAAAGTTTGTTTGATTGATAGGTTGAGGCCTGCTACTCCTCGTCCAGAGATAGAAACATGTAAAGCGGTTACGCTGCCTTCTTCTTCTGGTATTCTTCACGCAGATGCAAAGCTGCGCTGCTCCTATGGGTAGTACGGTTTGAGCCATTTAGCATTCCAAGGGTGCCGGAGGACCTCGCCTTTCAGATTGCGAAGATAGTAGGAACCGTTTCCCGCAATGTCGTGTATTATAAAAGGTCCTCCCCATGTAGGTGCTAACTTTCCCCATTTCTTCTCTCGTTGATACTGCGGGATTGTTCTTAGCACATACTGCCCTTCTACAAAATTTCGAAGCTTAACCTTTTTGTTGTACTCTCTCGCTAATCTCCGTTGATAATTTTCCATCTTTTGCAATGCTGCTTCCCTCCTTTCTTCCAGGTCGTCCAGTCTCTCTAACATCATGTCTGTTGTGAGATTTTTCTCCCATGCTTCGGTCTTTGTGGTTGGCATGAGGATCTCTGTTGGGATGACTGCTTCAGCTCCATAAGTGAGGAGAAATGGGGACTCCCCAGTGGCAGATCTTCGTGTTGTCCTGTATGCCCATAATACATTGTGTAGCTGTTCACACCATCGCCCCTTGTGTTCGTCTAATTGCTTTTTGAGGATAAGGGCGAGGGTCTTGTTAGTAGCTTCCGCTTGTCCGTTGCTTTGAGGGTATATGGGGGTGGACTTGTTTTTCCTTATTTTGAAAGTGTCGAAGAGCATGTCTATGTTTTTCCCCTGTAATTGTTTACCATTATCGGACACGATTTCCGCTGGTATGCCGAACCTGCAAATAATGTTTTGGAATATGAAAGTAAACACGTCCACGTCTCTGATCCTGGCTAAGGCTTTGGCTTCCACCCATTTACTGAAGTAGTCCGTGGCTACTATCAAAAATCGTCTTTTCCCTGATCCTTCGATGAAAGGCCCAACGATATCTATGCCCCATTTTGCAAATGGCCACGGACTATCCACAGAATTCAACGTTGTTGCTGGTGCGTGTATCTTTTTGGCGAAACGCTGACATTCTTCACATCGTCGGGACATTCTTGCAGCATCTTGTATCATTGTGGGCCAGTAATATCCTTGCATTTTTGCTTTGTCGGCTAGTGATCTCATGCCGCTATGATTCCCTGCGTCACCATAATGGATGTCGTTTAGAATTCGATGCCCCTCTTTCCTGGATAAGCAACGTAGTAACGGTCCGAGGAAAGATTTCTTGTACAGGACCCATCCCGAAGATCATATCTTCCTACTTTGGAGAGTATTTTCCTGGTTTGTTTATGATCCGCGGGTAAGGTTCCATCCTTGAGAAACGCATGGATCATCATTCTCCAATCATCTTCGTTGTTGAAATCTTCGTCTTGATTTGCTCTTGACAGGATATCTTCTTCGTCAAAATCGTCACGGATGTCTTCTCCCACCTGATCTTCGATATTTTCTTCCACTGTATCTTGATTTGTAGCAAAGGAAAATTGTGATGCAATCGAAGGCTCGTATACCCTTGTTATTTTGATAGCTTCGATACTCTTGTCCTCAGCAGAGATGATATATATGCTAGGGCATCCGCGTGCCTGAGATCCCTTCTGCATAAGTGCCGGAACTTGATGTTCGGAATTTGTGATGCCAATGTTTGGACCAAGGCCATGTAAGCTGAGAGGGTGTCGTCGTACACATTGTATTCGAGCCCTATTTGCCGTATGACAAGCTGCGAATCACTTGTCAGTCTTACATCAGTTACCCCCATCTCTATTATCAAGCGGAGGGCATGTACGACTGCCTCGTATTCGACGATGTTGTTAGTATGCTCTTTGAATTCTAACCTGAGTGCCTGTACGATCCTTTCTCCAGTTGGGGTGGTGATGACAATGCCTATTCCTGCCCCTTCCTTATTTTTGGAACCATCAACGAAGACTTCCCATTGTCTTTGACTCGCGGGTTCGAGGACATCAACTGGATCCTTGCTTTCCTCGTCGGCTTCTGGTATTCCCCTAATCTCTTCATCGTTGTCCAGGGGGAGGTCTGCTAAGAAATCCGCCAATACTTGGGATTTTTGGGAATGTTGAATTTCATGAATGATGTTGAATTGGTCCAGGTGGGTGTTCCACTTGGCTATTCTACCTACTTTTCCCGCGCTTTTGAGGACTGCTTCCAGTGGTGCTTTGCATGGGACGCGGATGAAGTGAGTTAGGAAATAGGTTCTCAGCTTTTGAGTAGCCCATACTAATGCCAGGATGAGTTGTTCGATCTTCGTGTAATTCCTTTCCGCAGAATTGAGGGTCTTGCTGACATAATAGATAGGTTGTTCTATCTTCGTATTGGTTTTGACCAACACTGCGCTAACTGCGTCTTCTGTCGCTGCTATGTACAATGCCAAAACCTCATCAGGATCAGGCTTCTGCAGGATTGGAATTGAAGCCAGGTATTCCTTGATTCTTTGGAAGGCTTCTTCGCATTCTGCGGTCCATTCAAACTTACTCCCTTTTTTGAGAATATTGAAAAAATGTTTGCATTTGTCCGAGGATCGGGCAATAAATCTGCCCAAGGCTGCTAAGGACCCGTTGAGCTTTTGCACTTCTTTTAAATTCTTCGGAGATGGCATTTCCACTATGGCCTGAATCTTCGCGGGGTCTACCTCAATACCCCTTTTTGTTACCATATATCCAAGGAATTTCCCTGAGGTGACACCGAAGGTGCATTTTTCTGGATTTACTTTCATGTGATGTTTCCTCATTGCTTCGAAAATATCTCTCAGGTCCTGGTGGTGATCTTTGGGCAGCCTACTTTTGACGAGCATGTCATCAACGTAGACTTCTAGGGTACTACCAATCCATGGCCTGAAGATAGCATCGACCATTCTCTGGTAAGTTGTCCCTGCGTTTCGAAGTCCAAAGGGCATTCTAGTGTAGCAATAAAGGCCATGCGGGGTGTAGAATGTTGTGTGTAGTTGATCTTCTTCTGCCATGGCTACTTGGTTGTAACCAGAATATCCGTCCATGAATGACAGCTCTTCGTACCCATCCACTGCTTCAACCAGTTGATCTATGCTCGGTAGGGGATAGCTGTCTTTTGGAGATGCCTTGTTGAGGTTAGTAAAGTCGATGCATATCCTAACCCCCTTCATTTTTCTTAGGAACGACGACCATGTTGGAGATCCATGTAGGGTATTTGACTTCCTTGATGAAGCCTGCTTCTAGTAGTTTCCGAAGTTCTTTTTCTACTGCCTTATGATACTCTGGTGCAACTTTTCTTATTTTCTGCCTGAAAGGTGGCGTGCCTGGTTTGATGCGCAGCTCGTGTTGGATTATTTTTGGATCAATCCCCGGCATGTCTCCTAATTTCCAGGCGAATACATCCGCGTATTCTTTAAGTAATTTGGTTAAGGAATCTTCTCTTTCTTCTTCCATTATGGTCCATACTTTGATCATCTTCGGGTTTTCGTCCGTTCATATGCTGATTTCTTTTACGGGCTCCACTGGTGTGAACACCGGCTTCGGGTCCCCAAGGACTGGGACGTTCTTTAATTGCTATTTGGTATGTTTCTGACCTTCGTTGGCTGCTGAAGTACTTGCCTCTGTGTTAAGGACATTATCATCTTTTGTCAAGCCCTTCCCTGCGGTTTCCTTGAGGAACAGGTCTATGGCCTTTTCTTTCGCAGCTTCTTTATTTTTGATCCTTCGGGTTTTTCGCTGCTCTTCCTGTTCGTTGTTGATACGATCCTGGGTGGCCTGGCACTCTTTTGCAGAGACCCGATCTCCCTTGATTTCCATTACTCCCTCGGGTGTAGGGAATCTGAGATATTGGTAGTAAGTTGCTGCCACTCCCTTGAGTTTATGTACCCACTTTCGTCCAATAATGGCGTTATAGGGGGATGGGGCGTCTACCACGCTGAATCGTGTTTCTACTTTCATGGGACCGACGTTCACCTGCAACACGATGTCTCCCAATGGCTTGGTGGGCGCTCCGTTGAACCCGTAGATGGTGTAATAAGAGGTCATCAGTTGTTCATCATGGAGCTTCATCCGTTTGAAGGCGTCGTAGAATAGAACGTCCACTGAGCTTCCCCCGTCGATGAGGATCTTTTTGAGGTTACATCCGTCCACTGCTAGTGTGAGGACCAAGGGATCATTATGGTCTTCCATATCTTCTTCGATATCTTCAGTATCGAAGATGATAGGTGCGTCCATCCACTCTTCGTGCTCGTCCACCTCTACGCCATCAATCTTATATAATTCGCAGTGGTCTTCGAATTGCTTTCGTAGCCTCTTTCCTATCTGCGCTGTAAGTGAGGTCCCTGCAGCTTCGGAACACGAGATGGTGTTGATTGTGCGGTTTCCCTCTGGAAATTGGACTTGCTTGGTTCGTTTGGATCCATCCTCGGTGACTTCCTTTCGTATGTATTGCTTGAGTTCGCCATCATCAATCAATTTTCGGATCATTATTTTGAGGTTTTTGCATTTCTCGGTCTGGTGTCCATTGAAGCAATGATACTCACAGGAATCTTTAGACTTCTCGTTCCTTGGGGGCTGTTTTCCCTTAGACCATGGCCACTCCAAATTTTCCCTTCCTTTGATCTCTCGCAAGATCCGAGCGTAGCTAGCATTGAGCTTCGTGTAAACCTGATCTTCGAATTTTCGATCGTCTTTTCGTCGTTCATCTCTTCGTTCCTTCCTATCTTCGTGCGGTCGTTCCACTGAGCTATTTATTTTGGCCCCGCTGGTTTGTTTTGTGGAATTGGTACGGTGAGACCTCTGCGTTTGTGCCCTCGGGTTATCACGCTGGATTTCTTCAAGACGAGCATACTTCTCAATAATTATTCGAAGATCTCCTTCTGTATTAGGTACGCTTCCGTGGATCTCAACAAATAGTGGATTCATTCGGTCTAATTCCCACTTGTAGCAGTTGATGCTCACTACGGGATCCACATTCCCTATGGCTTGGGAGATCTTGTGCCATATGTTGGTGTATTCCCTCGTGTTCTCCTTGTAACCAATTTCCAGAGAATTTTTTTTATCCATTCCGGTATTGACAGCTTTGTTGTACATGTAGGTTCTCAAGAATTTCTCTGCGAGTTGATCGTAGGAGTTGATGGAATCAGGTGGCAGGTTGTCAAACCAAGACAAAGCTGATCCCTTCATACTTGATGGGAAATACCTACAGAGGACGGCGTCGTTTTGACTCCATCGGGCTAAGATACGATTATAATACCGGATATGTGCCGCGGGATCACTGGATCCGTCATAGCATTCAAAAGTTGGGACAGGGCACTTTAACGGAATGGGGGTATTTGCCAGGCGATGAGTTAGGGGCGTGGAGTTAGCTTCTTTCATCACCTCTTCAAGCCTTCCTCCGTCTTGTCTGGCTTTTAACTGCCTGATCTCAGCCATCATGTCATCACGCAGCTCTTCCATTGCGCGGTAATGTCCCACGTTCTCATGCTCAGTTGAGCGTTTCTTTCTTGGATCTTCACTGTCATAATAGTCTAAGTCTTCGGCGGCAAATTCCGGATCGGATGCACTGCTTCCCCTAGCGGCGTTTGCTAGGATGATTCTTCGGTCTCGATTAGGCTCTGGTGCCTTAGAATTTGCTTCGTCCAGTTGTTGGATAGTCTTCGTGCTTTGGGCAATTCTATCTTTCAAGTCTTGGTTCTCTCTGTCCAGAAGAGCTACGGCATCTGCGTAGACCTGCTGGCTCTTTTTCAATTCTTCGAGCTCTACCATCAGTCGGTGGGACTGGTTTGATCCCTGATTGGGAGTTCCGGCTTGTACCCCTACAGCCATAGTTCCCCCTTCGTCTACTGTGTGTATTAAGGGTGGTAGAGGATCAGCTTCAATTGTTGGTATCTCCAAGTTTGGTCCCCTCGGTTGAGCTTCCACCCGCGGTACTAAAACCACTGGTATGGTTTGATTCTGATCGTTGGTTGACGGCATTCCGAAGACTGGTGGATGTGCGGGCTGATGTGTCATAGATTCTGCCACCCCTTCTCTTTGTTGATGGATTTGGTTTGAAACCGAAGTATTGTTATCTTCTGTAGCCTCGAGGCCCGCAACAGTTGCGTTGTTCTTTGTGGCTGCTGCTTTGAGAGCCGCGGCTGCAATGGAGTTAGTGTTCATAGGTGAGGTGATTTCCGCAGCATCCTTCTTCTGAGTAGCTGTTTTAGCTTTGTCTCCTTTCTGCTTGCTTCGGGTCATGACCGGGATAATCCTCGGTGTCTCCTTTGATGAGGCTTTGGTTTTTCCTGCCTCTAGTATCTTTTCCATTTTTAGTCCTTTTCTGCATAGGGGAATAAATAAAGAGAACCAAAGATATCCACGAGGATCGGGTTAGTGCCATTCGTATCCGCAAAATTTGTGGAATAAAAGGAAATGAGCTGCCCAAGGGCCTTAATAAAAGAGAAACATAAAGACTCCATCGGTCTAGTTTTCGCAATACAAATCCTCTAATAAACAATCATGGACCTTGTTTTCAGACTACTTTTGAAAAGGAAAACTCTGGAAAAGGCAGATCCGTAGCGAGAACTCATGAATCTGGATTATTAAGTCTTAGTTTTAAAAGAAATACGCCTCACGTGCAAATATGTGATAGATAGCCGTGGATTTGTCTGCTTTGAAATGGTGCTTGTGAAAATGAATACCATGAACCCAGAATAAAAAAGGTTTTGAAAGCACGTTGAACCAAGAATAGGGCACAACCATAATGCGCGTTTAAAATGAAATCACAGGATAAGATAAATCTTTTATCGGGACAAAGTCCCTGTTTCTAACGCCAGATTGTGAACACATAAAAATCTCGAAGCCATCCACGTGTTCACAAACAATAATCGCATACATTCTAATTCTGAAATTGTACGTCGTATATGTAAAGGGGATGATTATATCGATTCATCGACTCTAAGTAGGGGTGTAAATTGGGTCGGGCCGGGCAGCCCGACAGATTTATTAAATGGGACGGTATAGGGCGGGCCAGAACATTTCTTATCCATGAAATTAAAAGGGCCGGGAGGGTAGGGTTATTTATTTACAGTTAGTATCCATGGCCTACCCAAGCCTGTTTTGTAATTTGGGCTCGGCCGGGTAGGGCCGGGAGGGCCTTGAATATTACAAACAAATATATATATTATACATATATATAGTTAAAAATAAAAAGAAAGTAGTAATAATACACAAGTTTTACTTAAAATTAATAATCAAATACGAGAATTGAGATGGGAATAAGATAAACCAAACTTCCTATAATTTTTCCTGAATTGAATCATCAGAAAAGGAAACTTCCTTAGATTTTGCTCAATATTTTCTCTATATGGTTAACAAAATTAGACTCCAATGGAATAAAAGTTAAGAAATACATATGAAAACTATGAGGGTTGACTGTATTAAGTATATGTACCAAGTATATTCTAGGATAAAACAAATGAGAACAGTCACTTAGGCTAGGTAAATGGATAACACTGGTGGGCTAACATGGCAGGTAGCATTGACGGGATAATAGGGAGGGTATTGGGCCGCGCAAGAAAATTTTAGTTGTGGCCTGTGCCCTTTTATTTAAATGGGCTAGGTCGGGCCAGCTCGTAAAGGGCCACGGTCACCCATGGGCTGTCATGGGACAGGGCGGACGGTACTGGGCCTCGGGCTGCCGGGTAAAATTTACACCCCTAACTCTAAGCCTTCAGACTTGTCATTGTCTAGTCGAATATTATCATGAATAATGTTCGTATAAAAGGGGTAAACATAGAATCAAACATAAATGTAAAGCACATGACGTTCAATGCTGAATGTAAAGTGCTGAAATATAAATGAGACAAAGATTTACGTGGTTCGGCACTAAGGCCTACATCCACGGGGTTGGTGTTTCACTATGTATTGAATGATTACAAAGATAGTCAAATGACTTTAGAGTACACATAGGTCTGTGGAAATAGGGGGATCACTTACTCTTCATATTTCTCTCTCCTATATTCTCTTATCTTTTCTCTAGATCGGTCGACCCCTTCTCTCTTAGTGGAGAGGGGTATTTATAGGGTTGGAACGTGGGTCCCACTTTTGCGGTGTCGTTGTAATCTTATCTTCTTGTGCTTTGTGCCCATTACGCAGAGGTCTTCGGCATATGCTGCGGCCTAAGCTTGAATACGAAGGGTTATCCTCGCCTCTTCCACGAGTTGATTGACATGTGTATATCTCTTTGGTATTTAATGCGGGTAGATGGATGTCTGCTCGTGTCAGACAAGTGTCTCTTTGTCTGGTCACATCTGCGTCAGTCAAACTTCCTCTCAGCCGTTGATCTGAGATCTTTCTCGGGATTGGGTGTATTAACACCCAAGGGGTATTATCTGGTGCTCCTCTAAGCCATCATACCTCTGTGATCTTCTGTCCCTGACCGGTGGCATCTTCTGATGAGGTGCTTGTTATCATGTTTTGGTATCTTGTCTTGCATGCCTTCTACGTGTCTCTTTTTGTACACGTGGTAGATGATGAAAGGTGTACATACACGCTGTACTGTGTTTCTCATAAACTACTTCAGTGTAATATAGCACCAGAGAAGTAACCTATAGAAATCAGGTTGACACGAAACATTTTGCATTTTCACTGGCAACAACAGTTTCACTATGTATCCATAGTTTTCAAACCAAGCCAGAATAAGCAAAGGTTTGATAGCTCCGCACACAGACATAGAGAAAAAACTCGGTGCCTAATAAAGGACTGGATGATGTTAAAGAGTTTGGCTGATTACATTAATTAACAGGCTTGTACGTTTGCCACATCACTGTTTAATTTCTATTTCGTGCACACTTCTCTTGAGTCTCGACATTCCAAACTTTTTTTTTTCTTTTTTTTTTTTTTCTTCTTCTTTTTTGTATTTCGTGCGCACTTCTAAATTCTAATCCTTTTACAGTATTACCCAGGGTAATTAATGAACTCCAGTTCAAAGATAAGCATTTCTATTTCCGGCCGAGTTTATCAGGACATCCAAAACTTGGTGATAACAGATTCCCCCCACTAGTCCTTATTTTGGTGTCCAGATGGAGAGCATCGCAAAACTATTTAAGAAAATTTAAACAAGGGCCGCATATCACAAGAAGACGCAAATACGGATTAATAATAAAGTTACGTACAACAAAATGTGTTGCAAGCTCCAAACCACATAAAAGAACCTAAAAGGAATAAGAAATGAAATTGTAATTGTCTATCACAAAGCATTGTGGACTGCGACTGAGAAAGTCATGTCGTTCTGGTTACAACACTTTTGCAAGTTGCAATTCAACCGCCCAGGTTCACCAAGAAAAGTTGACAACTCTAGTCGGTAGGTATGAACAATGTTTCTAGACAGTTAAGTAGACCAATTAATGATAGTACCACAGCTGATATCTACTGCTATCAGCAATTGATAAGACTCACTTCCTATCTCATCTATGTACTCTCTGTAATTGGTTAGTGTCAGAACAAGTTGGCCAAAAGATATGAAGTCCTTGGTCCGTACTTGTACTGTTGCCAACTCACAACGCCACTCTCTGTCACCATCTTTTTATTCTAGCTCGTTCGTTCTAAAGAAGACTAGAAGAGGGCTTGTTTGCATCTTTGTCCGTCTACTTCATTGCGCAGACAAAACACCGGCCACATTTCCATTCTCCAATGAAGCATGGTGTCGGTGCGGCGTGATTCTTATGATTAAAAAAATAGCTTCATTCATTGGATGGGCCGATGGTATTCTACTTGGCCTAGTCACATGCTTGGATTCCGATGTCTACAATATTTTCAGCTGTCATTTTCTGGCTAGTTAATATTTTTAGCGGTTTAGCTAATAAACCTCTCATGGCACAGTTTGCTGTCTTAGTCGTTGGTCCGGCAGCCAGGACATTGGTAGGTTAACCACCATTTTCACATAATATCTTTAAAATGATGCGTTAAAGTGAAAAACATCATCTAAAAGTATCCAAGTGACACTTTCTGTTGGGCAAATATGATAACTGATGCAAGAGCCAAGTATGAAACTCAAAATCATACTACTGATTGATCAGCAAGTTAATACTGAATTAACTGGATATTAATGTTTTCTTAATTAAGTCTAGTTGCGGAATGCTTCATGCTAAGAACTTGGCAATGGAAGAATTCTTTTCTTTTGGCAAAAAAAAAATAAAAAATTATCCTAATCCCTAACTGACCTAGCATATGGACATCCAGAAAACAGGTATTTGATGGATTCACAAGGATCATTGCAAAACACACAATGATGCCAACATGAAGTCCTGAAACGTGAGGGAATGTATGACGTCTTCTTTAACATTTTAAAATGGCTAATGGCTTACCGGTCATAACATAAATATCAGGCAGAAAGCAACAGAAATCCTGGAGAAGATAATTTTATCAGAGGAGTAAATGTAATTATGTAAACGCGGAGATAGTGTTTAGGATAGTACCGGCAGTTCCCACAACCACGTCCATTTGATAACAACAAGCTAGTTCCCTTTCTATCATTTTTCAATCGATTAATTAACACACTCCAAATGAATTTATTACTAGTTCCTTACTGGTTTTAGTAGTATAATTTTTACATTCGGATCTTGTCCATGGTGACATCATGGATACCAAAGGCATCCATTTTTGCATGAACACGAGGCGCCTCAAATGCAGCAGATAATATAGTTGCATGATATTAAAATATTTTCAGTGATCCAACTTCCAAGGATAAAAATCAAAAGAAAGGTAGGTAAAACGACACAGATTTTGATCTTTGGCCACTTTAACGGAGTGATTTTCCCACGTACGAAGTAATGGGATTTGTTGGTATTGTCATCGGCGTAGACTTTTCTTAGCCATGTTGGTGCTGAATAAGAAAACATGTGGTGGCTTGCCACAAACAATGCTGACGACTCAGTCAAATTTATAGTATGCTCGGCCGGTTATTATAATTTTGATTTACCGCCGTTGGCTGTGTGCTAATCCTGATACACTATTTAGTTCTAGTATCGTCCAGGTTCATTTGAAAACTTGATAAACAGTCTATTTTCAAAAGATAATTCATTGTTTGATTTTTAGGTTCCAGCTAAGAAAAGTCTATTCAAATTAACCGCCAATAGGTCCTTATAGACTTGGAAATGTTCCGAACTGAAGCTTCCTAATATCGATGCTACTTGTGCAACTTGCACTTAATTCTTTTTTTTTTCCTTAAAAAAGAATCGTTCAATAAACTTTCGCACACCTGACTGTCGTCTAGTTGACGAACATTTTAATTTTCATCATGGCTTTCGTTTTTGTTGCCAAGAGTTCCCACTGGCCACTGTGTTGATTGTTCTCAATATTCAGTCAGATAAAAAAAAAAAGAAAAAATTACGCTATGAATTTGGTACACTTGACATTATATTTGTTTAATTATTTTGTTAAGTCTAACTTAAAGAATGTTATCGTTTTATCTTATTTCACTATGAATATGATTTTTTTTGAGGTTTTATCTTATTTCACTATGAATATGAATATGAATAGTCAACTGCCTCTTAGGACATACCATTATTGGCATAAAATTGTTGATAGTCAACTGTCCCTTCAAGGACATACCATAACAATGATAACATTGTTAATACTTAACTTAGTGCGCACCACAATTGAATTGGTTGGTGTTGTTTCTGGTGCTCAAAATTACTAAGATTTTTTTTTTTTTTTAATGAAAAGGTTAATCAAATAAATTAGGAAATGAAGTACAATAAGTCTACAATCTAATTTTTATCAAAAATATTAGAATCGATGCTTTCTGTATGAACTCGTCGGTAGATGTTCACAGATTTACGTTGTACTTTCCTTATCTTTGCTTCTTTTCCAATCGAGTCCGTTGCTGTATTGTGGTCTCTATTTATGTATCTAACTTGAGCTTGAGGAAGCTTTTCAAGATTAACAATAGTTTCTTCCATAGTATTCTCTGCTAACCAAGAAGTATCCCTGGCTTTGTTGATGATAGAATCCGCTAGAATTTTGCAGTCCATAACATTAGATACACAGTTAAGATATTTTTTGATAACCAGTTTACTGCCTTCAGGAGAGCTTTTGCTTCTGCATGGAGGGCTGAAGAAGCCCATTCTGAACCCATAATGAGATGCATTAGAGTTCTTTGATCCACAAAGTAAAGGATGTAAGCATATCCCATTGGGTATATTCTCCTTTTTAAATGAGGCATCAACAAAGATAATCCAATCTTCCTTTAAAGTGGACCATGAAGGTTTTTTCCCTCATCAGTTTTTGGGCCCCTGTATGGTTACCTTGTTTTTGATATTAGACGAGATAGGAAATTTCTTAATTTGTTCAACTAACACAGTTAGATTCGGGCCAATGTCCCCAAAACCACTTCACATCTATATTTCCATATGAACCATAAGATTGTTGCAATCTCTTCACTGAAATGTGAGAAATTAGAATCTGTAACTCATTTTTCTATCCAAGAAGAGACCGAATTAGAATGAATTTGAGAAATAACTGCGTCCAACGAACAATCAAACCATATAGCTCTAGCGAATGAGAAACTTCTAAATAGGTGTTCTTCAGTTTCTGAATCCTGCAAATTGCACATTGGACACTCTGAATAAATCTCCTGGTTATGGGTTACCAGTCTACTTTTGGTAGGGAGAGCATTTTGATAAAGTTTCCAAACGAACAGTTTTATCTTTGGAATTACTTGCATTTTACAAAAAAAATTCCATGAGAAATCATTGTTGTTCTCATTTTCTCGATTTTGGTTAATGATGAAGTTATATATGTTTTTCGCCGCAAAAGTTCCCGATTAATGATGTTTACATCTAATTTTTTCTGGCTCGCTTTTGCATAGGGAAATAACAAGATTTTTTTCTTTTATTTTCGGGGAGAAAAAATCTTCTAATTTTTATTTATCCCACAAACGTTCCAAAAAACGTTCCAAATTTTTATTTATCCCAAGAAGAACAAACCAACCAGTTAATGAACGTCTAGTCAATGGACAACTCGCCCAATCTGAATCACTCCATCCTTTTAAACTAAGACCACTATCAGATAGCAGCAAAATTCCTTGTCCTGGACTTTTCTTCAAATATCTAACCACACGAAGCGCAGCTTCCCAATGCTCCACTCTTCGTTGTTGCATAAATTGTGATAAAATATGCACTGAGTAAGCAAGGTCTGGTCTTGTGACATAAATTGTTGCATATTAGGAAACAGACTCTATCTTAAGCTTATTACGAGTTATATTAGGAACAGTTCTCGTATTGTGCAAGTCTTGTGTCGTCAATGAAACCAAACTTGCGTTTGGCTATTAATGATCTTCTAATGGATCTATCCCATTCATCATAGTTAGTTCCTCTTAACACAATCGGGGTAATAAGAATACCAGGACCATCACTCGATCCTAGATGATACACCGGATTTTTCTTCGATGAATCATGCTCCGGTTATTTTCCTTTTTCTCTGTCTTTTGACGTTTCTTCTACCATCTTTGTTTAAAAAAATTGATTTTAGGGTTTTAACCAGGCTCTGAAACCATGTTAAATTCACGATCAAGTCTCTCTTTCTCATTAGATATTCAAGATATTTATACATCAATATAACTTGATCAGCACGACACAAGACTTGCACAATACGAAAAAATCGTAATAAGTTTAAGATAGAGTCTGTTTCCTAATAAATATTAATCCATGTTACTTACCATTTTGCTTTAATGCACTTTTCTGGGGATGTCTGAAGATATTCTTTTCATTATTTCTAATTCTGTATTGGTAGTATTGGTACATCACTAGTCAATTACTAACTAATTTTGGATCCCACATATTTGCATTTTATGGCACGTCGTTGCCATTAACATTTGATAAGACTCTCTTCTTATCTTATATATGCGCTCTTTAATTGGTTAGATTCGCACCAAGTTGCCTGGAAATACAGAAAGTCCCTTGATCCGTACTCCTGTTGTCCACTCACAAGTCATAATGACAATTACCATAAGCTTTTACTCTTGCTCGTACAATACATTCCTTTACAGGATATAACAGCTAAGAAGAGGGTAAGTTTGGAAAACTCTAGATACGGGACAACCGTTATTGTCCGATATGGGACAATAAATCTAAACCTTTAATCATTCCCTTCTTCATCTCGCTACTAATCCTGATGTTAGAATCATTCTCCTCTCAACCATTAAGATTGTGCCACCTCATATCCCAAATTTGGACAAGGCTTACTGTCCCAGGTGTAGACGCTCCGGGTAAGTTTGAACCTTCGCATGTCTACTTCATTGCGGAGAGGAAAATTTTCACCGGTTGGAGTAGATGAAAAAACTTAGCTTTCGAGTAAATGAAAGGAAATTATTATCTCTTCTGTGTTTTTGCTTATGCACCGGACAAGAAATATGTTACGTCTAAGAGGAGGAAAAATGCGGAAACGTCTCCAGGAACAAGAGGAAATAACTGACACCGGCCACATTTATTGGGCGCGACTCCCGTGAGGCATGGCACAGCGTGAATCATGTGATAACAAGATGAAAAAAGAAAGAAGCAAGTCCATCATTTCCAAAACGTAACTGTCACTGGATGGGCCAATGGTACACTGGCCTACTCACATGCCTGAGTTCCAAATGCCTACAACATTTTCAGATGTCATTTTCTGGCTCGCTATATTTTTAGCAATTTAGCTAATATATAACTCATAGCACAGTCGTGCCTCTTTAATATCTCCTTTGTTCCAAGTTCCAATTCTGTTGTCTTAGTCGTTTGTCCGGCTGTGATGGCCTCGGCAGGTGTAACCACGGTCTTCACAGTATAATGATGCATTTTACAATATATGTGAGTGACAATTTGTTGGGCAAATTATATAACAAGAATGATGCATGAAACTGGAAATCATATCAACGTCTAGCTAATTACATTGTTTATATTTTCCACTAATTAAATCATAGTTAGATCGTGGCTGGCACATTGTATTTAAAGCAGGTGTGTCCAAAGCCAATGCACTAGAGCAGCCGTGTGGCATGCAACGAAAGAAACCTGTTTTGAGGCATGCAGAATTTTTTTGAGGCATACTTATTTATTATCCCATCTAGGATGGTTTTATAAGGGGTGTCTAAAGGTGGTGCAATTACCTATATATCCTTAAACAATCTAATTATTAGAGTGCCCTTATCCTCAAAAACCTAAAATCAAAAATCAAAATAACCTTTAAACTTAAACATCTTGGACTCCAATTCAATCAAGCAATCAATCAATCAAAGGAAACACGAATCGAAGTGAGCGATGTTGGAGTGCGAAATCCAAATCTCAATTGCTCTTAGATGTATTTTAGAATGCATTTGTAACAAACCCATCTTGTTTTTGATTGATTTTATTTTGTTTGATCTATAAAATATGATTTCAAAGATGAAATTAGGGTTTTCAGAAGATCAGTTCGGCTGATCTTGGAATATCAATTTTGAGCCGAACCTAGTATATGATTTAGAGAAACACTATGTTCGGCTAATACGATTTTGCTAGATTTTCTTCGAATCAACCGAACCTAAATTCGTCAGTTACAGAGTGAAGTTCCGCTGATAACTTATCAGTCGAACCTCTGTTTTATGAAAATACACCTAGGTTCGGCTAACAACGATTTTGTTCGAATCAGCCGAACCTAAATTTGTGAGTTGCAGAGGGAAGTTCGGCTGATAACTTGTCAGCCGAACCTCTGTGTTTCGAAAATATACCTAGGTTTGGCTGACAAGTTGTTAGCCGAACCTAGGTATATTTTCGAAACACAGAGGTTAGGCTGACAAGTTATCAGCCGAACTGTTCATCTGGTCAGTAGATCTGGGTTTTAAAAATTCAACTTTTTGATAGATTCAACTTATAAGAAGGACATTAAACCTCGTATACAAGTCTACCTCTGATTTGAGTCACACATTTGGTCACTTCTAATCACTAAAATCTCAAAACCCAATTTTTTTTTCACTTCTTCTTCTTCCTCTCAAAAATTCCAACCCTCTCACATAAATTTGATTTCTCTAATAATTTAACACTAACAATTTAATTTTTAATCAATCCTTAAAATTCATAATTAATCAAATCCAATCATAATCATTAACACTAATTATGTAAGGATAGTTATGCCATTATCAAAAAGGATGGATAAGGGGTGATGTTGTTTTTTATTTAGTGACCCTATTTTGGCATTATTTAGTATGCCTAAAAAAAATCTAGTATGCCTCAAAACAGGTTTCTAGCGAAATCCGTGATTGGGCTTTTCTCAATTATCTTTCCTTACAGGCTTCGGATAAGCCCATTATTGGTATCAAGTCCACCTCCAACGGTGAAGAGAAAATCATCGACCAACGTAGGCACGCTCATCTGCTAAGAGTTATATTATTTATACTAGTTTTGCACCCGTGCAATGCACGGGTCACTATATTGCTTATGAAATATGGATAATGCTTAAAAATTAGATTCCTACTGTATACAGGGGCTCTAAGAATTTGGTTTTGAGGGATCCTATGGATTCAACTATCCGAAATGTGGATATGGGGAGACCTATTTTGTTATCAAAAATAAAGAAAAAATATCATTTGAAAATCTAAATAATTACCAAACATAAATCTAATTAAATCAAAAACAAAACCCGATCAAGGAAAAAAAAAAGAATAAACTTAAACCTAAACCCACTCGCCTCTTCTTCTTCCTCTCTTCTTCTCCTTATCGCCATTTTTTTACTTCATCGGCGATTAATCATCGATTCTCATCCAGTAACAATTTTAATTGGATAAGAATCGAAAACTCAATCCTTTTTTAATGTTTTTGATCCAATGAATAAGTTAGATTTGATCAAATCAGAAATTGAAAAATTAGATTCAGAACTGGATACGGTTGAGAAATATTGATTTTCCAACCGTAGGATTGATTTACGGTAGGAAAATATTGATTGTCATCGTATAAATTTTTTACGGTTGGGAAAATATGAACTCTCAGCCGTAAAATCTTTACTAACTTTTGTTTACGGTGGTTTTGCATACAATTAAGTAAATATGAACTCCCAACTGTAAGTTATCCTGATTTTGTATACGGTTGGAAAACATAATC
This sequence comes from Papaver somniferum, assembly GCF_003573695.1. Taxonomy (NCBI): domain Eukaryota; kingdom Viridiplantae; phylum Streptophyta; class Magnoliopsida; order Ranunculales; family Papaveraceae; genus Papaver; species Papaver somniferum. The sequence continues at coordinate 113,668,551 of NC_039363.1, forward strand.
GTAACTTCAGTTTTCAAAATAAATAAATAAAATCCTGTGATTTTGATTTCAAATATAATCCATAAATCAAATGATTAGTCTAATCACCAACCTTATAACTAATCTTACTTTATTTAGTTAATCTTATCATCAAAATTAATTAATTACTGGGATAAGGGATTTTGAATTTACTAAAAGTTGACAATCCTGAACTGGCTTTTTGTGTTAGGCAGCTTCTTATTGGATCTTCAGCTATTCTAAGTCTTAAAATACAGATCTCCAGGCGTGCTTGTTTTTCAAGCTCGATGCCGATTTTAATCCGAACTTCACAGTACTTGCTGACAGAGTTTGCAAATATTGTTCAGGAACCGCATTCAGTATCTTATATTTGTTTGGCTGGTGCCGTAAAATATCTGGAAGTTTTAGGGGGTTATGTTTCTTCAAGGGCAAAGGATTCATTTAAAAATGTGTATGCTATACAACTGAAGCAGGTTTTACTCCGAAATTTGGTAGTTGGTAATTGGTGTAATAACTTAAATCAATGAGTGTTCAATCTAGACTAGGTTCTTGAATTTTTCTACAAAGTTATAGTTTTCCTCGTTAACAAAAATCTCTGGTGTATGTACTAATTTTTTTTCGCAATACATTGTTTTATCTTTATAATGGAAATATCACAGGTTGTACTTATCTAAACCTAGATAGTATTATGTCAATTGTAAAGAACCTACAAGAACTATTATTGTTGAATTCGTATCTTGAAATAAGGATTACAAGATTTGTTCTTGTTGGAATTCATTTCGTGAACATTTGGGGTACATACTAGGTCTACCTAGTTAAAAAAATCTTAAGTACAGTTTCATAACCTGACGTATAAATTGTACAAGGATTGTCTATATAGGTTCCTGAACGAAAAAAGTTGGTGGCGTACTAGTTATCCTTTCTTTTCAAAAACGCCACCACAATTTCTAAAAGAGCATTTTATTCGTACTTTTAACTGACTTAGTGCCCAAGCTCCCGCATTTCGTAGACTCCAACGACACATAACGGTAACCTTTTTTTAGTCTCGGAACTCGGAAGCATCGCATAAGAAATTCATTATAACTTGTTCAATAAATTTGATGAATTTGGGAGGATCTATAAAGAGCGAAAGTATATAAGAATATTAGATTAGATAACACACTCTTAACAAGAGACAAGTTACCCGCTTTAGTCAAGCTGAAGCGTTTCTACGAAGAAAACCGACCCTTGCATCTTTCAATAATTGTGTCCCCATTCTTTCATTCCCCTTGACCTTTCACCAAGCGGAAGACCCAAATAAGAAGATAGTAAAGTGTCGGAGTGACAACCTAACATTGCTATTATTCTGTCCAAGTTTGTTGATCCTGCGATACCAAATATACTTCATTTTGTAAAGTTGATTCGAAAGCCTGACAACATCTTGAACCCAAGAAAATAATATCTCAGATAATTCATTTGGTCAATAAAATCATCAAGGAAAACTAGCGTATTGTCTGTGAATTAGACGTGAGTGTATCGACCCCCATTGCAGCTTATCGCGAACCCTTCTATATGCCCAAGTTCCTTGCCTATTTGCAACATCAGATCCAAAGCTTCAGAGACGATGAGAAAAAGAATGGGAATGATAATCTCCTTGAGTCAACCAACCCCTTGCATGTGGTAAACTTTGTATGCGCAGAGTCGTTTATAAGGACTGAGGGAGGAGTATTTGTGATACATCCTTGAATCCATTTCCTCCAACGAACTCCAAAACCCATTTTAGGTAGCACTTCATCCACAAAATCCTAATAAACATGAACGGAAGCCGTTCTTACATATAACTCACGGAATGCCGCTTTTCATTTTCCAATCAAGGCACTCGTTGGCGCAATCCAGGATTTGTCTACCTTTAATAAAGGTCAACTGTTGATGGGAAATATTAAAACTTTGGTAAATTCCTTTCTTAATTTTATTCATAGTAGTTCTATAGATATTTATACATGACCGATAACTTGACACTCAAAACTTTCCTAAGACACGGATTTGAGACTTTCCTTATAAGTCTCAAAATCATGACTTACATGGACAATCCTTTCCTAGTATATGACCACACTTTCCTAAAATATCACTTACCTTATCAGTCTCACATTAATGACTTACATGGACAATACTTTCCATAGACTGACCACTACGGTCTTGGAAAGTATTACACTTTCCTTCATAGGAAATAAAAAATGACAACACCGTTTTCAATCTTTTCGTGAGCACTTTGGAAATCATCCTGTAGCACGGGTCTCATCAACCCAATAAGTGTGAAGTCCTTAATTTCTTCGACTACTTCCTTCTTAGGGATTAACGATAAGAAGATCACTTTTAAATCTCCAATTTAGCGTTCCCCACTTGTTAAAGCTCCTATACCACCTTCATAATATCGTCTTTCATGAAAGACCAACATTTGCGAATTACCATAACCATCGGGGCTTGGCGCCTTATTCTGATCCAATCTTTTTAGAACGTCGACACACTCCGATTCGTTTATTGGAATTTCAACTGAAGATCCATATCCTTGGCTATCTGTTTGAAATTCATGTTTCCCATCGAACGCCTCAGGTATTTTTTTTCTCAAGATCATAGAGTTCACAAATAATGCTTTATATCTTCTTATCAACTCTAATGAAAATGTTCTTATTCCAATCTTTAGTGTCAGCCTTGAATGCTTGAAGTTTCTTAGCAAGAATAAAGCCAGCTGAGCCATAAAACTCACACCGGTCTTTCATAAGCTCCAAAATATTAGTGGTATGTAACCGCACTTCCTGGAATATATAAGGAAGTGAAGATCAAAGTCGCAACTGAATTTAATTGGAGCATGATCGGCCATCGGTCTTCCTAGAATTGCACCGATAAGGTTGGGAAGTGAAGATCAAAGTCTGAGGAGACCAGGAATCTATCCAGTTCTCTTTTATTCTTCCAAGTAAATTGACCACCTGTTATGGAGAGATTTAGAAGCTCAATATTATTCATAAAACAGGAGAAATCTTCCATTCCCCTGGTTATCTTGTTACCGTCCTTTCTTTCTACAGTAGTAATACTTTGAAGTCACCACCAGTGCAGCTTAGAAGTTTCCAAAATTTATGGACTTGTGAAAGCTCTCTGTCCACAAAGTAGTCTAAGCATTGTATCACATGGAGCGTAGCCCTTGATATAATGCACTGAAAACCATCTAAAAAGAATCTTGCATTTCTAACCGATCGAAAATTGAAAAACAACGTGTTTGCTTTATCCAAAATTGAAGAACAATAAATTTCACTCGTATTTGTTTTGGCACAAAAGTTCTAACCATTTGCCAACTTGGTTGGCGATGCCGAATAATGGGTGCAAATTTTGAAAAATAAATGGAAATTGTATACATGTAATGCACGTTACTTAAATCCAAATACTGTGCATTTCGGATAATGTTTGACATGACTAAAATTTGGTATATACAAAAAAAAAAACATAAAATCCCTATTTCTATACCATCGCTCATAACTCTGCCTTACTGGAACACACTAATGGATTTGAATGGGTTGGCAAAATGATGCATGTGATGCATGAAAAAAGTTTTGGAATGATTATGAGGAAAGTTTGACGGTCATCATGTGCATGGCTGTTAAAAATGGTACCATTTTATTGGGAAGGGTACTAAAATCCGTATATGATGATCTAAAAAATCTTGTATCTTATATGAGTATCGATATCCTCCCCAATAATCTCACACCCCCATTAACAATGTTGATAATGTGGAGTGCACACAGGCCCGATCTTTTGTTAGTATTATCTTATCCAATTAAGCACACTGCGCTCTGTTTCTCCGATCACTAGGCTAAGCTAATTAGTGATGTGCTTCTGTGCCATTCAGCATTAAATAAGGGGACAATAAGACAATTATCCGGTCCAGGGACGAGCCTAGTAAAGGGCTTACCTAGGCTATAGCCCGTTCATGTTTTTGGCATAATTTTTTTTTTTAGGTAAGATAATTTATCAAAATTAGTCTTAGTCAATAGAATTTTAGCCGAAATAGTTTTTGAAGGAGGATCTATGAACAATCTTATATGTACACTATCCATACAAGATTGAATCAGTTTTTCTTTAGAATCCAAATGACAATGAATTTGAACCCAATATTTTGATGATATGTTTCTCTTATTAGACTCTAGATTCCTACAAAAACTTATCACAATTCGATATATCAAAACTCACCATCTCCCGATCTTAATTTTGACCGTTAAATTTCAACTATTAATTTTCAAAATGGTAGATGGTGGTGTTATACGTCTCGGATTATGATTATGCTCATATTCTGGAGTTTAAACGTGCCAAAGAGGATCTCTTTTGGATCCCCTTAAGTTCGTGAACGCACCCACGTTTTTTTAGCTGGTTTATGAACGTCATCCAAGCGCGTTTTCATAACGAAGTGCTGATCCACTGTACACGGTGATTGTCTGAAAAAGATATCAATGGTTCATAGTTTGTTGGTTTAAATTTTAAACCCTCGTTTATTTTATTTTATTTTATTTATCTTCTTGAAAATAGATACGTTGACGTAGAGTGATGCTTAGGATATTTGTAGCGTTGTAGGAAACACGGAGCAAAGTACGGGATATCATTATTTCCGGTGAGGTCACTAACTTCAAATTTTTGTGGATAATGCAGTTCATCTTCTTGAATTAAACTTTGTAGCACGACCAACTAAACTAAGAACTTCAAGCTAGAAATAAATTAAGGGCAAGTTTAGCTACCATAATCAATAACTAAGAATCCAAATCTAATGAAAGCATGAGTGACGATCCCACTCCAGCAGACTAGCACTTGATTAAAATATAAATAATAATATAAAAAAGAGACTAGCACTGTAAATTTCATTAACATGCAACCGATCTTGTTTGTTTGGCCTACACAAGCAAATAATTTCGTTTATTTTTATTTATTTTTCAAAATTTCACAACATTACAAATGCAATATCCAAAGTAAAAAAAAAAAAAGCGTACAATAAAGATTTCTTTTTCAGGCACAGCGCATGGTAAGACTGGTCTTTGGTGCCCAGATCCTAACCCATATTTCCTCTTCCGGATACCAAGCCGGCACAATATAATATTTTAAAGGGGAAATTAGGCTCAGACCCAACCCATGGATAACCCATAATATGAGGCCCTTAATTAAAAAAAGTTTAAATCTAGGTCCCGAATTTTTAAAAGACCTTGATACCCTTATGCATATTGTCAAGCCCATAATTAAATAAAATTTAAATCTAGGCCCAAAATTATTAAATTTAGGCCCGATATTATTAAAATACAGTGTGAAGGTGTAAACAGAAGTTACACATGCATATGGCATGTGTAACCAGAAGTTACACATCTTATGATATGTGTAATGCAAAGTTACACTTGTATATATATATGTAGAAAATAAACATCAAAAAGAAAACACAAAAGAAATACATGTATTACTTTAATATTCATTTACAACAATTTCTTAGCATGTGTAACTAGAATTTACACACACATCTGTCTAGTGTAATTGAGAGTTACATATGTGTCTATCTAGTGTAATTGAGAGTTACACATGCATCTGACTTGTGTATTCAGCGTCAACTCCAGCTCCAGCGAGACCATTACCACATTTAAGCAATTAGCTTTTAAGAAGTTATCTGAAACCTAAAATATAACAACAAACAATCAGTATTTATAAGATTAAAATGAACAGTACATACAACAGTGTATATTCAGTTTCACAAGCATCTGACTAGATGCATCTGAATTGTGTAACTGAGAGTTACACATGCATATAACATGTGTAACTAGGAGATACACATGCATCTGGCTTATGTAACTAGGAGTTACACCTGCATATGAAATATGCCATTTATCATGAACTTGCAAGCGTAAGTTACCTAAAGCAAAGTATGTGTAAGTAAAGGTTACACATCTAATTAGCATATGTAACTAGAAATTACACATCTATTTAGATTGTGTAACTAGAAGTTACACATGTAATTAGCATGTGTAACTAAAAATGACACATCCATACCAAAACACCATCACTAAGACAAGCAGAATGTAAAGTAGATCCAAATTACAATGTCTAACACATCCATACCAAAACACCACCACTAAGACAAGCATAATGTAAAGTAGATCCAACTTACAGTGTCTAATACAGCTCTAACATCCATACCAAACCTCTCAGCTTCATACCAAAACACCACCACTAACTCCAAATACAAATTATCCTCCAAATATGATCCAGTACCACCACCACCACCACCGCTTCCTCATCCTCCTCCAAAACCTGCACCTCCACCATCAACACCACCACAACTTGATAACCAATAGCTTCCGACAAGCTAAACATAAAATGAGTCATCAACATACTCAACAGGAGAAATATATCATATGCAGAAAGCAATAGATACAAATGTGTCTTAAAGATACAAATGCTACAACTATTTACAAATACACATGCAACAGGATATATATGTGTAACTTCAAGTTACACATGCTAAAAATAAAACTGGATATATACGTGTAACCTCAAGTTACACATACTGTAACAAAAAACAGCATGACTACATTATCAATTTGAAGTTGTTCTTCTGAAACAACATTGTTTCTTCATCCTCTTCTCAGTATAAAACAAAAAACTCACAAAAAATTCACAAAAAACAAGAGACAAACAGAAAAATAAAAATTCCATGCTAAAAATACAACTGGATATATATGTGTAACCTCAAGTTACACATACTGTAACAAAAAACAACATGACTACATCATCAATTTGAAGGTGTTCTTCTGAAACAACATTGTTTCTTCATCCTCTTCTCAGTATTAAACAAAAAACTCACAAAAAATTCACAAAAAACAAGAAACAAAGAGAAAAATACAAATTCCATGCTAAAAATACAACATGATATATACGTGTAACCTCAAGTTACACATACTGTAACAAAAAACAACATGACTACATCATCAATTTAAAGTTGTTCTTCCAAAACAAGATTGTTTCTTCATCCTCTTCTCGGTATCAAACAAAAAACTCACAAAAAATTCAAAAAAAATAAGAAACAAATAGAAAAATACAAATTCCATGCTAAAAATACAACAAGATATATATGTGTAACCTCAAGTCACACATACTGTAACAAAAAAAAACAGCATGTCTACATCATCAATTTAAAGTTGTTCTTCTGAAACAAGATTTTTTCTTCATCCTTTTCACAGTATCAAACAAAAAACTCACAGTAAATTCATAAAAAACAAAAAACAAACAGAAAAATACAAATTCCATGCTAAAAATACAACAGGATATATATGTGTAACCTCAAGTTACATATACTGTAACAAAAAAACAGCATGTCTACATCATCAATTTAAAGTTGTTCTTCTGAAACAAGATTTTTTCTTCATCCTTTTCTCAGTATCAAACAAAAAACTCACAGTAAATTCATAAAAAACAAAAAACAAACTGAAAAATACAAATTCCATGCTAAAAATACAACATGATATATATGTGTAACCTCAGGTTACACATACTGTAACAAAAATTATCATTCACTAGATTGCTGTAGAATTGAACAACACAACGTTTTATCCCTTCTTTAATCTCATCAGCATAAGCTACGTAATCTATAGCATTAATAAGATAACGATTCGTTGATATCAAATCTGAAAACAGAATTTCAGTCGAGAATTAAGATAAAGAGATTGATTGATTCTCAATAAAGAAACCTAGCAAATTTTTGTAATATGTTTTCAAGATTTTCATCTAAAAACCAATGTAAAGAGCAGACTATAACAGATGTAAACTCCGGTTACGAGTTCATCAAAGAATATCATTTGAAATAGTAAAAATGTTTCTAATCAAAGCTGTTTACAAATCTGAAATCAAAAATAAAGATTAAAATCATATTACGAATCTGGAAAAAAATCCCCGACAGAGATATGCAATTCATTTTCATTTGACTATTCCTCTGCGGCTCCACAAGAGCTTTGATTTTTTTTCTTCACTGTCCAAGGAGACAAATACAGCGTATGAGAGAGTCTTAACAAACCAAGAAATGAAAGCGAAATGCATTAATAGAAGATGATACTCATACTTAGATTTTTGATGAATTCATGTTGAATCTGCGGATCTATTAATTCGAATCTGTTTCGTGGATTTATTTTTTCTACTGAAACTGATACTCCTCCTTCTCCTGGTGGTGGATTTGTGATCTCCATCGTCGCCATCAATGACAATAATTTACCCTGATAGAGATAAAGATGAATCTCAGAAACCCTATAAACTATTTTTCTACAGCAGAGAGAGAGATCAAGATGAGAGAGAAAGAAAATAGAAAAATGAAAATGTATTATGATATTACTCTTGAATAAATACTAAAGGGTATTCTTGGTATTATTAAAATTCGTATTAATTAATTATGGGCCAGATCTGAAGAAAATTTGATTCTTTGGGCCTAGCAATATCATTTTCTGAAAGTATGGAGTTGACAATATATGATCCATTTGGTGGGGCTTCAAAATATTGAACCCATATAATAGGGTGTTTCTAGTATTTTTCACTATTTTAAAATAGAAGATGCAGAACAAGTGGCACATTGCACACTATATATTAGTCCATGATCTAAGTTTGAAGCTCTGCATAATCATTCGTTCATATAGTACTGATCATGACTACTGAGATGAACATTTGGTTTATGGTTTTATATTTCATCATAAGTTTGGGTATCATCAGTTTTACACATTATGTGTATAAGTGGACGAATCCCAAGTGCATTAATGGAGGAAAACTTCCACCTGGTTCCATGGGATTACCTTGTTGGGTAAATTACTTATAATGTAACTGAGAAGAAGATACTTAGCTCAAACCAATGTTGCTGGAGATGCACAGAAAATGTAGAGGCACGTATACGATACGCTGTCCTAAAGGAAATATCGCCTGCCACTCCTCTGAGATGCTACAGCAGTTGGCGAGTCTACAGTTAGTACCCCTCAATGTAGCATACAATGAGGGTACCCTTAGAGCTTGGCAGAACTTAAAACAGTAGAAGAGATGTTTACAGAAAAACAGAGGGAGAGTAGAAGAGATGTTTCTCTGTGGTGTGTCTTTTCTGAGCTTACAACTACTCTCTTATATAGTGTTTGTGTAGTTACAAACAAGAAAGAAAACCCATGCTTATGACAGAAATACTGGTAATGTTGGGTTAAAGATAGTGCAAGAAAAGTTGTTTTGTCAGGCATGGAGCAGTGTGTTGCTGCCAAGCCAAATACGTACAGACAAGGTATCCAGGACAAAACACGTACAGACAGAGAAGCCAAGACAAGCACGTTCAGACAAAGAAGCCAAGACAAGCACGTTCAGAAAAAGAAGTCAGGACAAAACACGTACAGACAAAAAAAAGATTCTTCTACTTGTGTGGAAAACACGTACCAAAAAATTCCAGCAAAAAGATAGGATCTAATGAACCCACACCCACACCCACACCCGAGCCCGACCCGACCGACCGACCGTACGGACGGACGGCGGCGGCGTGCGTGCTTCTGTGCGAAGCACCGCGCGTACGGGAAAGGCAACCTTGCCCTAGTCTAGGCCTTCCCTCCAAGCACAAAAGTCTAATGACCCAAGGGCCATGCCCTTATAGCCAATTCTATGGTATTTAAGTCTAAAAATCTTTAGATTTTAGTCAATGTGGGACTATTGTTTTATCTATTCAAATGAAAAAAAAATTAATGGGCAATAGGTCTAGGGATCAAAACATAGTCGATGGAAAAATTGGTATTTTTAAAGCGTTTTTTCTAACAATCCCCCACATGAATGATAAAACATATCGACGAAATACGAGAAAACATAATACATCAATATTAGGCTAAGGTGTCCCAGAGATTGAACCTTAACTTAGTGAGAGGTTACCGGAACTGCTTGTTGTTACGGTGAACAAAATGTCCTGAACCGTCAACAGTGAGTGCAATTCAGAAATAACAACCACGCTTTGATGTCTCAAAGAAAGCTGCCAAGCTCTTGCCGTTGTGCCCGTTTTGGCCGTGGGCTAAATCCCGGACTTAATGAATGTCTCTAGAGAAAAAGCTCAAATTCTCATAGGAAGCGGCACCACTTCTAACATCCACATAGGTGAGTCCATTAAGAGTGTCATGCCACACTCCGCTTTAAGCAAATCCATGGAACTCATTAAGATCTTGACAGATCATCCTAAAACATGCAGGCAGCACTATCATACGGTTACACCATAGGGAGGGACAAAGATAGTGCTCTCTCTCGACATCACCAAAAATTAGTTATCTCATTGAACCTTGATCTTGGAGCTCCATTAACAAGGTTTAGTGTCCTTCATGAAGATTTATTCTATGAGCTTGAGTCCCATCCCCTTCGATGTGGATCTAACTACCTCTCTAGATAACCCTTTCGTCAAAGGATCTGCAATATTCTCTTTAGACCTTACAAAGTCTATAGAGATGATGCCAGTAGAGAGTAGTTGTTTCACTGTCTTGTGTCTTCTTTGAAGATGTATAGACTTTCCGTTGTATACACTATTCTTTGCGCATCCAATAGCAGCTTGACTGTCACAGTGGATTGCGATCGAAGACACAGGCTTGGGCCAGAGTGGAATTCCACCCAGGAAACCTCATATCCATTCAGCTTCCTCTACAGCTTTTTCCAAGGCTATAAACTCAGACTCCATGGTGGATCGGGCTATACATGTCTGTTTGGTAGACTTCCATGACACAGACGCACCACCAAGTGTGAAGATGTACCCACTAGTGGATTTGCACTCATCTGAGTCTGATATCCAGTTAGCATCACAATACCCTTCTAGCACAGCAGGATACTTCCCAAAACTTAAGCAATAGTTTGAAGTTCCTCTCAGGTACCGTAGAACTCTGTAGAGAGCATTCCAGTGATCCTGCCCAGGGTTGCAAGTGTACCTGCTTAATCTACTCACAGTATAGGCAATATCAGGTCTTGTACAGTTCATTAAATACATAAGACTGCCAATAACACGAGAATACTCAAGTTGATAAATACCCTCACCCTTGTTCTTTTTCAAATTACAATTGGGATCATAAGGAGTAGTTGCAGGTTTAGCATTTTCATGATTAAATCTCTTAAGCACAGTTTCAACATAATGAGATTGACTAAGACTATATCCATCAGAAATCTTTCTGATTTTCATCCCTAAGATTACATCAGCAGGGCCTAAGTATTTCATGTCAAAGTTTTCGTTAAGCATGCTTTTAGTGGTATTAATATTATCAAGGTTACTACCTAATATGAGCATATCATCAACATATAGGCACACAATAACATGAGAATCATCCACAGATTTAATGTAAACACATTTATCAGATTCATTAACCTTGAAGCCATTATATATCATTACAGGATTAAATTTTTCATGCCACTGTTTAGGTGCTTGTTTTAAACCATACAAAGATTTTTTCAGTTTGCATACTTTATCTTCAAAACCTTTCACAACAAAACCTTCAGGTTGGTCCATATAAATTTCTTCATTCAATTCACCATATAAAAAAGCAGTTTTAACATCCATCTGATGTATATACAAATCATAAATAGAAGCAATAGCAATCAGCATCCGGATAGAAGTGATTCTAGTGACCGGTGAATAGGTATCAAAGAAATCTAATCCTTC